>NC_141592.1:23789775-24392818 GCF_036417535.1 Chlamydotis macqueenii | reverse complement strand
CCCCGGCCATTGGCAGCGCATCTATAGCACCACAGACATCGGGGCTCCGGGCATTCCCTGACGAACAGGGCTTCGACGTTTACCACCACCTGCACCTGGGGGGCCCACTGAAAAAAACCCGGAAAAATCACGACCGTCGGACGATTGCTCCCACACAAAAAGTTCCAGCCAGTCAAGCTCCTGCTGCTCCTCCCCGGCCATTGGCAGCGCATCTACAGCACCACAGACATCGGGGCTCCGGGCTTTCCCTGAGGAACAGGCCTTCGACGTTTACCACCAGCTGCACCTGGGCGCCCACTGAAAAAAAACCCCGAAAATCACGAACGTCGGACGATTGCTCCCACACCGAAAGTGCCAGCCAGTCAAGCTCTTGCTGCTCCTCACCGGCCATTGGCAGCGCATCTACAGCACCACAGACATGGGGGCTTCGGGCTTTCCCTGACGAACAGGGCTTCGACGTTTACCACCACCTGCACCTCTGCCCCCATTGGAAAAAAACCCCGAAAAATCATGAACGTCGGACGATTGCTCCCACACCGAAAGTGCCAGCCAGTCAAGCTCTTGCTGCTCCTCACCGGCCATTGGCAGCCCATCTACAGCACCACAGACATCGGGGCTCCGGGCTTTCCCTGACGAACAGGGCTTCGATGTTTACCACCAGCTGCACCTGGGCGCGCACTCCAGAAAAACCCGAAAAATCACGAACGTCGGACGATTGCTCCCACACCAAAAGTGCCAGCCAGTCAAGCTCCTGCTGCTCCTCACCGGCCATTGGCAGCGCATCTACAGCACCACAGACATCAGGGCTCCGGGCTTTCCCTGACGAACAGGGGTTCGACGTTTACCACCAGCTGCACCTGGGCGCCCATTGGAAAAAAACCCAAGAAAAATCACAAACTTTGGACTATTGCTCCCACACCAAAAGTGCCAGCCAGTCAAGCTCTTGCTGCTCATCACCGGCCATTGGCAGCCCATCTACAGCACCACAGACGTCGGGGCTCCGGGCTTTCCCTGACGAACAGGGCTTCGACGTTTACCACCACCTGCACCTGTGGGGCCCACTGAAAAAAACCCGAAAAATCATGAACGTCAGACGATTGCTCCCACACCGAAAGTGCCAGCCAGTCAAGCTCCTGCTGCTCCTCACCAGCCATTGGCAGCGCATCTATAGCACCACAGACATCGGGGCTCTGGGCTTTCCCTGACGAACAGGGCTTCGATGTTTACCACCAGCTGCACCTGGGCACCGACTGGAAAAAAACCCCGAAAAATCACGAACGTGGGACGATTGCTCCCAGACAAAAAGTGCCAGCAACTCAAGCTCTTGCTGCTCCTCACCGGCCATTGGCAGCCCATCTACAGCATCACAGACATCGGGGCTCCGGGCTTTCCCTGACGAACAGGGCTTCGACGTTTACCACCAGCTGCACCTGGGCGCCCATTGGAAAAAAACCCAAGAATAATCACGAACGTCGGACGATTGCTCCCACACCGAAAGTTCCAGCCAGTCAAGCTCTTGCTGCTCCTCCCCGGCCATTGGCAGCGCATCTACAGCACCACAGACATCGGGGCTCCGGGCTTTCCCTGACGAACAGGGCTTCGACGTTTACCACCAGCTGCACCTGGGGGGCCCACTGAAAAAAAACCCGATAAATCATGAACGTCGGACGATTGCTCCCACACCGAAAGTGCCAGCCAGTCAAGCTCTTGCTGCTCCTCACCGGCCATTGGCAGTGCATCTACAGCACCACAGACATCGGGGCTCCGGGCTTTCCCTGACAAACAGGGCTTCGACGTTTACCACCACCTGCACCTGGGAGTCCACTCCAAAAAAACCCGAATAATCACGAACGTCAGACGATTGCTCCCACACCGAAAGTGCCAGGCAGTCAAGCTCTTGCTGCTCCTCACCGGCCATTGGCAGCGCATCTACAGCACCACAGACATCGGGGCTCCGGGCTTTCCCTGACGAACAGGGCTTCGACCTTTACCACCAGCTGCGCCTGGGCGCCCACTAAAAAAAAACCCAAAAAATCATGAACGTCGGACGATTGCTCCCACACCGAAGGTGCCAGCCAGACAAGCTCTTGCTGCTCCTCCCCGGCCATTGGCAGCGCATCTACAGCACCACAGACATCGGGGCTCCGGGCTTTCCCTGACGAACAGGGCTTCGACGTTTACCACCAGCTGCACCTGGGGGGCCCACTGAAAAAAAACCCGATAAATCATGAACGTCGGACGATTGCTCCCACACTGAAAGTGCCAGCCAGTCAAGCTCTTGCTGCTCCTCCCCGGCCATTGGCAGCGCATCTACAGCACCACAGACATCGGGGCTCCGGGCTTTCCCTGACGAACAGGACTTCGACGTTTACCACCACCTGCGCCTGGGCGCCCAATAAAAAAAAACCCGAAAAATCACGAACTTCGGACGATTGCTCCCACACCGAAAGTGCCAGGCAGTCAAGCTCTTGCTGCTCCTCACCGGGCATTGGCAGCGCATCTACAGCACCACAGACATCGGGGCTCCGGGCTTTCCCTGACGAACAGGGCTTCGACTTTTACCACCAGCTGCACCTGGGCGCCCACTCCAAAAAAACCCCGAAAAATCACGAACGTCGGACGATTGCTCCCACACCAAAAGTGCCAGCCACTGAAGCTCCTGCTGCTCCTCAGCGGCCATTGGCAGCGCATCTACAGCACCACAGACATCGGGGCTCCGGGCTTTCCCTGACGAACAGGGCTTCGACGTTTACCACCAGCTGCACCTGGGCGCCCACTGAAAAAAACCCCGAAGAATCACGAACGTCGGACGATTGCTCCCACACCGAAAGTGCCAGCCAGTCAAGCTCTTGCTGCTCCTCACCGGCCATTGGCAGCGCATCTACAGCACCACAGACATCGGGGCTCCGGGCTTTCCCTGACGAACAGGGCTTCGACCTTTACCACCACCTGCACCTCTGCCCCCATTGTAAAAAAACCCAAGAAAAATCACGAACGTTGGACGATTGCTCCCACACCGAAAGTGCCAGCCAGTCAAGCTCTTGCTGCTCCTCACCGGCCATTGGCAGCGCATCTACAGCACCACAGACATCGGGGCTCCGGGCTTTCCCTGACGAACAGGGCTTCGACGTTTACCACCAGCTGCGCCTGGGCGCCCACTAAAAAAAAACCCAAAAAATCACGAACGTCGGACGATTGCTCCCACACCGAATGTGCCAGCCAGTCAAGCTCTTGCTGCTCCTCACCGGCCATTGGCAGCGCATCTACAGCACCACAGACATCGGGGCTCCGGGCTTTCCCTGACAAACAGGGCTTCGACGTTTACCACCACCTGCACCTGGGAGTCCACTCCAAAAAAACCCGAAAAATCACGAACGTTGGACGATTGCTCCCACACCGAAAGTGCCAGGCAGTCAAGCTCTTGCTGCTCCTCACCGGCCATTGGCAGCGCATCTACAGCACCACAGACATCGGGGCTCCGGGCTTTCCCTGACGAACAGGGCTTCGACCTTTACCACCAGCTGCGCCTGGGCGCCCACTAAAAAAAAACCCAAAAAATCATGAACGTCGGACGATTGCTCCCACACCGAAGGTGCCAGCCAGACAAGCTCTTGCTGCTCCTCCCCGGCCATTGGCAGCGCATCTACAGCACCACAGACATCGGGGCTCCGGGCTTTCCCTGACGAACAGGGCTTCGACGTTTACCACCAGCTGCACCTGGGGGGCCCACTGAAAAAAAACCCGATAAATCATGAACGTCGGACGATTGCTCCCACACTGAAAGTGCCAGCCAGTCAAGCTCTTGCTGCTCCTCCCCGGCCATTGGCAGCGCATCTACAGCACCACAGACATCGGGGCTCCGGGCTTTCCCTGACGAACAGGACTTCGACGTTTACCACCACCTGCGCCTGGGCGCCCACTAAAAAAAAACCCGAAAAATCACGAACGTCGGACGATTGCTCCCACACCGAAAGTGCCAGGCAGTCAAGCTCTTGCTGCTCCTCACCGGGCATTGGCAGCGCATCTACAGCACCACAGACATCGGGGCTCCGGGCTTTCCCTGACGAACAGGGCTTCGACTTTTACCACCAGCTGCACCTGGGCGCCCACTCCAAAAAAACCCCGAAAAATCACGAACGTCGGACGATTGCTCCCACACCAAAAGTGCCAGCCAGACAAGCTCTTGCTGCTCCTCACCGGCCATTGGCAGCGCATCTACAGCACCACAGACATCGGGGCTCCGGGCTTTCCCTGACGAACAGGGCTTCGACGTTTACCACCACCTGCACCTGGGCGCCCATTGGAAAAAAACCCAAGAAAAATCACGAACGTTGGACGATTGCTCCCACACTGAAAGTGCCAGCCAGTCAAGCTCCTGCTGCTCCTCACCGGCCATTGGCAGGGCATCTACAGCACCACAGACATCGGGCCTCCGGGCTTTCCCTGACGAACAGGGCTTCGACGTTTACCACCAGCTGCACCTGGGCGCCCACTCAAAAAAAGCCCCGAAAAATCACGAACGTCGGACGATTGCTCCCACACCGAAAGTGCCAGCCACTCAAGCTCTTGCTGCTCCTCCCCGGCCACTGGCAGCGCATCTACAGCACCACAGACATCGGGGCTCCGGGCTTTCCCTGACGAACAGGGCTTCGACGTTTACCATTAGCTGCACCTGGGGGGCCCACTGAAAAAAACCCCGAAAAATCACGAACATCGGACGATTGCTCCCACACAAAAAGTGCCAGCCAGTCAAGCTCCTGCTGCTCCTCACCGGCCATTGGCAGCGCATCTACAGCACCACAGACATCGGGCCTCCGGGCTTTCCCTGAGGAACAGGGCTTCGACGTTTACCACCAGCTGCACCTGGGCGCCCACTGAAAAAAACCCCGAAGAATCACGAACGTCGGACGATTGCTCCCACACCGAAAGTGCCAGCCAGTCAAGCTCTTGCTGCTCCTCAGCGGCCATTGGCAGCACATCTACAGCACCACAGACATCGGGTTTCCGGGCTTTCCCTGACGAACAGGGCTTCGACTTTTACCACCAGCTGCGCCTGGGAGTCCACGCCAAAAAAACCCGAAAAATCACAAACGTCGGACGATTGCTCCCACACCGAAAGTGCCAGCAACTCAAGCTCTTGCTGCTCCTCACCGGCCATTGGCAGCGCATCTACAGCACCACAGACATCGGGGCTCCGGGCTTTCCCTGACGAACAGGGCTTCGACAATTACCACCACCTGCGCCTGGGCGCCTACTCCAAAAAAACCCCGAAAAATCACGAACGTCGGACGATTGCTCCCACACCGAAAGTGCCAGCCAGTCAAGCTCCTGCTGCTCCTCCCCGGCCACTGGCAGCGCATCTACAGCACCACAGACATCGGGGCTCCGGGTTTCCCTGACGAACAGGGCTTCGACGTTTACCACCACCTGCACCTGGGCGCCCACTCCAAAAAAAACCCGAAAAAACACGAACGTCGGACGATTGCTCCCACACAAAAAGTTCCAGCCAGTCAAGCTCTTGCTGCTCCTCCCCGGCCATTGGCAGCGCATCTACAGCACCACAGACATCGGGGCTCCGGGTTTTCCCTGACGAACAGGGCTTCGACGTTTACCACCAGCTGCACCTGGGCGCCCACTGGAAAAAAACCCCGAAAAATCACGACCGTCGGACGATTGCTCCCACACCAAAAGTGCCAGCCAGTCAAGCTCTTGCTGCTCCTCCCCGGCCATTGGCAGCGCATCTACAGCACCACAGACATCGGGGCTCCGGGCTTTCCCTGAGGAACAGGCCTTCGACGTTTACCACCAGCTGCACCTGGGCGGCCCACTGAAAAAAACCCCGAAAAATCATGATCGTCAGACGATTGCTCCCACACTGAATGTGCCAGCCAGTCAAGCTTCTGCTGCTCCTCACCGGCCATTGGCAGTGCATCTACAGCACCACAGACATCGGGGCTCCGGGCTTTCCCTGACGAACAGGGCTTCGACGTTTACCACCAGCTGCGCCTGGGCGCCCACTAAAAAAAAACACAAAAAATCACGAATGTCGGACCATTGCTCGCACACCGAAAGTGCCAGCCAGTCAAGCTCTTGCTGCTCCTCACCGGCCATTGGCAGCGCATCTACAGCATCACAGACATCGGGGCTCCGGGCTTTTCCTGACGAACAGGGCTTCGACGTTTACCACCAGCTGCACCTGGGCACGCACTAAAAAAAAACGCAAAAAAATCACGAACGTCGGACGATTGCTCCCACACCGAAAGTGCCAGCCAGTCAAGCTCCTGCTGCTCCTCCCCGGCCACTGGCAGCGCATCTACAGCACCACAGACATCGGGGCTCCGGGCTTTCCCTGACGAACAGGGCTTCGACGTTTACCACCACCCGCACCTGTGGGGCCCACTGAAAAAAACCCCGAAAAATCATGAACGTCGGACGATTGCTCCCACACCGAAATTGCCAGCTAGTCAAGCTCTTGCTGCTCCTCCCCGGCCATTGGCAGCGCATCTACAGCACCACAGACATCGGGGCTCCGGGCTTTCCCTGACGAACAAGGCTTCGACGTTTACCACCAGCTGCACCTGGGCGCCCACTGGAAAAAAACCCCGAAAAATCACGAACGTCGGACGATTGCTCCCACACCAAAAGTGCCAGCCAGTCAAGCTCTTGCTGCTCCTCCCCGGCCATTGGCAGCGCATCTACAGCACCACAGACATCGGGGCTCCGGGCATTCCCTGACGAACAGGGCTTCGACGTTTACCACCACCTGCACCTGGGGGGCCCACTGAAAAAAACCCGGAAAAATCACGACCGTCGGACGATTGCTCCCACACAAAAAGTTCCAGCCAGTCAAGCTCTTGCTGCTCCTCCCCGGCCATTGGCAGCGCATCTACAGCACCACAGACATCGGGGCTCCGGGCTTTCCCTGAGGAACAGGCCTTCGACGTTTACCACCAGCTGCACCTGGGGGGCCCACTGAAAAAAACCCCGAAAAATCATGAACGTTGGACGATTGCTCCCACACCGAAAGTGCCAGCCAGTCAAGCTCTTGCTGCTCCTCACCGGCCATTGGCAGTGCATCTACAGCACCACAGACATCGGGGCTCCGGGCTTTCCCTGACGAACAGGGCTTCGACCTTTACCACCACCTGCACCTCTGCCCCCATTGGAAAAAAACCCAAGAAAAATCACGAACGTTGGACGATTGCTCCCACACCGAAAGTGCCAGCCAGTCAAGCTCTTGCTGCTCATCACCGGCCATTGGCAGCGCATCTACAGCACCACAGACATCGGGGCTCCGGGCTTTCCCTGACGAACAGGGCTTCGACCTTTACCACCAGCTGCGCCTGGTCGCCCACTAAAAAAAAACCCAAAAAATCACGAAAGTCGGACGATTGCTCCCACACCGAAGGTGCCAGCCAGACAAGCTCTTGCTGCTCCTCCCCGGCCATTGGCAGCGCATCTACCGCACCACAGACATCGGGGCTCCAAGCTTTCCCTGATGAACAGGGCTTCGACGTTTACCACAAGCTGCACCTGGGGGGCCCACTGAAAAAAAACCCGATAAATCATGAACGTCGGACGATTGCTCCCACACTGAAAGTGCCAGCCAGTCAAGCTCTTGCTGCTCCTCACCGGCCATTGGCAGCGCATCTACAGCACCACAGACATCGGGGCTCCGGGCTTTCCCTGACGAACAGGGCTTCGACGTTTACCACCAGCTGCACCTGGGCGCCCACTCAAAAAAAACACGAAAAATCACGAACGTCGGACGATTGCTCCCACACCGAAAGTGCCAGGCAGTCAAGCTCTTGCTGCTCCTCACCGGCCATTGGCAGCGCATCTACAGCACCACAGACATCGGGGCTCCGGGCTTTCCCTGACGAACAGGGCTTCGACGTTTACCACCAGCTGCACCTGGTCGCCCACTCCAAAAGAACACGAAAAATCACGAACGTCGGACGATTGCTCCCACACAAAAAGTGCCAGCCAGTCAAGCTCCTGCTGCTCCTCAGCGGCCATTGGCAGCGCATCTACAGCACCACAGACATCGGGCCTCCGGGCTTTCCCTGAGGAACAGGGCTTCGACGTTTACCACCAGCTGCACCTGGGCGCCCACTGAAAAAAACCCCGAAGAATCACGAACGTCGGACGATTGCTCCCACACCGAAAGTGCCAGCCAGTCAAGCTCTTGCTGCTCCTCAGCGGCCATTGGCAGCACATCTACAGCACCACAGACATCGGGTTTCCGGGCTTTCCCTGACGAACAGGGCTTCGACTTTTACCACCAGCTGCGCCTGGGAGTCCACGCCAAAAAAACCCGAAAAATCACAAACGTCGGACGATTGCTCCCACACCGAAAGTGCCAGCAACTCAAGCTCTTGCTGCTCCTCACCGGCCATTGGCAGCGCATCTACAGCACCACAGACATCGGGGCTCCGGGCTTTCCCTGACGAACAGGGCTTCGACAATTACCACCACCTGCGCCTGGGCGCCTACTCCAAAAAAACCCCGAAAAATCACGAACGTCGGACGATTGCTCCCACACCGAAAGTGCCAGCCAGTCAAGCTCCTGCTGCTCCTCCCCGGCCACTGGCAGCGCATCTACAGCACCACAGACATCGGGGCTCCGGGTTTCCCTGACGAACAGGGCTTCGACGTTTACCACCACCTGCTCCTGGGCGCCCACTCCAAAAAAAACCCGAAAAAACACGAACGTCGGACGATTGCTCCCACACAAAAATTTCCAGCCAGTCAAGCTCTTGCTGCTCCTCCCCGGCCATTGGCAGCGCATCTACAGTACCACAGACATCGGGGCTCCGGGCTTTCCCTGACGAACAGGACTTCGACGTTTACCACCAGCTGCACCTGGGCGCCCACTGGAAAAAAACCCCGAAAAATCACGACCGTCGGACGATTGCTCCCACACCAAAAGTGCCAGCCAGTCAAGCTCTTGCTGCTCCTCCCCGGCCATTGGCAGCGCATCTACAGCACCACAGACATCGGGGCTCCGGGCTTTCCCTGAGGAACAGGCCTTCGACGTTTACCACCAGCTGCACCTGGGCGGCCCACTGGAAAAAAACCCCGAAAAATCACGAACGTCGGACGATTGCTCCCACACCAAAAGTGCCAGCCAGTCAAGCTCTTGCTGCTCCTCCCCGGCCATTGGCAGCGCATCTACAGCACCACAGACATCGGGGCTCCGGGCATTCCCTGACGAACAGGGCTTCGACGTTTACCACCACCTGCACCTGGGGGGCCCACTGAAAAAAACCCGGAAAAATCACGACCGTCGGACGATTGCTCCCACACAAAAAGTTCCAGCCAGTCAAGCTCTTGCTGCTCCTCCCCGGCCATTGGCAGCGCATCTACAGCACCACAGACATCGGGGCTCCGGGCTTTCCCTGAGGAACAGGCCTTCGACGTTTACCACCAGCTGCACCTGGGCGCCCACTGAAAAAAAACCCCGAAAATCACGAACGTCGGACGATTGCTCCCACACCGAAAGTGCCAGCCAGTCAAGCTCTTGCTGCTCCTCACCGGCCATTGGCAGCGCATCTACAGCACCACAGACATGGGGGCTTCGGGCTTTCCCTGACGAACAGGGCTTCGACGTTTACCACCACCTGCACCTCTGCCCCCATTGGAAAAAAACCCCGAAAAATCATGAACGTCGGACGATTGCTCCCACACCGAAAGTGCCAGCCAGTCAAGCTCTTGCTGCTCCTCACCGGCCATTGGCAGCCCATCTACAGCACCACAGACATCGGGGCTCCGGGCTTTCCCTGACGAACAGGGCTTCGATGTTTACCACCAGCTGCACCTGGGCGCGCACTCCAGAAAAACCCGAAAAATCACGAACGTCGGACGATTGCTCCCACACCAAAAGTGCCAGCCAGTCAAGCTCCTGCTGCTCCTCACCGGCCATTGGCAGCGCATCTACAGCGCCGCAGACATCAGGGCTCCGGGCTTTCCCTGACGAACAGGGGTTCGACGTTTACCACCAGCTGCACCTGGGCGCCCATTGGAAAAAAACCCAAGAAAAATCACAAACTTTGGACTATTGCTCCCACACCAAAAGTGCCAGCCAGTCAAGCTCTTGCTGCTCATCACCGGCCATTGGCAGCCCATCTACAGCACCACAGACGTCGGGGCTCCGGGCTTTCCCTGACGAACAGGGCTTCGACGTTTACCACCACCTGCACCTGGGGGGCCCACTGAAAAAAACCCGAAAAATCATGAACGTCAGACGATTGCTCCCACACCGAAAGTGCCAGCCAGTCAAGCTCCTGCTGCTCCTCACCAGCCATTGGCAGCGCATCTATAGCACCACAGACATCGGGGCTCTGGGCTTTCCCTGACGAACAGGGCTTCGATGTTTACCACCAGCTGCACCTGGGCACCGACTGGAAAAAAACCCCGAAAAATCACGAACGTGGGACGATTGCTCCCAGACAAAAAGTGCCAGCAACTCAAGCTCTTGCTGCTCCTCACCGGCCATTGGCAGCCCATCTACAGCATCACAGACATCGGGGCTCCGGGCTTTCCCTGACGAACAGGGCTTCGACGTTTACCACCAGCTGCACCTGGGCGCCCATTGGAAAAAAACCCAAGAATAATCACGAACGTCGGACGATTGCTCCCACACCGAAAGTTCCAGCCAGTCAAGCTCTTGCTGCTCCTCCCCGGCCATTGGCAGCGCATCTACAGCACCACAGACATCGGGGCTCCGGGCTTTCCCTGACGAACAGGGCTTCGACGTTTACCACCAGCTGCACCTGGGGGGCCCACTGAAAAAAAACCCGATAAATCATGAACGTCGGACGATTGCTCCCACACCGAAAGTGCCAGCCAGTCAAGCTCTTGCTGCTCCTCACCGGCCATTGGCAGCGCATCTACAGCACCACAGACATCGGGGCTCCGGGCTTTCCCTGACGAACAGGGCTTCGACCTTTACCACCAGCTGCGCCTGGGCGCCCACTAAAAAAAAACCCAAAAAATCATGAACGTCGGACGATTGCTCCCACACCGAAGGTGCCAGCCAGACAAGCTCTTGCTGCTCCTCCCCGGCCATTGGCAGCGCATCTACAGCACCACAGACATCGGGGCTCCGGGCTTTCCCTGACGAACAGGGCTTCGACGTTTACCACCAGCTGCACCTGGGGGGCCCACTGAAAAAAAACCCGATAAATCATGAACGTCGGACGATTGCTCCCACACTGAAAGTGCCAGCCAGTCAAGCTCTTGCTGCTCCTCCCCGGCCATTGGCAGCGCATCTACAGCACCACAGACATCGGGGCTCCGGGCTTTCCCTGACGAACAGGACTTCGACGTTTACCACCACCTGCGCCTGGGCGCCCAATAAAAAAAAACCCGAAAAATCACGAACTTCGGACGATTGCTCCCACACCGAAAGTGCCAGGCAGTCAAGCTCTTGCTGCTCCTCACCGGGCATTGGCAGCGCATCTACAGCACCACAGACATCGGGGCTCCGGGCTTTCCCTGACGAACAGGGCTTCGACTTTTACCACCAGCTGCACCTGGGCGCCCACTCCAAAAAAACCCCGAAAAATCACGAACGTCGGACGATTGCTCCCACACCAAAAGTGCCAGCCACTGAAGCTCCTGCTGCTCCTCAGCGGCCATTGGCAGCGCATCTACAGCACCACAGACATCGGGGCTCCGGGCTTTCCCTGACGAACAGGGCTTCGACGTTTACCACCAGCTGCACCTGGGCGCCCACTGAAAAAAACCCCGAAGAATCACGAACGTCGGACGATTGCTCCCACACCGAAAGTGCCAGCCAGTCAAGCTCTTGCTGCTCCTCACCGGCCATTGGCAGCGCATCTACAGCACCACAGACATCGGGGCTCCGGGCTTTCCCTGACGAACAGGGCTTTGACGTTTACCACCAGCTGCACCTGGGGGGCCCACTGAAAAAAACCCCAAAAAATCATGAACGTTGGACGATTGCTCCCACACCGAAAGAGCCAGCCAGTCAAGCTCCTGCTGCTCCTCACCGGCCATTGGCAGTGCATCTACAGCACCACAGACATCGGGGCTCCGGGCTTTCCCTGACGAACAGGGCTTCGACGTTTACCACCAGCTGCGCCTGGGCGCCCACTAAAAAAAAACCCAAAAAATCACGAACGTCGGACGATTGCTCCCACACCGAATGTGCCAGCCAGTCAAGCTCTTGCTGCTCCTCACCGGCCATTGGCAGCGCATCTACAGCACCACAGACATCGGGGCTCCGGGCTTTCCCTGACAAACAGGGCTTCGACGTTTACCACCACCTGCACCTGGGAGTCCACTCCAAAAAAACCCGAAAAATCACGAACGTCGGACGATTGCTCCCACACCGAAAGTGCCAGGCAGTCAAGCTCTTGCTGCTCCTCACCGGCCATTGGCAGCGCATCTACAGCACCACAGACATCGGGGCTCCGGGCTTTCCCTGACGAACAGGGCTTCGACTTTTACCACCAGCTGCACCTGGGCGCCCACTCCAAAAAAACCCCGAAAAATCACGAACGTCGGACGATTGCTCCCACACTGAAAGTGCCAGCCAGACAAGCTCTTGCTGCTTCTCCCCGGCCATTGGCAGCGCATCTACAGCACCACAGACATCGGGGCTCCGGGCTTTCCCTGACGAACAGGGCTTCGACGTTTACCACCACCTGCACCTGGGCGCCCATTGGAAAAAAACCCAAGAAAAATCACGAACGTTGGACGATTGCTCCCACACTGAAAGTGCCAGCCAGTCAAGCTCCTGCTGCTCCTCCCCGGCCATTGGCAGGGCATCTACAGCACCACAGACATCGGGGCTCCGGGCTTTCCCTGACGAACAGGGCTTCGACGTTTACCACCAGCTGCACCTGGGCGCCCACTCAAAAAAAGCCCCGAAAAATCACGAACGTCGGATGATTGCTCCCACACCGAAAGTGCCAGCCAGTCAAGCTCTTGCTGCTCCTCCCCGGCCACTGGCAGCGCATCTACAGCACCACAGACATCGGGGCTCCGGGCTTTCCCTGACGAACAGGGCTTCGACGTTTACCATTAGCTGCACCTGGGGGGCCCACTGAAAAAAACCCCGATAAATCACGAAGATCGGACGATTGCTCCCACACCGAAAGTGCCAGGCAGTCAAGCTCTTGCTGCTCCTCACCGGGCATTGGCAGCGCATCTACAGCACCACAGACATCGGGGCTCCGGGCTTTCCCTGACGAACAGGGCTTCGACTTTTACCACCAGCTGCACCTGGGCGCCCACTCCAAAAAAACCCCGAAAAATCACGAACGTCGGACGATTGCTCCCACACCAAAAGTGCCAGCCAGACAAGCTCTTGCTGCTCCTCACCGGCCATTGGCAGCGCATCTACAGCACCACAGACATCGGGGCTCCGGGCTTTCCCTGACG
Source organism: Chlamydotis macqueenii (assembly GCF_036417535.1). Taxonomy (NCBI): domain Eukaryota; kingdom Metazoa; phylum Chordata; class Aves; order Otidiformes; family Otididae; genus Chlamydotis; species Chlamydotis macqueenii. The sequence continues at coordinate 24,379,405 of NC_141592.1, read as the reverse complement.
AACAGGGCTTCGACGTTTACCACCAGCTGCGCCTGGGCGCCCACTTGAAAATTCCCTGAAAAATCACGAACGTCGGACGATTGCTCCCACACCGAAAGTGTCATCCAGTCAAGCTCTTGCTGCTCCTCACCGGCCATTGGCAGCGCATCTACAGCACCACAGACATCGGGGCTCCGGGCTTTCCCTGACGAACAGGGCTTGAACGTTTACCACCAGCTGCGCCTGGGCGCCCACTAAAAAAAAACCCAAAAGAATCACGAACGTCGGACGATTGCTCCCACACCGAAAGTGCCAGCCAGTCAAGCTCTTGCTGCTCCTCACCGGCCATTGGCAGCGCATCTACAGCACCACAGACATCGGGGCTCCGGGCTTTCCCTGACGAACAGGGCTTCGACGTTTACCACCAGCTGCACCTGGTCGCCCACTCCAGAAAAACCCGAAAAATCACGAACGTCGGACGATTGCTCCCACACAAAAAGGGCCAGCCAGTCAAGCTCCTACTGCTCCTCAGCGGCCATTGGCAGCGCATCTACAGCACCACAGACATTGGGGCTCCGGGCTTTCCCTCACGAACAGGGCTTCGACAATTACCACCACCTGCGCCTGGGCGCCTACTCCAAAAAAACCCCGAAAAATCGGGAACGTCGGATGATTACTCCCACAACGAAAGTGCCAGCCAGTCAAGCTCTTTCTGCTCCTCACCGGCCATTGGCAGCGCATCTACAGCACCACAGACATCGGGGCTCCGGGCTTTCCCTGACGAACAGGGCTTCGACGTTTACCACCAGCTGCACCTGGGGGGCCCACTGAAAAAAACCCCGAAAAATCATGAACGTTGGATGATTGCTCCCACACCGAAAGTGCCAGCCAGTCAAGCTCTTGCTGCTCCTCACCGGCCATTGGCAGTGCAGCTACAGCACCACAGACATCGGGGCTCCGGGCTTTCCCTGACGAACAGGGCTTCGACCTTTACCACCACCTGCACCTCTGCCCCCATTGGAAAAAAACCCAAGAAAAATCACGAACGTTGGACGATTGCTCCCACACCGAAAGTGCCAGCCAGTCAAGCTCTTGCTGCTCATCACCGGCCATTGGCAGCGCATCTACAGCACCACAGACATCGGGGCTCCGGGCTTTCCCTGACGAACAGGGCTTCGACCTTTACCACCAGCTGCGCCTGGTCGCCCACTAAAAAAAAACCCAAAAAATCACGAACGTCGGACGATTGCTCCCACACCGAAGGTGCCAGCCAGACAAGCTCTTGCTGCTCCTCCCCGGCCATTGGCAGCGCATCTACCGCACCACAGACATCGGGGCTCCAAGCTTTCCCTGACGAACAGGGCTTCGACGTTTACCACAAGCTGCACCTGGGGGGCCCACTGAAAAAAAACCCGATAAATCATGAACGTCGGACGATTGCTCCCACACTGAAAGTGCCAGCCAGTCAAGCTCTTGCTGCTCCTCACCGGCCATTGGCAGCGCATCTACAGCACCACAGACATCGGGGCTCCGGGCTTTCCCTGACGAACAGGGCTTCGACGTTTACCACCAGCTGCACCTGGGCGCCCACTCAAAAAAAGCCCCGAAAAATCACGAACGTCGGACGATTGCTCCCACACCGAAAGTGCCAGCCAGTCAAGCTCTTGCTGCTCCTCCCCGGCCATTGGCAGCGCATCTACAGCACCACAGACATCGGGGCTCCGGGCTTTCCCTGACGAACAGGGCTTCGACGTTTACCATTAGCTGCACCTGGGGGGCCCACTGAAAAAAACCCCGATAAATCACGAACATCGGACGATTGCTCCCACACAAAAAGTGCCAGCCAGTCAAGCTCCTGCTGCTCCTCACCGGCCATTGGCAGCGCATCTACAGCACCACAGACATCGGGGCTCCGGGCTTTCCCTGACGAACAGGGCTTCGACGTTTACCACCAGCTGCGCCTGGGCGCCCACTTGAAAATTCCCTGAAAAATCACGAACGTCGGACGATTGCTCCCACACCGAAAGTGCCAGCCAGTCAAGCTCTTGCTGCTCCTCACCGGCCATTGGCAGCGCATCTACAGCACCACAGACATCGGGGCTCCGGGCTTTCCCTGACGAACAGGGCTTGAACGTTTACCACCAGCTGCGCCTGGGCGCCCACTAAAAAAAAACCCAAAAGAATCACGAACGTCGGACGATTGCTCCCACACAAAAAGGGCCAGCCAGTCAAGCTCTTGCTGCTCCTCACCGGCCATTGGCAGCGCATCTACAGCACCACAGACATCGGGGCTCCGGGCTTTCCCTGACGAACAGGGCTTCGACGTTTACCACCAGCTGCACCTGGTCGCCCACTCCAGAAAAACCCGAAAAATCACGAACGTCGGACGATTGCTCCCACACAAAAAGGGCCAGCCAGTCAAGCTCCTACTGCTCCTCAGCGGCCATTGGCAGCGCATCTACAGCACCACAGACATTGGGGCTCCGGGCTTTCCCTGACGAACAGGGCTTCGACAATTACCACCACCTGCGCCTGGGCGCCTACTCCAAAAAAACCCCGAAAAATCACGAACGTCGGACGATTGCTCCCACACCGAAAGTGCCAGCCAGTCAAGCTCTTGCTGCTCCTCACCGGCCATTGGCAGCGCATCTACAGCACCACAGACATCGGGGCTCCGGGCTTTCCCTGACGAACAGGGCTTCGACGTTTACCACCAGCTGCACCTGGGGGGCCCACTGAAAAAAACCCCGAAAAATCATGAACGTTGGACGATTGCTCCCACTCCGAAAGTGCCAGCCAGTCAAGCTCTTGCTGCTCCTCACCGGCCATTGGCAGCACATCTACAGCACCACAGACATCGGGGCTCCGGGCTTTCCCTGACGAACAGGGCTTCGACGTTTACCACCAGCTGCACCTGGGCGCCCACTGAAAAAAACCCCGAAGAATCACGAACGTCGGACGATTGCTCCCACACCGAAAGTGCCAGCCAGTCAAGCTCTTGCTGCTCCTCACCGGCCATTGGCAGCGCATCTACAGCACCACAGACATCGGGGCTCCGGGCTTTCCCTGACGAACAGGGCTTTGACGTTTACCACCAGCTGCACCTGGGGGGCCCACTGAAAAAAACCCCAAAAAATCATGAACGTTGGACGATTGCTCCCACACCGAAAGTGCCAGCCAGTCAAGCTCCTGCTGCTCCTCACCGGCCATTGGCAGTGCATCTACAGCACCACAGACATCGGGGCTCCGGGCTTTCCCTGACGAACAGGGCTTCGACCTTTACCACCACCTGCACCTCTGCCCCCATTGTAAAAAAACCCAAGAAAAATCACGAACGTTGGACGATTGCTCCCACACCGAAAGTGCCAGCCAGTCAAGCTCTTGCTGCTCCTCACCGGCCATTGGCAGCGCATCTACAGCACCACAGACATCGGGGCTCCGGGCTTTCCCTGACGAACAGGGCTTCGACGTTTACCACCAGCTGCGCCTGGGCGCCCACTAAAAAAAAACCCAAAAAATCACGAACGTCGGACGATTGCTCCCACACCGAATGTGCCAGCCAGTCAAGCTCTTGCTGCTCCTCACCGGCCATTGGCAGCGCATCTACAGCACCACAGACATCGGGGCTCCGGGCTTTCCCTGACGAACAGGACTTCGACGTTTACCACCACCTGCGCCTGGGCGCCCACTAAAAAAAAACCCGAAAAATCACGAACGTCGGACGATTGCTCCCACACCGAAAGTGCCAGCCAGTCAAGCTCTTGCTGCTCCTCACCGGCCATTGGCAGCGCATCTACAGCACCACAGACATCGGGGCTCCGGGCTTTCCCTGACGAACAGGGCTTCGACGTTTACCACCAGCTGCACCTGGGGGGCCCACTGAAAAAAACCCCGAAAAATCATGAACGTTGGACGATTGCTCCCACTCCGAAAGTGCCAGCCAGTCAAGCTCTTGCTGCTCCTCACCGGCCATTGGCAGCACATCTACAGCACCACAGACATCGGGGCTCCGGGCTTTCCCTGACGAACAGGGCTTCGACGTTTACCACCAGCTGCACCTGGGCGCCCACTGAAAAAAACCCCGAAGAATCACGAACGTCGGACGATTGCTCCCACACCGAAAGTGCCAGCCAGTCAAGCTCTTGCTGCTCCTCACCGGCCATTGGCAGCGCATCTACAGCACCACAGACATCGGGGCTCCGGGCTTTCCCTGACGAACAGGGCTTTGACGTTTACCACCAGCTGCACCTGGGGGGCCCACTGAAAAAAACCCCAAAAAATCATGAACGTTGGACGATTGCTCCCACACCGAAAGTGCCAGCCAGTCAAGCTCCTGCTGCTCCTCACCGGCCATTGGCAGTGCATCTACAGCACCACAGACATCGGGGCTCCGGGCTTTCCCTGACGAACAGGGCTTCGACCTTTACCACCACCTGCACCTCTGCCCCCATTGTAAAAAAACCCAAGAAAAATCACGAACGTTGGACGATTGCTCCCACACCGAAAGTGCCAGCCAGTCAAGCTCTTGCTGCTCCTCACCGGCCATTGGCAGCGCATCTACAGCACCACAGACATCGGGGCTCCGGGCTTTCCCTGACGAACAGGGCTTCGACGTTTACCACCAGCTGCGCCTGGGCGCCCACTAAAAAAAAACCCAAAAAATCACGAACGTCGGACGATTGCTCCCACACCGAATGTGCCAGCCAGTCAAGCTCTTGCTGCTCCTCACCGGCCATTGGCAGCGCATCTACAGCACCACAGACATCGGGGCTCCGGGCTTTCCCTGACGAACAGGACTTCGACGTTTACCACCACCTGCGCCTGGGCGCCCACTAAAAAAAAACCCGAAAAATCACGAACGTCGGACGATTGCTCCCACACCGAAAGTGCCAGGCAGTCAAGCTCTTGCTGCTCCTCACCGGGCATTGGCAGCGCATCTACAGCACCACAGACATCGGGGCTCCGGGCTTTCCCTGACGAACAGGGCTTCGACTTTTACCACCAGCTGCACCTGGGCGCCCACTCCAAAAAAACCCCGAAAAATCACGAACGTCGGACGATTGCTCCCACACCAAAAGTGCCAGCCAGACAAGCTCTTGCTGCTCCTCACCGGCCATTGGCAGCGCATCTACAGCACCACAGACATCGGGGCTCCGGGCTTTCCCTGACGAACAGGGCTTCGACGTTTACCACCAGCTGCACCTGGGCGCCCATTGGAAAAAAACCCAAGAAAAATCACGAACGTTGGACGATTGCTCCCACACTGAAAGTGCCAGCCAGTCAAGCTCCTGCTGCTCCTCACCGGCCATTGGCAGGGCATCTACAGCACCACAGACATCGGGGCTCCGGGCTTTCCCTGACGAACAGGGCTTCGACTTTTACCACCAGCTGCACCTGGGCGCCGACTCCAAAAAAACCCTGAAAAATCACGAACGTCGGATGATTGCTCCCACACCGAAAGTGCCAGCCAGTCAAGCTCTTGCTGCTCCTCAGCGGCCATTGGCAGCCCATCTACAGCACCACAGACATCGGGGCTCCGGGCTTTCCCTGACGAACAGGGCTTCGACGTTTACCACCAGCTGCACCTGGGCGCCCACTCAAAAAAAGCCCCGAAAAATCACGAACGTTGGATGATTGCTCCCACACCGAAAGTGCCAGCCAGTCAAGCTCTTGCTGCTCCTCCCCGGCCACTGGCAGCGCATCTACAGCACCACAGACATCGGGGCTCCGGGCTTTCCCTGACGAACAGGGCTTCGACGTTTACCATTAGCTGCACCTGGGGGGCCCACTGAAAAAAACCCCGATAAATCACGAAGATCGGACGATTGCTCCCACACCGAAAGTGCCAGGCAGTCAAGCTCTTGCTGCTCCTCACCGGGCATTGGCAGCGCATCTACAGCACCACAGACATCGGGGCTCCGGGCTTTCCCTGACGAACAGGGCTTCGACTTTTACCACCAGCTGCACCTGGGCGCCCACTCCAAAAAAACCCCGAAAAATCACGAACGTCGGACGATTGCTCCCACACCAAAAGTGCCAGCCAGACAAGCTCTTGCTGCTCCTCACCGGCCATTGGCAGGGCATCTACAGCACCACAGACATCGGGGCTCCGGGCTTTCCCTGACGAACAGGGCTTCGACGTTTACCATTAGCTGCACCTGGGGGGCCCACTGAAAAAAACCCCGATAAATCACGAACATCGGACGATTGCTCCCACACAAAAAGTGCCAGCCAGTCAAGCTCCTGCTGCTCCTCACCGGCCATTGGCAGCGCATCTACAGCACCACAGACATCGGGGCTCCGGGCTTTCCCTGACGAACAGGGCTTCGACGTTTACCACCAGCTGCGCCTGGGCGCCCACTTGAAAATTCCCTGAAAAATCACGAACGTCGGACGATTGCTCCCACACCGAAAGTGTCATCCAGTCAAGCTCTTGCTGCTCCTCACCGGCCATTGGCAGCGCATCTACAGCACCACAGACATCGGGGCTCCGGGCTTTCCCTGACGAACAGGGCTTGAACGTTTACCACCAGCTGCGCCTGGGCGCCCACTAAAAAAAAACCCAAAAGAATCACGAACGTCGGACGATTGCTCCCACACCGAAAGTGCCAGCCAGTCAAGCTCTTGCTGCTCCTCACCGGCCATTGGCAGCGCATCTACAGCACCACAGACATCGGGGCTCCGGGCTTTCCCTGACGAACAGGGCTTCGACGTTTACCACCAGCTGCACCTGGTCGCCCACTCCAGAAAAACCCGAAAAATCACGAACGTCGGACGATTGCTCCCACACAAAAAGGGCCAGCCAGTCAAGCTCTTGCTGCTCCTCAGCGGCCATTGGCAGCGCATCTACAGCACCACAGACATTGGGGCTCCGGGCTTTCCCTGACGAACAGGGCTTCGACAATTACCACCACCTGCGCCTGGGCGCCTACTCCAAAAAAACCCCGAAAAATCGGGAACGTCGGATGATTACTCCCACAACGAAAGTGCCAGCCAGTCAAGCTCTTTCTGCTCCTCACCGGCCATTGGCAGCGCATCTACAGCACCACAGACATCGGGGCTCCGGGCTTTCCCTGACGAACAGGGCTTCGACGTTTACCACCAGCTGCACCTGGGGGGCCCACTGAAAAAAACCCCGAAAAATCATGAACGTTGGATGATTGCTCCCACACCGAAAGTGCCAGCCAGTCAAGCTCTTGCTGCTCCTCACCGGCCATTGGCAGTGCATCTACAGCACCACAGACATCGGGGCTCCGGGCTTTCCCTGACGAACAGGGCTTCGACCTTTACCACCACCTGCACCTCTGCCCCCATTGGAAAAAAACCCAAGAAAAATCACGAACGTTGGACGATTGCTCCCACACCGAAAGTGCCAGCTAGTCAAGCTCTTGCTGCTCATCACCGGCCATTGGCAGCGCATCTACAGCACCACAGACATCGGGGCTCCGGGCTTTCCCTGACGAACAGGGCTTCGACCTTTACCACCAGCTGCGCCTGGTCGCCCACTAAAAAAAAACCCAAAAAATCACGAACGTCGGACGATTGCTCCCACACCGAAGGTGCCAGCCAGACAAGCTCTTGCTGCTCCTCCCCGGCCATTGGCAGCGCATCTACCGCACCACAGACATCGGGGCTCCAAGCTTTCCCTGACGAACAGGGCTTCGACGTTTACCACAAGCTGCACCTGGGGGGCCCACTGAAAAAAAACCCGATAAATCATGAACGTCGGACGATTGCTCCCACACTGAAAGTGCCAGCCAGTCAAGCTCTTGCTGCTCCTCACCGGCCATTGGCAGCGCATCTACAGCACCACAGACATCGGGGCTCCGGGCTTTCCCTGACGAACAGGGCTTCGACGTTTAACACCAGCTGCACCTGGGCGCCCACTCAAAAAAAGCCCCGAAAAATCACGAACGTCGGACGATTGCTCCCACACCGAAAGTGCCAGCCAGTCAAGCTCTTGCTGCTCCTCCCCGGCCATTGGCAGCGCATCTACAGCACCACAGACATCGGGGCTCCGGGCTTTCCCTGACGAACAGGGCTTGAACGTTTACCCCCAGCTGCGCCTGGGCGCCCACTAAAAAAAAACCCAAAAGAATCACGAACGTCGGACGATTGCTCCCACACAAAAAGGGCCAGCCAGTCAAGCTCTTGCTGCTCCTCACCGGCCATTGGCAGCGCATCTACAGCACCACAGACATCGGGGCTCCGGGCTTTCCCTGACGAACAGGGCTTCGACGTTTACCACCAGCTGCACCTGGTCGCCCACTCCAGAAAAACCCGAAAAATCACGAACGTCGGACGATTGCTCCCACACAAAAAGGGCCAGCCAGTCAAGCTCCTACTGCTCCTCAGCGGCCATTGGCAGCGCATCTACAGCACCACAGACATCGGGGCTCCGGGCTTTCCCTGACGAACAGGGCTTCGACAATTACCACCACCTGCGCCTGGGCGCCTACTCCAAAAAAACCCCGAAAAATCACGAACGTCGGACGATTGCTCCCACACCGAAAGTGCCAGCCAGTCAAGCTCTTGCTGCTCCTCACCGGCCATTGGCAGCGCATCTACAGCACCACAGACATCGGGGCTCCGGGCTTTCCCTGACGAACAGGGCTTCGACGTTTACCACCAGCTGCACCTGGGGGGCCCACTGAAAAAAACCCCGAAAAATCATGAACGTTGGACGATTGCTCCCACACCGAAAGTGCCAGCCAGTCAAGCTCTTGCTGCTCCTCACCGGCCATTGGCAGTGCATCTACAGCACCACAGACATCGGGGCTCCGGGCTTTCCCTGACGAACAGGGCTTCGACCTTTACCACCACCTGCACCTCTGCCCCCATTGGAAAAAAACCCAAGAAAAATCACGAACGTTGGACGATTGCTCCCACACCGAAAGTGCCAGCCAGTCAAGCTCTTGCTGCTCATCACCGGCCATTGGCAGCGCATCTACAGCACCACAGACATCGGGGCTCCGGGCTTTCCCTGACGAACAGGGCTTCGACCTTTACCACCAGCTGCGCCTGGTCGCCCACTAAAAAAAAACCCAAAAAATCACGAACGTCGGACGATTGCTCCCACACCGAAGGTGCCAGCCAGACAAGCTCTTGCTGCTCCTCCCCGGCCATTGGCAGCGCATCTACCGCACCACAGACATCGGGGCTCCAAGCTTTCCCTGACGAACAGGGCTTCGACGTTTACCACAAGCTGCACCTGGGGGGCCCACTGAAAAAAAACCCGATAAATCATGAACGTCGGACGATTGCTCCCACACTGAAAGTGCCAGCCAGTCAAGCTCTTGCTGCTCCTCACCGGCCATTTGCAGCGCATCTACAGCACCACAGACATCGGGGCTCCGGGCTTTCCCTGACGAACAGGGCTTCGACGTTTACCACCAGCTGCACCTGGGCGCCCACTCAAAAAAAACACGAAAAATCACGAACGTCGGACGATTGCTCCCACACCGAAAGTGCCAGGCAGTCAAGCTCTTGCTGCTCCTCACCGGCCATTGGCAGCGCATCTACAGCACCACAGACATCGGGGCTCCGGGCTTTCCCTGACGAACAGGGCTTCGACGTTTACCACCAGCTGCACCTGGTCGCCCACTCCAAAAGAACACGAAAAATCACGAACGTCGGACGATTGCTCCCACACAAAAAGTGCCAGCCAGTGAAGCTCCTGCTGCTCCTCAGCGGCCATTGGCAGCGCATCTACAGCACCACAGACATCGGGCCTCCGGGCTTTCCCTGAGGAACAGGGCTTCGACGTTTACCACCAGCTGCACCTGGGCGCCCACTGAAAAAAACCCCGAAGAATCACGAACGTCGGACGATTGCTCCCACACCGAAAGTGCCAGCCAGTCAAGCTCTTGCTGCTCCTCAGCGGCCATTGGCAGCACATCTACAGCACCACAGACATCGGGTTTCCGGGCTTTCCCTGACGAACAGGGCTTCGACTTTTACCACCAGCTGCGCCTGGGAGTCCACGCCAAAAAAACCCGAAAAATCACAAACGTCGGACGATTGCTCCCACACCGAAAGTGCCAGCAACTCAAGCTCTTGCTGCTCCTCACCGGCCATTGGCAGCGCATCTACAGCACCACAGACATCGGGGCTCCGGGCTTTCCCTGACGAACAGGGCTTCGACAATTACCACCACCTGCGCCTGGGCGCCTACTCCAAAAAAACCCCGAAAAATCACGAACGTCGGACGATTGCTCCCACACCGAAAGTGCCAGCCAGTCAAGCTCCTGCTGCTCCTCCCCGGCCACTGGCAGCGCATCTACAGCACCACAGACATCGGGGCTCCGGGTTTCCCTGACGAACAGGGCTTCGACGTTTACCACCACCTGCACCTGGGCGCCCACTCCAAAAAAAACCCGAAAAAACACGAACGTCGGACGATTGCTCCCACACAAAAAGTTCCAGCCAGTCAAGCTCTTGCTGCTCCTCCCCGGCCATTGGCAGCGCATCTACAGCACCACAGACATCGGGGCTCCGGGCTTTCCCTGACGAACAGGGCTTCGACGTTTACCACCAGCTGCACCTGGGCGCCCACTGGAAAAAAACCCCGAAAAATCACGACCGTCGGACGATTGCTCCCACACCAAAAGTGCCAGCCAGTCAAGCTCTTGCTGCTCCTCCCCGGCCATTGGCAGCGCATCTACAGCACCACAGACATCGGGGCTCCGGGCTTTCCCTGAGGAACAGGCCTTCGACGTTTACCACCAGCTGCACCTGGGCGGCCCACTGAAAAAAACCCCGAAAAATCATGATCGTCAGACGATTGCTCCCACACTGAATGTGCCAGCCAGTCAAGCTTCTGCTGCTCCTCACCGGCCATTGGCAGTGCATCTACAGCACCACAGACATCGGGGCTCCGGGCTTTCCCTGACGAACAGGGCTTCGACGTTTACCACCAGCTGCGCCTGGGCGCCCACTAAAAAAAAACACAAAAAATCACGAATGTCGGACCATTGCTCGCACACCGAAAGTGCCAGCCAGTCAAGCTCTTGCTGCTCCTCACCGGCCATTGGCAGCGCATCTACAGCATCACAGACATCGGGGCTCCGGGCTTTTCCTGACGAACAGGGCTTCGACGTTTACCACCAGCTGCACCTGGGCACGCACTAAAAAAAAACGCAAAAAAATCACGAACGTCGGACGATTGCTCCCACACCGAAAGTGCCAGCCAGTCAAGCTCCTGCTGCTCCTCCCCGGCCACTGGCAGCGCATCTACAGCACCACAGACATCGGGGCTCCGGGCTTTCCCTGACGAACAGGGCTTCGACGTTTACCACCACCCGCACCTGTGGGGCCCACTGAAAAAAACCCCGAAAAATCATGAACGTCGGACGATTGCTCCCACACCGAAATTGCCAGCTAGTCAAGCTCTTGCTGCTCCTCCCCGGCCATTGGCAGCGCATCTACAGCACCACAGACATCGGGGCTCCGGGCTTTCCCTGACGAACAAGGCTTCGACGTTTACCACCAGCTGCACCTGGGCGCCCACTGGAAAAAAACCCCGAAAAATCACGAACGTCGGACGATTGCTCCCACACCAAAAGTGCCAGCCAGTCAAGCTCTTGCTGCTCCTCCCCGGCCATTGGCAGCGCATCTACAGCACCACAGACATCGGGGCTCCGGGCATTCCCTGACGAACAGGGCTTCGACGTTTACCACCACCTGCACCTGGGGGGCCCACTGAAAAAAACCCGGAAAAATCACGACCGTCGGACGATTGCTCCCACACAAAAAGTTCCAGCCAGTCAAGCTCTTGCTGCTCCTCCCCGGCCATTGGCAGCGCATCTACAGCACCACAGACATCGGGGCTCCGGGCTTTCCCTGAGGAACAGGCCTTCGACGTTTACCACCAGCTGCACCTGGGGGGCCCACTGAAAAAAACCCCGAAAAATCATGAACGTTGGACGATTGCTCCCACACCGAAAGTGCCAGCCAGTCAAGCTCTTGCTGCTCCTCACCGGCCATTGGCAGTGCATCTACAGCACCACAGACATCGGGGCTCCGGGCTTTCCCTGACGAACAGGGCTTCGACCTTTACCACCACCTGCACCTCTGCCCCCATTGGAAAAAAACCCAAGAAAAATCACGAACGTTGGACGATTGCTCCCACACCGAAAGTGCCAGCCAGTCAAGCTCTTGCTGCTCATCACCGGCCATTGGCAGCGCATCTACAGCACCACAGACATCGGGGCTCCGGGCTTTCCCTGACGAACAGGGCTTCGACCTTTACCACCAGCTGCGCCTGGTCGCCCACTAAAAAAAAACCCAAAAAATCACGAAAGTCGGACGATTGCTCCCACACCGAAGGTGCCAGCCAGACAAGCTCTTGCTGCTCCTCCCCGGCCATTGGCAGCGCATCTACCGCACCACAGACATCGGGGCTCCAAGCTTTCCCTGACGAACAGGGCTTCGACGTTTACCACAAGCTGCACCTGGGGGGCCCACTGAAAAAAAACCCGATAAATCATGAACGTCGGACGATTGCTCCCACACTGAAAGTGCCAGCCAGTCAAGCTCTTGCTGCTCCTCACCGGCCATTGGCAGCGCATCTACAGCACCACAGACATCGGGGCTCCGGGCTTTCCCTGACGAACAGGGCTTCGACGTTTACCACCAGCTGCACCTGGGCGCCCACTCAAAAAAAACACGAAAAATCACGAACGTCGGACGATTGCTCCCACACCGAAAGTGCCAGGCAGTCAAGCTCTTGCTGCTCCTCACCGGCCATTGGCAGCGCATCTACAGCACCACAGACATCGGGGCTCCGGGCTTTCCCTGACGAACAGGGCTTCGACGTTTACCACCAGCTGCACCTGGTCGCCCACTCCAAAAGAACACGAAAAATCACGAACGTCGGACGATTGCTCCCACACAAAAAGTGCCAGCCAGTGAAGCTCCTGCTGCTCCTCAGCGGCCATTGGCAGCGCATCTACAGCACCACAGACATCGGGCCTCCGGGCTTTCCCTGAGGAACAGGGCTTCGACGTTTACCACCAGCTGCACCTGGGCGCCCACTGAAAAAAACCCCGAAGAATCACGAACGTCGGACGATTGCTCCCACACCGAAAGTGCCAGCCAGTCAAGCTCTTGCTGCTCCTCAGCGGCCATTGGCAGCACATCTACAGCACCACAGACATCGGGTTTCCGGGCTTTCCCTGACGAACAGGGCTTCGACTTTTACCACCAGCTGCGCCTGGGAGTCCACGCCAAAAAAACCCGAAAAATCACAAACGTCGGACGATTGCTCCCACACCGAAAGTGCCAGCAACTCAAGCTCTTGCTGCTCCTCACCGGCCATTGGCAGCGCATCTACAGCACCACAGACATCGGGGCTCCGGGCTTTCCCTGACGAACAGGGCTTCGACAATTACCACCACCTGCGCCTGGGCGCCTACTCCAAAAAAACCCCGAAAAATCACGAACGTCGGACGATTGCTCCCACACCGAAAGTGCCAGCCAGTCAAGCTCCTGCTGCTCCTCCCCGGCCACTGGCAGCGCATCTACAGCACCACAGACATCGGGGCTCCGGGTTTCCCTGACGAACAGGGCTTCGACGTTTACCACCACCTGCACCTGGGCGCCCACTCCAAAAAAAACCCGAAAAAACACGAACGTCGGACGATTGCTCCCACACAAAAATTTCCAGCCAGTCAAGCTCTTGCTGCTCCTCCCCGGCCATTGGCAGCGCATCTACAGTACCACAGACATCGGGGCTCCGGGCTTTCCCTGACGAACAGGGCTTCGACGTTTACCACCAGCTGCACCTGGGCGCCCACTGGAAAAAAACCCCGAAAAATCACGACCGTCGGACGATTGCTCCCACACCAAAAGTGCCAGCCAGTCAAGCTCTTGCTGCTCCTCCCCGGCCATTGGCAGCGCATCTACAGCACCACAGACATCGGGGCTCCGGGCTTTCCCTGAGGAACAGGCCTTCGACGTTTACCACCAGCTGCACCTGGGCGGCCCACTGGAAAAAAACCCCGAAAAATCACGAACGTCGGACGATTGCTCCCACACCAAAAGTGCCAGCCAGTCAAGCTCTTGCTGCTCCTCCCCGGCCATTGGCAGCGCATCTACAGCACCACAGACATCGGGGCTCCGGGCATTCCCTGACGAACAGGGCTTCGACGTTTACCACCACCTGCACCTGGGGGGCCCACTGAAAAAAACCCGGAAAAATCACGACCGTCGGACGATTGCTCCCACACAAAAAGTTCCAGCCAGTCAAGCTCTTGCTGCTCCTCCCCGGCCATTGGCAGCGCATCTACAGCACCACAGACATCGGGGCTCCGGGCTTTCCCTGAGGAACAGGCCTTCGACGTTTACCACCAGCTGCACCTGGGCGCCCACTGAAAAAAAACCCCGAAAATCACGAACGTCGGACGATTGCTCCCACACCGAAAGTGCCAGCCAGTCAAGCTCTTGCTGCTCCTCACCGGCCATTGGCAGCGCATCTACAGCACCACAGACATGGGGGCTTCGGGCTTTCCCTGACGAACAGGGCTTCGACGTTTACCACCACCTGCACCTCTGCCCCCATTGGAAAAAAACCCCGAAAAATCATGAACGTCGGACGATTGCTCCCACACCGAAAGTGCCAGCCAGTCAAGCTCTTGCTGCTCCTCACCGGCCATTGGCAGCCCATCTACAGCACCACAGACATCGGGGCTCCGGGCTTTCCCTGACGAACAGGGCTTCGATGTTTACCACCAGCTGCACCTGGGCGCGCACTCCAGAAAAACCCGAAAAATCACGAACGTCGGACGATTGCTCCCACACCAAAAGTGCCAGCCAGTCAAGCTCCTGCTGCTCCTCACCGGCCATTGGCAGCGCATCTACAGCGCCGCAGACATCAGGGCTCCGGGCTTTCCCTGACGAACAGGGGTTCGACGTTTACCACCAGCTGCACCTGGGCGCCCATTGGAAAAAAACCCAAGAAAAATCACAAACTTTGGACTATTGCTCCCACACCAAAAGTGCCAGCCAGTCAAGCTCTTGCTGCTCATCACCGGCCATTGGCAGCCCATCTACAGCACCACAGACGTCGGGGCTCCGGGCTTTCCCTGACGAACAGGGCTTCGACGTTTACCACCACCTGCACCTGGGGGGCCCACTGAAAAAAACCCGAAAAATCATGAACGTCAGACGATTGCTCCCACACCGAAAGTGCCAGCCAGTCAAGCTCCTGCTGCTCCTCACCAGCC
Organism: Chlamydotis macqueenii; assembly: GCF_036417535.1. Lineage (NCBI taxonomy): Eukaryota > Metazoa > Chordata > Aves > Otidiformes > Otididae > Chlamydotis > Chlamydotis macqueenii. Next base: position 24,364,202 of record NC_141592.1, on the reverse strand, counting down.
ATTGGCAGCGCATCTATAGCACCACAGACATCGGGGCTCTGGGCTTTCCCTGACGAACAGGGCTTCGATGTTTACCACCAGCTGCACCTGGGCACCGACTGGAAAAAAACCCCGAAAAATCACGAACGTGGGACGATTGCTCCCAGACAAAAAGTGCCAGCAACTCAAGCTCTTGCTGCTCCTCACCGGCCATTGGCAGCCCATCTACAGCATCACAGACATCGGGGCTCCGGGCTTTCCCTGACGAACAGGGCTTCGACGTTTACCACCAGCTGCACCTGGGCGCCCATTGGAAAAAAACCCAAGAATAATCACGAACGTCGGACGATTGCTCCCACACCGAAAGTTCCAGCCAGTCAAGCTCTTGCTGCTCCTCCCCGGCCATTGGCAGCGCATCTACAGCACCACAGACATCGGGGCTCCGGGCTTTCCCTGACGAACAGGGCTTCGACGTTTACCACCAGCTGCACCTGGGGGGCCCACTGAAAAAAAACCCGATAAATCATGAACGTCGGACGATTGCTCCCACACCGAAAGTGCCAGCCAGTCAAGCTCTTGCTGCTCCTCACCGGCCATTGGCAGCGCATCTACAGCACCACAGACATCGGGGCTCCGGGCTTTCCCTGACGAACAGGGCTTCGACCTTTACCACCAGCTGCGCCTGGGCGCCCACTAAAAAAAAACCCAAAAAATCATGAACGTCGGACGATTGCTCCCACACCGAAGGTGCCAGCCAGACAAGCTCTTGCTGCTCCTCCCCGGCCATTGGCAGCGCATCTACAGCACCACAGACATCGGGGCTCCGGGCTTTCCCTGACGAACAGGGCTTCGACGTTTACCACCAGCTGCACCTGGGGGGCCCACTGAAAAAAAACCCGATAAATCATGAACGTCGGACGATTGCTCCCACACTGAAAGTGCCAGCCAGTCAAGCTCTTGCTGCTCCTCCCCGGCCATTGGCAGCGCATCTACAGCACCACAGACATCGGGGCTCCGGGCTTTCCCTGACGAACAGGACTTCGACGTTTACCACCACCTGCGCCTGGGCGCCCAATAAAAAAAAACCCGAAAAATCACGAACTTCGGACGATTGCTCCCACACCGAAAGTGCCAGGCAGTCAAGCTCTTGCTGCTCCTCACCGGGCATTGGCAGCGCATCTACAGCACCACAGACATCGGGGCTCCGGGCTTTCCCTGACGAACAGGGCTTCGACTTTTACCACCAGCTGCACCTGGGCGCCCACTCCAAAAAAACCCCGAAAAATCACGAACGTCGGACGATTGCTCCCACACCAAAAGTGCCAGCCACTGAAGCTCCTGCTGCTCCTCAGCGGCCATTGGCAGCGCATCTACAGCACCACAGACATCGGGGCTCCGGGCTTTCCCTGACGAACAGGGCTTCGACGTTTACCACCAGCTGCACCTGGGCGCCCACTGAAAAAAACCCCGAAGAATCACGAACGTCGGACGATTGCTCCCACACCGAAAGTGCCAGCCAGTCAAGCTCTTGCTGCTCCTCACCGGCCATTGGCAGCGCATCTACAGCACCACAGACATCGGGGCTCCGGGCTTTCCCTGACGAACAGGGCTTTGACGTTTACCACCAGCTGCACCTGGGGGGCCCACTGAAAAAAACCCCAAAAAATCATGAACGTTGGACGATTGCTCCCACACCGAAAGAGCCAGCCAGTCAAGCTCCTGCTGCTCCTCACCGGCCATTGGCAGTGCATCTACAGCATCACAGACATCGGGGCTCCGGGCTTTTCCTGACGAACAGGGCTTCGACGTTTACCACCAGCTGCACCTGGGCACGCACTAAAAAAAAACGCAAAAAAATCACGAACGTCGGACGATTGCTCCCACACCGAAAGTGCCAGCCAGTCAAGCTCCTGCTGCTCCTCCCCGGCCACTGGCAGCGCATCTACAGCACCACAGACATCGGGGCTCCGGGCTTTCCCTGACGAACAGGGCTTCGACGTTTACCACCACCCGCACCTGTGGGGCCCACTGAAAAAAACCCCGAAAAATCATGAACGTCGGACGATTGCTCCCACACCGAAATTGCCAGCTAGTCAAGCTCTTGCTGCTCCTCCCCGGCCATTGGCAGCGCATCTACAGCACCACAGACATCGGGGCTCCGGGCTTTCCCTGACGAACAAGGCTTCGACGTTTACCACCAGCTGCACCTGGGCGCCCACTGGAAAAAAACCCCGAAAAATCACGAACGTCGGACGATTGCTCCCACACCAAAAGTGCCAGCCAGTCAAGCTCTTGCTGCTCCTCCCCGGCCATTGGCAGCGCATCTACAGCACCACAGACATCGGGGCTCCGGGCATTCCCTGACGAACAGGGCTTCGACGTTTACCACCACCTGCACCTGGGGGGCCCACTGAAAAAAACCCGGAAAAATCACGACCGTCGGACGATTGCTCCCACACAAAAAGTTCCAGCCAGTCAAGCTCTTGCTGCTCCTCCCCGGCCATTGGCAGCGCATCTACAGCACCACAGACATCGGGGCTCCGGGCTTTCCCTGAGGAACAGGCCTTCGACGTTTACCACCAGCTGCACCTGGGGGGCCCACTGAAAAAAACCCCGAAAAATCATGAACGTTGGACGATTGCTCCCACACCGAAAGTGCCAGCCAGTCAAGCTCTTGCTGCTCCTCACCGGCCATTGGCAGTGCATCTACAGCACCACAGACATCGGGGCTCCGGGCTTTCCCTGACGAACAGGGCTTCGACCTTTACCACCACCTGCACCTCTGCCCCCATTGGAAAAAAACCCAAGAAAAATCACGAACGTTGGACGATTGCTCCCACACCGAAAGTGCCAGCCAGTCAAGCTCTTGCTGCTCATCACCGGCCATTGGCAGCGCATCTACAGCACCACAGACATCGGGGCTCCGGGCTTTCCCTGACGAACAGGGCTTCGACCTTTACCACCAGCTGCGCCTGGTCGCCCACTAAAAAAAAACCCAAAAAATCACGAAAGTCGGACGATTGCTCCCACACCGAAGGTGCCAGCCAGACAAGCTCTTGCTGCTCCTCCCCGGCCATTGGCAGCGCATCTACCGCACCACAGACATCGGGGCTCCAAGCTTTCCCTGACGAACAGGGCTTCGACGTTTACCACAAGCTGCACCTGGGGGGCCCACTGAAAAAAAACCCGATAAATCATGAACGTCGGACGATTGCTCCCACACTGAAAGTGCCAGCCAGTCAAGCTCTTGCTGCTCCTCACCGGCCATTGGCAGCGCATCTACAGCACCACAGACATCGGGGCTCCGGGCTTTCCCTGACGAACAGGGCTTCGACGTTTACCACCAGCTGCACCTGGGCGCCCACTCAAAAAAAACACGAAAAATCACGAACGTCGGACGATTGCTCCCACACCGAAAGTGCCAGGCAGTCAAGCTCTTGCTGCTCCTCACCGGCCATTGGCAGCGCATCTACAGCACCACAGACATCGGGGCTCCGGGCTTTCCCTGACGAACAGGGCTTCGACGTTTACCACCAGCTGCACCTGGTCGCCCACTCCAAAAGAACACGAAAAATCACGAACGTCGGACGATTGCTCCCACACAAAAAGTGCCAGCCAGTGAAGCTCCTGCTGCTCCTCAGCGGCCATTGGCAGCGCATCTACAGCACCACAGACATCGGGCCTCCGGGCTTTCCCTGAGGAACAGGGCTTCGACGTTTACCACCAGCTGCACCTGGGCGCCCACTGAAAAAAACCCCGAAGAATCACGAACGTCGGACGATTGCTCCCACACCGAAAGTGCCAGCCAGTCAAGCTCTTGCTGCTCCTCAGCGGCCATTGGCAGCACATCTACAGCACCACAGACATCGGGTTTCCGGGCTTTCCCTGACGAACAGGGCTTCGACTTTTACCACCAGCTGCGCCTGGGAGTCCACGCCAAAAAAACCCGAAAAATCACAAACGTCGGACGATTGCTCCCACACCGAAAGTGCCAGCAACTCAAGCTCTTGCTGCTCCTCACCGGCCATTGGCAGCGCATCTACAGCACCACAGACATCGGGGCTCCGGGCTTTCCCTGACGAACAGGGCTTCGACAATTACCACCACCTGCGCCTGGGCGCCTACTCCAAAAAAACCCCGAAAAATCACGAACGTCGGACGATTGCTCCCACACCGAAAGTGCCAGCCAGTCAAGCTCCTGCTGCTCCTCCCCGGCCACTGGCAGCGCATCTACAGCACCACAGACATCGGGGCTCCGGGTTTCCCTGACGAACAGGGCTTCGACGTTTACCACCACCTGCACCTGGGCGCCCACTCCAAAAAAAACCCGAAAAAACACGAACGTCGGACGATTGCTCCCACACAAAAAGTTCCAGCCAGTCAAGCTCTTGCTGCTCCTCCCCGGCCATTGGCAGCGCATCTACAGTACCACAGACATCGGGGCTCCGGGCTTTCCCTGACGAACAGGGCTTCGACGTTTACCACCAGCTGCACCTGGGCGCCCACTGGAAAAAAACCCCGAAAAATCACGACCGTCGGACGATTGCTCCCACACCAAAAGTGCCAGCCAGTCAAGCTCTTGCTGCTCCTCCCCGGCCATTGGCAGCGCATCTACAGCACCACAGACATCGGGGCTCCGGGCTTTCCCTGAGGAACAGGCCTTCGACGTTTACCACCAGCTGCACCTGGGCGGCCCACTGGAAAAAAACCCCGAAAAATCACGAACGTCGGACGATTGCTCCCACACCAAAAGTGCCAGCCAGTCAAGCTCTTGCTGCTCCTCCCCGGCCATTGGCAGCGCATCTACAGCACCACAGACATCGGGGCTCCGGGCATTCCCTGACGAACAGGGCTTCGACGTTTACCACCACCTGCACCTGGGGGGCCCACTGAAAAAAACCCGGAAAAATCACGACCGTCGGACGATTGCTCCCACACAAAAAGTTCCAGCCAGTCAAGCTCTTGCTGCTCCTCCCCGGCCATTGGCAGCGCATCTACAGCACCACAGACATCGGGGCTCCGGGCTTTCCCTGAGGAACAGGCCTTCGACGTTTACCACCAGCTGCACCTGGGCGCCCACTGAAAAAAAACCCCGAAAATCACGAACGTCGGACGATTGCTCCCACACCGAAAGTGCCAGCCAGTCAAGCTCTTGCTGCTCCTCACCGGCCATTGGCAGCGCATCTACAGCACCACAGACATGGGGGCTTCGGGCTTTCCCTGACGAACAGGGCTTCGACGTTTACCACCACCTGCACCTCTGCCCCCATTGGAAAAAAACCCCGAAAAATCATGAACGTCGGACGATTGCTCCCACACCGAAAGTGCCAGCCAGTCAAGCTCTTGCTGCTCCTCACCGGCCATTGGCAGCCCATCTACAGCACCACAGACATCGGGGCTCCGGGCTTTCCCTGACGAACAGGGCTTCGATGTTTACCACCAGCTGCACCTGGGCGCGCACTCCAGAAAAACCCGAAAAATCACGAACGTCGGACGATTGCTCCCACACCAAAAGTGCCAGCCAGTCAAGCTCCTGCTGCTCCTCACCGGCCATTGGCAGCGCATCTACAGCGCCGCAGACATCAGGGCTCCGGGCTTTCCCTGACGAACAGGGGTTCGACGTTTACCACCAGCTGCACCTGGGCGCCCATTGGAAAAAAACCCAAGAAAAATCACAAACTTTGGACTATTGCTCCCACACCAAAAGTGCCAGCCAGTCAAGCTCTTGCTGCTCATCACCGGCCATTGGCAGCCCATCTACAGCACCACAGACGTCGGGGCTCCGGGCTTTCCCTGACGAACAGGGCTTCGACGTTTACCACCACCTGCACCTGGGGGGCCCACTGAAAAAAACCCGAAAAATCATGAACGTCAGACGATTGCTCCCACACCGAAAGTGCCAGCCAGTCAAGCTCCTGCTGCTCCTCACCAGCCATTGGCAGCGCATCTATAGCACCACAGACATCGGGGCTCTGGGCTTTCCCTGACGAACAGGGCTTCGATGTTTACCACCAGCTGCACCTGGGCACCGACTGGAAAAAAACCCCGAAAAATCACGAACGTGGGACGATTGCTCCCAGACAAAAAGTGCCAGCAACTCAAGCTCTTGCTGCTCCTCACCGGCCATTGGCAGCCCATCTACAGCATCACAGACATCGGGGCTCCGGGCTTTCCCTGACGAACAGGGCTTCGACGTTTACCACCAGCTGCACCTGGGCGCCCATTGGAAAAAAACCCAAGAATAATCACGAACGTCGGACGATTGCTCCCACACCGAAAGTTCCAGCCAGTCAAGCTCTTGCTGCTCCTCCCCGGCCATTGGCAGCGCATCTACAGCACCACAGACATCGGGGCTCCGGGCTTTCCCTGACGAACAGGGCTTCGACGTTTACCACCAGCTGCACCTGGGGGGCCCACTGAAAAAAAACCCGATAAATCATGAACGTCGGACGATTGCTCCCACACCGAAAGTGCCAGCCAGTCAAGCTCTTGCTGCTCCTCACCGGCCATTGGCAGCGCATCTACAGCACCACAGACATCGGGGCTCCGGGCTTTCCCTGACGAACAGGGCTTCGACCTTTACCACCAGCTGCGCCTGGGCGCCCACTAAAAAAAAACCCAAAAAATCATGAACGTCGGACGATTGCTCCCACACCGAAGGTGCCAGCCAGACAAGCTCTTGCTGCTCCTCCCCGGCCATTGGCAGCGCATCTACAGCACCACAGACATCGGGGCTCCGGGCTTTCCCTGACGAACAGGGCTTCGACGTTTACCACCAGCTGCACCTGGGGGGCCCACTGAAAAAAAACCCGATAAATCATGAACGTCGGACGATTGCTCCCACACTGAAAGTGCCAGCCAGTCAAGCTCTTGCTGCTCCTCCCCGGCCATTTGCAGCGCATCTACAGCACCACAGACATCGGGGCTCCGGGCTTTCCCTGACGAACAGGACTTCGACGTTTACCACCACCTGCGCCTGGGCGCCCAATAAAAAAAAACCCGAAAAATCACGAACTTCGGACGATTGCTCCCACACCGAAAGTGCCAGGCAGTCAAGCTCTTGCTGCTCCTCACCGGGCATTGGCAGCGCATCTACAGCACCACAGACATCGGGGCTCCGGGCTTTCCCTGACGAACAGGGCTTCGACTTTTACCACCAGCTGCACCTGGGCGCCCACTCCAAAAAAACCCCGAAAAATCACGAACGTCGGACGATTGCTCCCACACCAAAAGTGCCAGCCACTGAAGCTCCTGCTGCTCCTCAGCGGCCATTGGCAGCGCATCTACAGCACCACAGACATCGGGGCTCCGGGCTTTCCCTGACGAACAGGGCTTCGACGTTTACCACCAGCTGCACCTGGGCGCCCACTGAAAAAAACCCCGAAGAATCACGAACGTCGGACGATTGCTCCCACACCGAAAGTGCCAGCCAGTCAAGCTCTTGCTGCTCCTCACCGGCCATTGGCAGCGCATCTACAGCACCACAGACATCGGGGCTCCGGGCTTTCCCTGACGAACAGGGCTTTGACGTTTACCACCAGCTGCACCTGGGGGGCCCACTGAAAAAAACCCCAAAAAATCATGAACGTTGGACGATTGCTCCCACACCGAAAGAGCCAGCCAGTCAAGCTCCTGCTGCTCCTCACCGGCCATTGGCAGTGCATCTACAGCACCACAGACATCGGGGCTCCGGGCTTTCCCTGACGAACAGGGCTTCGACGTTTACCACCAGCTGCGCCTGGGCGCCCACTAAAAAAAAACCCAAAAAATCACGAACGTCGGACGATTGCTCCCACACCGAATGTGCCAGCCAGTCAAGCTCTTGCTGCTCCTCACCGGCCATTGGCAGCGCATCTACAGCACCACAGACATCGGGGCTCCGGGCTTTCCCTGACAAACAGGGCTTCGACGTTTACCACCACCTGCACCTGGGAGTCCACTCCAAAAAAACCCGAAAAATCACGAACGTCGGACGATTGCTCCCACACCGAAAGTGCCAGGCAGTCAAGCTCTTGCTGCTCCTCACCGGCCATTGGCAGCGCATCTACAGCACCACAGACATCGGGGCTCCGGGCTTTCCCTGACGAACAGGGCTTCGACTTTTACCACCAGCTGCACCTGGGCGCCCACTCCAAAAAAACCCCGAAAAATCACGAACGTCGGACGATTGCTCCCACACTGAAAGTGCCAGCCAGACAAGCTCTTGCTGCTCCTCACCGGCCATTGGCAGCGCATCTACAGCACCACAGACATCGGGGCTCCGGGCTTTCCCTGACGAACAGGGCTTCGACGTTTACCACCACCTGCACCTGGGCGCCCATTGGAAAAAAACCCAAGAAAAATCACGAACGTTGGACGATTGCTCCCACACTGAAAGTGCCAGCCAGTCAAGCTCCTGCTGCTCCTCCCCGGCCATTGGCAGGGCATCTACAGCACCACAGACATCGGGGCTCCGGGCTTTCCCTGACGAACAGGGCTTCGACTTTTACCACCAGCTGCACCTGGGCGCCGACTCAAAAAAAACCCTGAAAAATCACGAACGTCGGATGATTGCTCCCACACCGAAAGTGCCAGCCAGTCAAGCTCTTGCTGCTCCTCAGCGGCCATTGGCAGCCCATCTACAGCACCACAGACATCGGGGCTCCGGGCTTTCCCTGACGAACAGGGCTTCGACGTTTACCACCAGCTGCACCTGGGCGCCCACTCAAAAAAAGCCCCGAAAAATCACGAACGTCGGATGATTGCTCCCACACCGAAAGTGCCAGCCAGTCAAGCTCTTGCTGCTCCTCCCCGGCCACTGGCAGCGCATCTACAGCACCACAGACATCGGGGCTCCGGGCTTTCCCTGACGAACAGGGCTTCGACGTTTACCATTAGCTGCACCTGGGGGGCCCACTGAAAAAAACCCCGATAAATCACGAAGATCGGACGATTGCTCCCACACCGAAAGTGCCAGGCAGTCAAGCTCTTGCTGCTCCTCACCGGGCATTGGCAGCGCATCTACAGCACCACAGACATCGGGGCTCCGGGCTTTCCCTGACGAACAGGGCTTCGACTTTTACCACCAGCTGCACCTGGGCGCCCACTCCAAAAAAACCCCGAAAAATCACGAACGTCGGACGATTGCTCCCACACCAAAAGTGCCAGCCAGACAAGCTCTTGCTGCTCCTCACCGGCCATTGGCAGCGCATCTACAGCACCACAGACATCGGGGCTCCGGGCTTTCCCTGACGAACAGGGCTTCGACGTTTACCACCACCTGCACCTGGGCGCCCATTGGAAAAAAACCCAAGAAAAATCACGAACGTTGGACGATTGCTCCCACATTGAAAGTGCCAGCCAGTCAAGCTCCTGCTGCTCCTCACCGGCCATTGGCAGGGCATCTACAGCACCACAGACATCGGGCCTCCGGGCTTTCCCTGACGAACAGGGCTTCGACGTTTACCATTAGCTGCACCTGGGGGGCCCACTGAAAAAAACCCCGAAAAATCACGAACATCGGACGATTGCTCCCACACAAAAAGTGCCAGCCAGTCAAGCTCCTGCTGCTCCTCCCCGGCCATTGGCAGCGCATCTACAGCACCACAGACATCGGGGCTCCGGGCTTTCCCTGACGAACAGGGCTTCGACGTTTACCACCAGCTGCGCCTGGGCGCCCACTTGAAAATTCCCTGAAAAATCACGAACGTGGGACGATTGCTCCCACACCGAAAGTGTCATCCAGTCAAGCTCTTGCTGCTCCTCACCGGCCATTGGCAGCGCATCTACAGCACCACAGACATCGGGGCTCCGGGCTTTCCCTGACGAACAGGGCTTGAACGTTTACCACCAGCTGCGCCTGGGCGCCCACTAAAAAAAAACCCAAAAGAATCACGAACGTCGGACGATTGCTCCCACACCGAAAGTGCCAGCCAGTCAAGCTCTTGCTGCTCCTCACCGGCCATTGGCAGCGCATCTACAGCACCACAGACATCGGGGCTCCGGGCTTTCCCTGACGAACAGGGCTTCGACGTTTACCACCAGCTGCACCTGGTCGCCCACTCCAGAAAAACCCGAAAAATCACGAACGTCGGACGATTGCTCCCACACAAAAAGGGCCAGCCAGTCAAGCTCCTACTGCTCCTCAGCGGCCATTGGCAGCGCATCTACAGCACCACAGACATTGGGGCTCCGGGCTTTCCCTGACGAACAGGGCTTCGACAATTACCACCACCTGCGCCTGGGCGCCTACTCCAAAAAAACCCCGAAAAATCACGAACGTCGGACGATTGCTCCCACACCGAAAGTGCCAGCCAGTCAAGCTCTTGCTGCTCCTCACCGGCCATTGGCAGCGCATCTACAGCACCACAGACATCGGGGCTCCGGGCTTTCCCTGACGAACAGGGCTTCGACGTTTACCACCAGCTGCACCTGGGGGGCCCACTGAAAAAAACCCCGAAAAATCATGAACGTTGGACGATTGCTCCCACTCCGAAAGTGCCAGCCAGTCAAGCTCTTGCTGCTCCTCACCGGCCATTGGCAGCACATCTACAGCACCACAGACATCGGGGCTCCGGGCTTTCCCTGACGAACAGGGCTTCGACGTTTACCACCAGCTGCACCTGGGCGCCCACTGAAAAAAACCCCGAAGAATCACGAACGTCGGACGATTGCTCCCACACCGAAAGTGCCAGCCAGTCAAGCTCTTGCTGCTCCTCACCGGCCATTGGCAGCGCATCTACAGCACCACAGACATCGGGGCTCCGGGCTTTCCCTGACGAACAGGGCTTTGACGTTTACCACCAGCTGCACCTGGGGGGCCCACTGAAAAAAACCCCAAAAAATCATGAACGTTGGACGATTGCTCCCACACCGAAAGTGCCAGCCAGTCAAGCTCCTGCTGCTCCTCACCGGCCATTGGCAGTGCATCTACAGCACCACAGACATCGGGGCTCCGGGCTTTCCCTGACGAACAGGGCTTCGACCTTTACCACCACCTGCACCTCTGCCCCCATTGTAAAAAAACCCAAGAAAAATCACGAACGTCGGACGATTGCTCCCACACCGAAAGTGCCAGCCAGTCAAGCTCTTGCTGCTCCTCACCGGCCATTGGCAGCGCATCTACAGCACCACAGACATCGGGGCTCCGGGCTTTCCCTGACGAACAGGGCTTCGACGTTTACCACCAGCTGCGCCTGGGCGCCCACTAAAAAAAAACCCAAAAAATCACGAACGTCGGACGATTGCTCCCACACCGAATGTGCCAGCCAGTCAAGCTCTTGCTGCTCCTCACCGGCCATTGGCAGCGCATCTACAGCACCACAGACATCGGGGCTCCGGGCTTTCCCTGACAAACAGGGCTTCGACGTTTACCACCACCTGCACCTGGGAGTCCACTCCAAAAAAACCCGAAAAATCACGAACGTCGGACGATTGCTCCCACACCGAAAGTGCCAGGCAGTCAAGCTCTTGCTGCTCCTCACCGGCCATTGGCAGCGCATCTACAGCACCACAGACATCGGGGCTCCGGGCTTTCCCTGACGAACAGGGCTTCGACGTTTACCACCAGCTGCACCTGGGGGGCCCACTGAAAAAAAACCCGATAAATCATGAACGTCGGACGATTGCTCCCACACTGAAAGTGCCAGGCAGTCAAGCTCTTGCTGCTCCTCCCCGGCCATTGGCAGCGCATCTACAGCACCACAGACATCGGGGCTCCGGGCTTTCCCTGACGAACAGGACTTCGACGTTTACCACCACCTGCGCCTGGGCGCCCACTAAAAAAAAACCCGAAAAATCACGAACGTCGGACGATTGCTCCCACACCGAAAGTGCCAGGCAGTCAAGCTCTTGCTGCTCCTCACCGGGCATTGGCAGCGCATCTACAGCACCACAGACATCGGGGCTCCGGGCTTTCCCTGACGAACAGGGCTTCGACTTTTACCACCAGCTGCACCTGGGCGCCCACTCCAAAAAAACCCCGAAAAATCACGAACGTCGGACGATTGCTCCCACACCAAAAGTGCCAGCCAGACAAGCTCTTGCTGCTCCTCACCGGCCATTGGCAGCGCATCTACAGCACCACAGACATCGGGGCTCCGGGCTTTCCCTGACGAACAGGGCTTCGACGTTTACCACCACCTGCACCTGGGCGCCCATTGGAAAAAAACCCAAGAAAAATCACGAACGTTGGACGATTGCTCCCACACTGAAAGTGCCAGCCAGTCAAGCTCCTGCTGCTCCTCACCGGCCATTGGCAGGGCATCTACAGCACCACAGACATCGGGGCTCCGGGCTTTCCCTGACGAACAGGGCTTCGACTTTTACCACCAGCTGCACCTGGGCGCCGACTCCAAAAAAACCCTGAAAAATCACGAACGTCGGATGATTGCTCCCACACCGAAAGTGCCAGCCAGTCAAGCTCTTGCTGCTCCTCAGCGGCCATTGGCAGCCCATCTACAGCACCACAGACATCGGGGCTCCGGGCTTTCCCTGACGAACAGGGCTTCGACGTTTACCACCAGCTGCACCTGGGCGCCCACTCAAAAAAAGCCCCGAAAAATCACGAACGTCGGATGATTGCTCCCACACCGAAAGTGCCAGCCAGTCAAGCTCTTGCTGCTCCTCCCCGGCCACTGGCAGCGCATCTACAGCACCACAGACATCGGGGCTCCGGGCTTTCCCTGACGAACAGGGCTTCGACGTTTACCATTAGCTGCACCTGGGGGGCCCACTGAAAAAAACCCCGATAAATCACGAAGATCGGACGATTGCTCCCACACCGAAAGTGCCAGGCAGTCAAGCTCTTGCTGCTCCTCACCGGGCATTGGCAGCGCATCTACAGCACCACAGACATCGGGGCTCCGGGCTTTCCCTGACGAACAGGGCTTCGACTTTTACCACCAGCTGCACCTGGGCGCCCACTCCAAAAAAACCCCGAAAAATCACGAACGTCGGACGATTGCTCCCACACCAAAAGTGCCGGCCAGACAAGCTCTTGCTGCTCCTCACCGGCCATTGGCAGCGCATCTACAGCACCACAGACATCGGGGCTCCGGGCTTTCCCTGACGAACAGGGCTTCGACGTTTACCACCACCTGCACCTGGGCGCCCATTGGAAAAAAACCCAAGAAAAATCACGAACGTTGGACGATTGCTCCCACACTGAAAGTGCCAGCCAGTCAAGCTCCTGCTGCTCCTCACCGGCCATTGGCAGGGCATCTACAGCACCACAGACATCGGGGCTCCGGGCTTTCCCTGACGAACAGGGCTTCGACTTTTACCACCAGCTGCACCTGGGCGCCGACTCCAAAAAAACCCTGAAAAATCACGAAGATCGGACGATTGCTCCCACACCGAAAGTGCCAGCCAGTCAAGCTCTTGCTGCTCCTCAGCGGCCATTGGCAGCGCATCTACAGCACCACAGACATCGGGGCTCCGGGCTTTCCCTGACGAACAGGGCTTCGACGTTTACCACCAGCTGCACCTGGGCGCCCACTCAAAAAAAGCCCCGAAAAATCACGAACGTCGGACGATTGCTCCCACACCGAAAGTGCCAGCCACTCAAGCTCTTGCTGCTCCTCCCCGGCCACTGGCAGCGCATCTACAGCACCACAGACATCGGGGCTCCGGGCTTTCCCTGACGAACAGGGCTTCGACGTTTACCATTAGCTGCACCTGGGGGGCCCACTGAAAAAAACCCCGATAAATCACGAACATCGGACGATTGCTCCCACACAAAAAGTGCCAGCCAGTCAAGCTCCTGCTGCTCCTCACCGGCCATTGGCAGCGCATCTACAGCACCACAGACATCGGGGCTCCGGGCTTTCCCTGACGAACAGGGCTTCGACGTTTACCACCAGCTGCGCCTGGGCGCCCACTTGAAAATTCCCTGAAAAATCACGAACGTCGGACGATTGCTCCCACACCGAAAGTGTCATCCAGTCAAGCTCTTGCTGCTCCTCACCGGCCATTGGCAGCGCATCTACAGCACCACAGACATCGGGGCTCCGGGCTTTCCCTGACGAACAGGGCTTGAACGTTTACCACCAGCTGCGCCTGGGCGCCCACTAAAAAAAAACCCAAAAGAATCACGAACGTCGGACGATTGCTCCCACACCGAAAGTGCCAGCCAGTCAAGCTCTTGCTGCTCCTCACCGGCCATTGGCAGCGCATCTACAGCACCACAGACATCGGGGCTCCGGGCTTTCCCTGACGAACAGGGCTTCGACGTTTACCACCAGCTGCACCTGGTCGCCCACTCCAGAAAAACCCGAAAAATCACGAACGTCGGACGATTGCTCCCACACAAAAAGGGCCAGCCAGTCAAGCTCCTACTGCTCCTCAGCGGCCATTGGCAGCGCATCTACAGCACCACAGACATTGGGGCTCCGGGCTTTCCCTCACGAACAGGGCTTCGACAATTACCACCACCTGCGCCTGGGCGCCGACTCCAAAAAAACCCCGAAAAATCGGGAACGTCGGATGATTACTCCCACAACGAAAGTGCCAGCCAGTCAAGCTCTTTCTGCTCCTCACCGGCCATTGGCAGCGCATCTACAGCACCACAGACATCGGGGCTCCGGGCTTTCCCTGACGAACAGGGCTTCGACGTTTACCACCAGCTGCACCTGGGGGGCCCACTGAAAAAAACCCCGAAAAATCATGAACGTTGGATGATTGCTCCCACACCGAAAGTGCCAGCCAGTCAAGCTCTTGCTGCTCCTCACCGGCCATTGGCAGTGCAGCTACAGCACCACAGACATCGGGGCTCCGGGCTTTCCCTGACGAACAGGGCTTCGACCTTTACCACCACCTGCACCTCTGCCCCCATTGGAAAAAAACCCAAGAAAAATCACGAACGTTGGACGATTGCTCCCACACCGAAAGTGCCAGCCAGTCAAGCTCTTGCTGCTCATCACCGGCCATTGGCAGCGCATCTACAGCACCACAGACATCGGGGCTCCGGGCTTTCCCTGACGAACAGGGCTTCGACCTTTACCACCAGCTGCGCCTGGTCGCCCACTAAAAAAAAACCCAAAAAATCACGAACGTCGGACGATTGCTCCCACACCGAAGGTGCCAGCCAGACAAGCTCTTGCTGCTCCTCCCCGGCCATTGGCAGCGCATCTACCGCACCACAGACATCGGGGCTCCAAGCTTTCCCTGACGAACAGGGCTTCGACGTTTACCACAAGCTGCACCTGGGGGGCCCACTGAAAAAAAACCCGATAAATCATGAACGTCGGACGATTGCTCCCACACTGAAAGTGCCAGCCAGTCAAGCTCTTGCTGCTCCTCACCGGCCATTGGCAGCGCATCTACAGCACCACAGACATCGGGGCTCCGGGCTTTCCCTGACGAACAGGGCTTCGACGTTTACCACCAGCTGCACCTGGGCGCCCACTCAAAAAAAGCCCCGAAAAATCACGAACGTCGGACGATTGCTCCCACACCGAAAGTGCCAGCCAGTCAAGCTCTTGCTGCTCCTCCCCGGCCATTGGCAGCGCATCTACAGCACCACAGACATCGGGGCTCCGGGCTTTCCCTGACGAACAGGGCTTCGACGTTTACCATTAGCTGCACCTGGGGGGCCCACTGAAAAAAACCCCGATAAATCACGAACATCGGACGATTGCTCCCACACAAAAAGTGCCAGCCAGTCAAGCTCCTGCTGCTCCTCACCGGCCATTGGCAGCGCATCTACAGCACCACAGACATCGGGGCTCCGGGCTTTCCCTGACGAACAGGGCTTCGACGTTTACCACCAGCTGCGCCTGGGCGCCCACTTGAAAATTCCCTGAAAAATCACGAACGTCGGACGATTGCTCCCACACCGAAAGTGTCATCCAGTCAAGCTCTTGCTGCTCCTCACCGGCCATTGGCAGCGCATCTACAGCACCACAGACATCGGGGCTCCGGGCTTTCCCTGACGAACAGGGCTTGAACGTTTACCACCAGCTGCGCCTGGGCGCCCACTAAAAAAAAACCCAAAAGAATCACGAACGTCGGACGATTGCTCCCACACAAAAAGGGCCAGCCAGTCAAGCTCTTGCTGCTCCTCACCGGCCATTGGCAGCGCATCTACAGCACCACAGACATCGGGGCTCCGGGCTTTCCCTGACGAACAGGGCTTCGACGTTTACCACCAGCTGCACCTGGTCGCCCACTCCAGAAAAACCCGAAAAATCACGAACGTCGGACGATTGCTCCCACACAAAAAGGGCCAGCCAGTCAAGCTCCTACTGCTCCTCAGCGGCCATTGGCAGCGCATCTACAGCACCACAGACATTGGGGCTCCGGGCTTTCCCTGACGAACAGGGCTTCGACAATTACCACCACCTGCGCCTGGGCGCCTACTCCAAAAAAACCCCGAAAAATCACGAACGTCGGACGATTGCTCCCACACCGAAAGTGCCAGCCAGTCAAGCTCTTGCTGCTCCTCACCGGCCATTGGCAGCGCATCTACAGCACCACAGACATCGGGGCTCCGGGCTTTCCCTGACGAACAGGGCTTCGACGTTTACCACCAGCTGCACCTGGGGGGCCCACTGAAAAAAACCCCGAAAAATCATGAACGTTGGACGATTGCTCCCACTCCGAAAGTGCCAGCCAGTCAAGCTCTTGCTGCTCCTCACCGGCCATTGGCAGTGCATCTACAGCACCACAGACATCGGGGCTCCGGGCTTTCCCTGACGAACAGGGCTTCGACCTTTACCACCACCTGCACCTCTGCCCCCATTGGAAAAAAACCCAAGAAAAATCACGAACGTTGGACGATTGCTCCCACACCGAAGGTGCCAGCCAGTCAAGCTCTTGCTGCTCATCACCGGCCATTGGCAGCGCATCTACAGCACCACAGACATCGGGGCTCCGGGCTTTCCCTGACGAACAGGGCTTCGACCTTTACCACCAGCTGCGCCTGGTCGCCCACTAAAAAAAAACCCAAAAAATCACGAACGTCGGACGATTGCTCCCACACCGAAGGTGCCAGCCAGACAAGCTCTTGCTGCTCCTCCCCGGCCATTGGCAGCGCATCTACCGCACCACAGACATCGGGGCTCCAAGCTTTCCCTGACGAACAGGGCTTCGACGTTTACCACAAGCTGCACCTGGGGGCCCACTGAAAAAAAACCCAATAAATCATGAACGTCGGACGATTGCTCCCACACTGAAAGTGCCAGCCAGTCAAGCTCTTGCTGCTCCTCACCGGCCATTGGCAGCGCATCTACAGCACCACAGACATCGGGGCTCCGGGCTTTCCCTGACGAACAGGGCTTCGACGTTTACCACCAGCTGCACCTGGGCGCCCACTCAAAAAAAACACGAAAAATCACGAACGTCGGACGATTGCTCCCACACCGAAAGTGCCAGGCAGTCAAGCTCTTGCTGCTCCTCACCGGCCATTGGCAGCGCATCTACAGCACCACAGACATCGGGGCTCCGGGCTTTCCCTGACGAACAGGGCTTCGACGTTTACCACCAGCTGCACCTGGTCGCCCACTCCAAAAGAACACGAAAAATCACGAACGTCGGACGATTGCTCCCACACAAAAAGTGCCAGCCAGTGAAGCTCCTGCTGCTCCTCAGCGGCCATTGGCAGCGCATCTACAGCACCACAGACATCGGGCCTCCGGGCTTTCCCTGAGGAACAGGGCTTCGACGTTTACCACCAGCTGCACCTGGGCGCCCACTGAAAAAAACCCCGAAGAATCACGAACGTCGGACGATTGCTCCCACACCGAAAGTGCCAGCCAGTCAAGCTCTTGCTGCTCCTCACCGGCCATTGGCAGCACATCTACAGCACCACAGACATCGGGTTTCCGGGCTTTCCCTGACGAACAGGGCTTCGACTTTTACCACCAGCTGCGCCTGGGAGTCCACGCCAAAAAAACCCGAAAAATCACAAACGTCGGACGATTGCTCCCACACCGAAAGTGCCAGCAACTCAAGCTCTTGCTGCTCCTCACCGGCCATTGGCAGCGCATCTACAGCACCACAGACATCGGGGCTCCGGGCTTTCCCTGACGAACAGGGCTTCGACAATTACCACCACCTGCGCCTGGGCGCCTACTCCAAAAAAACCCCGAAAAATCACGAACGTCGGACGATTGCTCCCACACCGAAAGTGCCAGCCAGTCAAGCTCTTGCTGCTCCTCACCGGCCATTGGCAGCGCATCTACAGCACCACAGACATCGGGGCTCCGGGCTTTCCCTGACGAACAGGGCTTTGACGTTTACCACCAGCTGCACCTGGGGGGCCCACTGAAAAAAACCCCGAAAAATCATGAACGTTGGACGATTGCTCCCACACGGAAAGTGCCAGCCAGTCAAGCTCCTGCTGCTCCTCACCGGCCATTGGCAGCCCATCTACAGCACCACAGACATCGGGGCTCCGGGCTTTCCCTGACGAACAGGGCTTCGACATTTACCACCACCTGCACCTCTGCCCCCATTGGAAAAAAAACCAATAAAAATCACGAACGTTGGACGATTGCTCCCACACCGAAAGTGCCAGCCAGTCAAGCTCTTGCTGCTCATCACCGGCCATTGGCAGCGCATCTACAGCACCACAGACATCGGGGCTCCGGGCTTTCCCTGACGAACAGGGCTTCGACGTTTACCACCAGCTGCGCCTGGGCGCCCAATAAAAAAAAACCCAAAAAATCACGAACGTCGGACGATTGCTCCCACACCGAAGGTGCCAGCCAGACAAGCTCTTGCTGCTCCTCCCCGGCCATTGGCAGCGCATCTACCGCACCACAGACATCGGGGCTCCAAGCTTTCCCTGACGAACAGGGCTTCGACGTTTACCACAAGCTGCACCTGAGGGGCCCACTGAAAAAAAACCCGATAAATCATGAACGTCGGACGATTGCTCCCACACCGAAAGTGCCAGCCAGTCAAGCTCTTGCTGCTCCTCACCGGCCATTGGCAGTGCATCTACAGCACCACAGACATCGGGGCTCCGGGCTTTCCCTGACGAACAGGGCTTCGACGTTTACCACCACCTGCACCTGGGAGTCCACTCCAAAAAAACCCGAAAAATCACGAACGTCGGACGATTGCTCCCACACCGAAAGTGCCAGGCAGTCAAGCTCTTGCTGCTCCTCACCGGGCATTGGCAGCGCATCTACAGCACCACAGACATCGGGGCTCCGGGCTTTCCCTGACGAACAGGGCTTCGACTTTTACCACTAGCTGCACCTGGGCGCCCATTGGAAAAAAACCCAAGAAAAATCACAAACGTTGGACGATTGCTCCCACACCGAAAGTGCCAGCCAGTCAAGCTCCTGCTGCTCCTCAGCGGCCATTGGCAGGGCATCTACAGCACCACAGACATCGGGGCTCCGGGCTTTCCCTGACGAACAGGGCTTCGACTTTTACCACCAGCTGCACCTGGGCGCCTACTCCAAAAAAACCCTGAAAAATCACGAACGTCGGACGATTGCTCCCACACCGAAAGTGCCAGCCAGTCAAGCTCTTGCTGCTCCTCAGCGGCCATTGGCAGCGCATCTACAGCACCACAGACATCGGGGCTCCAGGCTTTCCCTGACGAACAGGGCTTCGACGTTTACCACCAGCTGCACCTGGTCGCCCACTCCAGAAAAACCTGAAAAATCACGAACGTCGGACGATTGCTCCCACACAAAAAGGGCCAGCCAGACAAGCTCTTGCTGCTCCTCAGCGGCCATTGGCAGCGCATCTACAGCACCACAGACATCGGGGCTCCGGGCTTTCCCTGACGAACAGGGCTTCGACGTTTACCACCAGCTGCACCTGGTCGCCCACTCCAAAAAAACACGAAAAATCACGAACGTCGGACGATTGCTCCCACACAAATAGTGCCAGCCAGTCAAGCTCCTGCTGCTCCTCAGCGGCCATTGGCAGCGCATCTACAGCACCACAGACATCAGGGCTCCGGGCTTTCCCTGACGAACAGGGCTTCGACGTTTACCACCACCTGCACCTGGGCGCCCATTGGAAAAAAACCCAAGAAAAATCACGAACGTTGGATGATTGCTCCCACACCAAAAGTGCCAGCCAGACAAGCTCTTGCTGCTCCTCACCGGACATTGGCAGCGCATCTACAGCACCACAGACATCGGGGCTCCGGGCTTTCCCTGACGAACAGGGCTTCGACGTTTACCACCAGCTGCACCTGGGCGCCCATTGGAAAAAAACCCAAGAAAAATCACGAACGTTGGACGATTGCTCCCACACCGAAAGTGCCAGCCAGTCAAGCTCCTGCTGCTCCTCACCGGCCATTGGCAGGGCATCTACAGCACCACAGACATCGGGGCTCCGGGCTTTCCCTGACGAACAGGGCTTCGACTTTTACCACCAGCTGCACCTGGGCGCTTACTCCAAAAAAACCCTGAAAAATCACGAACGTCGGACGATTGCTCCCACACCGAAAGTGCCAGCCAGTCAAGCTCTTGCTGCTCCTCACTGGCCATTGGCAGCGCATCTACAGCACCACAGACATCGGGGCTCCGGGCTTTCCCTGACGAACAGGGCTTCGACGTTTACCACCAGCTGCACCTGGGCGCCCACTCAAAAAAAACCCCAAAAAATCACGAACGTCGGACGATTGCTCCCACACCGAAAGTGCCAGGCAGTCAAGCTCTTGCTGCTCCTCACCGGCCATTGGCAGCGCATCTACAGCACCACAGACATCGGGGCTCCGGGCTTTCCCTGACGAACAGGGCTTCGACGTTTACCACCAGCTGCACCTGGGGGGCCCACTGAAAAAAACCCCGATAAATCACGAATGTCGGACGATTGCTCCCACACAAAAAGTGCCAGCCACTCAAGCTCCTGCTGCTTCTCACCGGCCATTGGCAGCACATCTACAGCACCACAGACATCGGGGCTCCGGGCTTTCCCTGACGAACAGGGCTTCGACGTTTACCACCAGCTGCACCTGGGCGCCCACTGAAAAAAACCCCGAAGAATCACGAACGTCGGACGATTGCTCCCACACCGAAAGTGCCAGCAACTCAAGCTCTTGCTGCTCCTCACCGGCCATTGGCAGCGCATCTACAGCACCACAGACATCGGGGCTCCGGGCTTTCCCTGACGAACAGGGCTTCGATAATTACCACCACCTGCGCCTGGGCGCCTACTCCAAAAAAACCCCGAAAAATCACGAACGTCGGACAATTGCTCCCACACAAAAAGTGCCAGCCAGTCAAGCTCTTGCTGCTCCTCACCGGCCATTGGCAGCGCATCTACAGCACCACAGACATCGGGGCTCCGGGCTTTCCCTGACGAACAGGGTTTTAACGTTTACCACCAGCTGCACCTGGGGGGCCCACTGAAAAAAACCCCGAAAAATCACGAACGTCGGACGATTGCTCCCACACCGAAGGTGCCAGCCAGTCAAGCTCCTGCTGCTCCTCACCGGCCATTGGCAGTGCATCTACAGCACCACAGACATCGGGGCTCCGGGCTTTCCCTGACGAACAGGGCTTCGACGTTTACCACCAGCTGCGCCTGGGCGCCCACTAAAAAAAAACCCAAAAAATCACGAACGTCGGACGATTGCTCCCACACCGAAGGTGCCAGCCAGACAAGCTCTTACTGCTCCTCCCCGGCCATTGGCAGCGCATCTGCAGCACCACAGACATCGGGGCTCCAAGCTTTCCCTGACGAACAGGGCTTCGACGTTTACCACAAGCTGCACCTGGGGGGCCCACTGAAAAAAAACCCGAAAAATCATGAACGTCGGACGATTGCTCCCACACTGAAAGTGCCAGCCAGTCAAGCTCTTGCTGCTCCTCACCGGCCATTGGCAGCACATCTACAGCACCACAGACATCGGGGCTCCGGGCTTTCCCTGACGAACAGGGCTTCGACGTTTACCACCAGCTGCACCTGGGCGCCCACTGAAAAAAACCCCGAAGAATCACGAACGTCGGACGATTGCTCCCACACCGAAAGTGCCAGCAACTCAAGCTCTTGCTACTCCTCACCGGCCATTGGCAGCGCATCTACAGCACCACAGACATCGGGGCTCCGGGCTTTCCCTGACGAACAGGGCTTCGACAATTACCACCACCTGCGCCTGGGCGCCTACTCCAAAAAAACCCCGAAAAATCACGAACGTCGGACGATTGCTCCCACACCGAAAGTGCCAGCCAGTCAAGCTCTTGCTGCTCCTCAGCGGCCATTGGCAGTGCATCTACAGCACCACAGACATCGGGGCTCCGGGCTTTCCCTGACAAACAGGGCTTCGACGTTTACCACCACCTGCACCTGGGAGTCCACTCCAAAAAAACCCGAAAAATCACGAACGTCGGACGATTGCTCCCACACCGAAAGTGCCAGGCAGTCAAGCTCTTGCTACTCCTCACCGGCCATTGGCAGCGCATCTACAGCACCACAGACATCGGGGCTC
Source organism: Chlamydotis macqueenii (assembly GCF_036417535.1). NCBI lineage: Eukaryota > Metazoa > Chordata > Aves > Otidiformes > Otididae > Chlamydotis > Chlamydotis macqueenii. The sequence continues at coordinate 24,341,842 of NC_141592.1, read as the reverse complement.
CGGGCTTTCCCTGACGAACAGGGCTTCGACCTTTACCACCAGCTGCACCTGGGCGCCCATTGGAAAAAAACCCAAGAAAAATCACGAACGTTGGACGATTGCTCCCACACTGAAAGTGCCAGCCAGTCAAGCTCCTGCTGCTCCTCACCGGCCATTGGCAGGGCATCTACAGCACCACAGACATCGGGGCTCCGGGCTTTCCCTGACGAACAGGGCTTCGACGTTTACCACCAGCTGCACCTGGGCGCCGACTCCAAAAAAACCCTGAAAAATCACGAACGTCGGACGATTGCTCCCACACCGAAAGTGCCAGCCAGTCAAGCTCTTGCTGCTCCTCAGCGGCCATTGGCAGCGCATCTACAGCACCACAGACATCGGGGCTCCGGGCTTTCCCTGACGAACAGGGCTTCGACGTTTACCACCAGCTGCACCTGGGCGCCCACTCAAAAAAAGCCCCGAAAAATCACGAACGTCGGACGATTGCTCCCACACCGAAAGTGCCAGCCAGTCAAGCTCTTGCTGCTCCTCACCGGCCATTGGCAGCGCATCTACAGCACCACAGACATCGGGGCTCCGGGCTTTCCCTGACGAACAGGGCTTCGACGTTTACCACCAGCTGCACCTGGGGGGCCCACTGAAAAAAACCCCGATAAATCACGAACATCGGACGATTGCTCCCACACCGAAAGTGTCATCCAGTCAAGCTCTTGCTGCTCCTCACCGGCCATTGGCAGCGCATCTACAGCACCACAGCCATCGGGGCTCTGGGCTTTCCCTGACGAACAGGGCTTGAACTTTTACCACCAGCTGCGCCTGGGCGCCCACTAAAAAAAAACCCAAAAGAATCACGAACGTCGGACGATTGCTCCCACACCGAAAGTGCCAGCCAGTCAAGCTCTTGCTGCTCCTCACCGGCCATTGGCAGCGCATCTACAGCACCACAGACATCGGGGCTGCGGGCTTTCCCTGACGAACAGGGCTTCGACGTTTACCACCAGCTGCACCTGGTCGCCCACTCCAGAAAAACCCGAAAAATCACGAACGTCGGACGATTGCTCCCACACAAAAAGGGCCAGCCAGTCAAGCTCCTACTGCTCGTCAGCGGCCATTGGCAGCGCATCTACAGCACCACAGACATCGGGGCTCCGGGCTTTCCCTGACGAACAGGGCTTCGACAATTACCACCACCTGCGCCTGGGCGCCTACTCCAAAAAAACCCCGAAAAATCACGAACGTCGGACGATTGCTCCCACACCGAAAGTGCCAGCCAGTCAAGCTCTTGCTGCTCCTCACCGGCCATTGGCAGCGCATCTACAGCACCACAGACATCGGGGCTCCGGGCTTTCCCTGACGAACAGGGCTTTGACGTTTACCACCAGCTGCACCTGGGGGGCCCACTGAAAAAAACCCCGAAAAATCATGAACGTTGGACGATTGCTCCCACACCGAAAGTGCCAGCCAGTCAAGCTCTTGCTGCTCCTCACCGGCCATTGGCAGTGCATCTACAGCACCACAGACATCGGGGCTCCGGGCTTTCCCTGACGAACAGGGCTTCGACCTTTACCACCACCTGCACCTCTGCCCCCATTGGAAAAAAACCCAAGAAAAATCACGAACGTTGGACGATTGCTCCCACACCGAAAGTGCCAGCCAGTCAAGCACTTGCTGCTCATCACCGGCCATTGGCAGCGCATCTACAGCACCACAGACATCGGGGCTCCGGGCTTTCCCTGACGAACAGGGCTTCGACCTTTACCACCAGCTGCGCCTGGTCGCCCACTAAAAAAAAACCCAAAAAATCACGAACGTCGGACGATTGCTCCCACACCGAAGGTGCCAGCCAGACAAGCTCTTGCTGCTCCTCCCCGGCCATTGGCAGCGCATCTACCGCACCACAGACATCGGGGCTCCAAGCTTTCCCTGACGAACAGGGCTTCGACGTTTACCACCAGCTGCACCTGGGGGGCCCACTGAAAAAAATCCCGATAAATCATGAACGTCGGACGATTGCTCCCACACTGAAAGTGCCAGCCAGTCAAGCTCTTGCTGCTCCTCACCGGCCATTGGCAGTGCATCTACAGCACCACAGACATCGGGGCTCCGGGCTTTCCCTGACGAACAGGGCTTCGACGTTTACCACCACCTGCACCTGGGCGCCCACTCCAAAAAAACCCGAAAAATCATGAACGTTGGACGATTGCTCCCACACCGAAAGTGCCAGCCAGTCAAGCTCTTGCTGCTCCTCAGCGGCCATTGGCAGCGCATCTACAGCACCACAGACATCGGGGCTCCGGGCTTTCCCTGACGAACAGGGCTTCGACGTTTACCACCAGCTGCACCTGGGCGCCCACTCAAAAAAAGCCCCGAAAAATCACGAACGTTGGACGATTGCTCCCACACCGAAAGTGCCAGGCAGTCAAGCTCTTGCTCTCCTCACAGGCCATTGGCAGCGCATCTACAGCACCACAGACATCGGGGCTCCGGGCTTTCCCTGACGAACAGGGCTTCGACGTTTACCAGCAGCTGCACCTGGGGGGCCCACTGAAAAAAACCCCGATAAATCACGAATGTCGGACGATTGCTCCCACACAAAAAGTGCCAGCCAGTGAAGCTCCTGCTGCTTCTCACCGGCCATTGGCAGCACATCTACAGCACCACAGACATCGGGGCTCCGGGCTTTCCCTGACGAACAGGGCTTCGACGTTTTCCACCACCTGCACCTGGTCGCCCACTCCAAAAAAACCCCGAAGAATCACGAACGTCGGACGATTGCTCCCACACCGAAAGTGCCAGCCAGTCAAGCTTTTGCTGCTCCTCCCCGGCCATTGGCAGCACATCTACAGCACCACAGACATCGGGTTTCCGGGCTTTCCCTGACGAACAGGGCTTCGACTTTTACCACCAGCTGCGCCTGGGAGTCCACGCCAAAAAAACCCGAAAAATCACAAACGTCGGACGATTGCTCCCACACCGAAAGTGCCAGCAACTCAAGCTCTTGCTGCTCATCACCGGCCATTGGCAGCGCATCTACAGCACCACAGACATCGGGGCTCCGGGCTTTCCCTGACGAACAGGGCTTCGACAATTACCACCACCTGCGCCTGGGCGCCTACTCCAAAAAAACCCCGAAAAATCACAAACGTCGGACGATTGCTCCCACACCGAAAGTGCCAGCCAGTCAAGCTCTTGCTGCTCATCACCGGCCATTGGCAGCGCATCTACAGCACCACAGACATCGGGGCTCCGGGCTTTCCCTGACGAACAGGGCTTTGACGTTTACCACCAGCTGCACCTGGGGGGCCCACTGAAAAAAACCCCGAAAAATCACAAACGTCGGACGATTGCTCCCACACCGAAGGTGCCAGCCAGTCAAGCTCCTGCTGCTCCTCACCGGCCATTGGCAGTGCATCTACAGCACCACAGACATCGGGGCTCCGGGCTTTCCCTGACGAACAGGGCTTCGACGTTTACCACCAGCTGCACCTGGGCGCCCACTAAAAAAAAACCCAAAAAATCACGAACGTCGGACGATTGCTCCCACACCGAAGGTGCCAGCCAGACAAGCTCTTGATGCTCCTCCCCGGCCATTGGCAGCGCATCTGCAGCACCACAGACATCGGGGCTCCAAGCTTTCCCTGACGAACAGGGCTTTGACGTTTACCACAAGCTGCACCTGGGGGGCCCACTGAAAAAAAACCCGAAAAATCATGAACGTCGGACGATTGCTCCCACACTGAAAGTGCCAGCCAGTCAAGCTCTTGCTGCTCCTCACCGGCCACTGGCAGTGCATCTACAGCACCACAGACATCGGGGCTCCGGGCTTTCCCTGACGAACAGGGCTTCGACGTTTACCACCACCTGCACCTGGGCGCCCATTGGAAAAAACCCAAGAAAAATCAAGAACGTTGGACGATTGCTCCCACACCGAAAGTGCCAGCAACTCAAGCTCTTGCTGTTTCTCACCGGCCATTGGCAGCGCATCTACAGCACCACAGACATCGGGGCTCCGTGCTTTCCCTGACGAACAGGGCTTCGACGTTTACCACCAGCTGCACCTGGGCGCCCACTCAAAAAAAGCCCCTAAAAATCACGAACGTCGGACGATTGCTCCCACACCGAAAGTGCCAGGCAGTCAAGCTCTTGCTGCTCTTCCCCGGCCATTGGCAGCGCATCTACAGCACCACAGACATCGGGGCTCCGGGCTTTCCCTGACGAACAGGGCTTCGACGTTTACCACCAGCTGCACCTGGGGGGCCCACTGAAAAAAACCCCGATAAATCACGAATGTCGGACGATTGCTCCCACACAAAAAGTGCCAGCCACTCAAGCTCCTGCTGATTCTCACCGGCCATTGGCAGCACATCTACAGCACCACAGACATCGGGGCTCCGGGCTTTCCCTGACGAACAGGGCTTCGACGTTTACCACCAGCTGCACCTGGTCGCCCACTCCAAAAAAACACGAAAAATCACGAACGTCGGACGATTGCTCCCACACAAAAAGTGCCAGCCAGTGAAGCTCCTGCTGCTCCTCAGCGGCCATTGGCAGCGCATCTACAGCACCACAGACATCGGGCCTCCGGGCTTTCCCTGAGGAACAGGGCTTCGACGTTTACCACCAGCTGCACCTGGGCGCCCACTGAAAAAAACCCCGAAGAATCACGAACGTCGGACGATTGCTCCCACACCGAAAGTGCCAGCCAGTCAAGCTCTTGCTGCTCCTCCCCGGCCATTGGCAGCACATCTACAGCACCACAGACATCGGGTTTCCGGGCTTTCCCTGACGAACAGGGCTTCGACTTTTACCACCAGCTGCGCCTGGGAGTCCACGCCAAAAAAACCCGAAAAATCACAAACGTCGGACGATTGCTCCCACACCGAAAGTGCCAGCAACTCAAGCTCTTGCTGCTCCTCACCGGCCATTGGCAGCGCATCTACAGCACCACAGACATCGGGGCTCCGGGCTTTCCCTGACGAACAGGGCTTCGACAATTACCACCACCTGCGCCTGGGCGCCTACTCCAAAAAAACCCCGAAAAATCACGAACGTCGGACGATTGCTCCCACACCGAAAGTGCCAGCCAGTCAAGCTCTTGCTGCTCCTCACCGGCCATTGGCAGCGCATCTACAGCACCACAGACATCGGGGCTCCGGGCTTTCCCTGACGAACAGGGCTTTGACGTTTACCACCAGCTGCACCTGGGGGGCCCACTGAAAAAATCCCCGAAAAATCATGAACGTTGGACGATTGCTCCCACACCGAAAGTGCCAGCCAGTCAAGCTCCTGCTGCTCCTCACCGGCCATTGGCAGTGCATCTACAGCACCACAGACATCGGGGCTCCGGGCTTTCCCTGACGAACAGGGCTTCGACCTTTACCACCACCTGCACCTCTGCCCCCATTGGAAAAAAACCCAAGAAAAATCACGAACGTTGGACGATTGCTCCCACACCGAAAGTGCCAGCCAGTCAAGCTCTTGCTGCTCATCACCGGCCATTGGCAGCGCATCTACAGCACCACAGACATCGGGGCTCCGGGCTTTCCCTGACGAACAGGGCTTCGACGTTTACCACCAGCTGCGCCTGGGCGCCCACTAAAAAAAAACCCAAAAAATCACGAACGTCGGACGATTGCTCCCACACCGAAGGTGCCAGCCAGACAAGCTCTTGATGCTCCTCCCCGGCCATAGGCAGCGCATCTACCGCACCACAGACATCGGGGCTCCAAGCTTTCCCTGACGAACAGGGCTTCGACGTTTACCACAAGCTGCACCTGGGGGGCCCACTGAAAAAAAACCCGATAAATCATGAACGTCGGACGATTGCTCCCACACCGAAAGTGCCAGCCAGTCAAGCTCTTGCTGCTCCTCACCGGCCATTGGCAGTGCATCTACAGCACCACAGACATCGGGGCTCCGGGCTTTCCCTGACAAACAGGGCTTCGACGTTTACCACCACCTGCACCTGGGAGTCCACTCCAAAAAAACCCGAAAAATCACGAACGTCGGACGATTGCTCCCACACCGAAAGTGCCAGGCAGTCAAGCTCTTGCTGCTCCTCACCGGCCATTGGCAGCGCATCTACAGCACCACAGACATCGGGGCTCCGGGCTTTCCCTGACGAACAGGGCTTCGACCTTTACCACCAGCTGCGCCTGGGCGCCCACTAAAAAAAAACCCAAAAAATCATGAACGTCGGACGATTGCTCCCACACCGAAGGTGCCAGCCAGACAAGCTCTTGCTGCTCCTCCCCGGCCATTGGCAGCGCATCTACAGCACCACAGACATCGGGGCTCCGGGCTTTCCCTGACGAACAGGGCTTCGACGTTTACCACCAGCTGCACCTGGGGGGCCCACTGAAAACTAACCCGATAAATCATGAACGTCGGACGATTGCTCCCACACTGAAAGTGCCAGCCAGTCAAGCTCTTGCTGCTCCTCACCGGCCATTGGCAGGGCATCTACAGCACCACAGACATCGGGGCTCCGGGCTTTCCCTGACGAACAGGGCTTCGACTTTTACCACCAGCTGCACCTGGGCGCCCACTCCAAAAAAACCCTGAAAAATCACGAACGTCGGACGATTGCTCCCACACCGAAAGTGCCAGCCAGTCAAGCTCTTGCTGCTCCTCACCGGCCATTGGCAGCGCATCTACAGCACCACAGACATCGGGGCTCCGGGCTTTCCCTGACGAACAGGGCTTCGACCTTTACCACCAGCTGCACCTGGGCGCCCACTCAAAAAAAGCCCTGAAAAATCACGAACGTCGGACGATTGCTCCCACACCGAAAGTGCCAGCCAGTCAAGCTCTTGCTGCTCCTCACCGGCCATTGGCAGCGCATCTACAGCACCACAGACATCGGGGCTCCGGGCTTTCCCTGACGAACAGGGCTTCGACGTTTACCACCAGCTGCACCTGGTCGCGCACTCCAAAAAAACCCGAAAAATCACAAACGTCGGTCGATTGCTCCCACTCCGAAAGTGCAAGCCAGTCAAGCTTTTCCTGCTCCTTCCCGGCCGTTGGCAGCGCATCTACAGCACCACAGACATCGGGGCTCCGGGCTTTCCCTGACGAACAGGGCTTCGACGTTTACCACCACCTGCGCCTGGTCGCCCATTGGAAAAAAACCCAAGAATAATCACGAACGTCGGACGATTGCTCCCACAAAAAAAGTGCCAGCCAGTCAAGCTCCTGCTGCTCCTCACCGGCCATTGGCAGCGCATCTACAGCACCACAGACACTGGGGCTCCGGGCTTTCCCTGACGAACAGGGCTTCGACGTTTACCACCAGCTGCACCTGGGCGCCCACTAAAAAAAACCCCAAAAAATCACGAACGTTGGACGATTGCTCCCACACCGAAAGTGCCAGCAACTCAAGCTCTTGCTCCTCATCACCGGCCACTGGCAGCGCATCTACAGCACCACAGACACTGGGGCTCCGGGCTTTCCCTGACGAACAGGACTTCGACGTTTACCACCAGCTGCACCTGGGCGCCTACTCCAAAAAAACCCCGAAAAATCATGAATGTCGGACGATTGCTCCCACACCGAACGTGCCAGCCAGTCAAGCTCTTGCTGCTGCTCCCCGGCCATTGGCAGCGCATCTACAGCACCACAGATATCAGGGCTCCAGGCTTTCCCTGACGAACAGGGCTTCGACGTTTACCACCAGCTGCACCTGGGCGCCCACTGAAAAAAAAACAAAAAAAATCACGAACGTTGGACGATTGCTCCCACACCGAAAGTGCCAGCCACTCAAGCTCTTGCTGCTGCTCCCCGGCCATTGGCAGCGCATCTACAGCACCACAGACATCGGGGCTCTGGGCTTTCCCTGACGAACAGTGCTTCTACATTCACCACCAGCTGCGCCTGAGCGCTCACTAAAAAAAAACCCGAAAAATCACGAACGTCGGACGATTGCTCCCACACAAAAAGTGCCAGCCAGTCAAGCTCTTGCTGCTCCTCACCGACCATTGGCAGCGCATCTACAGCACCACAGACATCGGGGCTCCGGGCTTTCCCTGACGAACAGGGCTTCGACGTTTACTACCAGCTGCACCTGGTCGCCCACTCCAAAAAAACCCGAAAAATTAAGAACGTCGGACGATTGCTCCCACTCCGAAAGTGCCAGCAACTCAAGCTCTTGCTGCTCCTCAACGGCCATTGGCAGCGCATGTACAGCACCACAGACACTGGGGCTCCGGGCTTTCCCTGACGAACAGGACTTCGACGTTTACCACCAGCTGCACCTGGGGGGCCCACTGAAAAAAACCCCGAAAAATCATGAACGTCGAACGATTGCTCCCACACCGAAAGTGCCAGCCAGATAAGCTCTTGCTGCTCCTCACCGGCCATTGGCAGCGCATCTACAGCACCACAGACATCGGGGCTCCGGGCTTTCCCTGACGAACAGGGCTTCGTCGTTTACCACCACCTGCACCTGGGCACCCATTGCAAAAAAACCGAAGAAAAATCACGAACGTTGGACGATTGCTCCCACACCGAATGTGCCAGCCAGTCAAGCTCTTGCTGCTCCTCAGCGGCCATTGGCAGCGCATCTACCGCACCACAGACATCGGGGCTCCAAGCTTTCCCTGACGAACAGGGCTTTGACGTTTACCACAAGCTGCACCTGGGGGGCCCACTGAAAAAAAACCCGATAAATCATGAACGTCGGACGATTGCTCCCACACCGAAAGTGCCAGCCAGTCAAGCTCTTGCTGCTCCTCACCGGCCATTGGCAGTGCATCTACAGCACCACAGACATCGGGGCTCCGGGCTTTCCCTGACGAACAGGGCTTCGACGTTTACCACCACCTGCACCTGGGCGCCCACTCCAAAAAAACCCGAAAAATCATGAACGTTGGACGATTGCTCCCACACCGAAAGTGCCAGCCAGTCAAGCTCTTGCTGCTCCTCAGCGGCCATTGGCAGCGCATCTACAGCACCACAGACATCGGGGCTCCGGGCTTTCCCTGACGAACAGGGCTTCGACGTTTACCACCAGCTGCACCTGGGCGCCCACTCAAAAAAAGCCCCGAAAAATCACGAACGTTGGACGATTGCTCCCACACCGAAAGTGCCAGGCAGTCAAGCTCTTGCTCTCCTCACAGGCCATTGGCAGCGCATCTACAGCACCACAGACATCGGGGCTCCGGGCTTTCCCTGACGAACAGGGCTTCGACGTTTACCAGCAGCTGCACCTGGGGGGCCCACTGAAAAAAACCCCGATAAATCACGAATGTCGGACGATTGCTCCCACACAAAAAGTGCCAGCCAGTGAAGCTCCTGCTGCTTCTCACCGGCCATTGGCAGCACATCTACAGCACCACAGACATCGGGGCTCCGGGCTTTCCCTGACGAACAGGGCTTCGACGTTTTCCACCACCTGCACCTGGTCGCCCACTCCAAAAAAACCCCGAAGAATCACGAACGTCGGACGATTGCTCCCACACCGAAAGTGCCAGCCAGTCAAGCTTTTGCTGCTCCTCCCCGGCCATTGGCAGCACATCTACAGCACCACAGACATCGGGTTTCCGGGCTTTCCCTGACGAACAGGGCTTCGACTTTTACCACCAGCTGCGCCTGGGAGTCCACGCCAAAAAAACCCGAAAAATCACAAACGTCGGACGATTGCTCCCACACCGAAAGTGCCAGCAACTCAAGCTCTTGCTGCTCATCACCGGCCATTGGCAGCGCATCTACAGCACCACAGACATCGGGGCTCCGGGCTTTCCCTGACGAACAGGGCTTCGACAATTACCACCACCTGCGCCTGGGCGCCTACTCCAAAAAAACCCCGAAAAATCACAAACGTCGGACGATTGCTCCCACACCGAAAGTGCCAGCCAGTCAAGCTCTTGCTGCTCATCACCGGCCATTGGCAGCGCATCTACAGCACCACAGACATCGGGGCTCCGGGCTTTCCCTGACGAACAGGGCTTTGACGTTTACCACCAGCTGCACCTGGGGGGCCCACTGAAAAAAACCCCGAAAAATCACAAACGTCGGACGATTGCTCCCACACCGAAGGTGCCAGCCAGTCAAGCTCCTGCTGCTCCTCACCGGCCATTGGCAGTGCATCTACAGCACCACAGACATCGGGGCTCCGGGCTTTCCCTGACGAACAGGGCTTCGACGTTTACCACCAGCTGCACCTGGGCGCCCACTAAAAAAAAACCCAAAAAATCACGAACGTCGGACGATTGCTCCCACACCGAAGGTGCCAGCCAGACAAGCTCTTGATGCTCCTCCCCGGCCATTGGCAGCGCATCTGCAGCACCACAGACATCGGGGCTCCAAGCTTTCCCTGACGAACAGGGCTTTGACGTTTACCACAAGCTGCACCTGGGGGGCCCACTGAAAAAAAACCCGAAAAATCATGAACGTCGGACGATTGCTCCCACACTGAAAGTGCCAGCCAGTCAAGCTCTTGCTGCTCCTCACCGGCCATTGGCAGTGCATCTACAGCACCACAGACATCGGGGCTCCGGGCTTTCCCTGACGAACAGGGCTTCGACGTTTACCACCACCTGCACCTGGGCGCCCATTGGAAAAAACCCAAGAAAAATCAAGAACGTTGGACGATTGCTCCCACACCGAAAGTGCCAGCAACTCAAGCTCTTGCTGTTTCTCACCGGCCATTGGCAGCGCATCTACAGCACCACAGACATCGGGGCTCCGTGCTTTCCCTGACGAACAGGGCTTCGACGTTTACCACCAGCTGCACCTGGGCGCCCACTCAAAAAAAGCCCCTAAAAATCACGAACGTCGGACGATTGCTCCCACACCGAAAGTGCCAGGCAGTCAAGCTCTTGCTGCTCTTCCCCGGCCATTGGCAGCGCATCTACAGCACCACAGACATCGGGGCTCCGGGCTTTCCCTGACGAACAGGGCTTCGACGTTTACCACCAGCTGCACCTGGGGGGCCCACTGAAAAAAACCCCGATAAATCACGAATGTCGGACGATTGCTCCCACACAAAAAGTGCCAGCCACTCAAGCTCCTGCTGCTTCTCACCGGCCATTGGCAGCACATCTACAGCACCACAGACATCGGGGCTCCGGGCTTTCCCTGACGAACAGGGCTTCGACGTTTACCACCAGCTGCACCTGGTCGCCCACTCCAAAAAAACACGAAAAATCACGAACGTCGGACGATTGCTCCCACACAAAAAGTGCCAGCCAGTGAAGCTCCTGCTGCTCCTCAGCGGCCATTGGCAGCGCATCTACAGCACCACAGACATCGGGCCTCCGGGCTTTCCCTGAGGAACAGGGCTTCGACGTTTACCACCAGCTGCACCTGGGCGCCCACTGAAAAAAACCCCGAAGAATCACGAACGTCGGACGATTGCTCCCACACCGAAAGTGCCAGCCAGTCAAGCTCTTGCTGCTCCTCCCCGGCCATTGGCAGCACATCTACAGCACCACAGACATCGGGTTTCCGGGCTTTCCCTGACGAACAGGGCTTCGACTTTTACCACCAGCTGCGCCTGGGAGTCCACGCCAAAAAAACCCGAAAAATCACAAACGTCGGACGATTGCTCCCACACCGAAAGTGCCAGCAACTCAAGCTCTTGCTGCTCCTCACCGGCCATTGGCAGCGCATCTACAGCACCACAGACATCGGGGCTCCGGGCTTTCCCTGACGAACAGGGCTTCGACAATTACCACCACCTGCGCCTGGGCGCCTACTCCAAAAAAACCCCGAAAAATCACGAACGTCGGACGATTGCTCCCACACCGAAAGTGCCAGCCAGTCAAGCTCTTGCTGCTCCTCACCGGCCATTGGCAGCGCATCTACAGCACCACAGACATCGGGGCTCCGGGCTTTCCCTGACGAACAGGGCTTTGACGTTTACCACCAGCTGCACCTGGGGGGCCCACTGAAAAAATCCCCGAAAAATCATGAACGTTGGACGATTGCTCCCACACCGAAAGTGCCAGCCAGTCAAGCTCCTGCTGCTCCTCACCGGCCATTGGCAGTGCATCTACAGCACCACAGACATCGGGGCTCCGGGCTTTCCCTGACGAACAGGGCTTCGACCTTTACCACCACCTGCACCTCTGCCCCCATTGGAAAAAAACCCAAGAAAAATCACGAACGTCGGACGATTGCTCCCACACCGAAGGTGCCAGCCAGTCAAGCTCTTGATGCTCCTCCCCGGCCATAGGCAGCGCATCTACCGCACCACAGACATCGGGGCTCCAAGCTTTCCCTGACGAACAGGGCTTCGACGTTTACCACAAGCTGCACCTGGGGGGCCCACTGAAAAAAAACCCGATAAATCATGAACGTCGGACGATTGCTCCCACACCGAAAGTGCCAGCCAGTCAAGCTCTTGCTGCTCCTCACCGGCCATTGGCAGTGCATCTACAGCACCACAGACATCGGGGCTCCGGGCTTTCCCTGACAAACAGGGCTTCGACGTTTACCACCACCTGCACCTGGGAGTCCACTCCAAAAAAACCCGAAAAATCACGAACGTCGGACGATTGCTCCCACACCGAAAGTGCCAGGCAGTCAAGCTCTTGCTGCTCCTCACCGGCCATTGGCAGCGCATCTACAGCACCACAGACATCGGGGCTCCGGGCTTTCCCTGACGAACAGGGCTTCGACCTTTACCACCAGCTGCGCCTGGGCGCCCACTAAAAAAAAACCCAAAAAATCATGAACGTCGGACGATTGCTCCCACACCGAAGGTGCCAGCCAGACAAGCTCTTGCTGCTCCTCCCCGGCCATTGGCAGCGCATCTACAGCACCACAGACATCGGGGCTCCGGGCTTTCCCTGACGAACAGGGCTTCGACGTTTACCACCAGCTGCACCTGGGGGGCCCACTGAAAACTAACCCGATAAATCATGAACGTCGGACGATTGCTCCCACACTGAAAGTGCCAGCCAGTCAAGCTCTTGCTGCTCCTCACCGGCCATTGGCAGGGCATCTACAGCACCACAGACATCGGGGCTCCGGGCTTTCCCTGACAAACAGGGCTTCGACTTTTACCACCAGCTGCACCTGGGCGCCCACTCCAAAAAAACCCTGAAAAATCACGAACGTCGGACGATTGCTCCCACACCGAAAGTGCCAGCCAGTCAAGCTCTTGCTGCTCCTCACCGGCCATTGGCAGCGCATCTACAGCACCACAGACATCGGGGCTCCGGGCTTTCCCTGACGAACAGGGCTTCGACCTTTACCACCAGCTGCACCTGGGCGCCCACTCAAAAAAAGCCCTGAAAAATCACGAACGTCGGACGATTGCTCCCACACCGAAAGTGCCAGCCAGTCAAGCTCTTGCTGCTCCTCACCGGCCATTGGCAGCGCATCTACAGCACCACAGACATCGGGGCTCCGGGCTTTCCCTGACGAACAGGGCTTCGACGTTTACCACCAGCTGCACCTGGTCGCGCACTCCAAAAAAACCCGAAAAATCACAAACGTCGGTCGATTGCTCCCACTCCGAAAGTGCAAGCCAGTCAAGCTTTTCCTGCTCCTTCCCGGCCGTTGGCAGCGCATCTACAGCACCACAGACATCGGGGCTCCGGGCTTTCCCTGACGAACAGGGCTTCGACGTTTACCACCAGCTGCACCTGGGCGCCCACTCCAAAAAAACCCGAAAAATCACGAACGTCTGACGATTGCTGCCACACAAAAAGTGTCAGCCAGTCAAGCTCCTGCTGCTCCTCAGCGGCCATTGGCAGCGCATCTACAGCACCACAGACATCGGGGCTCCGGGCTTTCCCTGACGAACAGGACTTCGACGTTTACCACCAGCTGCACCTGGGCGCCCACTCCAAAAAAACCCCGAAAAATCACGAAGATCGGACGATTTCTCCCACACCGAAAGTGCGAGCCAGTCAAGCTCTTGCTGCTTCTCCCCGGCCATTGGCAGCGCATCTACAGCACCACAGACATCGGGGCTCCGGGCTTTCCCTGACGAACAGGGCTTCGACGTTTACCACCAGCTGCACCTGGGGGGCCCACTGAAAAAAACCCCAAAAAATCATGAACGTCGGACGATTGCTCCCACACCGAAAGTGCCAGCCAGTCAAGCTCTTGATGCTGCTCCCCGGCCATTGGCAGTGCATCTACAGCACCACAGACATCGGGGCTCCGGGCTTTCCCTGACGAACAGGGCTTCGACGTTTACCACCACCTGCGCCTGGTCGCCCATTGGAAAAAAACCCAAGAATAATCACGAACGTCAGACGATTGCTCCCACAAAAAAAGTGCCAGCCAGTCAAGCTCCTGCTGCTCCTCACCGGCCATTGGCAGCGCATCTACAGCACCACAGACACTGGGGCTCCGGGCTTTCCCTGACGAACAGGGCTTCGACGTTTACCACCAGCTGCACCTGGGCGCCCACTAAAAAAAACCCCAAAAAATCACGAACGTTGGACGATTGCTCCCACACCGAAAGTGCCAGCAACTCAAGCTCTTGCTCCTCATCACCGGCCACTGGCAGCGCATCTACAGCACCACAGACACTGGGGCTCCGGGCTTTCCCTGACGAACAGGACTTCGACGTTTACCACCAGCTGCACCTGGGCGCCTACTCCAAAAAAACCCCGAAAAATCATGAATGTCGGACGATTGCTCCCACACCGAACGTGCCAGCCAGTCAAGCTCTTGCTGCTGCTCCCCGGCCATTGGCAGCGCATCTACAGCACCACAGATATCAGGGCTCCAGGCTTTCCCTGACGAACAGGGCTTCGACGTTTACCACCAGCTGCACCTGGGCGCCCACTGAAAAAAAAACAAAAAAAATCACGAACGTTGGACGATTGCTCCCACACCGAAAGTGCCAGCCACTCAAGCTCTTGCTGCTGCTCCCCGGCCATTGGCAGCGCATCTACAGCACCACAGACATCGGGGCTCTGGGCTTTCCCTGACGAACAGTGCTTCTACATTCACCACCAGCTGCGCCTGAGCGCTCACTAAAAAAAAACCCGAAAAATCACGAACGTCGGACGATTGCTCCCACACAAAAAGTGCCAGCCAGTCAAGCTCTTGCTGCTCCTCACCGACCATTGGCAGCGCATCTACAGCACCACAGACATCGGGGCTCCGGGCTTTCCCTGACGAACAGGGCTTCGACGTTTACTACCAGCTGCACCTGGTCGCCCACTCCAAAAAAACCCGAAAAATTAAGAACGTCGGACGATTGCTCCCACTCCGAAAGTGCCAGCAACTCAAGCTCTTGCTGCTCCTCAACGGCCATTGGCAGCGCATGTACAGCACCACAGACACTGGGGCTCCGGGCTTTCCCTGACGAACAGGACTTCGACGTTTACCACCAGCTGCACCTGGGGGGCCCACTGAAAAAAACCCCGAAAAATCATGAACGTCGAACGATTGCTCCCACACCGAAAGTGCCAGCCAGATAAGCTCTTGCTGCTCCTCACCGGCCATTGGCAGCGCATCTACAGCACCACAGACATCGGGGCTCCGGGCTTTCCCTGACGAACAGGGCTTCGTCGTTTACCACCACCTGCACCTGGGCACCCATTGCAAAAAAACCGAAGAAAAATCACGAACGTTGGACGATTGCTCCCACACCGAATGTGCCAGCCAGTCAAGCTCTTGCTGCTCCTCAGCGGCCATTGGCAGCGCATCTACCGCACCACAGACATCGGGGCTCCAAGCTTTCCCTGACGAACAGGGCTTCGACGTTTACCACAAGCTGCACCTGGGGGGCCCACTGAAAAAAAACCCGATAAATCATGAACGTCGGACGATTGCTCCCACACCGAAAGTGCCAGCCAGTCAAGCTCTTGCTGCTCCTCACCGGCCATTGGCAGTGCATCTACAGCACCACAGACATCGGGGCTCCGGGCTTTCCCTGACAAACAGGGCTTCGACGTTTACCACCACCTGCACCTGGGAGTCCACTCCAAAAAAACCCGAAAAATCACGAACGTCGGACGATTGCTCCCACACCGAAAGTGCCAGGCAGTCAAGCTCTTGCTGCTCCTCACCGGCCATTGGCAGCGCATCTACAGCACCACAGACATCGGGGCTCCGGGCTTTCCCTGACGAACAGGGCTTCGACCTTTACCACCAGCTGCGCCTGGGCGCCCACTAAAAAAAAACCCAAAAAATCATGAACGTCGGACGATTGCTCCCACACCGAAGGTGCCAGCCAGACAAGCTCTTGCTGCTCCTCCCCGGCCATTGGCAGCGCATCTACAGCACCACAGACATCGGGGCTCCGGGCTTTCCCTGACGAACAGGGCTTCGACGTTTACCACCAGCTGCACCTGGGGGGCCCACTGAAAACTAACCCGATAAATCATGAACGTCGGACGATTGCTCCCACACTGAAAGTGCCAGCCAGTCAAGCTCTTGCTGCTCCTCACCGGCCATTGGCAGGGCATCTACAGCACCACAGACATCGGGGCTCCGGGCTTTCCCTGACGAACAGGGCTTCGACTTTTACCACCAGCTGCACCTGGGCGCCGACTCCAAAAAAACCCTGAAAAATCACGAACGTCGGACGATTGCTCCCACACCGAAAGTGCCAGCCAGTCAAGCTCTTGCTGCTCCTCACCGGCCATTGGCAGCGCATCTACAGCACCACAGACATCGGGGCTCCGGGCTTTCCCTGACGAACAGGGCTTCGACCTTTACCACCAGCTGCACCTGGGCGCCCACTCAAAAAAAGCCCCGAAAAATCACGAACGTCGGACGATTGCTCCCACACCGAAAGTGCCAGCCAGTCAAGCTCTTGCTGCTCCTCACCGGCCATTGGCAGCGCATCTACAGCACCACAGACATCGGGGCTCCGGGCTTTCCCTGACGAACAGGGCTTCGACGTTTACCACCAGCTGCACCTGGTCGCGCACTCCAAAAAAACCCGAAAAATCACAAACGTCGGTCGATTGCTCCCACTCCGAAAGTGCAAGCCAGTCAAGCTTTTCCTGCTCCTTCCCGGCCGTTGGCAGCGCATCTACAGCACCACAGACATCGGGGCTCCGGGCTTTCCCTGACGAACAGGGCTTCGACGTTTACCACCAGCTGCACCTGGGCGCCCACTCCAAAAAAACCCGAAAAATCACGAACGTCTGACGATTGCTGCCACACAAAAAGTGTCAGCCAGTCAAGCTCCTGCTGCTCCTCAGCGGCCATTGGCAGCGCATCTACAGCACCACAGACATCGGGGCTCCGGGCTTTCCCTGACGAACAGGACTTCGACGTTTACCACCAGCTGCACCTGGGCGCCCACTCCAAAAAAACCCCGAAAAATCACGAAGATCGGACGATTTCTCCCACACCGAAAGTGCGAGCCAGTCAAGCTCTTGCTGCTTCTCCCCGGCCATTGGCAGCGCATCTACAGCACCACAGACATCGGGGCTCCGGGCTTTCCCTGACGAACAGGGCTTCGACGTTTACCACCAGCTGCACCTGGGGGGCCCACTGAAAAAAACCCCAAAAAATCATGAACGTCGGACGATTGCTCCCACACCGAAAGTGCCAGCCAGTCAAGCTCTTGATGCTGCTCCCCGGCCATTGGCAGTGCATCTACAGCACCACAGACATCGGGGCTCCGGGCTTTCCCTGACGAACAGGGCTTCGACGTTTACCACCACCTGCGCCTGGTCGCCCATTGGAAAAAAACCCAAGAATAATCACGAACGTCGGACGATTGCTCCCACACAAAAAGTGCCAGCCAGTCAAGCTCCTGCTGCTCCTCACCGGCCATTGGCAGCGCATCTACAGCACCACAGACACTGGGGCTCCGGGCTTTCCCTGACGAACAAGGCTTCGACGTTTACCACCAGCTGCACCTGGGCGCCCACTAAAAAAAACCCCAAAAAATCACGAATGTCGGACGATTGCTCCCACACCGAAAGTGCCAGGCAGTCAAGCTCTTGCTGCTCGTCCCCGGCCATTGGCAGCGCATCTACAGCACCACAGACATCGGGGCTCCGGGCTTTCCCTGACGAACAGGGCTTCGACGTTTACCACCAGCTGCACCTGGGCGCCCATTGGAAAAAAAACCAAGAAAATCACGAACGTTGGACGATTGCTCCCACACCGAAAGTGCCAGCAACTCAAGCTCTTGCTCCTCATCACCGGCCACTGGCAGCGCATCTACAGCACCACAGACACTGGGGCTCCGGGCTTTCCCTGACGAACAGGACTTCGACGTTTACCACCAGCTGCACCTGGGCGCCTACTCCAAAAAAACCCCGAAAAATCACGAATGTCGGACGATTGCTCCCACACCGAACGTGCCAGCCAGTCAAGCTCTTGCTGCTGCTCCCCGGCCATTGGCAGCGCATCTACAGCACCACAGATATCAGGGCTCCAGGCTTTCCCTGACGAACAGGGCTTCGACGTTTACCACCAGCTGCACCTGGGCGCCCACTGAAAAAAAAACAAAAAAAATCACGAACGTTGGACGATTGCTCCCACACCGAAAGTGCCAACCACTCAAGCTCTTGCTGCTGCTCCCCGGCCATTGGCAGCGCATGTACAGCACCACAGACATCGGGGCTCTGGGCTTTCCCTGACGAACAGTGCTTCTACATTCACCACCAGCTGCGCCTGAGCGCTCACTAAAAAAAAACCCGAAAAATCACGAACGTCGGACGATTGCTCCCACACAAAAAGTGCCAGCCAGTCAAGCTCTTGCTGCTCCTCACCGACCATTGGCAGCGCATCTACAGCACCACAGACATCGGGGCTCCGGGCTTTCCCTGACGAACAGGGCTTCGACGTTTACTACCAGCTGCACCTGGTCGCCCACTCCAAAAAAACCCGAAAAATTAAGAACGTTGGACGATTGCTCCCACTCCGAAAGTGCCAGCAACTCAAGCTCTTGCTGCTCCTCAACGGCCATTGGCAGCGCATGTACAGCACCACAGACACTGGGGCTCCGGGCTTTCCCTGACGAACAGGACTTCGACGTTTACCACCAGCTGCACCTGGGGGGCCCACTGAAAAAAACCCCGAAAAATCATGAACGTCGAACGATTGCTCCCACACCGAAAGTGCCAGCCAGATAAGCTCTTGCTGCTCCTCACCGGCCATTGGCAGCGCATCTACAGCACCACAGACATCGGGGCTCCGGGCTTTCCCTGACGAACAGGGCTTCGTCGTTTACCACCACCTGCACCTGGGCGCCCATTGCAAAAAAACCGAAGAAAAATCACGAACGTTGGACGATTGCTCCCACACCGAATGTGCCAGCCAGTCAAGCTCTTGCTGCTCCTCAGCGGCCATTGGCAGCGCATCTACAGCACCACAGACATCGGGGCTCCGGGCTTTCCCTGACGAACAGGACTTCGACGTTTACCACCAGCTGCACCTGGGCACCCACTCCAAAAAAACCCGAAAAATCAAGAACGTCGGACGATTGCTCCCACTCCGAAAGTGCCAGCCAGTCAAGCTCTTGCTGCTCCTCCCCGGCCATTGGCAGCGCATCTACAGCACCACAGACATCGGGGCTCCGGGCTTTCCCTGACAAACAGGGCTTCGACGTTTACCACCCGATGCACCTGGGCGCCCACTGAAAAAAACCCTGAAAAATCACGAAGATCGGACGATTGCTCCCACACCGAAAGTGCCAGCCACTCAAGCTCTTGCTGCTCATCTCCGGCCATTGGCAGCGCATCTACAGCACTACAGACACTGGGGCTCCGGGCTTTCCCTGACGAACAGGGCTTCGACGTTTACCACCAGCTGCGCCTGGGCGCCCACTAAAAAAAACCCCGAAAAATCACGAACGTCGGACGATTGCTCCCACACCGAAAGTGCCAGCCAGTCAAGCTCTTGCTGTACCTCCCCGGCCATTGGCAGCGCATCTACAGCACCACAGACATCGGGGCTACGGGATTTCCCTGACGAACAGGGCTTTGATATTTACCACCAGCTGCACCTGGGCACCCACTCCAAAAAAACCCGAAAAATCACGAACGTTGGACGATTGCTCCCACACCGAAAATGCCAGCCAGTCAAGCTCTTGCTGCTGCTCCCCGGCCATTGGCAGCGCATCTACAGCATTACAGACATCGGGGCTCTGGGCTTTCCCTGACGAACAGGGCTTCGACGTTTACCACCAGCTGCACCTGGGCGCCCACTGAAAAAAACCCCGAAAGTCATGAACGTAGGACGACTGCTCCCACTCCGAAATTGCCAGCCAGTCAAGCTCTTGCTGCTCATCACCGGCCATTGGCAGCGCATCTACAGCACCACAGACATCGGGGCTCCGGGCTTTCCCTGACGAACAGGGCTTCGACGTTTACCACCAGCTGCACCTGGGCGCCCACTCCAAAAAAACCCAGGAAAAATCACGAACGTTGGACGATTGCTCCCACACCGAAAATGCCAGCCAGTAAAGCTCTTGCTGCTGCTCCCCGGCCATTGTCAGCGCATCTACAGCACCACAGACATCGGGGCTCCGGGCTTTCCCTGACGAACAGGGCTTCGACCTTTACCACCCGATGCACCTGGGCGCCCACTGAAAAAAACCCTGAAAAATCACGAACGTCGGACGATTGCTCCCACACCGAAAGTGCCAGCCACTCAAGCTCTTGCTTCTCATCTCCGGCCATTGGCAGCGCATCTACAGCACCACAGACATCGGGGCTCTGGGCTTTCCCTGACGAACAGGGCTTCGACGTTTACCACCAGCTGCACCTGGGCGCCCACTCCAAAAAAATCCGAAAAATCACGAACGTCGGATGATTGCTCCCACACCGAAAGTGCCAGCCAGTCAAGCTCTTGCTGCTCCTCCCCGGCCATTGTCAGCGCATCTACAGCACCACAGACATCGGGGCTCCGGGCTTTCCCTGACGAACAGGGCTTCGACGTTTACCACCCGATGCACCTGGGCGCCCACTGAAAAAAAACCCTGAAAAATCACGAATGTCGGACGATTGCTCCCACACCGGAAGTGCCAGCCACTCAAGCTCTTGCTGCTCATCTCCGGCCATTGGCAGCGCATCTACAGCACTACAGACACTGGGGCTCCGGGCTTTCCCTGAAGAACAGGGCTTCGACGTTTACCACCAGCTGCACCTGGGCACCCACTCCAAAAAAACCCGAAAAATCACGAACGTCGGACGATTGCTCCCACACCGAAAATGCCAGCCAGTCAAGCTCTTGCTGCTCCTCCCTGGCCATTGGCAGCGCATCTACAGCACCACAGACATCAGGGCTCTGGGCTTTCCCTGACGAACAGGGCTTCGACGTTTACCACCAGCTGCGCCTGGGCGCCCACTAAAAAAAAAACCCGAAAAATCACGAACGTTGGACGATTGCTCCCACACAAAAAGTGCCAGCCAGTCAAGCTCTTGCTGCTCCTCACCGGCCATTGGCAGCGCATCTACAGCACCACAGACATAGGGGCTCCGGGCTTTCCCTGACGAACAGGGCTTTGACGTTTACCACCAGCTGCACCTGGGCGCCCATTGGAAAAAAACCCAAGAAAAATCACGAACGTTGGACGATTGCTCCCACACCGAAAGTGCCAGCCAGTCAAGCTCTTGCTGCTCCTCACCGGCCATTGGCAGCGCATCTACAGCACCACAGACATGGGGGCTCCGGGCTTTCCCTGACGAAAAGGGCTTCGACTTTTACCACCAGCTGCACCTGGGCGCCCACTCCAAAAAAACCCCGAAAAATCACGAACGTCGGACGATTGCTCCCACACCGAAAGTGCCAGCCAGTCAAGCTCTTGCTGCTCCTCACCGGCCATTGGCAGCGCATCTACAGCACCACAGACATCGGGGCTCCGGGATTTCCCTGACGAACAGGGCTTCGACCTTTACCACCACCTGCACCTCTGCCCCCATTGGAAAAAAACCCAAGAAACATCACGAACGTTGGACGATTGCTCCCACACCGAAAGTGCCAGCCAGTCAAGCTCTTGCTGCTCATCACCGGCCATTGGCAGCGCATCTACAGCACCACAGACATCGGGGCTCCAGGCTTTCCCTGACGAACAGGGCTTCGACGTTTACCACCAGCTGCACCTGGGCACCCACTCCAAAAAAACCCGAAAAATCACGAACGTCTGACGATTGCTCCCACACAAAAAGTGTCAGCCAGTCAATCTCCTTCTGCTCCTCAGCGGCCATTGGCAGCGCATCTACAGCACCACAGACATCGGGGTCCGGGCTTTCCCTGACGAACAGGGCTTCGATGTTTACCACCAGCTGCACCTGGGGGGCCCACTGAAAAAAACCCCGAAAAATCATGAACGTCGGACGATTGCTCCCACACCAAAAGTGCCAGCCAGTCAAGCTCTTGCTGCTCCTCACCGGCCATTGGCAGCGCATCTACAGCACCAGAGACATCGGGGCTCTGGGCTTTCCCTGACGAACAGGGCTTCGACGTTTACCACCAGCTGTACCTGGGCGCCCACTCCAAAAAAAACCCGAAAAATCACGAACGTCGGACGATTGCTCCCACACCGAAAATGCTAGCAACTCAAGCTCTTGCTCCTCATCACCGGCCATTGGCAGCGCATCTACAGCACCACAGACATCGGGGCTCCGGGCTTTCCCTGACGAACAGGGCTTCGACGTTTACCACCAGCTGCACCTGGGCGCCCACTCCAAAAAAACCCGAAAAATCACGAACGTCTGACGATTGGTGCCACACCAAAATTGCCAGCCAGTCAAGCCCCTGCTGCTCCTCAGCGGCCATTGGCAGCGCATCTACAGCACCACAGACATCGGGGCTCCGGGCTTTCCCTGACGAACAGGGCTTCGATGTTTACCACCAGCTGCACGTGGGCGCCCACGCCAAAAAAACCCGAAAAATCACGAACGTCGGACGATTGCTCCCACACCGAAAGTGCCAGCCACTCAAGCTCTTGCTGCTCATCACCGGCCATTGGCAGCGCATCTACAGCACCACAGACATCGGGGCTCCGGGCTTTCCCTGACGAACAGGGCTTCGACGTTTACCACCAGCTGCACCTGGGCGCCCATTGGAAAAAAACCCAAGAAAAATCACGAACGTGGGACGATTGCTCCCACACTGAAAGTGCCAGCCAGTCAAGCACTTGCTGCTCCTCACCGGCCATTGGCAGCGCATCTACAGCACCACAGACATCGGGGCTCCGGGCTTTCCCTGACGAAAAGGGCTTCGACTTTTACCACCAGCTGCACCTGGGCGCCCACTCCAAAAAAACCCCGAAAAATCACGAACGTCGGACGATTGCTCCCACACCGAAAGTGCCAGCCAGTCAAGCTCTTGCTGCTCCTCACCGGCCATTGGCAGCGCATCTACAGCACCACAGACATCGGGGCTCCGGGCTTTCCCTGACGAACAGGGCTTCGACCTTTACCACCACCTGCACCTCTGCCCCCATTGGAAAAAAACCCAAGAAACATCACGAACGTTGGACGATTGCTCCCACACCAAAAGTGCCAGCCAGTCAAGCTCTTGCTGCTCATCACCGGCCATTGGCAGCGCATCTACAGCACCACAGACATCGGGGCTCCAGGCTTTCCCTGACGAACAGGGCTTTGACGTTTACCACCAGCTGCACCTGGGCGCCAACGCCAAAAAAACCCGAAAAATCACAAACGTCTGACGATTGCTGCCACACAAAAAGTGCCAGCCAGTCAAGCTCCTGCTGCTCCTCACCGGCCATTGGCAGCGCATCTACAGCACCACAGACATCGGGGCTCCGGGCTTTCCCTGACGAACAGGGCTTCGACGTTTACCACCAGCTGCACCTGGGCGCCCACTCCAAAAAAACCCCGAAAAATCACGAAGATCGGACGATTGCTCCCACACCGAAAGTGCCAGCCAGTCAAGCTCTTGCTGCTGCTCCCCGGCCATTGGCAGTGCATCTACAGCAACACAGACATCGGGGCTCCGGGCTTTCCCTGACGAACAGGGCTTCGACGTTTACCACCACCTGAACCTGGGCGCCCATTGGAAAAAAACACAAGAAAAATCACGAACGTTGGATGATTGCTCCCACACCGAAAGTGCCAGCCAGTCAAGCACTTGCTGCTCCTCCCCGGCCATTGGCAGTGCATCTACAGCACCACAGACATCGGGGTCCGGGCTTTCCCTGACGAACAGGGCTTCGATGTTTACCACCAGCTGCACCTGGGGGGCCCACTGAAAAAAACCCCGAAAAATCATGAACGTCGGACGATTGCTCCCACACCAAAAGTGCCAGCCAGTCAAGCTCTTGCTGCTCCTCACCGACCATTGGCAGCGCATCTACAGCACCACAGACATCGGGGCTCTGGGCTTTCCCTGACGAACAGGGCTTCGACGTTTACCACCAGCTGCACCTGGGCGCCCACTCCAAAAAAACCCGAAAAATCACGAACGTCTGACGATTGGTGCCACACAAAAAGTGTCAGCCTGTCAAGCCCCTGCTGCTCCTCAGCGGCCATTGGCAGCGCATCTACAGCACCACAGACATCGGGGCTCCGGGCTTTCCCTGACGAACAGGGCTTCGATGTTTACCACCAGCTGCACGTGGGCGCCCACGCCAAAAAAACCCGAAAAATCACGAACGTCGGACGATTGCTCCCACACCGAAAGTGCCAGCCACTCAAGCTCTTGCTGCTCATCACCGGCCATTGTCAGCGCATCTACAGCACCACAGACATCAGGGCTTTGGGCTTTCCCTGACGAACAGGGCTTCGACGTTTACCACGAGCTGCACCTGGGGGGCCCACTGAAAGAAACCCCGAAAAATCGGGAACGTCGGATGATTACTCCCACACCAAAAGTGCCAGCCAGTCAAGCTCTTGCTGCTCCTCACCGGCCATTGGCAGCGCATCTACAGCACCACAGACATCGGGGCTCCGGGCTTTCCCGGACGAACAGGGCTTCAACATTTACCACCACCTGCACCTGGGCGCCCACTCCAAAAAAAACCCGAAAAATCACGAACGTCGGACGATTGCTCCCACACCGAAAATGCTAGCAACTCAAGCTCTTGCTCCTCATCACCGGCCATTGGCAGCGCATCTACAGCACCACAGACATCGGGGCTCCGGGCTTTCCCTGATGAACAGGGCTTCGATGTTTACCACCAGCTGCACCTGGGCGCCCACTCCAAAAAAACCCGAAAAATCACGAACGTCTGACGATTGCTGCCACACAAGAAGTGTCAGCCAGTCAAGCCCCTGCTGCTCCTCAGCGGCCATTGGCAGCGCATCTACAGCACCACAGACATCGGGGCTCCGGGCTTTCCCTGACGAACAGGGCTTCGACGTTTACCACCAGCTGCACCTGGGCGCCCACTCCAAAAAAACCCCGAAAAATCACGAAGATCGGACGATTGCTCCCACACCGAAAGTGCCAGCCAGACAAGCTCTTGCTGCTGCTCCCCGGCCATTGGCAGTGCATCTACAGCACCACAGACATCGGGGCTCCGGGCTTTCCCTGACGAACAGGGCTTCGACGTTTACCACCACCTGCACCTGGGCGCCCATTGGAAAAAAACACAAGAAAAATCACGAACGTTGGATGATTGCTCCCACACCGAAAGTGCCAGCCAGTCAAGCACTTGCTGCTCCTCCCCGGCCATTGGCAGTGCATCTACAGCACGACAGACATCGGGGCTCCGGGCTTTCCCTGACGAACAGGGCTTCGACGTTTACCACCAGCTGCACCTGGGCGCCCACTCCAAAAAAACCCCGAAAAATCACGAAGATCGGACGATTGCTCCCACACCGAAAGTGCCAGCCAGTCAAGCTCTTGCTGCTGCTCCCCGGCCATTGGCAGTGCATCTACAGCACCACAGACATCGGGGCTCCGGGCTTTCCCTGACGAACAGGGCTTCGACGTTTACCACCACCTGAACCTGGGCGCCCATTGGAAAAAAACACAAGAAAAATCACGAACGTTGGATGATTGCTCCCACACCGAAAGTGCCAGCCAGTCAAGCACTTGCTGCTCCTCCCCGGCCATTGGCAGTGCATCTACAGCACCACAGACATCGGGGCTCCGGGCTTTCCCTGACGAACAAGGCTTCGACGTTTACCACCAGCTGCACCTGGGCACCCACTCCAAAAAAACCCGAAAAATCACGAACGTCTGACGATTGCTCCCACACAAAAAGTGTCAGCCAGTCAATCTCCTGCTGCTCCTCAGCGGCCATTGGCAGCGCATCTACAGCACCACAGACATCGGGGTCCGGGCTTTCCCTGACGAACAGGGCTTCGATGTTTACCACCAGCTGCACCTGGGGGGCCCACTGAAAAAAACCCCGAAAAATCATGAACGTCGGACGATTGCTCCCACACCAAAAGTGCCAGCCAGTCAAGCTCTTGCTGCTCCTCACCGACCATTGGCAGCGCATCTACAGCACCACAGACATCGGGGCTCTGGGCTTTCCCTGACGAACAGGGCTTCGACGTTTACCACCAGCTGCACCTGGGCGCCCACTCCAAAAAAACCCGAAAAATCACGAACGTCTGACGATTGGTGCCACACAAAAAGTGTCAGCCTGTCAAGCCCCTGCTGCTCCTCAGCGGCCATTGGCAGCGCATCTACAGCACCACAGACATCGGGGCTCCGGGCTTTCCCTGACGAACAGGGCTTCGATGTTTACCACCAGCTGCACGTGGGCGCCCACGCCAAAAAAACCCGAAAAATCACGAACGTCGGACGATTGCTCCCACACCGAAAGTGCCAGCCACTCAAGCTCCTGCTGCTCATCACCGGCCATTGGCAGCGCATCTACAGCACCACAGACATCAGGGCTTTGGGCTTTCCCTGACGAACAGGGCTTCGACGTTTACCACCAGCTGCACCTGGGGGGCCCACTGAAAGAAACCCCGAAAAATCGGGAACGTCGGATGATTACTCCCACACCAAAAGTGCCAGCCAGTCAAGCTCTTGCTGCTCCTCACCGGCCATTGGCAGCGCATCTACAGCACCACAGACATCGGGGCTCCGGGCTTTCCCTGACGAACAGGGCTTCAACATTTACCACCACCTGCACCTGGGCGCCCACTCCAAAAAAACCCGAAAAATCACGAACGTCGGACGATTGCTCCCACACCGAAAATGCTAGCAACTCAAGCTCTTGCTCCTCATCACCGGCCATTGGCAGCGCATCTACAGCACCACAGACATCGGGGCTCCGGGCTTTCCCTGATGAACAGGGCTTCGATGTTTACCACCAGCTGCACCTGGGCGCCCACTCCAAAAAAACCCGAAAAATCACGAACGTCTGACGATTGCTGCCACACAAAAAGTGTCAGCCAGTCAAGCCCCTGCTGCTCCTCAGCGGCCATTGGCAGCGCATCTACAGCACCACAGACATCGGGGCTCCGGGCTTTCCCTGACGAACAGGGCTTCGATGTTTACCACCAGCTGCACGTGGGCGCCCACGCCAAAAAAACCCGAAAAATCACGAACGTCGGACGATTGCTCCCACACCGAAAGTGGCAGCCACTCAAGCTCTTGCTGCTCAACACCGGCCATTGGCAGCGCATCTACAGCACCACAGACATCAGGGCTTTGGGCTTTCCCTGACGAACAGGGCTTCGACGTTTACCACCAGCTGCACCTGGGGGGCCCACTGAAGAAACCCCGAAAAATCGGGAACGTCGGATGATTACTCCCACACCAAAAGTGCCAGCCAGTCAAGCTCTTGCTGCTCCTCACCGGCCATTGGCAGCGCATCTACAGCACCACAGACATCGGGGCTCCGGGCTTTCCCTGACGAACAGGGCTTCAACATTTACCACCACCTGCACCTGGGTGCCCACTCCAAAAAAAACCCGAAAAATCACGAACGTCGGACGATTGCTCCCACACCGAAAATGCTAGCAACTCAAGCTCTTGCTCCTCATCACCGGCCATTGGCAGCGCATCTACAGCACCACAGACATCGGGGCTCCGGGCTTTCCCTGATGAACAGGGCTTCGATGTTTACCACCAGCTGCACCTGGGCGCCCACTCCAAAAAAACCCCGAAAAATCACGAAGATCGAACGATTGCTCCCACACCGAACGTGCCAGCCAGTCAAGCTCTTGCTGCTCCTCACCGGCCATTGGCAGCGCATCTACAGCACCACAGACATCGGGGCTCCGGGCTTTCCCTGACGAACAGGGCTTCGACGTTTACCACCAGCTGCACCTGGGGGGCCCACTGAAAAAAACCCCGAAAAAACATGAACGTCGGACGATTGCTCCCACACGAAAAGTGCCAGCCAGTCAAGCTCCTGCTGCTCCTCACCGGCCATTGGCAGCGCATCTACAGCACCACAGACATCGGGGCTCCGGGCTTTCCCTGATGAACAGGGCTTCGACATTTACCACCAGATGCACCTGGGCGCCCATTGGAAAAAATCCCAAGAAAAATCACGAACGTGGGACGATTGCTCCCACACCGAAAGTGCCAGCCAGTCAAGCACTTGCTGCTCCTCACCGGCCATTGGCAGCGCATCTACAGCACCACAGACATCGGGGCTCCGGGCTTTCCCTGACGAAAAGGGCTTCGACTTTTACCACCAGCTGCACCTGTGCGCCCACTCCAAAAAAACCCCAAAAAATCACGAACGTCGGACGATTGCTCCCACACAAAAAGTGTCAGCCAGTCAATCTCCTGCTGCTCCTCAGCGGCCATTGGCAGCGCATCTACAGCACCACAGACATCGGGGTCCGGGCTTTCCCTGACGAACAGGGCTTCGATGTTTACCACCAGCTGCACCTGGGGGGCCCACTGAAAAAAACCCCGAAAAATCATGAACGTCGGACGATTGCTCCCACACCAAAAGTGCCAGCCAGTCAAGCTCTTGCTGCTCCTCACCGACCATTGGCAGCGCATCTACAGCACCACAGACATCGGGGCTCTGGGCTTTCCCTGACGAACAGGGCTTTGACGTTTACCACCAGCTGCACCTGGGCGCCCACTCCAAAAAAACCCGAAAAATCACGAACGTCTGACGATTGCTGCCACGCAAAAAGTGTCAGCCAGTCAAGCCCCTGCTGCTCCTCAGCGGCCATTGGCAGCGCATCTACAGCACCACAGACATCGGGGCTCCGGGCTTTCCCTGACGAACAGGGCTTCGATGTTTACCACCAGCTGCACGTGGGCGCCCACGCCAAAAAAACCCGAAAAATCACGAAGGTCGGACGATTGCTCCCACACCGAAAGTGCCAGCCACTCAAGCTCTTGCTGCTCATCACCGGCCATTGGCAGCGCATCTACAGCACCGCAGACATCAGGGCTTTGGGCTTTCCCTGACGAACAGGGCTTCGACGTTTACCACCAGCTGCACCTGGGGGGCCCACTGAAAGAAACCCCGAAAAATCGGGAACGTCGGATGATTACTCCCACACCAAAAGTGCCAGCCAGTCAAGCCCTTGCTGCTCCTCACCGGCCATTGGCAGCGCATCTACAGCACCACAGACATCGGGGCTCCGGGCTTTCCCTGACGAACAGGGCTTCAACATTTACCACCACCTGCACCTGGGCGCCCACTCCAAAAAAAACCCGAAAAATCACGAACGTCGGACGATTGCTCCCACACCGAAAATGCTAGCAACTCAAGCTCTTGCTCCTCATCACCGGCCATTGGCAGCGCATCTACAGCACCACAGACATCGGGGCTCCGGGCTTTCCCTGATGAACAGGGCTTCGATGTTTACCACCAGCTGCACCTGGGCGCCCACTCCAAAAAAACCCGAAAAATCACGAACGTCTGACGATTGCTGCCACACAAAAAGTGTCAGCCAGTCAAGCCCCTGCTGCTCCTCACCGGCCATTGGCAGCGCATCTACAGCACCACAGACATCGGGGCTCCGGGCTTTCCCTGACGAACAGGGCTTCGATGTTTACCACCAGCTGCACGTGGGCGCCCACGCCAAAAAAACCCGAAAAATCACGAACGTCGGACGATTGCTCCCACACCGAAAGTGCCAGCCACTCAAGCTCTTGCTGCTCATCACCAGCCATTGGCAGCGCATCTACAGCACCACAGACATCAGGGCTTTGGGCTTTCCCTGACGAACAGGGCTTCGACGTTTCCCACCAGCTGCACCTGGGGGGCCCACTGAAAGAAACCCCGAAAAATCGGGAACGTCGGATGATTACTCCCACACCAAAAGTGCCAGCCAGTCAAGCTCTTGCTGCTCCTCACCGGCCATTGGTAGCGCATCTACAGCACCACAGACATCGGGGCTCCGGGCTTTCCCTGACGAACAGGGCTTCAACATTTACCACCAGCTGCACCTGGGCGCCCACTCCAAAAAAAACCCGAAAAATCACGAACGTCGGACGATTGCTCCCACACCGAAAATGCTAGCAACTCAAGCTCTCGCTCCTCATCACCGGCCATTGGCAGCGCATCTACAGCACCACAGACATCGGGGCTCCGGGCTTTCCCTGACGAACAGGGCTTCGATGTTTACCACCATCTGCACCTGGTCGCCCACGCCAAAAAAACCCGAAAAATCATGAACGTCGGACGATTGCTCCCACACCGAAAGTGCCAGCCAGTCAAGCTCTTGCTGCTGCTCCCCGGCCATTGGCAGTGCATCTACAGCACCACAGACATCGGGGCTCCGGGCTTTCCCTGACGAACAGGACTTCGACGTTTACCACCACCTGCACCTGGGCGCCCATTGCAAAAAAACACAAGAAAAATCACGAACGTTGGTTGATTGCTCCCACACCGAAAGTGCCAGCAACTCAAGCACTTGCTGCTCCTCCCCGGCCATTGGCAGTGCATCTACAGCACCACAGACATCGGGGCTCCGGGCTTTCCCTGACGAACAGGGCTTCGACGTTTACCACCAGCTGCACCTGGGCACCCACTCCAAAAAAACCCGAAAAATCACGAACGTCTGACGATTGCTCCCACACAAAAAGTGTCAGCCAGTCAATCTCCTGCTGCTCCTCAGCGGCCATTGGCAGCGCATCTACAGCACCACAGACATCGGGGTCCGGGCTTTCCCTGACGAACAGGGCTTCGATGTTTACCACCAGCTGCACCTGGGCGCCCACTCCAAAAAAACCCCGAAAAATCACGAAGATCGAACGATTGCTCCCACACCGAAAGTGCCAGCCACTCAAGCTCTTGCTGCTCCTCACTGGCCATTGGCAGCGCATCTACAGCACCACAGACATCGGGGCTCCGGGCTTTCCCTTACGAACAGGGCTTCGATGTTTACCACCATTTGCACCTGGTCGCCCACGCCAAAAAAACCCGAAAAATCATGAACGTCGGACGATTGCTCCCACAAAAAAAGTGCCAGCCACTCAAGCTCTTGCTGCTCCTCACCGGCCATTGGCAGCGCATCTACAGCACCACAGACATCGGGGCTCCGGGCTTTCCCTGACGAACAGGGCTTCGACGTTTACCACCAGCTGCACCTGGGGGGCCCACTGAAAAAAACCCCGAAAAAACATGAACGTCGGACGATTGCTCCCACACAAAAAGTGCCAGCCAGTCAAGCTCCTGCTGCTCCTCACCGGCCATTGGCAGCGCATCTACAGCACCACAGACATCGGGGCTCTGGGCTTTCCCTGATGAACAGGGCTTCGACGTTTACCACCAGATGCACCTGGGCGCCCATTGGAAAAAAACCCAAGAAAAATCACGAACGTGGGACGATTGCTCCCACACCGAAAGTGCCAGCCAGTCAAGCACTTGCTGCTCCTCACCGGCCATTGGCAGCGCATCTACAGCACCACAGACATCGGGGCTCCGGGCTTTCCCTGACGAAAAGGGCTTCGACTTTTACCACCAGCTGCACCTGGGCGCCCACTCCAAAAAAACCCCGAAAAATCACGAACGTCGGACGATTGCTCCCACACAAAAAGTGTCAGCCAGTCAATCTCCTGCTGCTCCTCAGCGGCGATTGGCAGCGCATCTACAGCACCACAGACATCGGGGTCCGGGCTTTCCCTGACGAACAGGGCTTCGATGTTTACCACCAGCTGCACCTGGGGGGCCCACTGAAAAAAACCCCGAAAAATCATGAACGTCGGACGATTGCTCCCACACCAAAAGTGCCAGCCAGTCAAGCTCTTGCTGCTCCTCACCGACCATTGGCAGCGCATCTACAGCACCACAGACATCGGGGCTCTGGGCTTTCCCTGACGAACAGGGCTTCGACGTTTACCACCAGCTGCACCTGGGCGCCCACTCCAAAAAAACCCGAAAAATCACGAACGTCTGACGATTGCTGCCACACAAAAAGTGTCAGCCAGTCAAGCCCCTGCTGCTCCTCAGCGGCCATTGGCAGCGCATCTACAGCACCACAGACATCGGGGCTCCGGGCTTTCCCTGACGAACAGGGCTTCGATGTTTACCACCAGCTGCACGTGGGCGCCCACGCCAAAAAAACCCGAAAAATCACGAACGTCGGACGATTGCTCCCACACCGAAAGTGCCAGCCACTCAAGCTCTTGCTGCTCCTCACCGGCCATTGGCAGCGCATCTACAGCACCGCAGACATCAGGGCTTTGGGCTTTCCCTGACGAACAGGGCTTCGACGTTTACCACCAGCTGCACCTGGGGGGCCCACTGAAAGAAACCCCGAAAAATCGGGAACGTCGGATGATTACTCCCACACCAAAAGTGCCAGCCAGTCAAGCTCTTGCTGCTCCTCACCGGCCATTGGCAGCGCATCTACAGCACCACAGACATCAGGGCTCCGGGCTTTCCCTGACGAACAGGGCTTCGACATTTACCACCACCTGCACCTGGGCGCCGACTCCAAAAAAAACCCGAAAAATCACGAACGTCGGACGATTGCTCCCACACCGAAAATGCTAGCAACTCAAGCTCTTGCTGCTCCTCACCGGCCATTGTCAGTGCATCTACAGCACCACAGACATCGGGGCTCCGGGCTTTCCCTGACGAACAGGGCTTCGATGTTTACCACCAGCTGCACCGGGTCGCCCACTCCAAAAAAACCCGAAAAATCACGAACGTCGGACGATTGCTCCCACACCGAAAGTGCCAGCCAGTCAAGATCTTGCTGCTCCTCAGCGGCCATTGGCAGCGCATCTACAGCACCACAGACATCGGGGCTCCGGGCTTTCCCTGACGAACAGGGCTGCGACGTTTACCACCAGCTGCACCTGGGGGGCCCACTGAAAAAAACCCGAAAAATCATGAACGTCGGACGATTGCTCCCACACCGAAAGTGCCAGCCAGTCAAGCTCCTGCTGCTCCTCAGCGGCCATTGGTAGCGCATCTACAGCACCACAGACATCGGGGCTCCGGGCTTTCCCTCACGAACAGGGCTTCGACGTTTACCACCAGCTGCACCTGGTCGCCCACGCCAAAAAAACCCGAAAAATCACGAACGTCTGACGATTGCTCCCACACAAAAAGTGCCAGCCAGTCAAGCTCTTGCTGCTCATCACCGGCCATTGGCAGCCCATCTACAGCACCACAGACATAGGGGCTCCAGGCTTTCCCTCACGAACAGGGCTTCGACGTTTACCACCAGCTGCACATGGGGGGCCCACTGAAAAAAACCCCGAAAAATCACCAACATCGGACGATTGCTCCCACACCGAAAGTGCCAGCCACTCAAGCTCTTGCTGCTCCTCCCCGGCCATTGGCAGCGCATCTACAGCACCACAGACATCGGGCCTCCGGGCTTTCCCTGACGAACAGGGCTTCGACGTTTACCACCATCTGCACCTGGACACCCATTGGAAAAAAACCCAAGAAAAATCACGAACGTTGGACGATTGCTCCCACACCGAAAATGCCAGCAACTCAAGCTCTTGCTGCTCCTCACCGGCCATTGGCAGCCCATCTACAGCACCACAGACATCGGGGCTCCGGGCTTTCCCTGACGAACAGGGCTTCAACATTTACCACCACCTGCACCTGGGCGCCCACTCCAAAAAAAACCCGAAAAATCACGAACGTCGGACGATTGCTCCCACACCAAAAGTGCCAGCCAGTAAAGCTCTTGCTGCTCCTCACCGGCCATTGGCAGCGCATCTACAGCACCACAGACATCGGGGCTCCGGGCTTTCCCTGACGAACAGGGCTTCGACGTTTACCACCATCTGCACCTGGTCGCCCACGCCAAAAAAACCCGAAAAATCACGAACGTCGGACGATTGCTCCCACAAAAAAAGTGCCAGCCAGTCAAGCTCCTGCTGCTCCTCACCGGCCATTGGCAGCGCATCTACAGCACCACAGACATCGGGGCTCCGGGCTTTCCCTGACGAACAGGGCTTCGACGTTTACCACCAGCTGCACCTGGGGGGCCCACTGAAAAAAAACCCCGAAAAATCACGAACATCGGACGATTGCTCCCACACCAAAAGTGCCAGCCAGTCAAGCTCCTGCTGCTCCTCAGCGGCCATTGTCAGCGCATCTACAGCACCACAGACATCGGGGCTCCGGGCTTTCCCTGACGAACAGGGCTTCGACGTTTACCACCAGCTGCACCTGGTCGCACACTCCAAAAAAACCCGAAAAATCACGAACGTCGGACGATTGCTCCCACACAAAAAGTTCCAGACAGTCAAGCTCCTGCTGCTCCTCAGCGGCCATTGGCAGCGCATCTACAGCACCACAGACATAGGGGCTCCGGGCTTTCCCTGACGAACAGGGCTTCGACGTTTACCACCAGCTGCACCTGGGCGCCCACTCCAGAAAAACCCCGAAAAATCACGAAGATCGGACGATTGCTCCCACACCGAAAGTGCCAGCCAGTCAAGCTCTTGCTGCTGCTCCCCGGCCATTGGCAGCGCATCTACAGCACCACAGACATCGGGGCTCCGGGCTTTCCCTGACGAACAGGGCTTCGACCTTTACCACCACCTGCACCTGGGCGCCCATTGGAAAAAAACCCAAGAAAAATCACGAACGTTGGACGATTGCTCCCACACCGAAAGTGCCAGCAACTCAAGCTCTTGCTACTCCTCACCGGCCATTGGCAGCGCATCTACAGCACCACAGACATCGGGGCTCCGGGCTTTCCCTGACGAACAGGGCTTCGACGTATACCACCAGCTGCGTCTGGGCTCCCACTAAAAAAAAACCCAAAAAATCACGAACATCGGACGATTGCTCCCACACCGAAAGTGCCAGCCAGTCAAGCTCTTGCTGCTCCTCACCGGCCATTGGCAGCGCATCTACAGCACCACAGACATCGGGGCTCCAGGCTTTCCCTGACGAACAGGGCTTCGACCTTTACCACCACCTGCACCTGGGCGCCCATTGGAAAAAAACCCAAGAAAAATCACGAACGTTGGACGATTGCTCCCACACCGAAAGTGCCAGCAACTCAAGCTCTTGCTGCTCCTCACCGGCCATTGGCAGCGCATCTACAGCACCACAGACATCGGGGCTCCGGGCTTTCCCTGACGAACAGGGCTTCGACGTTTACCACCAGCTGCGTCTGGGCTCCCACTAAAAAAAAACCCAAAAAATCACGAACATCGGACGATTGCTCCCACACCGAAAGTGCCAGCCAGTCAAGCTCTTGCTGCTCCTCACCGGCCATTGGCAGCGCATCTACAGCACCACAGACATCGGGCCTCCGGGCTTTCCCTGACGAACAGGGCTTCGACGTTTACCACCAGCTGCACCTGGGCGCCCATTGGAAAAAAACCCAAGAAAATCACGAACGTTGGACGATTGCTCCCACACAAAAAGTGCCAGCAACTCAAGCTCTTGCTCCTCATCACCGGCCACTGGCAGCGCATCTACAGCACCACAGACACTGGGGCTCCGGGCTTTCCCTGACGTACAGGGCTTCGACGTTTACCACCAGCTGCACCTGGGGGGCCCACTGAAAAAAACCCCGAAAGTCATGAACGTAGGACGATTGCTCCCACTCCAAAAGTGCCAGCCAGTCAAGCTCTTGCTGTATCAAACTGGCCATTGGCAGCGCATCTACAGCACGACAGACATCGGGGCTCCGGGATTTCCCTGACGAACAGGGCTTTGACGTTTACCACCAGCTGCACCTGGTCGCACACTCCAAAATAACCCGAAAAATCACGAACGTCGGACGATTGCTCCCACACAAAAAGTTCCAGCCAGTCAAGCTCCTGCTGCTCCTCAGCGGCCATTGGCAGCGCATCTACAGCACCACAGACATCGGGGCTCCGGGCTTTCCCTGATGAACAGGGCTTCGACGTTTACCACCATCTGCACCTGGTCGCCCACTCCAAAAAAACCCTAAAAATCATGAACGTCGGACGATTGCTCCCACACAAAAAGTGCCAGCCAGTCAAGCTCCTGCTGCTCCTCAGCGGCCATTGGCAGCGCATCTACAGCACCACAGACATCGGGGCTCCGGGCTTTCCCTGACGAACAGGGCTTCGATGTTTACCACCACCTGCACCTGGGCGCCCATTGGAAAAAAACCCAAGAAAAATCACGAACGTTGGACGATTGCTCCCACACCGAAAGTGCCAGCAACTCAAGCTCTTGCTGTGCCTCACCGGCCATTGGCAGCGCATCTACAGCACCACAGACATCGGGGCTCCGGGCTTTCCCTGACGAACAGGGCTTCGACGTTTACCACCAGCTGCGTCTGGGCGCCCACTAAAAAAAAACCCAAAAAATCACGAATGTCGGACGATTGCTCCCACACCGAAAGTGCCAGCCAGTCAAGCTCTTGCTGCTCATCACCGGCCATTGGCAGCCCATCTACAGCACCACAGACATAGGGGCTCCGGGCTTTCCCTGACGAACAGGGCTTCGACGTTTACCACCAGCTGCACCTGGGGAGCCCACTGAAAAAAACCCCGAAAAATCACGAACATCGGACGATTGCTCCCACACCGAAAGTGCCAGCCACTCAAGCTCTTGCTGCTCCTCAGCGGCCATTGGCAGCGTATCTACAGCACCACAGACATCGGGGCTCCGGGCTTTCCCTGACGAACAGGGCTTCGACGTTTACCACCAGCTGCACCTGGGCGCCCACTGAAAAGAAAACCCCGAAAAATCACGAACATCGGACGATTGCTCCCACACCGAAAGTGCCAGCCAGTCAATCTCTTGCTGCTCATCACCGGCCATTGGCAGCGCATCTACAGCACCACAGACATCGGGGCTCCGGGCTTTCCCTGACGAACAGGCCTTCGACGTTTACCACCAGCTGCACCGGGTCGCCCACTCCAAAAAAACCCGAAAAATCACGAACGTCGGACGATTGCTCCCACACCGAAAGTGCCAGCCAGTCAAGCTCTTGCTGCTCCTCACCGGCCATTGGCAGCGCATCTACAGCACCACAGACATCGGGGCTCCGGGCTTTCCCTGATGAACAGGGCTTCGATGTTTACCACCAGCTGCACCTGGGCGCCCACTCCAAAAAAACCCCGAAAAATCACGAAGATCGAACGATTGCTCCCACACCGAAAGTGCCAGCCATTCAAGCTCTTGCTGCTCCTCACCGGCCATTGGCAGCGCATCTACAGCACCACAGACATCGGGGCTCCGGGCTTTCCCTGACGAACAGGGCTTCGATGTTTACCACCATCTGCACCTGGGCGCCCACTCCAAAAAAACCCCGAAAAATCACGAAGATCGAACGATTGCTCCCACACCGAAAGTGCCAGCCACTCAAGCTCTTGCTGCTCCTCACTGGCCATTGGCAGCGCATCTACAGCACCACAGACATCGGGGCTCCGGGCTTTCCCTGACGAACAGGGCTTCGATGTTTACCACCATCTGCACCTGGTCGCCCACGCCAAAAAAACCCGAAAAATCATGAACGTCGGACGATTGCTCCCACAGAAAAAGTGCCAGCCACTCAAGCTCTTGCTGCTCCTCACCGGCCATTGGCAGCGCATCTACAGCACCACAGACATCGGGGCTCCGGGCTTTCCCTGACGAACAGGGCTTCGACGTTTACCACCAGCTGCACCTGGGGGGCCCACTGAAAAAAACCCCGAAAAATCATGAACGTCGGACGATTGCTCCCACACAAAAAGTGCCAGCCAGTCAAGCTCCTGCTGCTCCTCACCGGCCATTGGCAGCGCATCTACAGCACCACAGACATCGGGGCTCCGGGCTTTCCCTGACGAACAGGGCTTCGACGTTTACCACCAGATGCACCTGGGCGCCCATTGGAAAAAAACCCAAGAAAAATCACGAACGTGGACGATTGCTCCCACACCGAAAGTGCCAGCCAGTCAAGCACTTGCTGCTCCTCACCGGCCATTGGCAGCGCATCTACAGCACCACAGACATCGGGGCTCCGGGCTTTCCCTGACAAAAAGGGCTTCGACGTTTACCACCAGCTGCACCTGGGCGCCCACTCCAAAAAAGCCCCGAAAAATCACGAACGTCGGACGATTGCTCCCACACCGAAAGTGCCAGCCAGTCAAGCTCTTGCTGCTCCTCACCGGCCATTGGCAGCGCATCTACAGCACCACAGACATCGGGGCTCCGGGCTTTCCCTGACGAACAGGGCTTCGACCTTTACCACCACCTGCACCTGGGCGCCCACTCCAAAAAAACCCCGAAAAATCACGAAGATTGGACGATTGCTCCCACACCGAAAGTGCCAGCCAGTCAAGCTCTTGCTGCTGCTCCCCGGCCATTGGCAGTGCATCTACAGCACCACAGACATCGGGGCTCCGGGCTTTCCCTGACGAACAGGGCTTCAACGTTTACCACCACCTGCACCTGGGCGCCCATTGGAAAAAAACACAAGAAAAATCACGAACGTTGGATGATTGCTCCCACACCGAAAGTGCCAGCCAGTCAAGCACTTGCTGTTCCTCCCCGGCCATTGGCAGTGCATCTACAGCACCACAGACATCGGGGCTCCGGGCTTTCCCTGACGAACAGGGCTTCGACGTTTACCACCAGCTGCACCTGGGCGGCCCACTCCAAAAAAACCCGAAAAGTCACAAACGTCTGACGATTGCTCCCACACAAAAAGTGTCAGCCAGTCAATCTCCTGCTGCTCCTCAGCGGCCATTGGCAGCGCATCTACAGCACCACAGACATCGGGGTCCGGGCTTTCCCTGACAAACAGGGCTTCGATGTTTACCACCAGCTGCACCTGGGCGCCCACTCCAAAAAAACCCCGAAAAATCACGAAGATCGAACGATTGCTCCCACACCGAAAGTGCCAGCCACTCAAGCTCTTGCTGCTCCTCACTGGCCATTGGCAGCGCATCTACAGCACCACAGACATCGGGGCTCCGGGCTTTCCCTTACGAACAGGGCTTCGATGTTTACCACCATCTGCACCTGGTCGCCCACGCCAAAAAAACCCGAAAAATCATGAACGTCGGAAGATTGCTCCCACTCCGAAAGTGCCAGCCACTCAAGCTCTTGCTGCTCCTCACCGGCCATTGGCAGCGCATCTACAGCACCACAGACATCGGGGCTCCGGGCTTTCCCTGACGAACAGGGCTTCGACGTTTACCACCAGCTGCACCTGGGGGGCCCACTGAAAAAAACCCCGAAAAAACATGAACGTCGGACGATTGCTCCCACACAAAAAGTGCCAGCCAGTCAAGCTCCTGCTGCTCCTCAGCGGCCATTGGCAGCGCATCTACAGCACCACAGACATCGGGGCTCCGGGCTTTCCCTGATGAACAGGGCTTCGACGTTTACCACCAGATGCACCTGGGCGCCCATTGGAAAAAAACCCAAGAAAAATCACGAACGTTGGACGATTGCTCCCACACCGAAAGTGCCAGCCAGTCAAGCACTTGCTGCTCCTCACCGGCCATTGGCAGCGCATCTACAGCACCACAGACATCGGGGCTCCGGGCTTTCCCTGACGAAAAGGGCTTCGACTTTTACCACCAGCTGCACCTGGGCGCCCACTCCAAAAAAACCCCGAAAAATCACGAACGTCGGACGATTGCTCCCACACAAAAAGTGTCAGCCAGTCAATCTCCTGCTGCTCCTCAGCGGCCATTGGCAGCGCATCTACAGCACCACAGACATCGGGGTCCGGGCTTTCCCTGACGAACAGGGCTTCGATGTTTACCACCAGCTGCACCTGGGGGGCCCACTGAAAAAAACCCCGAAAAATCATGAACGTCGGACGATTGCTCCCACACCAAAAGTGCCAGCCAGTCAAGCTCTTGCTGCTCCTCACCGACCATTGGCAGCGCATCTACAGCACCACAGACATCGGGGCTCTGGGCTTTCCCTGACGAACAGGGCTTCGACGTTTACCACCAGCTGCACCTGGGCGCCCACTCCAAAAAAACCCGAAAAATCACGAACGTCTGACGATTGCTCCCACACAAAAAGTGTCAGCCAGTCAAGCCCCTGCTGCTCCTCAGCGGCCATTGGCAGCGCATCTACAGCACCGCAGACATCAGGGCTTTGGGCTTTCCCTGACGAACAGGGCTTCGACGTTTACCACCAGCTGCACCTGGGGGGCCCACTGAAAGAAACCCCGAAAAATCGGGAACGTCGGATGATTACTCCCACACCAAAAGTGCCAGCCAGTCAAGCTCTTGCTGCTCCTCACCGGCCATTGGCAGCGCATCTACAGCACCACAGACATCGGGGCTCCGGGCTTTCCCTGATGAACAGGGCTTCGACGTTTACCACCAGCTGCACCTGGGGGGCCCACTGAAAAAAACCCCGAAAAATCATGAACATCGGACGATTGCTCCCACACCGAAAGTGCCAGCCACTCAAGCTCTTGCTGCTCCTCAGCGGCCATTGGCAGCACATCTACAGCACCACAGACATCGGGGCTCCGGGCTTTCCCTGACGAACAGGGCTTTGACGTTTGCCACCAGCTGCACCTGGCCACCCACTGAAAAGAAAACCCCGAAAAATCACGAACATCGGACGATTGCTCCCACACCGAAAGTGCCAGCCAGTCAAGCTCTTGCTGCTCCTCACCGGCCATTGTCAGCGCATCTACAGCACCACAGACATCGGGGCTCCGGGCTTTCCCTGACGAACAGGCCTTCGACGTTTACCACCAGCTGCACCGGGTCGCCCACTCCAAAAAAACCCGAAAAATCACGAACGTCGGACGATTGCTCCCACACCGAAAGTGCCAGCCAGTCAAGCTCTTGCTGCTCCTCACCGGCCATTGGCAGCGCATCTACAGCACCACAGACATCGGGGCTCCGGGCTTTCCCTGACGAACAGGGCTTCGACGTTTACCACCAGCTGCACCTGGGCGCCCACTCCAAAAAAACCCGAAAAATCATGAACGTCGGACGATTGCTCCCACACCGAAAGTGCCAGCCAGTCAAGCTCCTGCTGCTCCTCAGCGGCCATTGGTAGCGCATCTACAGCACCACAGACATCGGGGCTCCGGGCTTTCCCTCACGAACAGGGCTTCGACGTTTACCACCAGCTGCACATGGGGGGCCCACTGAAAAAAACCCCGAAAAATCACCAACATCGGACGATTGCTCCCACACCGAAAGTGCCAGCCACTCAAGCTCTTGCTGCTCTTCACCGGCCATTGGCAGCGCATCTACAGCACCACAGACATCAGGCCTCCGGGCTTTCCCTGACGAACAGGGCTTCGACGTTTACCACCATCTGCACCTGGACACCCATTGGAAATAAACCCAAGAAAAATCACGAACGTTGGACGATTGCTCCCACACCGAAAATGCCAGCAACTCAAGCTCTTGCTGCTCCTCACCGGCCATTGGCAGCCCATCTACAGCACCACAGACATCGGGGCTCCGGGCTTTCCCTGACGAACAGGGCTTCAACATTTACCACCACCTGCACCTGGGCGCCCACTCCAAAAAAAACCCGAAAAATCACGAACGTCGGACGATTGCTCCCACACCAAAAGTGCCAGCCAGTAAAGCTCTTGCTGCTCCTCACCGGCCATTGGCAGCGCATCTACAGCACCACAGACATCGGGGCTCCGGGCTTTCCCTGACGAACAGGGCTTCGACGTTTACCACCATCTGCACCTGGTCGCCCACGCCAAAAAAACCCGAAAAATCAAGAACGTCGGACGATTGCTCCCACAAAAAAAGTGCCAGCCAGTCAAGCTCCTGCTGCTCCTCACCGGCCATTGGCAGCGCATCTACAGCACCACAGACATCGGGGCTCCGGGCTTTCCCTGACGAACAGGGCTTCGACGTTTACCACCAGCTGCACCTGGGGGGCCCACTGAAAAAAAACCCCGAAAAATCACGAACATCGGACGATTGCTCCCACACCAAAAGTGCCAGCCAGTCAAGCTCCTGCTGCTCCTCAGCGGCCATTGTCAGCGCATCTACAGCACCACAGACATCGGGGCTCCGGGCTTTCCCTGACGAACAGGGCTTCGACGTTTACCACCACCTGCACCTGGTCGCACACTCCAAAAAAACCCGAAAAATCACGAACGTCGGACGATTGCTCCCACACCAAAAGTGCCAGCCAGTCAAGCTCCTGCTGCTCCTCAGCGGCCATTGGCAGCGCATCTACAGCACCACAGACATCGGGGCTCTGGGCTTTCCCTGACGAACAGGGCTTCGACGTTTACCACCAGCTGCACCTGGTCGCACACTCCAAAAAAACCCAAAAAATCAAGAACGTCGGACGATTGCTCCCACACAAAAAGTTCCAGACAGTCAAGCTCCTGCTGCTCCTCAGCGGCCATTGGCAGTGCATCTACAGCACCACAGACATCGGGGCTCCAGGCTTTCCCTGACGAACAGGGCTTCGACCTTTACCACCACCTGCACCTGGGCGCCCATTGGAAAAAAACCCAAGAAAAATCACGAACGTTGGACGATTGCTCCCACACCGAAAGTGCCAGCCAGTCAAGCTCTTGCTGTACCTCACCGGCCATTGGCAGCGCATCTACAGCACCACAGACATCGGGGCTCCACGCTTTCCCTGACGAACAGGGCTTCGACGTTTACCACCAGCTGCGTCTGGGCTCCCACTAAAAAAAAACCCAAAAAATCACGAACATCGGACGATTGCTCCCACACCGAAAGTGCCAGCCAGTCAAGCTCTTGCTGCTCCTCACTGGCCATTGGCAGCGCATCTACAGCACCACAGACATCGGGCCTCCGGGCTTTCCCTGACGAACAGGGCTTCGACGTTTACCACCAGCTGCACCTGGGCGCCCATTGGAAAAAAACCCAAGAAAATCACGAACGTTGGACGATTGCTCCCACACAAAAAGTGCCAGCAACTCAAGCTCTTGCTCCTCATCACCGGCCACTGGCAGCGCATCTACAGCACCACAGACACTGGGGCTCCGGGCTTTCCCTGACGTACAGGGCTTCGACGTTTACCACCAGCTGCACCTGGGGGGCCCACTGAAAAAAACCCCGAAAGTCATGAACGTAGGACGATTGCTCCCACTCCAAAAGTGCCAGCCAGTCAAGCTCTTGCTGTATCAAACTGGCCATTGGCAGCGCATCTACAGCACGACAGACATCGGGGCTCCGGGATTTCCCTGACGAACAGGGCTTTGACGTTTACCACCAGCTGCACCTGGTCGCACACTCCAAAATAACCCGAAAAATCACGAACGTCGGACGATTGCTCCCACACAAAAAGTTCCAGCCAGTCAAGCTCCTGCTGCTCCTCAGCGGCCATTGGCAGCGCATCTACAGCACCACAGACATCGGGGCTCCGGGCTTTCCCTGACGAACAGGGCTTCGACGTTTTCCACCATCTGCACCTGGTCGCCCACTCCAAAAAAACCCTAAAAATCA
Source organism: Chlamydotis macqueenii (assembly GCF_036417535.1). Lineage (NCBI taxonomy): Eukaryota > Metazoa > Chordata > Aves > Otidiformes > Otididae > Chlamydotis > Chlamydotis macqueenii. The sequence goes on along the minus strand of NC_141592.1, from coordinate 24,298,279 downwards.
TGAACGTCGGACGATTGCTCCCACACAAAAAGTGCCAGCCAGTCAAGCTCCTGCTGCTCCTCAGCGGCCATTGGCAGCGCATCTACAGCACCACAGACATCGGGGCTCCGGGCTTTCCCTGACGAACAGGGCTTCGACGTTTACCACCACCTGCACCTGGGCGCCCATTGGAAAAAAACCCAAGAAAAATCACGAACGTTGGACGATTGCTCCCACACCGAAAGTGCCAGCAACTCAAGCTCTTGCTGTGCCTCACCGGCCATTGGCAGCGCATCTACAGCACCACAGACATTGGGGCTCCGGGCTTTCCCTGACGAACAGGGCTTCGACGTTTACCACCAGCTGCGTCTGGGCGCCCACTAAAAAAAAACCCAAAAAATCACGAATGTCGGACGATTGCTCCCACACCGAAAGTGCCAGCCACTCAAGCTCTTGCTGCTCATCACCGGCCATTGGCAGCCCATCTACAGCACCACAGACATAGGGGCTCCGGGCTTTCCCTGACGAACAGGGCTTCGACGTTTACCACCAGCTGCACCTGGGGAGCCCACTGAAAAAAACCCCGGAAAATCACGAACATCGGACGATTGCTCCCACACCGAAAGTGCCAGCCACTCAAGCTCTTGCTGCTCCTCAGCGGCCATTGGCAGCGCATCTACAGCACCACAGACATCGGGGCTCCGGGCTTTCCCTGACGAACAGGGCTTCGACGTTTACCACCAGCTGCACCTGGGCGCCCACTGAAAAGAAAACCCCGAAAAATCACGAACATCGGACGATTGCTCCCACACCGAAAGTGCCAGCCAGTCAATCTCTTGCTGCTCATCACCGGCCATTGGCAGCGCATCTACAGCACCACAGACATCGGGGCTCCGGGCTTTCCCTGACGAACAGGCCTTCGACGTTTACCACCAGCTGCACCTGGGCACCCACTCCAAAAAAACCCGAAAAATCACGAACGTCGGACGATTGCTCCCACACCGAAAGTGCCAGCCAGTCAAGCTCTTGCTGCTCCTCAACGGCCATTGGCAGCGCATCTACAGCACCACAGACATCGGGGCTCCGGGCTTTCCCTGACGAACAGGGCTTCGACGTTTACCACCAGCTGCACCTGGGCGCCCACTCCAAAAAAACCCGAAAAATCATGTACGTCGGACGATTGCTCCCACACAAAAAGTGCCAGCCAGTCAAGCTCCTGCTGCTCCTCACCGGCCATTGGCAGCGCATCTACAGCACCACAGACATCGGGGCTCCGGGCTTTCCCTGACGAACAGGGCTTCGACGTTTACCACCATCTGCACATGGGGGGCCCACTGAAAAAAACCCCGAAAAATCACGAACATCGGACGATTGCTCCCACACCGAAAGTGCCAGCCACTCAAGCTCTTGCTGCTCCTCCCCGGCCATTGGCAGCGCATCTACAGCACCACAGACATCAGGCCTCCGGGCTTTCCCTGACGAACAGGGCTTCGACGTTTACCACCATCTGCACCTGGACACCCATTGGAAAAAAACCCAAGAAAAATCACGAACGTTGGACGATTGCTCCCACACCGAAAATGCCAGCAACTCAAGCCCTTGCTGCTCCTCACCGGCCATTGGCAGCCCATCTACAGCACCACAGACATCGGGGCTCCGGGCTTTCCCTGACGAACAGGGCTTCAACATTTACCACCACCTGCACCTGGGCGACCACTCCTTAAAAAACCCGAAAAATCATGAACGTCGGACGATTGCTCCCACACCAAAAGTGCCAGCCAGTCAAGCTCTTGCTGCTCCTCACCGGCCATTGGCAGCGCATCTACAGCACCACAGACATCGGGGCTCCGGGCTTTCCCTGACGAACAGGGCTTCGACGTTTACCACCACCTGCACCTGGGCGCCCATTGGAAAAAAACCCAAGAAAAATCACAAACGTTGGACGATTGCTCCCACACCGAAAGTGCCAGCCAGTCAAGCTCTTGCTACTCCTCACCGGCCATTGGCAGCGCATCTACAGCACCACAGACATCGGGGCTCCAGGCTTTCCCTCACGAACAGGGCTTCGACGTTTACCACCAGCTGCACCTGGTCGCACACTCCAAAAAAACCCGAAAAATCAAGAACGTCTAACGATTGCTCCCACACAAAAAGTTCCAGAAAGTCAAGCTCCTGCTGGTCCTCAGCGGCCATTGGCAGCGCATCTACAGCACCACAGACATCGGGGCTCCGGGCTTTCCCTGACGAACAGGGCTTCGACGTTTACCACCAGCTGCACCTGGGCGCCCACTCCAGAAAAACCCCGAAAAATCACGAAGATCGGACGATTGCTCCCACACCGAAAGTGCCAGCCAGTCAAGCTCTTGCTGCTCCTCCCCGTCCATTGGCAGTGCATCTACAGCACCACAGACATCGGGGCTCCGGGCTTTCCCTGACGAACAGGGCTTCGACCTTTACCACCACCTGCACCTGGGCGCCCATTGGAAAAAAACCCAAGAAAAATCACGAACCTTGGACAATTCCTCCCACACCGAAAGTGCCAGCAACTCAAGCTCTTGCTACTCCTCACCGGCCATTGGCAGCGCATCTACAGCACCACAGACATCGGGGCTCCGGGCTTTCCCTGACGAACAGGGCTTTGACGTTTACCACCAGCTGTGTCTGGGCTCCCACTAACAAAAAACCCAAAAAATCACGAACATCGGGCGATTGCTCCCACTCCGAAAGTGCCAGCCAGTCAAGCTCTTGCTGCTCATCACCGGCCACTGGCAGCGCATCTACAGCACCACAGACACTGGGGCTCCGGGCTTTCCCTGACGTACAGGGCTTCGACGTTTACCACCAGCTGCACCTGGGGGGCCCACTGAAAAAAACCCCGAAAGTCATGAACGTAGGACGATTGCTCCCACTCCGAAAGTGCCAGCCAGTCAAGCTCTTGCTGTATCAAACTGGCCATTGGCAGCGCATCTACAGCACGACAGACATCGGGGCTCCGGGATTTCCCTGACGAACAGGGCTTTGACGTTTACCACCAGCTGCACCTGGTCGCACACTCCAAAATAACACGAAAAATCACGAACGTCGGACGATTGCTCCCACACAAAAAGTTCCAGCCAGTCAAGCTCCTGCTGCTCCTCAGCGGCCATTGGCAGCGCATCTACAGCACCACAGACATCGGGGCTCCGGGCTTTCCCTGACGAACAGGGCTTCGACGTTTACCACCACCTGCACCTGGGCGCCCATTGGAAAAAAACCCAAGAAAAATCACGAACGTTGGACGATTGCTCCCACACCGAAAGTGCCAGCAACTCAAGCTCTTGCTACTCCTCACCGGCCATTGGCAGCGCATCTACAGCACCACAGACATCGGGGCTCCGGGCTTTCCCTGACGAACAGGGCTTCGACGTTTACCACCAGCTGCACCTGGGGGGCCCACTGAAAAAAACCCCGAAAAATCACGAACATCGGACGATTGCTCCCACACCGAAAGTGCCAGCCACTCAAGCTCTTGCTGCTCCTCAGCGGCCATTGGCAGCGCATCTACAGCACCACAGACATCGGGGCTCCGGGCTTTCCCTGACGAACAGGGCTTCGACGTTTACCACCAGCTGCACCTGGGCGCCCACTGAAAAGAAAACCCCGAAAAATCATGAACGTCGGACGATTGCTCCCACACCGAAAGTGCCAGCCAGTCAATCTCTTGCTGCTCCTCCCCGGCCATTGGCAGCGCATCTACAGCACCACAGACATCGGGGCTCCGGGCTTTCCCTGACGAACAGGCCTTCGACGTTTACCACCAGCTGCACCGGGTCGCCCACTCCAAAAAAACCCGAAAAATCACGAACGTCGGACGATTGCTCCCACACCGAAAGTGCCAGCCAGTCAAGCTCTTGCTGCTCCTCAACGGCCATTGGCAGCGCATCTACAGCACCACAGACATCGGGGCTCCGGGCTTTCCCTGACGAACAGGGCTTCGACGTTTACCACTAGCTGCACCTGGGCGCCCACTCCAAAAAAACCCGAAAAATCATGTACGTCGGACGATTGCTCCCACACAAAAAGTGCCAGCCAGTCAAGCTCCTGCTGCTCCTCAGCGGCCATTTGCAGCGCATCTACAGCACCACAGACATCGGGGCTCCGGGCTTTCCCTGACGAACAGGGCTTCGACGTTTACCACCATCTGCACCTGGTCGCCCACGCCAAAAAAACCCGAAAAATCACGAACGTCTGACGATTGCTCCCACACAAAAAGTGCCAGCAACTCAAGCTCTTGCTGCTCATCACCGGCCATTGGCAGCCCATCTACAGCACCACAGACATAGGGGCTCCAGGCTTTCCCTCACGAACAGGGCTTCGACGTTTACCACCAGCTGCACCTGGGGGGCCCACTGAAAAAAACCCAAGAAAAATCACGAACGTTGGACGATTGCTCCCACACCGAAAATGCCAGCAACTCAAGCTCTTGCTGCTCCTCACCGGCCATTGGCAGCCCATCTACAGCACCACAGACATCGGGGCTCCGGGCTTTCCCTGACGAACAGGGCTTCAACATTTACCACCAGCTGCACCTGGTCGCACACTCCAAAAAAACCCGAAAAATCAAGAACGTCGGACGATTGCTCCCACACAAAAAGTTCCAGAAAGTCAAGCTCCTGCTGCTCCTCAGCGGCCATTGGCAGCGCATCTACAGCACCACAGACATCGGGGCTCCGGGCTTTCCCTGACGAACAGGGCTTCGACGTTTACCACCAGCTGCACGTGGGCGCCCACTCCAGAAAAACCCCGAAAAATCACGAAGATCGGACGATTGCTCCCACACCGAAAGTGCCAGCCAGTCAAGCTCTTGCTGCTGCTCCCCGTCCATTGGCAGTGCATCTACAGCACCACAGACATCGGGGCTCCGGGCTTTCCCTAACGAACAGGGCTTCGACGTTTACCACCATCTGCACCTGGTCGCCCACGCCAAAAAAACCCGAAAAATCACGAACGTCGGACGATTGCTCCTACAAAAAAAGTGCCAGCCAGTCAAGCTCCTGCTGCTCCTCAGCGGCCATTGGCAGCGCATCTACAGCACCACAGACATCGGGGCTCCGGGCTTTCCCTGACGAACAGGGCTTCGACGTTTACCACCAGCTGCGTCTGGGCTCCCACTAAAAAAAAAACCAAAAAATCACGAACATCGGACGATTGCTCCCACACCGAAAGTGCCAGCCAGTCAAGCTCTTGCTGCTCCTCAGCGGCCATTGGCAGCGCATCTACAGCACCACAGACATCGGGGCTCTGGGCTTTCCCTGACGAACAGGCCTTCGACGTTTACCACCAGCTGCGCCTGGGCGCCCATTGGAAAAAAACCCAAGAAAAATCACGAACGTTGGACGATTGCTCCCACACCGAAAGTGCCAGCAACTCAAGCTCTTGCTACTCCTCACCGGCCATTGGCAGCGCATCTACAGCACCACAGACATCGGGGCTCCGGGCTTTCCCTGACGAACAGGGCTTCGACGTTTACCACCAGCTGCACCTGGGCGCCCACTCCAAAAAAACCCGAAAAATCATGTACGTCGGACGATTGCTCCCACACAAAAAGTGCCAGCCAGTCAAGCTCCTGCTGCTCCTCAGCGGCCATTGGCAGCGCATCTACAGCACCACAGACATCGGGGCTCCGGGCTTTCCCTTTCGAACAGGGCTTCGACGTTTACCACCATCTGCACCTGGACACCCATTGGAAAAAAACCCAAGAAAAATCACGAACGTTGGACGATTGCTCCCACACCGAAAATGCCAGCCAGTCAAGCTCTTGCTGCTCCTCACCGGCCATTGGCAGCCCATCTACAGCACCACAGACATCGGGGCTCCGGGCTTTCCCTGACGAACAGGGCTTCAACATTTACCACCACCTGCACCTGGGCGACCACTCCAAAAAAAACCCGAAAACTCACGAACGTCTGACGATTGCTGCCACACAAAAAGTGTCAGCTAGTCAAGCTCTTGCTGCTCCTCACTGGCCATTGGCAGCGCATCTACAGCACCACAGACATCGGGGCTCCGGGCTTTCCCTGACGAACAGGGCTTCGACGTTTACCACCAGCTGCACCTGGGCGCCCACTCCAAAAAAACCCCGAAAAATCACGAACATCGGACGATTGCTCCCACACCGAAAGTGCCAGCCAGTCAAGCTCTTGCTGCTGCTCCCCGGCCATTGGCAGTGCATCTACAGCACCACAGACATCGGGGCTCCGGGCTTTCCCTGACGAACAGGGCTTCGACGTTTACCACCACCTGCACCTGGGGGCCCATTGGAAAAAAACCCAAGAAAAATCACGAACGTTGGACGATTGCTCCCACACCGAAAGTGCCAGCCAGTCAAGCTCCTGCTGCTCCTCAGCGGCCATTGGCAGCGCATCTACAGCACCACAGACACTGGGGCTCCGGGCTTTCCCTCACGAACAGGGCTTCGACGTTTACCACCAGCTGCGTCTGGGCGCCCACTCCAAAAAAAACCCGAAAAATCACGAACGTCGCACGATTGCTCCCACACCGAACGTGCCAGCAACTCAAGCTCTTGCTGCTCCTCACCGGCCATTGGCAGCGCATCTACAGCACCACAGACATCGGGGCTCCGGGCTTTCCCTGACGAACAGGGCTTCGACGTTTACCACCACCTGCACCTGGGCGCCCATTGGAAAAAAACTCAAGAAAAATCACGAACGTTGGACGATTGCTCCCACACAAAAAGTGCCAGCAACTCAAGCTCTTGCTGCTCCTCACCGGCCATTGGCAGCCCATCTACAGCACCACAGACACTGGGGCTCCGGGCTTTCCCTGACGAACAGGGCTTCGACGTTTACCACCAGCTGCACCTGGGCGCCCACTCCAAAAAAACCCGAAAAATCACGAACGTCGGATGATTGCTCCCACACCGAAAGTGCCAGCCAGTCAAGCTCCTGCTGCACCTCCCCGGCCATTGTCAGCGCATCTACAGCACCACAGACATCGGGGCTCCAGGCTTTCCCTGACGAACAGGGCTTCGACGTTTACCACCAGCTGCACCTGGGTGCCCACTGAAAAAAACCCTGAAAAATCATGAACGTTGGACGATTGCTCCCACACCGAAAGTGCCAGCCAGTCAAGCTCTTGCTGCTCCTCACCGCCCATTGGCAGCGCATCTACAGCACCACAGACATCGGGGCTCCGGGCTTTCCCTGACGAACAGGGCTTCGACGTTTACCACCAGCTGCACCTGGGCGCCCACTGCAAAAAAACCCAAAAAATCACGAACGTCGGACGATTGCTCCCACACCGAAAGTGCCAGCCTGTCAAGCTCCTGCTGCTCCTCAGCGGCCATTGGCAGCGCATCTACAGCACCACAGACATCGGGGCTCCGGGCTTTCCCTGACGAACAGGGCTTCGACGTTTACCACCAGCTGCACCTGGTCGCACACTCCAAAAAAACCCGAAAAATCACGAACGTCGGACGATTGCTCCCACACAAAAAGTACCAGCCAGTCAAGCTCCTGCTGCTCCTCAGCGGCCATTGGCAGCGCATCTACAGCACCACAGACATCGGGGCTCCGGGCTTTCCCTGACGAACAGGGCTTCGACGTTTACCACCAGCTGCACCTGGTCGCCCACTCCAGAAAAACCCGAAAAATCATGTACGTCGGACGATTGCTCCCACTCCGAAAGTGCCAGCCAGTGAAGCTCTTGCTGCTCCTCCCCAGCCATTGGCAGCGCATCTACAGCACCACAGACATCGGGGCTCCGGGCTTTCCCTGACGAACAGGGCTTCGACATTTACCACCAGCTGCGCCTGGGCGCCCACTAAAAAAAACCCCGAAAAATCATGAACGTCGGACGATTGCTCCCACACCGAAAGTGCCAGCCAGTCAAGCTCTTGCTGCTCCTCACCGGCCATTGGCAGCGCATCTACAGCACCACAGACATCGGGGCTCCGGGCTTTCCCTGACGAACAGGGCTTCGACGTTTACCACCACCTGCACCTGGGCGCCCATTGGAAAAAAACCCAAGAAAAATCACAAACGTTGGACGATCGCTCCCACACCGAAAGTGCCAGCCAGTCAAGCTCTTGCTGCTCCTCACCGGCCATTGGCAGCGCATCTACAGCACCACAGACATCGGGGCTCCGGGCTTTCCCTGACGAACAGGGCTTCGACGTTTACCACCAGCTGCACCTGGGCGCCCACTCCAAAAAAACCCGAAAAATCACGAACGTCTGACGATTGCTGCCACACAAAAAGTGTCAGCCAGTCAAGCTCTTGCTGCTCCTCAGCGGCCATTGGCAGCGCATCTACAGCACCAGAGACATCGGTGCTCCGGGCTTTCCCTGACGAACAGGGCTTCGACGTTTACCACCAGCTGCACCTGGGCGCCCACTCCAAAAAAACCCCGAAAAATCACAAACATCGGACGATTGCTCCCACACCAAAAGTGCCAGCCAGTCAAGCTCTTGCTGCTCCTCCCCGGCCATTGGCAGCGCATCTACAGCACCAGAGACATCGGGGCTCCGGGCTTTCCCTGACGAACAGGGCTTCGACGTTTACCACCAGCTGCACCTGGGGGGCCCACTCCAAAAAACCCCGAAAAATCACGAAGATCGGACGATTGCTCCCACACCGAAAGTGCCAGCCAGTCAAGCTCTTGCTGCTGCTCCCCGGCCATTGGCAGCGCATCTACAGCACCACAGACATCGGGGCTCCGGGCTTTCCCTGACGAACAGGGCTTCGACGTTTACCACCACCTGCACCTGGGCGCCCATTGGAAAAAAACCCAAGAAAAATCACGAACGTTGGACGATTGCTCCCACACAAGAAGTGCCAGCCAGTCAAGCTCCTGCTGCTCCTCAGCGGCCATTGGCAGCGCATCTACAGCACCACAGACATCGGGGCTCCGGGCTTTCCCTCACGAACAGGGCTTCGACGTTTACCACCAGCTGCGTCTGGGCGCCCACTCCAAAAAAACCCGAAAAATCACGAACGTCGGACGATTGCTCCCACACCGAAAGTGCCAGCCAGTCAAGCTCTTGCTGCTCCTCCCCGGCCATTGGCAGCGCATCTACAGCACCACAGACATCGGGGCTCCGGGCTTTCCCTGACGAACAGGGATTCGACGTTTACCACCAGCTGCACCTGGGCGCCCATTGGAAAAAAAACCAAGAAAAATCACGAACGTTGGACGATTGCTCCCACTCCTTAAATGCCAGGAATTCAAGCTCTTGCTGCTCCTCACCGGCCATTGGCAGCGCATCTACAGCACCACAGACATCGGGGCTCCGGGCTTTCCCTGACGAACAGGGCTTCGACATTTACCACCAGCTGCACCTGGGCGCCCACTCCAAAAAAACCCGAAAAATCACGAACGTCGGACGATTGCTCCCACACAAGAAGTGCCAGCCAGTCAAGCTCCTGCTGCTCCTCAGCGGCCATTGGCAGCGCATCTACAGCACCACAGACATCGGGGCTCCAGGCTTTCCCTGACGAACAGGGCTTCGACGTTTACCACCAGCTGCACCTGGGGGGCCCACTCCAAAAAACCCCGAAAAATCACGAAGATCGGACGATTGCTCCCACACCGAAAGTGCCAGCCAGTCAAGCTCTTGCTGCACATCACCGGCCATTGGCAGCGCATCTACAGCACCACAGACATCGGGGCTCCGGGCTTTCCCTGACGAACAGGGCTTCGACGTTTACCACCAGCTGCACCTGGACACCCATTGGAAAAAAACCCAAGAAAATCACGAACGTTGGACGATTGCTCCCACACCGAAAGTGCCAGCAACTCAAGCTCTTGCTCCTCATCACCGGCCACTGGCAGCGCATCTACAGCACCACAGACACTGGGGCTCCGGGCTTTCCCTGACGAACAGGGCTTCGACGTTTACCACCAGCTGCACCTGGGCGCCCACTGAAAAAAACCCAAGAAAAATCACGAACGTCGGACGATTGCTCCCACACCGAAAGTGCCAGCAACTCAAGCTCTTGCTGCTCCTCACCGGCCATTGGCAGCGCATCCACAGCACCACAGACATCGGGGCTCCACGCTTTCTCTGACGAACAGGGCTTCGACGTTTACCACCAGCTGCGCCTGGGCGCCTACTAAAAAAAACCCCGAAAAATCACGAACGTCGGACGATTGCTCCCAAACAAAAAAGTGTCAGCCAGTCAAGCTCTTGCTGCTCCTCACCGGCCATTGGCAGCGCATCTACAGCACCACAGACATCGGGGCTCCGGGATTTCCCTGACGAACAGGGCTTTGACATTTACCACCACCTGCACCTGGGCACCCACTACAAAAAAACGCGAAAAATCACGAACGTCGGACGATTGCTCCCACACCGAAAGTGCCAGCCAGTCAAGCTCTTGCTGCTCCTCCCCGGCTATTGGCAGCGCATCTACAGCACCACAGACATCGGGGCTCCGGGCTTTCCCTGACGAACAGGGCTTCGACGTTTACCACCAGCTGCACCTGGGGCGCCCACTGAAAAAAACCCCAAAAAATCATGAACGTCGGACGATTGCTCCCACTCCGAAAGTGCCAGCAACTCAAGCTCTTGCTGCTCCTCACCGGCCATTGGCAGCGCATCTACAGCACCACAGACATCGGGGCTCCGGGCTTTCCCTGACGAACTGGGCTTCAACGTTTACCACCAGCTGCACCTGGGCGCCCACTCCAAAAAAACCCGAAAAATCACAAACGTCGGACGATTGCTCCCACACAAGAAGTGCCAGCCAGTCAAGCTCCTGCTGCTCCTCAGCGGCCATTGGCAGCGCATCTACAGCACCACAGACATCGGGGCTCCGGGCTTTCCCTCACGAACAGGGCTTCGACGTTTACCACCAGCTGCACCTGGGCGACCAGTGGAAAAAAACCCAAGAAAATCACGAACGTTGGACGATTGCTCCCACACCGAAAGTGCCAGCCAGTCAAGCTCTTCCTGCTCATCACCAGCCATTGGCAGCGCATCTACAGCACCACAGACACTGGGGCTCCGGGCTTTCCCTGACGAACAGGGTTTCGACGTTTACCACCAGCTGCACCTGGGCGCCCATTCCAAAAAAACCCGAAAAATCACAAACGTCGGATGATTGCTCCCACACCGAAAGTGCCAGCCAGTCAAGCTCCTGCTGCACCTCCCCGGCCATTGTCAGCGCATCTACAGCACCACAGACATCGGGGCTCCGGGCTTTCCCTGACGAACAGGGCTTCGACGTTTACCACCAGCTGCACCTGGGCGCCCACTGAAAAAAACCCCGAAAAATCACGAACGTTGGACGATTGCTCCCACACCGAAAGTGCCAGCCACTCAAGCTCTTGCTGCTCCTCACCGGCCATTGGCAGCGCATCTACAGCACCACAGACATCGGGGCTCCGGTCTTTCCCTGACGAACAGGGCTTCGACGTTTACCACCAGCTGCGTCTGGGTGCCCACTAAAAAAAACCCAAAAAAATCACGAACGTCGGACGATTGCTCCCACAAAAAAAGTGCCAGCCAGTCAAGCTCTTGCTGCTCCTCCCCGGCCATTGGCAGCGCATCTACAGCACCACAGACATCGGGGCTCCAGGCTTTCCCTGACGAACAGGGCTTCGACGTTTACCACCAGCTGCACCTGGGGGGCCCACTGAAAAAAACCCCGAAAAATCATGAACGTCGGACGATTGCTCCCACACCGAAAGTGCCAGCCACTCAAGCTCTTGCTGCTCATCACCGGCCATTGGCAGCGCATCTACAGCACCACAGACATCGGGGCTCCGGGCTTTCCCTGACGAACAGGGCTTCGACGTTTACCACCAGCTGCACCTGGGCACGCACTCCAAAAAAACCCGAAAAATCACGAACGTCGGACGATTGCTCCCACACCGAAAGTGCCACCCAGTCAAGCTCTTGCTGCTCCTCACCGGCCATTGGCAGCGCATCTACAGCACCACAGACATCGGGGCTCCGGGCTTTCCCTGACGAACAGGGCTTCGACGTTTACCACCAGCTGCAGATGGGCGCCCATTAAAAAAAAACACAAGAAAAATCACGAACGTTGGACGATTGCTTCCACACCGAAAGTGCCAGCAACTCAAGCTCTTGCTGCTCATCACCGGCCATTGGCAGCCCATCTACAGCACCACAGACATCGGGGCTCCAGGCTTTCCCTGACGAACAGCGCTTCGACGTTTACCACCAGCTGCACCTGGGGGGCCCACTGAAAAAAACCCCGAAAAACCATGAACGTTGGACGATTGCTCCCACACAAAAAGTGCCAGCCAGTCAAGCTCTTGCTGTACCTCACCGGCCATTGGCAGCGCATCTACAGCACCACAGACATCGGGGTTCCGGGCTTTCCCTGACGAACAGGGCTTTGACGTTTACCACCAGCTGCACCTGGGCGCCCACTCCAAAAAAACCCTGAAAAATCACGAATGTCGGACGATTGATCCCACACCGAACGTGCCAGCCAGTCAAGCTCTTGCTGCTGCTCCCCGGCCATTGGCAGCGCATCTACTGCACCACAGACATCAGGGCTCCAGGCTTTCCCTGACGAACAGGGCTTCGACGTTTACCACCAGCTGCACCTGGGCGCCCACTGAAAAAAACCCAAGAAAAATCACGAACGTCGGACGATTGCTCCCACACCGAAAGTGCCAGCCAGTCAAACTCTTTCTCCTCATCACCGGCTACTGGCAGCGCATCTACAGCACCACAGACACTGGGGCTCCGGGCTTTCCCTGACGAACAGGGCTTCGACGTTTATCACCAGCTGCACCTGGGCGCCCACTCCAAAAATACCCCGAAAAATCACGAACATCGGACGATTGCTCCCACACCGAAAGTGCCAGCCAGTCAAGCTCTTGCTGCTCCTCCCCGGCCATTGGCAGCGCATCTACAGCACCACAGACATCGGGGCTCCGGGCTTTCCCTGACGAACAGTGCTTCGACGTTTACCACCAGCTGCACCTGGGGGGCCCACTGAAAAAAACCCCGAAAAATCATGAACGTCGGACGATTGCTCCCACACCGAAAGTGCCAGCCAGTCAAGCTGTTTCTGCTCCTCAGCGGCCATTGGCAGCGCATCTACAGCACCACAGACATCGGGGCTCCGGGCTTTCCCTGACGAACAGGGCTTCGACGTTTACCACCAGCTGCACCTGGGCGCCCACTCCAAAAAAAACCCGAAAAATCACGAACGTCGCACGATTGCTCCCACACCGAAAGTGCCAGCAACTCAAGCTCTTGCTGCTCCTCACCGGCCATTGGCAGCGCATCTACAGCACCACAGACATCGGGGCTCCGGGCTTTCCCTGACGAACAGGGCTTCGACGTTTACCACCACCTGCACCTGGGCGCCCATTGGAAAAAAACCCAAGAAAAATCACGAACGTTGGACGATTGCTCCCACACAAAAAGTGCCAGCAACTCAAGCTCTTGCTGCTCCTCACCGGCCATTGGCAGCCCATCTACAGCACCACAGACACTGGGGCTCCGGGCTTTCCCTGACGAACAGGGCTTCGACGTTTACCACCAGCTGCACCTGGGCGCCCACTCCAAAAAAACCCGAAAAATCACGAACGTCGGATGATTGCTCCCACACCGAAAGTGCCAGCCAGTCAAGCTCCTGCTGCACCTCCCCGGCCATTGTCAGCGCATCTACAGCACCACAGACATCGGGGCTCCAGGCTTTCCCTGACGAACAGGGCTTCGACGTTTACCACCAGCTGCACCTGGGTGCCCACTGAAAAAAACCCTGAAAAATCATGAACGTTGGACGATTGCTCCCACACCGAAAGTGCCAGCCAGTCAAGCTCTTGCTGCTCCTCACCGCCCATTGGCAGCGCATCTACAGCACCACAGACATCGGGGCTCCGGGCTTTCCCTGACGAACAGGGCTTCGACGTTTACCACCAGCTGCACCTGGGCGCCCACTGCAAAAAAACCCAAAAAATCACGAACGTCGGACGATTGCTCCCACACCGAAAGTGCCAGCCTGTCAAGCTCCTGCTGCTCCTCAGCGGCCATTGGCAGCGCATCTACAGCACCACAGACATCGGGGCTCCGGGCTTTCCCTGACGAACAGGGCTTCGACGTTTACCACCAGCTGCACCTGGTCGCACACTCCAAAAAAACCCGAAAAATCACGAACGTCGGACGATTGCTCCCACACAAAAAGTACCAGCCAGTCAAGCTCCTGCTGCTCCTCAGCGGCCATTGGCAGCGCATCTACAGCACCACAGACATCGGGGCTCCGGGCTTTCCCTGACGAACAGGGCTTCGACGTTTACCACCAGCTGCACCTGGTCGCCCACTCCAGAAAAACCCGAAAAATCATGTACGTCGGACGATTGCTCCCACTCCGAAAGTGCCAGCCAGTGAAGCTCTTGCTGCTCCTCCCCAGCCATTGGCAGCGCATCTACAGCACCACAGACATCGGGGCTCCGGGCTTTCCCTGACGAACAGGGCTTCGACGTTTACCACCAGCTGCGCCTGGGCGCCCACTAAAAAAAACCCCGAAAAATCATGAACGTCGGACGATTGCTCCCACACCGAAAGTGCCAGCCAGTCAAGCTCTTGCTGCTCCTCACCGGCCATTGGCAGCGCATCTACAGCACCACAGACATCGGGGCTCCGGGCTTTCCCTGACGAACAGGGCTTCGACGTTTACCACCACCTGCACCTGGGCGCCCATTGGAAAAAAACCCAAGAAAAATCACAAACGTTGGACGATCGCTCCCACACCAAAAGTGCCAGCCAGTCAAGCTCTTGCTGCTCATCACCGGCCATTGGTAGCCCATCTACAGCACCACAGACATCGGGGCTCCGGGCTTGCCCTGACGAACAGGGCTTCGACGTTTACCACCAGCTGCACCTGGGCGCCCACTCCAAAAAAACCCGAAAAATCACGAACGTCTGACGATTGCTGCCACACAAAAAGTGCCAGCCAGTCAAGCTCTTGCTGCTCCTCAGCGGCCATTGGCAGCGCATCTACAGCACCAGAGACATCGGTGCTCCGGGCTTTCCCTGACGAACAGGGCTTCGACGTTTACCACCAGCTGCACCTGGGCGCCCACTCCAAAAAAACCCCGAAAAATCACAAACATCGGACGATTGCTCCCACACCAAAAGTGCCAGCCAGTCAAGCTCTTGCTGCTCCTCCCCGGCCATTGGCAGCGCATCTACAGCACCACAGACATCGGGGCTCCGGGCTTTCCCTGACGAACAGGGCTTCGACGTTTACCACCAGCTGCACCTGGGGGGCCCACTCCAAAAAACCCCGAAAAATCACGAAGATCGGACGATTGCTCCCACACCGAAAGTGCCAGCCAGTCAAGCTCTTGCTGCTGCTCCCCGGCCATTGGCAGCGCATCTACAGCACCACAGACATCGGGGCTCCGGGCTTTCCCTGACGAACAGGGCTTCGACGTTTACCACCACATGCACCTGGGCGCCCATTGGAAAAAAACCCAAGAAAAATCACGAACGTTGGACGATTGCTCCCACACAAGAAGTGCCAGCCAGTCAAGCTCCTGCTGCTCCTCAGCGGCCATTGGCAGTGCATCTACAGCACCACAGACATCGGGGCTCCGGGCTTTCCCTCACGAACAGGGCTTCGACGTTTACCACCAGCTGCGTCTGGGCGCCCACTCCAAAAAAACCCGAAAAATCACGAACGTCGGACGATTGCTCCCACACCGAAAGTGCCAGCCAGTCAAGCTCTTGCTGCTCCTCCCCGGCCATTGGCAGCGCATCTACAGCACCACAGACATCGGGGCTCCGGGCTTTCCCTGACGAACAGGGATTCGACGTTTACCACCAGCTGCACCTCGGCGCCCAGTGGAAAAAAACCCAAGAAAATCACGAACGTTGGATGATTGCTCCCACACCGAAAGTGCCAGCAACTCAATCTCTTGCTGCTCCTCACCGGCCATTGGCAGCGCATCTACAGCACCACAGACATCGGGGCTCCGGGCTTTCCCTGACGAACAGGGCTTCGACGTTTACCACCACCTGCACCTGGGCGCCCATTGGAAAAAAACCCAAGAAAAATCATGAACGTTGGACGATTGCTCCCACACCGAAAGTGCCAGCCAGTCAAGCTCTTGCTGCTCCTCCCCGGCCATTGGCAGCCCATCTACAGCACCACAGACATCGGGGCTCGGGGCTTTCCCTGACGAACAGGGCTTCGACGTTTACCACCAGCTGCACCTGGTCGCCCACTCCAGAAAAACCCGAAAAATCACGAACGTCGGACGATTGCTCCCACTCCGAAAGTGCCAGCCAGTCAAGCTCTTGCTGCTCCTCCCCAGCCATTGGCAGCGCATCTACAGCACCACAGACACTGGGGCTCCGGGCTTTCCCTGACGAACAGGGCTTCGACGTTTAACACCAGCTGCGCCTGGGCGCCCACTAAAAAAAACCCCGAAAAATCACGAACGTCGGACGATTGCTCCCACACTGAAAGTGCCAGCCAGTCAAGCTCTTGCTGCTCATCACCGGCCATTGGCAGCCCATCTACAGCACCACAGACATCGGGGCTCCGGGCTTTCCCTGACGAACAGGGATTCGACGTTTACCACCAGCTGCACCTGGGGGGCCCACTGAAAAAAACCCCGAAAAATCATGAACGTCGGACGATTGCTCCCACACCGAAAGTGCCAGCCAGTCAAGCTCTTGCTGCTCCTCACCGGCCATTGGCAGCGCATCTACAGCACCACAGACATCGGGGCTCCGGGCTTTCCCTGACGAACAGGGCTTCGACGTTTACCACCACCTGCACCTGGGCGCCCATTGGAAAAAAAACCAAGAAAAATCACGAACGTTGGACGATTGCTCCCACACCTTAAATGCCAGGAATTCAAGCTCTTGCTGCTCCTCACCGGCCATTGGCAGCGCATCTACAGCACCACAGACATCGGGGCTCCGGGCTTTCCCTGACGAACAGGGCTTCGACATTTACCACCAGCTGCACCTGGGCGCCCACTCCAAAAAAACCCGAAAAATCACGAACGTCGGACGATTGCTCCCACACAAGAAGTGCCAGCCAGTCAAGCTCCTGCTGCTCCTCAGCGGCCATTGGCAGCGCATCTACAGCACCACAGACATCGGGGCTCCAGGCTTTCCCTGACGAACAGGGCTTCGACGTTTACCACCAGCTGCACCTGGGGGGCCCACTCCAAAAAACCCCGAAAAATCACGAAGATCGGACGATTGCTCCCACACCGAAAGTGCCAGCCAGTCAAGCTCTTGCTGCACATCACCGGCCATTGGCAGCGCATCTACAGCACCACAGACATCGGGGCTCCGGGCTTTCCCTGACGAACAGGGCTTCGACGTTTACCACCAGCTGCACCTGGGCACCCACTCCAAAAAAACCCGAAAAATCACGAACGTCGGACGATTGCTCCCACACCGAAAGTGCCAGCCAGTCAAGCTATTGCTGCTCCTCACCGGCCATTGGCAGCGCATCCACAGCACCACAGACATCGGGGCTCCGGGCTTTCCCTGACGAACAGGGCTTTGACGTTTACCACCAGCTGCACCTGGACACCCATTGGAAAAAAACCCAAGAAAATCACGAACGTTGGACGATTGCTCCCACACCGAAAGTGCCAGCAACTCAAGCTCTTGCTCCTCATCACCGGCCACTGGCAGCGCATCTACAGCACCACAGACATCGGGGCTCCGGGCTTTCCCTGACGAACAGGGCTTCGACGTTTACCACCAGCTGCACCTGGGCACCCACTCCAAAAAAACCCGAAAAATCACGAACGTCGGACGATTGCTCCCACACCGAAAGTGCCAGCCAGTCAAGCACTTGCTGCTCCTCACCGGCCATTGGCAGCGCATCTACAGCACCACAGACATCGGGGCTCTGGGCTTTCCCTGACGAACAGGGCTTCGACGTTTACCACCAGCTGCACCTGGACACCCATTGGAAAAAAACCCAAGAAAATCACGAACGTTGGACGATTGCTCCCACACCGAAAGTGCCAGCAACTCAAGCTCTTGCTCCTCATCACCGGCCACTGGCAGCGCATCTACAGCACCACAGACACTGGGGCTCCGGGCTTTCCCTGACGAACAGGGCTTCGACGTTTACCACCAGCTGCACCTGGGCGCCCACTGAAAAAAACCCAAGAAAAATCACGAACGTCGGACGATTGCTCCCACACCGAAAGTGCCAGCAACTCAAGCTCTTGCTGCTCCTCACCGGCCATTGGCAGCGCATCCACAGCACCACAGACATCGGGGCTCCACGCTTTCTCTGACGAACAGGGCTTCGACGTTTACCACCAGCTGCGCCTGGGCGCCTACTAAAAAAAACCCCGAAAAATCACGAACGTCGGACGATTGCTCCCAAACAAAAAAGTGTCAGCCAGTCAAGCTCTTGCTGCTCCTCACCGGCCATTGGCAGCGCATCTACAGCACCACAGACATCGGGGCTCCGGGATTTCCCTGACGAACAGGGCTTTGACATTTACCACCACCTGCACCTGGGCACCCACTACAAAAAAAACGCGAAAAATCACGAACGTCGGACGATTGCTCCCA
This sequence comes from Chlamydotis macqueenii, assembly GCF_036417535.1. Classification (NCBI taxonomy): domain Eukaryota; kingdom Metazoa; phylum Chordata; class Aves; order Otidiformes; family Otididae; genus Chlamydotis; species Chlamydotis macqueenii. The sequence goes on along the minus strand of NC_141592.1, from coordinate 24,279,750 downwards.
CACCGAAAGTGCCAGCCAGTCAAGCTCTTGCTGCTCCTCCCCGGCTATTGGCAGCGCATCTACAGCACCACAGACATCGGGGCTCCGGGCTTTCCCTGACGAACAGGGCTTCGACGTTTACCACCAGCTGCACCTGGGGCGCCCACTGAAAAAAACCCCAAAAAATCATGAACATCGGACGATTGCTCCCACTCCGAAAGTGCCAGCAACTCAAGCTCTTGCTGCTCCTCACCGGCCATTGGCAGCGCATCTACAGCACCACAGACATCGGGGCTCCGGGCTTTCCCTGACAAACAGGGCTTCGACGTTTACCACCAGCTGCACCTGGGCGCCCACTGAAAAAAACCCCGAAAAATCACGAACGTTGGACGATTGCTCCCACACCGAAAGTGCCAGCCACTCAAGCTCTTGCTGCTCCTCACCGGCCATTGGCAGCGCATCTACAGCACCACAGACATCGGGGCTCCGGTCTTTCCCTGACGAACAGGGCTTCGACGTTTACCACCAGCTGCGTCTGGGTGCCCACTAAAAAAAACCCAAAAAAATCACGAACGTCGGACGATTGCTCCCACAAAAAAAGTGCCAGCCAGTCAAGCTCTTGCTGCTCCTCCCCGGCCATTGGCAGCGCATCTACAGCACCACAGACATCGGGGCTCCGGGCTTTCCCTGACGAACAGGGCTTCGACGTTTACCACCAGCTGCACCTGGGGGGCCCACTGAAAAAAACCCCGAAAAATCATGAACGTCGGACGATTGCTCCCACACCGAAAGTGCCAGCCACTCAAGCTCTTGCTGCTCATCACCGGCCATTGGCAGCGCATCTACAGCACCACAGACATCGGGGCTCCGGGCTTTCCCTGACGAACAGGGCTTCGACGTTTACCACCAGCTGCACCTGGGCACGCACTCCAAAAAAACCCGAAAAATCACGAACGTCGGACGATTGCTCCCACACAGAAAGTGCCACCCAGTCAAGCTCTTGCTGCTCCTCACCGGCCATTGGCAGCGCATCTACAGCACCACAGACATCGGGGCTCCGGGCTTTCCCTGACGAACAGGGCTTCGACGTTTACCACCAGCTGCAGATGGGCGCCCATTAAAAAAAAACACAAGAAAAATCACGAACGTTGGACGATTGCTTCCACACCGAAAGTGCCAGCAACTCAAGCTCTTGCTGCTCATCACCGGCCATTGGCAGCCCATCTACAGCACCACAGACATCGGGGCTCCAGGCTTTCCCTGACGAACAGCGCTTCGACGTTTACCACCAGCTGCACCTGGGGGGCCCACTGAAAAAAACCCCGAAAAACCATGAACGTTGGACGATTGCTCCCACACAAAAAGTGCCAGCCAGTCAAGCTCTTGCTGTACCTCACCGGCCATTGGCAGCGCATCTACAGCACCACAGACATCGGGGTTCCGGGCTTTCCCTGACGAACAGGGCTTTGACGTTTACCACCAGCTGCACCTGGGCGCCCACTCCAAAAAAACCCTGAAAAATCACGAATGTCGGACGATTGATCCCACACCGAACGTGCCAGCCAGTCAAGCTCTTGCTGCTGCTCCCCGGCCATTGGCAGCGCATCTACTGCACCACAGACATCAGGGCTCCAGGCTTTCCCTGACGAACAGGGCTTCGACGTTTACCACCAGCTGCACCTGGGCGCCCACTGAAAAAAACCCAAGAAAAATCACGAACGTCGGACGATTGCTCCCACACCGAAAGTGCCAGCCAGTCAAACTCTTTCTGCTCCTCACCGGCTACTGGCAGCGCATCTACAGCACCACAGACATCGGGGCTCCGGGCTTTCCCTGACGAACAGGGCTTCGACGTTTACCACCACCTGCACCTGGGCGCCCATTGGAAAAAAAACCAAGAAAAATCACGAACGTTGGACGATTGCTCCCACACCTTAAATGCCAGGAATTCAAGCTCTTGCTGCTCCTCACCGGCCATTGGCAGCGCATCTACAGCACCACAGACATCGGGGCTCCGGGCTTTCCCTGACGAAAAGGGCTTCGACGTTTACCACCAGCTGCACCTGGGGGGCCCACTCCAAAAAACCCCGAAAAATCACGAAGATCGGACGATTGCTCCCACACCGAAAGTGCCAGCCAGTCAAGCTCTTGCTGCTCATCACCGGCCATTGGCAGCGCATCTACAGCACCACAGACATCGGGGCTCCGGGCTTTCCCTGACGAACAGGGCTTCGACGTTTACCACCAGCTGCACCTGGGCACCCACTCCAAAAAAACCCGAAAAATCACGAACGTCGGACGATTGCTCCCACACCGAAAGTGCCAGCCAGTCAAGCTCTTGCTGCTCCTCACCGGCCATTGGCAGCGCATCCACAGCACCACAGACATCGGGGCTCCGGGCTTTCCCTGACGAACAGGGCTTTGACGTTTACCACCAGCTGCACCTGGACACCCATTGGAAAAAAACCCAACAAAATCACGAACGTTGGACGATTGCTCCCACACCGAAAGTGCCAGCAACTCAAGCTCTTGCTCCTCATCACCGGCCACTGGCAGCGCATCTACAGCACCACAGACATCGGGGCTCCGGGCTTTCCCTGACGAACAGGGCTTCGACGTTTACCACCAGCTGCACCTGGGCACCCACTCCAAAAAAACCCGAAAAATCACGAACGTCGGACGATTGCTCCCACACCGAATGTGCCAGCCAGTCAAGCTCTTGCTGCTCCTCAGCGGCCATTGGCAGCGCATCCACAGCACCACAGACATCGGGGCTCCGGGCTTTCCCTGACAAACAGGGCTTCGACGTTTACCACCAGCTGCACCTGGACACCCATTGGAAAAAAAACCCAAGAAAATCACGAACGTTGGACGATTGCTCCCACACCGAAAGTGCCAGCAACTCAAGCTCTTGCTCCTCATCACCGGCCACTGGCAGCGCATCTACAGCACCACAGACACTGGGGCTCCGGGCTTTCCCTGACGAACAGGGCTTCGACGTTTACCACCAGCTGCACCTGGGCGCCCACTGAAAAAAACCCAAGAAAAATCACGAACGTCGGACGATTGCTCCCACACCGAAAGTGCCAGCAACTCAAGCTCTTGCTGCTCACCACCGGCCATTGGCAGCGCATCTACAGCACCACAGACATCGGGGCTCCGGGCTTTCCCTGACGAACAGGGCTTCGACGTTTACCACCAGCTGCGCCTGGGCGCCGACTAAAAAAAACCCCGAAAAATCACGAACGTCGGACGATTGCTCCCACACCGAAAGTGCCAGCCAGTCAAGCTCTTGCTGTACCTCCCCGGCTATTGGCAGCGCATCTACAGCACCACAGACATCGGGGCTCCGGGCTTTCCCTGACGAACAGGGCTTCGACGTTTACCACCAGCTGCACCTAGGGCGCCCACTGAAAAAAACCCCAAAAAATCATGAACGTCGGACGATTGCTCCCACACCGAAAGTGCCAGCAACTCAAGCTCTTGCTGCTCCTCACCGGCCATTGGCAGCGCATCTACAGCACCACAGACATCGGGGCTCCGGGCTGTCCCTGACGAACTGGGCTTCGACGTTTACCACCAGCTGCACCTGGGCGCCCACTCCAAAAAAACCCGAAAAATCAAGAACGTCGGACGATTGTTCCCACACAAGAAGTGCCAGCCAGTCAAGCTCCTGCTGCTCCTCAGCGGCCATTGGCAGCGCATCTACAGCACCACAGACATCGGGGCTCCGGGCTTTCCCTCACGAACAGGGCTTCGACGTTTACCACCAGCTGCACCTGGGCGCCCACTGAAAAAAACCCAAGAAAAATCACGAACGTCGGACGATTGCTCCCACACCGAAAGTGCCAGCCAGTCAAACTCTTGCTCCTCATCACCGGCCACTGGCAGCGCATCTACAGCACCACAGACACTGGGGCTCCGGGCTTTCCCTGACGAACAGGGCTTCGACGTTTACCACCAGCTGCGCCTGGGCGCCCACTAAAAAAAACCCCGAAAAATCACGAACGTCTGACGATTGCTGCCACACAAAAAGTGTCAGCCAGTCAAGCTCCTGCTGCTCCTCAGCGGCCATTGTCAGCGCATCTACAGCACCACAGACATCGGGGCTCCGGGCTTTCCCTGACGAACAGGGCTTCGACGTTTACCACCACCTGCACCTGGGGGGCCCACTCCAAAAAACCCCGAAAAATCACGAAGATCGGACGATTGCTCCCACACCGAAAGTGCCAGCCAGTCAAGCTCTTGCTGCTCCTCCCCGGCCATTGGCAGCGCATCTACAGCACCACAGACATCGGGGCTCCGGGCTTTCCCTGACGAACAGTGCTTCGACGTTTACCACCAGCTGCACCTGGGGGGCCCACTGAAAAAAACCCCGAAAAATCACAAACGTCGGACGATTGCTCCCACACCGAAAGTGCCAGCCAGTCAAGCTCTTGCTGCTGCTCCCCGGCCATTGGCAGTGCATCTACAGCACCACAGACATCGGGGCTCCGGGCTTTCCCTGACGAACAGGGCTTCGACGTTTACCACCACCTGCACCTGGGCGCCCATTGGAAAAAAAACCAAGAAAAATCACGAACGTTGGACGATTGCTCCCACACAAGAAGTGCCAGCCAGTCAAGCTCCTGCTGCTCCTCACCGGCCATTGGCAGCGCATCTACAGCACCACAGACATCGGGGCTCCAGGCTTTCCCTGACGAACAGGGCTTCGACGTTTACCACCAGCTGCACCTGGGGGGCCCACTGAAAAAAACCCCAAAAAATCATGAACGTCGGACGATTGCTCCCACTCCGAAAGTGCCAGCAACTCAAGCTCTTGCTGCTCCTCACCGGCCATTGGCAGCGCATCTACAGCACCACAGACATCGGGGCTCCGGGCTTTCCCTGACGAACAGGGCTTCGACCTTTACCACCAGCTGCACCTGGGCGCCCACTCCAAAAAAACCCGAAAAATCACGAACGTCGGACGATTGCTCCCACACCAAAAGTGCCAGCAACTCAAGCTCTTCCTGCTCATCACCGGCCATTGGCAGCGCATCTACAGCACTACAGACACTGGGGCTCCGGGCTTTCCCTGACGAACAGGGTTTCGACGTTTACCACCAGCTGCACCGGCGCGCCCACTCCAAAAAAACCCGAAAAATCACGAACGTCGGACGATTGCTCCCACACCGAAAGTGCCAGCCAGTCAAGCTCTTGCTGCTGCTCCCCGGCCATTGGCAGCGCATCTACAGCACCACAGACATCGGGGCTCCGGGCTTTCCCTGACGAACAGGGCTTCGACGTTTACCACCAGCTGCACCTGGGCGCCCACTGCAAAAAAACCCAAAAAATCACGAACGTCGGACGATTGCTCCCACACCGAAAGTGCCAGCCTGTCAAGCTCCTGCTGCTCCTCAGCGGCCATTGGCAGCGCATCTACAGCACCACAGACATCGGGGCTCCGGGCTTTCCCTGACGAACAGGGCTTCGACGTTTACCACCAGCTGCACCTGGTCGCACACTCCAAAAAAACCCGAAAAATCACGAACGTCGGACGATTGCTCCCACACAAAAAGTGCCAGCCAGTCAAGCTCCTGCTGCTCCTCCCCGGCCATTGGCAGCGCATCTACAGCACCACAGACATCGGGGCTCCGGGCTTTCCCTGACGAACAGGGCTTCGACGTTTACCACCAGCTGCACCTGGGCGCCCAGTGGAAAAAAACCCAAGAAAATCACGAACGTGGGATGATTGCTCCCACACCGAAAGTGCCAGCAACTCAATCTCTTGCTGCTCCTCACCGGCCATTGGCAGCGCATCTACAGCACCACAGACATCGGGGCTCCGGGCTTTCCCTGACGAACAGGGCTTCGACGTTTACCACCACCTGCACCTGGGCGCCCATTGGAAAAAAACCCAAGAAAAATCACGAACGTTGGACGATTGCTCCCACACCGAAAGTGCCAGCAACTCAAGCTCTTGCTGCTCCTCACCGGCCATTGGCAGCCCATCTACAGCACCACAGACACTGGGGCTCCGGGCTTTCCCTGACGAACAGGGCTTCGACGTTTACCACCAGCTGCACCTGGGCGCCCACTCCAAAAAAACCCGAAAAATCACGAACGTCGGATGATTGCTCCCACACCGAAAGTGCCAGCCAGTCAAGCTCCTGCTGCTCCTCAGCGGCCATTGGCAGCGCATCTACAGCACCACAGACATCGGGGTCCGGGCTTTCCCTGACGAACAGGGCTTCGACGTTTACCACCAGCTGAACCTGGGCGCCCACTGAAGAAAACCCTGAAAAATCATGAACGTTGGACGATTGCTCCCACACCGAAAGTGCCAGCCAGTCAAGCTCTTGCTGCTCCTCACCGGCCATTGGCAGCGCATCTACAGCACCACAGACACTGGGGCTCCGGGCTTTCCCTGACGAACAGGGCTTCGACGTTTACCACCAGCTGCACCTGGGCGCCCACTGCAAAAAAACCCCGAAAAATCACGAACGTCGGACGATTGCTCCCACACCGAAAGTGCCAGCCAGTCAAGCTCCTGCTGCTCCTCAGCGGCCATTGGCAGCGCATCTACAGCACCACAGACATCGGGGCTCCGGGCTTTCCCTGACGAACAGGGCTTCGACGTTTACCACCAGCTGCACCTGGTCGCCCACTCCAGAAAAACCCGAAAAATCACGAACGTCGGACGATTGCTCCCACTCCGAAAGTGCCTGCCAGTCAAGCTCTTGCTGCTCCTCCCCAGCCATTGGCAGCGCATCTACAGCACCACAGACATCGGGGCTCCGGGCTTTCCCTGACGAACAGGGCTTCGACGTTTACCACCAGCTGCGCCTGGGCGCCCACTGAAAAAAACCCCGAAAAATCACGAACGTCGGACGATTGCTCCCACACCGAAAGTGCCAGCCAGTCAAGCTCTTGCTGCTCATCACCGGCCATTGGTAGCCCATCTACAGCACCACAGACATCGGGGCTCCGGGCTTTCCCTGACGAACAGGGCTTCGACGTTTACCACCAGCTGCACCTGGGCACCCACTCCAAAAAAACCCGAAAAATCACGAACGTCGGACGATTGCTCCCACACCGAAAGTGCCAGCCAGTCAAGCTCTTGCTGCTCCTCACCGGCCATTGGCAGCGCATCCACAGCACCACAGACATCGGGGCTCCGGGCTTTCCCTGACGAACAGGGCTTTGACGTTTACCACCAGCTGCACCTGGACACCCATTGGAAAAAAACCCAAGAAAATCACGAACGTTGGACGATTGCTCCCACACCGAAAGTGCCAGCAACTCAAGCTCTTGCTCCTCATCACCGGCCACTGGCAGCGCATCTACAGCACCACAGACATCGGGGCTCCGGGCTTTCCCTGACGAACAGGGCTTCGACGTTTACCACCAGCTGCACCTGGGCACCCACTCCAAAAAAACCCGAAAAATCACAAACGTCGGACGATTGCTCCCACACCGAAAGTGCCAGCCAGTCAAGCTCTTGCTGCTCCTCACCGGCCATTGGCAGCGCATCCACAGCACCACAGACATCGGGGCTCCGGGCTTTCCCTGACGAACAGGGCTTTGACGTTTACCACCAGCTGCACCTGGACACCCATTGGAAAAAAACCCAAGAAAATCACGAACGTTGGACGATTGCTCCCACACCGAAAGTGCCAGCAACTCAAGCTCTTGCTCCTCATCACCGGCCACTGGCAGCGCATCTACAGCACCACAGACACTGGGGCTCCGGGCTTTCCCTGACGAAAAGGGCTTCGACGTTTACCACCAGCTGCACCTGGGCGCCCACTGAAAAAAACCCCGAAAAATCACGAACGTCGGACGATTGCTCCCACACCGAAAGTGCCAGCCAGTCAAGCTCTTGCTGCTCATCACCGGCCATTGGTAGCCCATCTACAGCACCACAGACATCGGGGCTCCGGGCTTTCCCTGACGAACAGGGATTCGACGTTTAACACCAGCTGCGCCTGGGCGCCTACTAAAAAAAACCCCGAAAAATCACGAACGTCGGACGATTGCTCCCACACCGAAAGTGCCAGCCAGTCAAGCTCTTGCTGCTCCTCACCGGCCATTGGCAGCGCATCTACAGCACCACAGACATCGGGGCTCCGGGCTTTCCCTGACGAACAGGGCTTCGACGTTTACCACCACCTGCACCTGGGCGCCCATTGGAAAAAAAACCAAGAAAAATCACGAACGTTGGACGATTGCTCCCACACCATAAATGCCAGGAATTCAAGCTCTTGCTGCTCCTCACCGGCCATTGGCAGCGCATCTACAGCACCACAGACATCGGGGCTCCAGGCTTTCCCTGACGAACAGGGCTTCGACATTTACCACCAGCTGCACCTGGGCGCCCACTCCAAAAAAACCCGAAAAATCACGAACGTCGGACGATTGCTCCCACACAAGAAGTGCCAGCCAGTCAAGCTCCTGCTGCTCCTCAGCGGCCATTGGCAGCGCATCTACAGCACCACAGACATCGGGGCTCCAGGCTTTCCCTGACGAACAGGGCTTCGACGTTTACCACCAGCTGCACCTGGGGGGCCCACTCCAAAAAACCCCGAAAAATCACGAAGATCGGACGATTGCTCCCACACCGAAAGTGCCAGCCAGTCAAGCTCTTGCTGCTCATCACCGGCCATTGGCAGCGGATCTACAGCACCACAGACATCGGGGCTCCGGGCTTTCCCTGACGAACAGGGCTTCGACGTTTACCACCAGCTGCACCTGGGCACCCACTCCAAAAAAACCCGAAAAATCACGAACGTCGGACGATTGCTCCCACACCGAAAGTGCCAGCCAGTCAAGCTCTTGCTGCTCCTCACCGGCCTCTGGCAGCGCATCCACAGCACCACAGACATCGGGGCTCCGGGCTTTCCCTGACGAACAGGGCTTTGACGTTTACCACCAGCTGCACCTGGACACCCATTGGAAAAAAACCCAAGAAAATCACGAACGTTGGACGATTGCTCCCACACCGAAAGTGCCAGCAACTCAAGCTCTTGCTCCTCATCACCGGCCACTGGCAGCGCATCTACAGCACCACAGACATCGGGGCTCCGGGCTTTCCCTGACGAACAGGGCTTCGACGTTTACCACCAGCTGCAGCTGGGCACCCACTCCAAAAAAACCCGAAAAATCACGAACGTCGGACGATTGCTCCCACACCGAAAGTGCCAGCAACTCAAGCTCTTCCTGCTCCTCACCGGCCATTGGCAGCGCATCCACAGCACCACAGACATCGGGGCTCCGGGCTTTCCCTGACGAACAGGGCTTTGACGTTTACCACCAGCTGCACCTGGGCGCCCATTGGAAAAAAACCCAAGAAAATCACGAACGTTGGACGATTGCTCCCACACCGAAAGTGCCAGCAACTCAAGCTCTTGCTCCTCATCACCGGCCACTGGCAGCGCATCTACAGCACCACAGACACTGGGGCTCCGGGCTTTCCCTGACGAACAGGGCTTCGACGTTTACCACCAGCTGCACCTGGGCGCCCACTGAAAAAAACCCAAGAAAAATCACGAACGTCGGACGATTGCTCCCACACCGAAAGTGCCAGCAACTCAAGCTCCTGCTGCTCCTCAGCGGCCATTGGCAGCGCATCTACAGCACCACAGACATCGGGGCTCCAGGCTTTCCCTGACGAACAGGGCTTCGACGTTTACCACCAGCTGCACCTGGGGGGCCCACTCCAAAAAACCCCGAAAAATCACGAAGATCGGACGATTGCTCCCACACCGAAAGTGCCAGCCAGTCAAGCTCTTGCTGCTCATCACCGGCCATTGGCAGCGGATCTACAGCACCACAGACACTGGGGCTCCGGGCTTTCCCTGACGAACAGGGCTTCGACGTTTACCACCAGCTGCACCGGCGCGCCCACTCCAAAAAAACCCTGAAAAATCACGAATGTCGGACGATTGCTCCCACACCGAAAGTGCCAGCCAGTCAAGCTCTTGCTGCTGCTCCCCGGCCATTGGCAGCGCATCTACAGCACCACAGACATCAGGGCTCCAGGCTTTCCCTGACGAACAGGGCTTCGACGTTTACCACCAGCTGCACCTGGGCGCCCACTGAAAAAAACCCAAGAAAAATCACGAACGTCGGACGATTGCTCCCACACCGAAAGTGCCAGCCAGTCAAGCTCCTGCTGCACCTCCCCGGCCATTGTCAGCGCATCTACAGCACCACAGACATCGGGGCTCCGGGCTTTCCCTGACGAACAGGGCTTCGACGTTTACCACCAGCTGCACCTGGTCGCACACTCCAAAAAAACCCGAAAAATCACGAACGTCGGACGATTGCTCCCACACAAAAAGTGCCAGCCAGTCAAGCTCCTGCTGCTCCTCAGCGGCCATTGGCAGCGCATCTACAGCACCACAGACATCGGGGCTCCGGGCTTTCCCTGACGAACAGGGCTTCGACGTTTACCACCAGCTGCACCTGGTCGCCCACTCCAGAAAAACCCGAAAAATCATGTACGTCGGACGATTGCTCCCACTCCGAAAGTGCCAGCCAGTGAAGCTCTTGCTGCTCACCACCGGCCATTGGCAGCGCATCTACAGCACCACAGACATCGGGGCTCCGGGCTTTCCCTGACGAACAGGGCTTCGACGTTTACCACCAGCTGCGCCTGGGCGCCCACTAAAAAAAACCCCGAAAAATCATGAACGTCGGACGATTCCTCCCACACCGAAAGTGTCAGCCAGTCAAGCTCTTGCTGCTCCTCACCGGCCATTGGCAGTGCATCTACAGCACCACAGACATCGGGGCTCCGGGCTTTCCCTGACGAACAGGGCTTCGACGTTTACCACCACCTGCACCTGGGCGCCCATTGGAAAAAAACCCAAGAAAAATCACAAACGTTGGACGATCGCTCCCACACCGAAAGTGCCAGCCAGTCAAGCTCTTGCTGCTCATCACCGGCCATTGGTAGCCCATCTACAGCACCACAGACATCGGGGCTCTGGGCTTGCCCTGACGAACAGGGCTTCGACGTTTACCACCAGCTGCACCTGGGCGCCCACTCCAAAAAAACCCGAAAAATCACGAACGTCTGACGATTGCTGCCACACAAAAAGTGTCAGCCAGTCAAGCTCTTGCTGCTCCTCACCGGCCACTGGCAGCGCATCCACAGCACCACAGACATCGGGGCTCCGGGCTTTCCCTGACGAACAGGGCTTTGACGTTTACCACCAGCTGCACCTGGACACCCATTGGAAAAAAACCCAAGAAAAATCACGAACGTTGGACGATTGCTCCCACACCGAAAGTGCCAGCAACTCAAGCTCTTCCTGCTCATCACCGGCCATTGGCAGCGCATCTACAGCACCACAGACACTGGGGCTCCGGGCTTTCCCTGACGAACAGGGTTTCGACGTTTACCACCAGCTGCACCTTGTCGCCCACTCCTAAAAAACCCCGAAAAATCATGAACGTCGGACGATTGCTCCCACACCGAAAGTGCCAGCCAGTCAAGCTCTTGCTGCTCATCACCGGCCACTGGCAGCGCATCTACAGCACCACAGACACTGGGGCTCCGGGCTTTCCCTGACGAACAGGGCTTCGACGTTTACCACCAGCTGCACCGGCGCGCCCACTCCAAAAAAACCCTGAAAAATCACGAATGTCGGACGATTGCTCCCACACCGAAAGTGCCAGCCAGTCAAGCTCTTGCTGCTGCTCCCCGGCCATTGGCAGCGCATCTACAGCACCACAGACATCAGGGCTCCAGGCTTTCCCTGACGAACAGGGCTTCGACGTTTACCACCAGCTGCACCTGGGCGCCCACTGAAAAAAACCCAAGAAAAATCACGAACGTCGGACGATTGCTCCCACACCGAAAGTGCCAGCAACTCAAGCTCTTGCTGCTCCTCACCGGCCATTGGCAGCGCATCTACAGCACCACAGACATCGGGGCTCCGGGCTTTCCCTGACGAACAGGGCTTCGACGTTTACCACCAGCTGCACCTGGGCGCCCACTCCAAAAAAACCCGAAAAATCACGAACGTCGGATGATTGCTCCCACACCAAAAGTGCCAGCCAGTCAAGCTCCTGCTGCACCTCCCCGGCCATTGTCAGCGCATCTACAGCACCACAGACATCGGGGCTCCGGGCTTTCCCTGACGAACAGGGCTTCGACGTTTACCACCAGCTGCACCTGGGCGCCCACTGCAAAAAAACCCAAAAAATCACGAACGTTGGACGATTGCTCCCACACCGAAAGTGCCAGCCTGTCAAGCTCCTGCTGCTCCTCAGCGGCCATTGGCAGCGCATCTACAGCACCACAGACATCGGGGCTCCGGGCTTTCCCTGACGAACAGGGCTTCGACGTTTACCACCAGCTGCACCTGGTCGCACACTCCAAAAAAACCCAAAAAATCACGAACGTCGGACGATTGCTCCCACACAAAAAGTGCCAGCCAGTCAAGCTCCTGCTGCTCCTCAGCGGCCATTGGCAGCGCATCTACAGCACCACAGACATCGGGGCTCCGGGCTTTCCCTGACGAACAGGGCTTCGACGTTTACCACCAGCTGCACCTGGTCGCCCACTCCAGAAAAACCCGAAAAATCATGTTCGTCGGACGATTGCTCCCACTCCGAAAGTGCCAGCCAGTGAAGCTCTTGCTGCTCACCACCGGCCATTGGCAGCGCATCTACAGCACCACAGACATCGGGGCTCCGGGCTTTCCCTGACGAACAGGGCTTCGACGTTTACCACCAGCTGCACCTGGGCGCCCACTAAAAAAAACCCCGAAAAATCATGAACGTCGGACGATTCCTCCCACACCGAAAGTGTCAGCCAGTCAAGCTCTTGCTGCTCCTCAGCGGCCATTGGCAGCGCATCTACAGCACCACAGACATCGGTGCTCCGGGCTTTCCCTGACGAACAGGGCTTCGACGTTTACCACCAGCTGCACCTGGGCGCCCACTCCAAAAAAACCCCGAAAAATCACAAACATCGGACGATTGCTCCCACACCAAAAGTGCCAGCCAGTCAAGCTCTTGCTGCTCCTCCCCGGCCATTGGCAGCGCATCTACAGCACCACAGACATCGGGGCTCCGGGCTTTCCCTGACGAACAGGGCTTCGACGTTTACCACCAGCTGCACCTGGGGGGCCCACTCCAAAAAACCCCGAAAAATCACGATGATCGGACGATTGCTCCCACACCGAAAGTGCCAGCCAGTCAAGCTCTTGCTGCTGCTCCCCGGCCATTGGCAGTGCATCTACAGCACCACAGACATCGGGGCTCCGGGCTTTCCCTGACGAACAGGGCTTCGACGTTTACCACCACCTGCACCTGGGCGCCCATTGGAAAAAAACCCAAGAAAAATCACGAACGTTGGACGATTGCTCCCACACAAGAAGTGCCAGCCAGTCAAGCTCCTGCTGCTCCTCAGCGGCCATTGGCAGCGCATCTACAGCACCACAGACATCGGGGCTCCGGGCTTTCCCTCACGAACAGGGCTTCGACGTTTACCACCAGCTGCGTCTGGGCGCCCACTCCAAAAAAACCCGAAAAATCACGAACGTCGGACGATTGATCCCACACCGAAAGTGCCAGCCAGTCAAGCTCCTGCTGCTCCTCAGCGGCCATTGTCAGCGCATCTACAGCACCACAGACATCGGGGCTCCGGGCTTTCCCTGACGAACAGGGCTTCGACGTTTACCACCAGCTGCACCTGGGCGCCCAGTGGAAAAAAACCCAAGAAAATCACGAACGTTGGATGATTGCTCCCACACCGAAAGTGCCAGCAACTCAATCTCTTGCTGCTCCTCACCGGCCATTGGCAGCGCATCTACAGCACCACAGACATCGGGGCTCCGGGCTTTCCCTGACGAACAGGGCTTCGACGTTTACCACCACCTGCACCTGGGCGCCCATTGGAAAAAAACCCAAGAAAAATCACGAACGTTGGACGATTGCTCCCACACCGAAAGTGCCAGCAACTCAAGCTCTTGCTGCTCCTCACCGGCCATTGGCAGCCCATCTACAGCACGACAGACACTGGGGCTCCGGGCTTTCCCTGACGAACAGGGCTTCGACGTTTACCACCAGCTGCACCTGGGCGCCCACTCCAAAAAAACCCGAAAAATCACGAACGTCGGATGATTGCTCCCACACCGAAAGTGCCAGCCAGTCAAGCTCCTGCTGCACCTCCCCGGCCATTGGCAGCGCATCTACAGCACCACAGACATCGGGGCCCGGGCTTTCCCTGACGAACAGGGCTTCGACGTTTACCACCAGCTGCACCTGGGCGCCCACTGAAAAAAACCCTGAAAAATCATGAACGTTGGACGATTGCTCCCACACCGAAAGTGCCAGCCAGTCAAGCTCTTGCTGCTCCTCACCGGCCATTGGCAGCGCATCTACAGCACCACAGACATCGGGGCTCCGGGCTTTCCCTGACGAACAGGGCTTCGACGTTTACCACCAGCTGCACCTGGGCGCCCACTGCAAAAAAACCCAAAAAATCACGAACGTCGGACGATTGCTCCCACACCGAAAGTGCCAGCCAGTCAAGCTCCTGCTGCTCCTCAGCGGCCATTGGCAGCGCATCTACAGCACCACAGACATCGGGGCTCCGGGCTTTCCCTGACGAACAGGGCTTCGACGTTTACCACCAGCTGCACCTGGTCGCACACTCCAAAAAAACCCGAAAAATCACGAACGTCGGACGATTGCTCCCACACAAAAAGTGCCAGCCAGTCAAGCTCCTGCTGCTCCTCAGCGGCCATTGGCAGCGCATCTACAGCACCACAGACATCGGGGCTCCGGGCTTTCCCTGACGAACAGGGCTTCGACGTTTACCACCAGCTGCACCTGGTCGCCCACTCCAGAAAAACCCGAAAAATCACGAACGTCGGACGATTGCTCCCACACAAAAAGTGCCAGCCAGTCAAGCTCTTGCTGCTCCTCCCCAGCCATTGGCAGCGCATCTACAGCACCACAGACATCGGGGCTCTGGGCTTTCCCTGACGAACAGGGCTTCGACGTTTAACACCAGCTGCGCCTGGGCGCCTACTAAAAAAAACCCCGAAAAATCACGAACGTCGGACGATTGCTCCCACACCGAAAGTGCCAGCCAGTCAAGCTCTTGCTGCTCATCACCGGCCATTGGTAGCCCATCTACAGCACCACAGAAATCGGGGCTCCGGGCTTTCCCTGACGAACAGGGATTCGACGTTTACCACCAGCTGCACCTGGGGGGCCCACTGAAAAAAACCCCGAAAAATCATGAACGTCGGACGATTGCTCCCACACCGAAAGTGCCAGCCAGTCAAGCTCTTGCTGCTCCTCACCGGCCATTGGCAGCGCATCTACAGCACCACAGACATCGGGGCTCCGGGCTTTCCCTGACGAACAGGGCTTCGACG
Organism: Chlamydotis macqueenii; assembly: GCF_036417535.1. Taxonomy (NCBI): domain Eukaryota; kingdom Metazoa; phylum Chordata; class Aves; order Otidiformes; family Otididae; genus Chlamydotis; species Chlamydotis macqueenii. Next base: position 24,264,385 of record NC_141592.1, on the reverse strand, counting down.
TTTACCACCACCTGCACCTGGGCGCCCATTGGAAAAAAAACCAAGAAAAATCACGAACGTTGGACGATTGCTCCCACACCATAAATGCCAGGAATTCAAGCTCTTGCTGCTCCTCACCGGCCATTGGCAGCGCATCTACAGCACCACAGACATCGGGGCTCCGGGCTTTCCCTGACGAACAGGGCTTCGACATTTACCACCAGCTGCACCTGGGCGCCCACTCCAAAAAAACCCGAAAAATCACGAACGTCGGACGATTGCTCCCACACAAGAAGTGCCAGCCAGTCAAGCTCCTGCTGCTCCTCAGCGGCCATTGGCAGCGCATCTACAGCACCACAGACATCGGGGCTCCGGGCTTTCCCTGACGAACAGGGCTTCGACGTTTACCACCAGCTGCACCTGGGCACCCACTCCAAAAAAACCCGAAAAATCACGAACGTCGGACGATTGCTCCCACACCGAAAGTGCCAGCCAGTCAAGCTCTTGCTGCTCCTCCCCGGCTATTGGCAGCGCATCTACAGCACCACAGACATCGGGGCTCCGGGCTTTCCCTGACGAACAGGGCTTCGACGTTTACCACCACCTGCACCTGGGCGCCCATTGGAAAAAAACCCAAGAAAAATCACGAGCGTTGGACGATTGCTCCCACACCGAAAGTGCCAGCAACTCAAGCTCTCGCTGCTCCTCACCGGCCATTGGCAGCGCATCTACAGCACCACAGACATCGGGGCTCCGGGCTTTCCCTGACAAACAGGGCTTCGACGTTTACCACCAGCTGCGCCTGGGCGCCCACTAAAAAAAACCCCGAAAAATCACGAACGTCGGACGATTGCTCCCACACCGAAAGTGCCAGCCAGTCAAGCTCTTGCTGCTCATCACCGGCCATTGGTAGCCCATCTACAGCACCACAGACATCGGGGCTCCGGGCTTTCCCTGACGAACAGGGATTCGACGTTTACCACCAGCTGCACCTGGGGGGCCCACTGAAAAAAACCCCGAAAAATCATGAACGTCGGACGATTGCTCCCACACCGAAAGTGCCAGCCAGTCAAGCTCTTGCTGCTCCTCACCGGCCATTGGCAGCGCATCTACAGCACCACAGACATCGGGGCTCCGGGCTTTCCCTGACGAACAGGGCTTCGACGTTTACCACCAGCTGCACCTGGGGGGCCCACTGAAAAAAACCCCAAAAAATCATGAACGTCGGACGATTGCTCCCACTCCGAAAGTGCCAGCAACTCAAGCTCTTGCTGCTCCTCACCGGCCATTGGCAGCGCATCTACAGCACCACAGACATCGGGGCTCCGGGCTTTCCCTGACGAACAGGGCTTCGACGTTTACCACCAGCTGCACCTGGGCGCCCACTCCAAAAAAACCCGAAAAATCACGAACGTCGGACGATTGCTCCCACACAAGAAGTGCCAGCCAGTCAAGCTCCTGCTGCTCCTCAGCGGCCATTGGCAGCGCATCTACAGCACCACAGACATCGGGGCTCCGGGCTTTCCCTCACGAACAGGGCTTCGACGTTTACCACCAGCTGCACCTGGGCGACCAGTGGAAAAAAACCCAAGAAAATCACGAACGTTGGACGATTGCTCCCACACCGAAAGTGCCAGCCACTCAAGCTCTTGCTGCTCATCACCGGCCATTGGCAGCGCATCTACAGCACCACAGACATCGGGGCTCCGGGCTTTCCCTGACGAACAGGGCTTCGACGTTTACCACCAGCTGCACCTGGGCACGCACTCCAAAAAAACCCGAAAAATCACGAACGTCGGACGATTGCTCCCACACCGAAAGTGCCACCCAGTCAAGCTCTTGCTGCTCCTCACCGGCCATTGGCAGCGCATCTACAGCACCACAGACATCGGGGCTCTGGGCTTTCCCTGACGAACAGGGCTTCGACGTTTACCACCATCTGCAGCTGGGCGCCCATTAAAAAAAAACACAAGAAAAATCACGAACGTTGGACGATTGCTTCCACACCAAAAGTGCCAGCAACTCAAGCTCTTGCTGCTCATCACCGGCCATTGGCAGCCCATCTACAGCACCACAGACATCGGGGCTCCGGGCTTTCCCTCACGAACAGGGCTTCGACGTTTACCACCAGCTGCACCTGGGCGCCCACTGAAAAAAACCCTGAAAAATCACAAACGTCGGACGATTGCTCCCACACCGAAAGTGCCAGCCAGTCAAGCTCTTGCTGCTCCTCACCGGCCATTGGCAGCGCATCTACAGCACCACAGACATCGGGGTTCCGGGCTTTCCCTGACGAACAGGGCTTCGACGTTTACCACCAGCTGCACCTGGGCGCCCACTGAAAAAAACCCAAGAAAAATCACGAACGTCGGACGATTGCTCCCACACCGAAAGTGCCAGCCAGTCAAGCTCTTGCTGCTCATCACCGGCCATTGGCAGCGCATCTACAGCACCACAGACATCGGGGCTCCGGGCTTTCCCTGACGAACAGGGCTTCGACGTTTACCATCAGCTGCGCCTGGGCGCCCACTCCAAAAAAACCCTGAAAAATCACGAATGTCGGACGATTGCTCCCACACCGAACGTGCCAGCCAGTCAAGCTCTTGCTGCTGCTCCCCGGCCATTGGCAGCGCATCTACAGCACCACAGACATCAGGGCTCCAGGCTTTCCCTGACGAACAGGGCTTCGACGTTTACCATCAGCTGCGCCTGGGCGCCCACTAAAAAAAACCCCGAAAAATCACGAACGTCTGACGATTGCTGCCACACAAAAAGTGTCAGCCAGTCAAGCTCCTGCTGCTCCTCAGCGGCCATTGGCAGCGCATCTACAGCACCACAGACATCGGGGCTCCGGGCTTTCCCTGACGAACAGGGCTTCGACGTTTACCACCAGCTGCACCTGGGCGCCCACTCCAAAAATACCCCGAAAAATCACGAACATCGGACGATTGCTCCCACACCGAAAGTGCCAGCCAGTCAAGCTCTTGCTGCTCCTCCCCGGCCATTGGCAGCGCATCTACAGCACCACAGACATCGGGGCTCCGGGCTTTCCCTGACGAACAGTGCTTCGACGTTTACCACCAGCTGCACCTGGGGGGCCCACTGAAAAAAAACCCCGAAAAATCATGAACGTCGGACGATTGCTCCCACACCGAAAGTGCCAGCCAGTCAAGCTCTTGCTGCTCCTCACCGGCCATTGGCAGCGCATCTACAGCACCACAGACATCGGGGCTCCGGGCTTTCCCTGACGAACAGGGCTTCGACGTTTACCACCACCTGCACCTGGGCGCCCAGTGGAAAAAAAACCAAGAAAAATCACGAACGTTGGACGATTGCTCCCAAACCTTAAATGCCAGGAATTCAAGCTCTTGCTGCTCCTCACCGGCCATTGGCAGCGCATCTACAGCACCACAGACATCGGGGCTCCGGGCTTTCCCTGACAAACAGGGCTTCGACGTTTACCACCACCTGCACCTGGGGGGCCCACTCCAAAAAACCCCGAAAAATCACGAAGATCGGACGATTGCTCCCACACCGAAAGTGCCAGCCAGTCAAGCTCTTGCTGCTGCTCCCCGGCCATTGGCAGTGCATCTACAGCACCACAGACATCGGGGCTCCGGGCTTTCCCTGACGAACAGGGCTTCGACGTTTACCACCACCTGCACCTGGGCGCCCATTGGAAAAAAACCCAAGAAAAATCACGAACGTTGGACGATTGCTCCCACACAAGAAGTGCCAGCCAGTCAAGCTCCTGCTGCTCCTCAGCGGCCATTGGCAGCGCATCTACAGCACCACAGACATCGCGGCTCCAGGCTTTCCCTGACGAACAGGGGTTCGACGTTTACCACCACCTGCACCTGGGGGGCCCACTGAAAAAAACCCCAAAAAATCATGAACGTCGGAAGATTGCTCCCACTCCGAAAGTGCCAGCAACTCAAGCTCTTGCTGCTCCTCACCGGCCATTGGCAGCGCATCTACAGCACCACAGACATCGGGGCTCCGGGCTTTCCCTGACGAACAGGGCTTCGACGTTTACCACCAGCTGCACCTGGGCGCCCACTCCAAAAAAACCTGAAAAATCACGAACGTCGGACGATTGCTCCCACACCAAAATTGCCAGCCAGTCAAGCTCCTGCTGCTCCTCAGCGGCCATTGGCAGCGCATCTACAGCACCACAGACATCGGGGCTCCGGGCTTTCCCTGATGAACAGGGCTTCGACGTTTACCACCACCTGCACCTGGGCGCCCATTGGAAAAAAACCCAAGAAAAATCACGAACGTTGGACGATTGCTCCCACACCGAAAGTGCCAGCAACTCAAGCTCTTCCTGCTCATCACCGGCCATTGGCAGCGCATCTACAGCACCACAGACACTGGGGCTCCGGGCTTTCCCTGACGAACAGGGTTTCGACGTTTACCACCAGCTGCACCTTGTCGCCCACTCCTAAAAAACCCCGAAAAATCATGAACGTCGGACGATTGCTCCCACACCGAAAGTGCCAGCCAGTCAAGCCCTTGCTGCTCATCACTGGCCATTGGCAGCCCATCTACAGCACCACAGACACTGGGGCTCCGGGCTTTCCCTGACGAACAGGGCTTCGACGTTTACCACCAGCTGCACCTGGGCGCCCACTCCAAAAAAACCCTGAAAAATCACGAATGTCGGACGATTGCTCCCACACCGAACGTGCCAGCCAGTCAAGCCCTTGCTGCTCCTCACCGGCCATTGGCAGCGCATCCACAGCACCACAGACATCGGGGCTCCGGGCTTTCCCTGACGAACAGGGCTTCGACGTTTACCACCAGCTGCGCCTGGGCGCCCACTAAAAAAAACCCCGAAAAATCACGAACGTCGGACGATTGCTGCCACACAAAAAGTGTCAGCCAGTCAAGCTCCTGCTGCTCCTCAGCGGCCATTGGCAGCGCATCTACAGCACCACAGACATCGGGGCTCCGGGCTTTCCCTGAGGAACAGGGCTTCGACGTTTACCACCACCTGCACCTGGGGGGCCCACTGAAAAAAACCCCGAAAAATCATGAACGTCGGACGATTGCTCCCACACCGAAAGTGCCAGCCAGTCAAGCTCTTGCTGCTCCTCACCGGCCATTGGCAGCGCATCTACAGCACCACAGACATCGGGGCTCCGGGCTTTCCCTGACGAACAGGGCTTCGACGTTTACCACCACCTGCACCTGGGCGCCCAGTGGAAAAAAAACCACGAAAAATCACGAACGTTGGACGATTGCTCCCAAACCTTAAATGCCAGGAATTCAAGCTCTTGCTGCTCCTCACCGGCCATTGGCAGTGCATATTCAGCACCACAGACATCGGGGCTCCGGGCTTTCCCTGACAAACAGGGCTTCGACGTTTACCACCAGCTGCACCTGGGGGGCCCACTCCAAAAAACCCCGAAAAATCACGAAGATCGGACGATTGCTCCCACACCGAAAGTGCCAGCCAGTCAAGCTCTTGCTGCTGCTCCCCGGCCATTGGCAGTGCATCTACAGCACCACAGACATCGGGGCTCCGGGCTTTCCCTGACGAACAGGGCTTCGACGTTTACCACCACCTGCACCTGGGCGCCCATTGGAAAAAAACCCAAGAAAAATCACGAACGTTGGACGATTGCTCCCACACAAGAAGTGCCAGCCAGTCAAGCTCCTGCTGCTCCTCAGCGGCCATTGGCAGCGCATCTACAGCACCACAGACATCGGGGCTCCAGGCTTTCCCTGACGAACAGGGCTTCGACGTTTACCACCACCTGCACCTGGGGGGCCCACTGAAAAAAACCCCAAAAAATCATGAACGTCGGAAGATTGCTCCCACTCCGAAAGTGCCAGCAACTCAAGCTCTTGCTGCTCCTCACCGGCCATTGGCAGCGCATCTACAGCACCACAGACACTGGGGCTCCGGGCTTTCCCTGACGAACAGGGTTTCGACGTTTACCACCAGCTGCACCTTGTCGCCCACTCCTAAAAAACCCCGAAAAATCATGAACGTCGGACGATTGCTCCCACACTGAAAGTGCCAGCCAGTCAACCTCTTGCTGCTGCTCCCCGGCCATTGGCAGCGCATCTACAGCACCACAGACATCAGGGCTCCGGGCTTTCCCTGACGAACAGGGCTTCGACATTTACCACCAGCTGCACCTGGGCGCCCACTGAAAAAAACCCAAGAAAAATCACGAACGTCGGACGATTGCTCCCACACCGAAAGTGCCAGCAACTCAAGCTCTTGCTGCTCCTCACCGGCCATTGGCAGCGCATCTACAGCACCACAGACATCGGGGCTCCGGGCTTTCCCTGACGAACAGGGCTTCGACCTTTACCACCAGCTGCACCTGGGCGCCCACTCCAAAAAAACTTGAAAAATCACGAACGTCGGACGATTGCTCCCACACAAGAAGTGCCAGCCAGTCAAGCTCCTGCTGCTCCTCAGCGGCCATTGGCAGCGCATCTACAGCACCACAGACATCGGGGCTCCGGGCTTTCCCTGAAGAACAGGGCTTCGACGTTTACCACCAGCTGCACCTGGGCGCCCACTGAAAAAAACCCTGAAAAATCACAAACGTCGGACGATTACTCCCACACCGAAAGTGCCAGCCAGTCAAGCTCTTGCTGCTCCTCACCGGCCATTGGCAGCGCATCTACAGCACCACAGACATCGGGGTTCCGGGCTTTCCCTGACGAACAGGGCTTTGACGTTTACCACCAGCTGCACCTGGGCGCCCACTCCAAAAAAACCCTGAAAAATCACGAATGTCGGACGATTGCTCCCACACCGAACGTGCCAGCCAGTCAAGCTCTTGCTGCTGCTCCCCGGCCATTGGCAGCGCATCTACAGCACCACAGACATCAGGGCTCCAGGCTTTCCCTGACGAACAGGGCTTCGACGTTTACCACCACCTGCGCCTGGGAGTCCATTCCAAAAAAACCCAAGAAAAATCACGAACGTCGGACGATTGCTCCCACACCGAAAGTGCCAGCCAGTCAAGCTCTTGCTCCTCATCACCGGCCACTGGCAGCGCATCTACAGCACCACAGACACTGGGGCTCCGGGCTTTCCCTGACGAACAGGGCTTCGACGTTTACCACCAGCTGCACCTGGGCGCCCACTCCAAAAAAACCCTGAAAAATCACGAATGTCGGACGATTGCTCCCACACCGAACGTGCCAGCCAGTCAAGCTCTTGCTGCTGCTCCCCGGCCATTGGCAGCGCATCTACAGCACCACAGACATCAGGGCTCCAGGCTTTCCCTGACGAACAGGGCTTCGACGTTTACCACCAGCTGCACCTGGGCGCCCACTGAAAAAAACCCAAGAAAAATCACGAACGTCGGACGATTGCTCCCACACCGAAAGTGCCAGCCAGTCAAGCTCTTGCTGCTCCTCACCGGCCATTGGCAGCGCATCCACAGCACCACAGACATCGGGGCTCCGGGCTTTCCCTGACGAACAGGGCTTCGACGTTTACCACCAGCTGCGCCTGGGCGCCCAATAAAAAAAACCCCGAAAAATCACGAACGTCTGACGATTGCTGCCACACAAAAAGTGTCAGCCAGTCAAGCTCCTGCTGCTCCTCAGCGGCCATTGGCAGCGCATCTACAGCACCACAGACATCGGGGCTCCGGGCTTTCCCTGACGAACAGGGCTTCGACGTTTACCACCAGCTGCACCTGGGCGCCCACTCCAAAAATACCCCGAAAAATCATGAACATCGGACGATTGCTCCCACACCGAAAGTGCCAGCCAGTCAAGCTCTTGCTGCTCCTCCCCGGCCATTGGCAGCGCATCTACAGCACCACAGACATCAGGGCTCCAGGCTTTCCCTGACGAACAGGGCTTCGACGTTTACCATCAGCTGCGCCTGGGCGCCCACTAAAAAAAACCCCGAAAAATCACGAACGTCTGACGATTGCTGCCACACAAAAAGTGTCAGCCAGTCAAGCTCCTGCTGCTCCTCAGCGGCCATTGGCAGCGCATCTACAGCACCACAGACATTGGGGCTCCGGGCTTTCCCTGACGAACAGGGCTTCGACGTTTACCACCAGCTGCACCTGGGCGCCCACTCCAAAAATACCCCGAAAAATCACGAACATCGGACGATTGCTCCCACACCGAAAGTGCCAGCCAGTCAAGCTCTTGCTGCTCCTCACCGGCCATTGGCAGCGCATCTACAGCACCACAGACATCGGGGTTCCGGGCTTTCCCTGACGAACAGGGCTTCGACGTTTACCACCAGCTGCACCTGGGCGCCCACTGAAAAAAACCCAAGTAAAATCACGAACGTCGGACGATTGCTCCCACACCGAAAGTGCCAGCCAGTCAAGCTCTTGCTGCTCATCACCGGCCATTGGCAGCCCATCTACAGCACCACAGACACTGGGGCTCCGGGCTTTCCCTGACGAACAGGGCTTCGACGTTTACCATCAGCTGCGCCTGGGCGCCCACTCCAAAAAAACCCTGAAAAATCACGAATGTCGGACGATTGCTCCCACACCGAACGTGCCAGCCAGTCAAGCTCTTGCTGCTGCTCCCCGGCCATTGGCAGCGCATCTACAGCACCACAGACATCAGGGCTCCAGGCTTTCCCTGACGAACAGGGCTTCGACGTTTACCATCAGCTGCGCCTGGGCGCCCACTAAAAAAAACCCCGAAAAATCACGAACGTCTGACGATTGCTGCCACACAAAAAGTGTCAGCCAGTCAAGCTCTTGCTGCTGCTCCCCGGCCATTGGCAGCGCATCTACAGCACCACAGACATCGGGGCTCCGGGCTTTCCCTGACGAACAGGGCTTCGACGTTTACCACCAGCTGCACCTGGGCGCCCACTCCAAAAATACCCCGAAAAATCACGAACATCGGACGATTGCTCCCACACCGAAAGTGCCAGCCAGTCAAGCTCTTGCTGCTCCTCCCCGGCCATTGGCAGCGCATCTACAGCACCACAGACATCGGGGCTCCGGGCTTTCCCTGACGAACAGTGCTTCGACGTTTACCACCAGCTGCACCTGGGGGGCCCACTGAAAAAAAACCCCGAAAAATCATGAACGTCGGACGATTGCTCCCACACCGAAAGTGCCAGCCAGTCAAGCTCTTGCTGCTCCTCACCGGCCATTGGCAGCGCATCTACAGCACCACAGACATCGGGGCTCCGGGCTTTCCCTGACGAACAGGGCTTCGACGTTTACCACCACCTGCACCTGGGCGCCCAGTGGAAAAAAAACCAAGAAAAATCACGAACGTTGGACGATTGCTCCCAAACCTTAAATGCCAGGAATTCAAGCTCTTGCTGCTCCTCACCGGCCATTGGCAGCGCATCTACAGCACCACAGACATCGGGGCTCCGGGCTTTCCCTGACAAACAGGGCTTCGACGTTTACCACCACCTGCACCTGGGGGGCCCACTCCAAAAAACCCCGAAAAATCACGAAGATCGGACGATTGCTCCCACACCGAAAGTGCCAGCCAGTCAAGCTCTTGCTGCTGCTCCCCGGCCATTGGCAGTGCATCTACAGCACCACAGACATCGGGGCTCCGGGCTTTCCCTGACGAACAGGGCTTCGACGTTTACCACCACCTGCACCTGGGCGCCCATTGGAAAAAAACCCAAGAAAAATCACGAACGTTGGACGATTGCTCCCACACAAGAAGTGCCAGCCAGTCAAGCTCCTGCTGCTCCTCAGCGGCCATTGGCAGCGCATCTACAGCACCACAGACATCGGGGCTCCAGGCTTTCCCTGACGAACAGGGCTTCGACGTTTACCACCACCTGCACCTGGGGGGCCCACTGAAAAAAACCCCAAAAAATCATGAACGTCGGAAGATTGCTCCCACTCCGAAAGTGCCAGCAACTCAAGCTCTTGCTGCTCCTCACCGGCCATTGGCAGTGCATCTACAGCACCACAGACATCGGGGCTCCGGGCTTTCCCTGACGAACAGGGGTTCGACGTTTACCACCAGCTGCACCTGGGCGCCCACTCCAAAAAAACGCGAAAAATCACGAACGTCGGACGATTGCTCCCACACAAGAAGTGCCAGCCAGTCAAGCTCCTGCTGCTCCTCAGCGGCCATTGGCAGCGCATCTACAGCACCACAGACATCGGGGCTCCGGGCTTTCCCTCATGAACAGGGCTTCGACGTTTACCACCAGCTGCACCTGGGCGACCAGTGGAAAAAAACCCAAGAAAATCACGAACGTTGGACGATTGCTCCCACACCGAAAGTGCCAGCCAGTCAAGCTCTTGCTGCTCCTCACCGGCCATTGGCAGCGCATCTACAGCACCACAGACATCGGGGCTCCGGGCTTTCCCTGATGAACAGGGCTTCGACGTTTACCACCACCTGTACCTGGGCGCCCATTGGAAAAAAACCCAAGAAAAATCACGAACGTTGGACGATTGCTCCCACACCGAAAGTGCCAGCAACTCAAGCTCTTCCTGCTCATCACCGGCCATTGGCAGCGCATCTACAGCACCACAGACACTGGGGCTCCGGGCTTTCCCTGACGAACAGGGTTTCGACGTTTACCACCAGCTGCACCTTGTCGCCCACTCCTAAAAAACCCCGAAAAATCATGAACGTCGGACGATTGCTCCCACACTGAAAGTGCCAGCCAGTCAACCTCTTGCTGCTGCTCCCCGGCCATTGGCAGCGCATCTACAGCACCACAGACATCAGGGCTCCGGGCTTTCCCTGACGAACAGGGCTTCGACATTTACCACCAGCTGCACCTGGGCGCCCACTGAAAAAAACCCAAGAAAAATCACGAACGTCGGACGATTGCTCCCACACCGAAAGTGCCAGCAACTCAAGCTCTTGCTGCTCCTCACCGGCCATTGGCAGCGCATCTACAGCACCACAGACATCGGGGCTCCGGGCTTTCCCTGACGAACAGGGCTTCGACCTTTACCACCAGCTGCACCTGGGCGCCCACTCCAAAAAAACTTGAAAAATCACGAACGTCGGACGATTGCTCCCACACAAGAAGTGCCAGCCAGTCAAGCTCCTGCTGCTCCTCAGCGGCCATTGGCAGCGCATCTACAGCACCACAGACATCGGGGCTCCGGGCTTTCCCTGAAGAACAGGGCTTCGACGTTTACCACCAGCTGCACCTGGGCGCCCACTGAAAAAAACCCTGAAAAATCACAAACGTCGGACGATTACTCCCACACCGAAAGTGCCAGCCAGTCAAGCTCTTGCTGCTCCTCACCGGCCATTGGCAGCGCATCTACAGCACCACAGACATCGGGGTTCCGGGCTTTCCCTGACGAACAGGGCTTTGACGTTTACCACCAGCTGCACCTGGGCGCCCACTCCAAAAAAACCCTGAAAAATCACGAATGTCGGACGATTGCTCCCACACCGAACGTGCCAGCCAGTCAAGCTCTTGCTGCTGCTCCCCGGCCATTGGCAGCGCATCTACAGCACCACAGACATCAGGGCTCCAGGCTTTCCCTGACGAACAGGGCTTCGACGTTTACCACCACCTGCGCCTGGGAGTCCATTCCAAAAAAACCCAAGAAAAATCACGAACGTCGGACGATTGCTCCCACACCGAAAGTGCCAGCCAGTCAAGCTCTTGCTCCTCATCACCGGCCACTGGCAGCGCATCTACAGCACCACAGACACTGGGGCTCCGGGCTTTCCCTGACGAACAGGGCTTCGACGTTTACCACCAGCTGCACCTGGGCGCCCACTCCAAAAAAACCCTGAAAAATCACGAATGTCGGACGATTGCTCCCACACCGAACGTGCCAGCCAGTCAAGCTCTTGCTGCTGCTCCCCGGCCATTGGCAGCGCATCTACAGCACCACAGACATCAGGGCTCCAGGCTTTCCCTGACGAACAGGGCTTCGACGTTTACCACCAGCTGCACCTGGGCGCCCACTGAAAAAAACCCAAGAAAAATCACGAACGTCGGACGATTGCTCCCACACCGAAAGTGCCAGCCAGTCAAGCTCTTGCTGCTCCTCACCGGCCATTGGCAGCGCATCCACAGCACCACAGACATCGGGGCTCCGGGCTTTCCCTGACGAACAGGGCTTCGACGTTTACCACCAGCTGCGCCTGGGCGCCCAATAAAAAAAACCCCGAAAAATCACGAACGTCTGACGATTGCTGCCACACAAAAAGTGTCAGCCAGTCAAGCTCCTGCTGCTCCTCAGCGGCCATTGGCAGCGCATCTACAGCACCACAGACATCGGGGCTCCGGGCTTTCCCTGACGAACAGGGCTTCGACGTTTACCACCAGCTGCACCTGGGCGCCCACTCCAAAAATACCCCGAAAAATCATGAACGTCTGACGATTGCTGCCACACAAAAAGTGTCAGCCAGTCAAGCTCCTGCTGCTCCTCAGCGGCCATTGGCAGCGCATCTACAGCACCACAGACATTGGGGCTCCGGGCTTTCCCTGACGAACAGGGCTTCGACGTTTACCACCAGCTGCACCTGGGCGCCCACTCCAAAAATACCCCGAAAAATCACGAACATCGGACGATTGCTCCCACACCGAAAGTGCCAGCCAGTCAAGCTCTTGCTGCTCCTCACCGGCCATTGGCAGCGCATCTACAGCACCACAGACATCGGGGTTCCGGGCTTTCCCTGACGAACAGGGCTTCGACGTTTACCACCAGCTGCACCTGGGCGCCCACTGAAAAAAACCCAAGAAAAATCACGAACGTCGGACGATTGCTCCCACACCGAAAGTGCCAGCCAGTCAAGCTCTTGCTGCTCATCACCGGCCATTGGCAGCCCATCTACAGCACCACAGACACTGGGGCTCCGGGCTTTCCCTGACGAACAGGGCTTCGACGTTTACCATCAGCTGCGCCTGGGCGCCCACTCCAAAAAAACCCTGAAAAATCACGAATGTCGGACGATTGCTCCCACACCGAACGTGCCAGCCAGTCAAGCTCTTGCTGCTGCTCCCCGGCCATTGGCAGCGCATCTACAGCACCACAGACATCAGGGCTCCAGGCTTTCCCTGACGAACAGGGCTTCGACGTTTACCACCAGCTGCACCTGGGGGGCCCACTCCAAAAAACCCCGAAAAATCACGAAGATCGGACGATTGCTCCCACACCGAAAGTGCCAGCCAGTCAAGCTCTTGCTGCTGCTCCCCGGCCATTGGCAGTGCATCTACAGCACCACAGACATCGGGGCTCCGGGCTTTCCCTGACGAACAGGGCTTCGACGTTTACCACCACCTGCACCTGGGCGCCCATTGGAAAAAAACCCAAGAAAAATCACGAACGTTGGACGATTGCTCCCACACAAGAAGTGCCAGCCAGTCAAGCTCCTGCTGCTCCTCAGCGGCCATTGGCAGCGCATCTACAGCACCACAGACATCGGGGCTCCAGGCTTTCCCTGACGAACAGGGCTTCGACGTTTACCACCAGCTGCACCTGGGGGGCCCACTGAAAAAAACCCCAAAAAATCATGAACGTCGGACGATTGCTCCCACTCCGAAAGTGCCAGCAACTCAAGCTCTTGCTGCTCCTCACCGGCCATTGGCAGCGCATCTACAGCACCACAGACATCGGGGCTCCGGGCTTTCCCTGACGAACAGGGCTTCGACGTTTACCACCAGCTGCACCTGGGCGCCCACTCCAAAAAAACCCGAAAAATCACGAATGTCGGACGATTGCTCCCACACAAGAAGTGCCAGCCAGTCAAGCTCCTGCTGCTCCTCAGCGGCCATTGGCAGCGCATCTACAGAACCACAGACATCGGGGCTCCGGGCTTTCCCTCACGAACAGGGCTTCGACGTTTACCACCAGCTGCACCTGGGCGACCAGTGGAAAAAAACCCAAGAAAATCACGAACGTTTGACGATTGCTCCCACACCGAAAGTGCCAGCCAGTCAAGCTCTTGCTGCTCCTCACCGGCCATTGGCAGCGCATCTACAGCACCACAGACATCGGGGCTCCGGGCTTTCCCTGATGAACAGGGCTTCGACGTTTACCACCACCTGCACCTGGGCGCCCATTGGAAAAAAACCCAAGAAAAATCACGAACGTTGGACGATTGCTCCCACACCGAAAGTGCCAGCAACTCAAGCTCTTCCTGCTCATCACCGGCCATTGGCAGCGCATCTACAGCACCACAGACACTGGGGCTCCGGGCTTTCCCTGACGAACAGGGTTTCGACGTTTACCACCAGCTGCACCTTGTCGCCCACTCCTAAAAAACCCCGAAAAATCACGAAGATCGGACGATTGCTCCCACACCGAAAGTGCCAGGCAGTCAAGCCCTTGCTGCTCATCACTGGCCATTGGCAGCCCATCTACAGCACCACAGACACTGGGGCTCCGGGCTTTCCCTGACGAACAGGGCTTCGACGTTTACCACCAGCTGCACCTGGGCGCCCACTCCAAAAAAACCCTGAAAAATCACGAATGTCGGACGATTGCTCCCACACCGAACGTGCCAGCCAGTCAAGCTCTTGCTGCTGCTCCCCGGCCATTGGCAGCGCATCTACAGCACCACAGACATCAGGGCTCCAGGCTTTCCCTGACGAACAGGGCTTCGACGTTTACCACCAGCTGCACCTGGGCGCCCACTGAAAAAAACCCAAGAAAAATCACGAACGTCGGACGATTGCTCCCACACCGAAAGTGCCAGCCAGTCAAGCTCTTGCTGCTCCTCACCGGCCATTGGCAGCGCATCCACAGCACCACAGACATCGGGGCTCCGGGCTTTCCCTGACGAACAGGGCTTCGACGTTTACCACCAGCTGCGCCTGGGCGCCCACTAAAAAAAACCCCGAAAAATCACGAACGTCGGACGATTGCTGCCACACAAAAAGTGTCAGCCAGTCAAGCTCCTGCTGCTCCTCAGCGGCCATTGGCAGCGCATCTACAGCACCACAGACATCGGGGCTCCGGGCTTTCCCTGACGAACAGGGCTTCGACGTTTACCACCACCTGCACCTGGGGGGCCCACTGAAAAAAACCCCGAAAAATCATGAACGTCGGACGATTGCTCCCACACCGAAAGTGCCAGCCAGTCAAGCTCTTGCTGCTCCTCACCGGCCATTGGCAGCGCATCTACAGCACCACAGACATCGGGGCTCCGGGCTTTCCCTGACGAACAGGGCTTCGACGTTTACCACCACCTGCACCTGGGCGCCCAGTGGAAAAAAAACCACGAAAAATCAAGAACATTGGACGATTGCTCCCAAACCTTAAATGCCAGGAATTCAAGCTCTTGCTGCTCCTCACCGGCCATTGGCAGTGCATATTCAGCACCACAGACATCGGGGCTCCGGGCTTTCCCTGACAAACAGGGCTTCGACGTTTACCACCAGCTGCACCTGGGGGGCCCACTCCAAAAAACCCCGAAAAATCACGAAGATCGGACGATTGCTCCCACACCGAAAGTGCCAGCCAGTCAAGCTCTTGCTGCTGCTCCCCGGCCATTGGCAGTGCATCTACAGCACCACAGACATCGGGGCTCCGGGCTTTCCCTGACGAACAGGGCTTCGACCTTTACCACCACCTCCACCTGGGCGCCCATTGGAAAAAAACCCAAGAAAAATCACGAACGTTGGACGATTGCTCCCACACAAGAAGTGCCAGCCAGTCAAGCTCCTGCTGCTCCTCAGCGGCCATTGGCAGCGCATCTACAGCACCACAGACATCGGGGCTCCAGGCTTTCCCTGACGAACAGGGCTTCGACGTTTACCACCACCTGCACCTGGGGGGCCCACTGAAAAAAACCCCAAAAAATCATGAACGTCGGAAGATTGCTCCCACTCCGAAAGTGCCAGCAACTCAAGCTCTTGCTGCTCCTCACCGGCCATTGGCAGCGCATCTACAGCACCACAGACATCGGGGCTCCGGGCTTTCCCTGACGAACAGGGGTTCGACGTTTACCACCAGCTGCACCTGGGCGCCCACTCCAAAAAAACGCGAAAAATCACGAACGTCGGACGATTGCTCCCACACAAGAAGTGCCAGCCAGTCAAGCTCCTGCTGCTCCTCAGCGGCCATTGGCAGCGCATCTACAGCACCACAGACATCGGGGCTCCGGGCTTTCCCTCATGAACAGGGCTTCGACGTTTACCACCAGCTGCACCTGGGCGACCAGTGGAAAAAAACCCAAGAAAATCACGAACGTTGGACGATTGCTCCCACACCGAAAGTGCCAGCCAGTCAAGCTCTTGCTGCTCCTCACCGGCCATTGGCAGCGCATCTACAGCACCACAGACATCGGGGCTCCGGGCTTTCCCTGATGAACAGGGCTTCGACGTTTACCACCACCTGTACCTGGGCGCCCATTGGAAAAAAACCCAAGAAAAATCACGAACGTTGGACGATTGCTCCCACACCGAAAGTGCCAGCAACTCAAGCTCTTCCTGCTCATCACCGGCCATTGGCAGCGCATCTACAGCACCACAGACACTGGGGCTCCGGGCTTTCCCTGACGAACAGGGTTTCGACGTTTACCACCAGCTGCACCTTGTCGCCCACTCCTAAAAAACCCCGAAAAATCATGAACGTCGGACGATTGCTCCCACACTGAAAGTGTCAGCCAGTCAACCTCTTGCTGCTGCTCCCCGGCCATTGGCAGCGCATCTACAGCACCACAGACATCAGGGCTCCGGGCTTTCCCTGACGAACAGGGCTTCGACGTTTACCACCAGCTGCACCTGGGCGCCCACTGAAAAAAACCCAAGAAAAATCACGAACGTCGGACGATTGCTCCCACACCGAAAGTGCCAGCAACTCAAGCTCTTGCTGCTCCTCACCGGCCATTGGCAGCGCATCTACAGCACCACAGACATCGGGGCTCCGGGCTTTCCCTGACGAACAGGGCTTCGACCTTTACCACCAGCTGCACCTGGGCGCCCACTCCAAAAAAACTTGAAAAATCACGAACGTCGGACGATTGCTCCCACACAAGAAGTGCCAGCCAGTCAAGCTCCTGCTGCTCCTCAGCGGCCATTGGCAGCGCATCTACAGCACCACAGACATCAGGGCTCCGGGCTTTCCCTGAAGAACAGGGCTTCGACGTTTACCACCAGCTGCACCTGGGCGCCCACTGAAAAAAACCCTGAAAAATCACAAACGTCGGACGATTACTCCCACACCGAAAGTGCCAGCCAGTCAAGCTCTTGCTGCTCCTCACCGGCCATTGGCAGCGCATCTACAGCACCACAGACATCGGGGTTCCGGGCTTTCCCTGACGAACAGGGCTTTGACGTTTACCACCAGCTGCACCTGGGCGCCCACTCCAAAAAAACCCTGAAAAATCACGAATGTCGGACGATTGCTCCCACACCGAACGTGCCAGCCAGTCAAGCTCTTGCTGCTGCTCCCCGGCCATTGGCAGCGCATCTACAGCACCACAGACATCAGGGCTCCAGGCTTTCCCTGACGAACAGGGCTTCGACGTTTACCACCAGCTGCACCTGGGCGCCCACTGAAAAAAACCCAAGAAAAATCACGAACGTCGGACGATTGCTCCCACACCGAAAGTGCCAGCCAGTCAAGCTCTTGCTGCTCCTCACCGGCCATTGGCAGCGCATCGACAGCACCACAGACATCGGGGCTCCGGGCTTTCCCTGACGAACAGGGCTTCGACGTTTACCACCAGCTGCGCCTGGGCGCCCACTAAAAAAAACCCCGAAAAATCACGAACGTCTGACGATTGCTGCCACACAAAAAGTGTCAGCCAGTCAAGCTCCTGCTGCTCCTCAGCGGCCATTGGCAGCGCATCTACAGCACCACAGACATCGGGGCTCCGGGCTTTCCCTGACGAACAGGGCTTCGACGTTTACCACCAGCTGCACCTGGGCGCCCACTCCAAAAATACCCCGAAAAATCATGAACATCGGACGATTGCTCCCACACCGAAAGTGCCAGCCAGTCAAGCTCTTGCTGCTCCTCCCCGGCCATTGGCAGCGCATCTACAGCACCACAGACATCGGGGCTCCGGGCTTTCCCTGACGAACAGGGCTTCGACCTTTACCACCAGCTGCACCTGGGGGGCCCACTGAAAAAAACCCCGAAAAATCATGAACGTCGGACGATTGCTCCCACACCGAAAGTGCCAGCCAGTCAAGCTCTTGCTGCTCCTCACCGGCCATTGGCAGCGCATCTACAGCACCACAGACATCGGGGCTCCGGGCTTTCCCTGACGAACAGGGCTTCGACGTTTACCACCAGCTGCACCTGGGCGCCCATTGGAAAAAAAACCAAGAAAAATCACGAACGTTGGACGATTGCTCCCAAACCTTAAATGCCAGGAATTCAATCTCTTGCTGCTCCTCACCGGCCATTGGCAGCGCATCTACAGCACCACAGACATCGGGGCTCCGGGCTTTCCCTGACGAACAGGGCTTCGACGTTTACCACCAGCTGCACCTGGGGGGCCCACTCCAAAAAACCCCGAAAAATCACGAAGATCGGACGATTGCTCCCACACCGAAAGTGCCAGCCAGTCAAGCTCTTGCTGCTGCTCCCCGGCCATTGGCAGTGCATCTACAGCACCACAGACATCGGGGCTCCGGGCTTTCCCTGACGAACAGGGCTTCGACGTTTACCACCACCTGCACCTGGGCGCCCATTGGAAAAAAACCCAAGAAAAATCACGAACGTTGGACGATTGCTCCCACACAAGAAGTGCCAGCCAGTCAAGCTCCTGCTGCTCCTCAGCGGCCATTGGCAGCGCATCTACAGCACCACAGACATCGGGGCTCCAGGCTTTCCCTGACGAACAGGGCTTCGACGTTTACCACCAGCTGCACCTGGGGGGCCCACTGAAAAAAACCCCAAAAAATCATGAACGTCGGACGATTGCTCCCACTCCGAAAGTGCCAGCAACTCAAGCTCTTGCTGCTCCTCACCGGCCATTGGCAGCGCATCTACAGCACCACAGACATCGGGGCTCCGGGCTTTCCCTGACGAACAGGGCTTCGACGTTTACCACCAGCTGCACCTGGGCGCCCACTCCAAAAAAACCCGAAAAATCACGAATGTCGGACGATTGCTCCCACACAAGAAGTGCCAGCCAGTCAAGCTCCTGCTGCTCCTCAGCGGCCATTGGCAGCGCATCTACAGAACCACAGACATCGGGGCTCCGGGCTTTCCCTCACGAACAGGGCTTCGACGTTTACCACCAGCTGCACCTGGGCGACCAGTGGAAAAAAACCCAAGAAAATCACGAACGTTTGACGATTGCTCCCACACCGAAAGTGCCAGCCAGTCAAGCTCTTGCTGCTCCTCACCGGCCATTGGCAGCGCATCTACAGCACCACAGACATCGGGGCTCCGGGCTTTCCCTGATGAACAGGGCTTCGACGTTTACCACCACCTGCACCTGGGCGCCCATTGGAAAAAAACCCAAGAAAAATCACGAACGTTGGACGATTGCTCCCACACCGAAAGTGCCAGCAACTCAAGCTCTTCCTGCTCATCACCGGCCATTGGCAGCGCATCTACAGCACCACAGACACTGGGGCTCCGGGCTTTCCCTGACGAACAGGGTTTCGACGTTTACCACCAGCTGCACCTGGGCGCCCATTCCAAAAAAACCCGAAAAATCACGAACGTCGGATGATTGCTCCCACACCGAAAGTGCCAGCCAGTCAAGCTCCTGCTGCACCTCCCCGGCCATTGTCAGCGCATCTACAGCACCACAGACATCGGGGCTCCGGGCTTTCCTTGACGAACAGGGCTTCGAGGTTTACCACCAGCTGCACCTGGGCGCCCACTGAAAAAAACCCCGAAAAATCACGAACGTCGGACGATTGCTCCCACACCGAAAGTGCCAGCCAGTCAAGCTCTTGCTGCTCCTCCCCGGCCATTGGCAGCGCATCTACAGCACCACAGACATCGGGGCTCCGGGATTTCCCTGACGAACAGGGCTTCGACGTTTACCACCAGCTGCACCTGGGGGGCCCACTGAAAAAAACCCCGAAAAATCATGAACGTCGGACGATTGCTCCCACAGCGAAAGTGCCAGCCACTCAAGCTCTTGCTGCTCATCACTGGCCATTGGCAGCCCATCTACAGCACCACAGACATCTGGGCTCCGGGCTTTCCCTGACGAACAGGGCTTCGACGTTTACCACCAGCTGCACCTGGGCACGCACTCCAAAAAAACCCGAAAAATCACGAACGTGGGACGATTGCTCCCACACCGAAAGTGCCACCCAGTCAAGCTCTTGCTGCTCCTCACCGGCCATTGGCAGCGCATCTACAGCACCACAGACATCGGGGCTCGGGGCTTTCCCTGACGAACAGGGCTTCGACGTTTACCACCAGCTGCACCTGGTCGCCCACTCCAAAAAAACCCGAAAAATCACGAACGTCGGACGATTGCTCCCACACCGAAAGTGCCAGCCAGTCAAGCTCCTGCTGCTCCTCAGCGGCCATTGACAGCGCATCTACCGCACCACAGACATCGGGGCTCCGGGCTTTCCCTGACGAACAGGGCTTCGACGTTTACCACCAGCTGCACCTGGGTTCCCACTAAAAAAACCCCAAAAAATCACGAACGTCGGACGATTGCTCCCACAAAAAAAGTGCCAGCCAGTCAAGCTCTTGCTGCTCCTCCCCGGCCATTGGCAGCGCATCTACAGCACCACAGACATCGGGGCTCCGGGCTTTCCCTGACGAACAGGGCTTCGACGTTTACCACCAGCTGCACCTGGGGGGCCCACTGAAAAAAACCCCGAATAATCATGAACGTCGGACGATTGCTCCCACACCGAAAGTGCCAGCCACTCAAGCTCTTGCTGCTCATCACCGGCCATTGGCAGCGCATCTACAGCACCACAGACATCGGGGCTCCGGGCTTTCCCTGACGAACAGGGCTTCGACGTTTACCACCAGCTGCACCTGGGCACGCACTCCAAAAAAACCCGAAAAATCACGAACGTCGGACGATTGCTCCCACACCGAAAGTGCCACCCAGTCAAGCTCTTGCTGCTCCTCACCGGCCATTGGCAGCGCATCTACAGCACCACAGACATCGGGGCTCGGGGCTTTCCCTGACGAACAGGGCTTCGACGTTTACCACCATCTGCAGCTGGGCGCCCATTAAAAAAAAACACAAGAAAAATCACGAACGTTGGACGATTGCTTCCACACCAAAAGTGCCAGCAACTCAAGCTCTTGCTGCTCATCACCGGCCATTGGCAGCCCATCTACAGCACCACAGACATCGGGGCTCCGGGCTTTCCCTCACGAACAGGGCTTCGACGTTTACCACCAGCTGCACCTGGGCGCCCACTGAAAAAAACCCTGAAAAATCACAAACGTCGGACGATTGCTCCCACACCGAAAGTGCCAGCCAGTCAAGCTCTTGCTGCTCCTCACCGGCCATTGGCAGCGCATCTACAGCACCACAGACATCGGGGTTCCGGGCTTTCCCTGACGAACAGGGCTTCGACGTTTACCACCAGCTGCACCTGGGCGCCCACTGAAAAAAACCCAAGAAAAATCACGAACGTCGGACGATTGCTCCCACACCGAAAGTGCCAGCCAGTCAAGCTCTTGCTGCTCATCACCGGCCATTGGCAGCCCATCTACAGCACCACAGACACTGGGGCTCCGGGCTTTCCCTGACGAACAGGGCTTCGACGTTTACCACCAGCTGCACCTGGGCGCCCACTCCAAAAAAACCCTGAAAAATCACGAATGTCGGACGATTGCTCCCACACCGAACGTGCCAGCCAGTCAAGCTCTTGCTGCTGCTCCCCGGCCATTGGCAGCGCATCTACAGCACCACAGACATCAGGGCTCCAGGCTTTCCCTGACGAACAGGGCTTCGACGTTTACCATCAGCTGCGCCTGGGCGCCCACTAAAAAAAACCCCGAAAAATCACGAACGTCTGACGATTGCTGCCACACAAAAAGTGTCAGCCAGTCAAGCTCCTGCTGCTCCTCAGCGGCCATTGGCAGCGCATCTACAGCACCACAGACATCGGGGCTCCGGGCTTTCCCTGACGAACAGGGCTTCGACGTTTACCACCAGCTGCACCTGGGCGCCCACTCCAAAAATACCCCGAAAAATCACGAACATCGGACGATTGCTCCCACACCGAAAGTGCCAGCCAGTCAAGCTCTTGCTGCTCCTCCCCGGCCATTGGCAGCGCATCTACAGCACCACAGACATCGGGGCTCCGGGCTTTCCCTGACGAACAGGGCTTCGACGTTTACCACCAGCTGCACCTGGGGGGCCCACTGAAAAAAACCCCGAAAAATCATGAACGTCGGACGATTGCTCCCACACCGAAAGTGCCAGCCAGTCAAGCTCTTGCTGCTCCTCACCGGCCATTGGCAGCGCATCTACAGCACCACAGACATCGGGGCTCCGGGCTTTCCCTGACGAACAGGGCTTCGACGTTTACCACCACCTGCACCTGGGCGCCCAGTGGAAAAAAAACCAAGAAAAATCACGAACGTTGGACGATTGCTCCCAAACCTTAAATGCCAGGAATTCAAGCTCTTGCTGCTCCTCAGCGGCCATTGGCAGCGCATCTACAGCACCACAGACATCGGGGCTCCAGGCTTTCCCTGACGAACAGGGCTTCGACGTTTACCACCAGCTGCACCTGGGGGGCCCACTGAAAAAAACCCCAAAAAATCATGAACGTCGGACGATTGCTCCCACTCCGAAAGTGCCAGCAACTCAAGCTCTTGCTGCTCCTCACCGGCCATTGGCAGCGCATCTACAGCACCACAGACATCGGGGCTCCGGGCTTTCCCTGACGAACAGGGCTTCGACGTTTACCACCAGCTGCACCTGGGCGCCCACTCCAAAAAAACCCGAAAAATCACGAATGTCGGACGATTGCTCCCACACAAGAAGTGCCAGCCAGTCAAGCTCCTGCTGCTCCTCCCCGGCCATTGGCAGCGCATCTACAGAACCACAGACATCGGGGCTCCGGGCTTTCCCTCACGAACAGGGCTTCGACGTTTACCACCAGCTGCACCTGGGCGACCAGTGGAAAAAAACCCAAGAAAATCACGAACGTTTGACGATTGCTCCCACACCGAAAGTGCCAGCCAGTCAAGCTCTTGCTGCTCCTCACCGGCCATTGGCAGCGCATCTACAGCACCACAGACATCGGGGCTCCGGGCTTTCCCTGATGAACAGGGCTTCGACGTTTACCACCACCTGCACCTGGGCGCCCATTGGAAAAAAACCCAAGAAAAATCACGAACGTTGGACGATTGCTCCCACACCGAAAGTGCCAGCAACTCAAGCTCTTCCTGCTCATCACCGGCCATTGGCAGCGCATCTACAGCACCACAGACACTGGGGCTCCGGGCTTTCCCTGACGAACAGGGTTTCGACGTTTACCACCAGCTGCACCTGGGCGCCCATTCCAAAAAAACCCGAAAAATCACGAACGTCGGATGATTGCTCCCACACCGAAAGTGCCAGCCAGTCAAGCTCCTGCTGCACCTCCCCGGCCATTGTCAGCGCATCTACAGCACCACAGACATCGGGGCTCCGGGCTTTCCTTGACGAACAGGGCTTCGAGGTTTACCACCAGCTGCACCTGGGCGCCCACTGAAAAAAACCCCGAAAAATCACGAACGTTGGACGATTGCTCCCACACCGAAAGTGCCAGCCAGTCAAGCTCTTGCTGCTCCTCCCCGGCCATTGGCAGCGCATCTACAGCACCACAGACATCGGGGCTCCGGGATTTCCCTGACGAACAGGGCTTCGACGTTTACCACCAGCTGCACCTGGGGGGCCCACTGAAAAAAACCCCGAAAAATCATGAACGTCGGACGATTGCTCCCACAGCGAAAGTGCCAGCCACTCAAGCTCTTGCTGCTCATCACTGGCCATTGGCAGCCCATCTACAGCACCACAGACATCTGGGCTCCGGGCTTTCCCTGACGAACAGGGCTTCGACGTTTACCACCAGCTGCACCTGGGCACGCACTCCAAAAAAACCCGAAAAATCACGAACGTGGGACGATTGCTCCCACACCGAAAGTGCCACCCAGTCAAGCTCTTGCTGCTCCTCACCGGCCATTGGCAGCGCATCTACAGCACCACAGACATCGGGGCTCGGGGCTTTCCCTGACGAACAGGGCTTCGACGTTTACCACCAGCTGCACCTGGTCGCCCACTCCAAAAAAACCCGAAAAATCACGAACGTCGGACGATTGCTCCCACACCGAAAGTGCCAGCCAGTCAAGCTCCTGCTGCTCCTCAGCGGCCATTGACAGCGCATCTACCGCACCACAGACATCGGGGCTCCGGGCTTTCCCTGACGAACAGGGCTTCGACGTTTACCACCAGCTGCACCTGGGTGCCCACTAAAAAAACCCCAAAAAATCACGAACGTCGGACGATTGCTCCCACAAAAAAAGTGCCAGCCAGTCAAGCTCTTGCTGCTCCTCCCCGGCCATTGGCAGCGCATCTACAGCACCACAGACATCGGGGCTCCGGGCTTTCCCTGACGAACAGGGCTTCGACGTTTACCACCAGCTGCACCTGGGGGGCCCACTGAAAAAAACCCCGAATAATCATGAACGTCGGACGATTGCTCCCACACCGAAAGTGCCAGCCACTCAAGCTCTTGCTGCTCATCACCGGCCATTGGCAGCGCATCTACAGCACCACAGACATCGGGGCTCCGGGCTTTCCCTGACGAACAGGGCTTCGACGTTTACCACCAGCTGCACCTGGGCACGCACTCCAAAAAAACCCGAAAAATCACGAACGTCGGACGATTGTTCCCACACCGAAAGTGCCACCCAGTCAAGCTCTTGCTGCTCCTCACCGGCCATTGGCAGCGCATCTACAGCACCACAGACATCGGGGCTCGGGGCTTTCCCTGACGAACAGGGCTTCGACGTTTACCACCATCTGCAGCTGGGCGCCCATTAAAAAAAAACACAAGAAAAATCACGAACGTTGGACGATTGCTTCCACACCAAAAGTGCCAGCAACTCAAGCTCTTGCTGCTCATCACCGGCCATTGGCAGCCCATCTACAGCACCACAGACATCGGGGCTCCGGGCTTTCCCTCACGAACAGGGCTTCGACGTTTACCACCAGCTGCACCTGGGCGCCCACTGAAAAAAACCCTGAAAAATCACAAACGTCGGACGATTGCTCCCACACCGAAAGTGCCAGCCAGTCAAGCTCTTGCTGCTCCTCACCGGCCATTGGCAGCGCATCTACAGCACCACAGACATCGGGGTTCCGGGCTTTCCCTGACGAACAGGGCTTCGACGTTTACCACCAGCTGCACCTGGGCGCCCACTGAAAAAAACCCAAGAAAAATCATGAACGTCGGACGATTGCTCCCACACCGAAAGTGCCAGCCAGTCAAGCTCTTGCTGCTCATCACCGGCCATTGGCAGCCCATCTACAGCACCACAGACACTGGGGCTCCGGGCTTTCCCTGACGAACAGGGCTTCGACGTTTACCACCAGCTGCACCTGGGCGCACACTCCAAAAAAACCCTGAAAAATCACGAATGTCGGACGATTGCTCCCACACCGAACGTGCCAGCCAGTCAAGCTCTTGCTGCTGCTCCCCGGCCATTGGCAGCGCATCTACAGCACCACAGACATCAGGGCTCCAGGCTTTCCCTGACGAACAGGGCTTCGACGTTTACCATCAGCTGCGCCTGGGCGCCCACTAAAAAAAACCCCGAAAAATCACGAACGTCTGACGATTGCTGCCACACAAAAAGTGTCAGCCAGTCAAGCTCCTGCTGCTCCTCAGCGGCCATTGGCAGCGCATCTACAGCACCACAGACATCGGGGCTCCGGGCTTTCCCTGACGAACAGGGCTTCGACGTTTACCACCAGCTGCACCTGGGCGCCCACTCCAAAAATACCCCGAAAAATCACGAACATCGGACGATTGCTCCCACACCGAAAGTGCCAGCCAGTCAAGCTCTTGCTGCTCCTCCCCGGCCATTGGCAGCGCATCTACAGCACCACAGACATCGGGGCTCCGGGCTTTCCCTGACGAACAGTGCTTCGACGTTTACCACCAGCTGCACCTGGGGGGCCCACTGAAAAAAACCCCGAAAAATCATGAACGTCGGACGATTGCTCCCACACCGAAAGTGCCAGCCAGTCAAGCTCTTGCTGCTCCTCACCGGCCATTGGCAGCGCATCTACAGCACCACAGACATCGGGGCTCCGGGCTTTCCCTGACGAACAGGGCTTCGACGTTTACCACCACCTGCACCTGGGCGCCCAGTGGAAAAAAAACCAAGAAAAATCACGAACGTTGGACGATTGCTCCCAAACCTTAAATGCCAGGAATTCAAGCTCTTGCTGCTCCTCAGCGGCCATTGGCAGCGCATCTACAGCACCACAGACATCGGGGCTCCAGGCTTTCCCTGACGAACAGGGCTTCGACGTTTACCACCACCTGCACCTGGGGGGCCCACTGAAAAAAACCCCAAAAAATCATGAACGTCGGAAGATTGCTCCCACTCCGAAAGTGCCAGCAACTCAAGCTCTTGCTGCTCCTCACCGGCCATTGGCAGCGCATCTACAGCACCACAGACATCGGGGCTCCGGGCTTTCCCTGACGAACAGGGCTTCGACGTTTACCACCAGCTGCACCTGGGCGCCCACTCCAAAAAAAACCCGAAAAATCACGAACGTCGGACGATTGCTCCCACACCAAAATTGCCAGCCAGTCAAGCTCCTGCTGCTCCTCAGCGGCCATTGGCAGCGCATCTACAGCACCACAGACATCGGGGCTCCGGGCTTTCCCTGATGAACAGGGCTTCGACGTTTACCACCACCTGCACCTGGGCGCCCATTGGAAAAAAACCCAAGAAAAATCACGAACGTTGGACGATTGCTCCCACACCGAAAGTGCCAGCAACTCAAGCTCTTCCTGCTCATCACCGGCCATTGGCAGCGCATCTACAGCACCACAGACACTGGGGCTCCGGGCTTTCCCTGACGAACAGGGTTTCGACGTTTACCACCAGCTGCACCTTGTCGCCCACTCCTAAAAAACCCCGAAAAATCATGAACGTCGGACGATTGCTCCCACACCGAAAGTGCCAGCCAGTCAAGCCCTTGCTGCTCATCACTGGCCATTGGCAGCGCATCTACAGCACCACAGACACTGGGGCTCCGGGCTTTCCCTGACGAACAGGGCTTCGACGTTTACCACCAGCTGCACCTGGGCGCCCACTCCAAAAAAACCCTGAAAAATCACGAATGTCGGACGATTGCTCCCACACCGAACGTGCCAGCCAGTCAAGCTCTTGCTGCTGCTCCCCGGCCATTGGCAGCGCATCTACAGCACCACAGACATCAGGGCTCCAGGCTTTCCCTGACGAACAGGGCTTCGACGTTTACCACCAGCTGCACCTGGGCGCCCACTGAAAAAAACCCAAGAAAAATCACGAACGTCGGACGATTGCTCCCACACCGAAAGTGCCAGCCAGTCAAGCTCTTGCTGCTCCTCACCGGCCATTGGCAGCGCATCCACAGCACCACAGACATCGGGGCTCCGGGCTTTCCCTGACGAACAGGGCTTCGACGTTTACCACCAGCTGCACCTGGGCGCCCACTAAAAAAAACCCCGAAAAATCACGAACGTCGGACGATTGCTGCCACACAAAAAGTGTCAGCCAGTCAAGCTCCTGCTGCTCCTCAGCGGCCATTGGCAGCGCATCTACAGCACCACAGACATCGGGGCTCCGGGCTTTCCCTGACGAACAGGGCTTCGACGTTTACCACCACCTGCACCTGGGGGGCCCACTGAAAAAAACCCCGAAAAATCATGAACGTCGGACGATTGCTCCCACACAAAAAGTGCCAGCCAGTCAAGCTCTTGCTGCTCCTCACCGGCCATTGGCAGCGCATCTACAGCACCACAGACATCGGGGCTCCGGGCTTTCCCTGACGAACAGGGCTTCGACGTTTACCACCACCTGCACCTGGGCGCCCAGTGGAAAAAAAACCACGAAAAATCACGAACGTTGGACGATTGCTCCCAAACCTTAAATGCCAGGAATTCAAGCTCTTGCTGCTCCTCACCGGCCATTGGCAGTGCATATTCAGCACCACAGACATCGGGGCTCCGGGCTTTCCCTGACAAACAGGGCTTCGACGTTTACCACCAGCTGCACCTGGGGGGCCCACTCCAAAAAACCCCGAAAAATCACGAAGATCGGACGATTGCTCCCACACCGAAAGTGCCAGCCAGTCAAGCTCTTGCTGCTGCTCCCCGGCCATTGGCAGTGCATCTACAGCACCACAGACATCGGGGCTCCGGGCTTTCCCTGACGAACAGGGCTTCGACGTTTACCACCACCTGCACCTGGGCGCCCATTGGAAAAAAACCCAAGAAAAATCACGAACGTTGGACGATTGCTCCCACACAAGAAGTGCCAGCCAGTCAAGATCCTGCTGCTCCTCAGCGGCCATTGGCAGCGCATCTACAGCACCACAGACATCGGGGCTCCAGGCTTTCCCTGACGAACAGGGCTTCGACGTTTACCACCACCTGCACCTGGTCGCCCACTCCAAAAAAACCCGAAAAATCACGAACGTCGGACGATTGCTCCCACACCGAAAGTGCCAGCCAGTCAAGCTCCTGCTGCTCCTCAGCGGCCATTGACAGCGCATCTACCGCACCACAGACATCGGGGCTCCGGGCTTTCCCTGACGAACAGGGCTTCGACGTTTACCACCAGCTGCACCTGGGTGCCCACTAAAAAAACCCCAAAAAATCACGAACGTCGGACGATTGCTCCCACACCGAAAGTGCCAGCCAGTCAAGCTCCTGCTGCTCCTCAGCGGCCATTGACAGCGCATCTACCGCACCACAGACATCGGGGCTCCGGGCTTTCCCTGACGAACAGGGCTTCGACGTTTACCACCAGCTGCACCTGGGGGGCCCACTGAAAAAAACCCCGAATAATCATGAACGTCGGACGATTGCTCCCACACCGAAAGTGCCAGCCACTCAAGCTCTTGCTGCTCATCACCGGCCATTGGCAGCGCATCTACAGCACCACAGACATCGGGGCTCCGGGCTTTCCCTGACGAACAGGGCTTCGACGTTTACCACCAGCTGCACCTGGGCACGCACTCCAAAAAAACCCGAAAAATCACGAACGTCGGACGATTGCTCCCACACCGAAAGTGCCACCCAGTCAAGCTCTTGCTGCTCCTCACCGGCCATTGGCAGCGCATCTACAGCACCACAGACATCGGGGCTCGGGGCTTTCCCTGACGAACAGGGCTTCGACGTTTACCACCATCTGCAGCTGGGCGCCCATTAAAAAAAAACACAAGAAAAATCACGAACGTTGGACGATTGCTTCCACACCAAAAGTGCCAGCAACTCAAGCTCTTGCTGCTCATCACCGGCCATTGGCAGCGCATCTACAGCACCACAGACATCGGGGCTCCGGGCTTTCCCTCACGAACAGGGCTTCGACGTTTACCACCAGCTGCACCTGGGCGCCCACTGAAAAAAACCCTGAAAAATCACAAACGTCGGACGATTGCTCCCACACCGAAAGTGCCAGCCAGTCAAGCTCTTGCTGCTCCTCACCGGCCATTGGCAGCGCATCTACAGCACCACAGACATCGGGGTTCCGGGCTTTCCCTGACGAACAGGGCTTCGACGTTTACCACCAGCTGCACCTGGGCGCCCACTGAAAAAAACCCAAGAAAAATCACGAACGTCGGACGATTGCTCCCACACCGAAAGTGCCAGCCAGTCAAGCTCTTGCTGCTCATCACCGGCCATTGGCAGCCCATCTACAGCACCACAGACACTGGGGCTCCGGGCTTTCCCTGACGAACAGGGCTTCGACGTTTACCACCAGCTGCACCTGGGCGCCCACTCCAAAAAAACCCTGAAAAATCACGAATGTCGGACGATTGCTCCCACACCGAACGTGCCAGCCAGTCAAGCTCTTGCTGCTGCTCCCCGGCCATTGGCAGCGCATCTACAGCACCACAGACATCAGGGCTCCAGGCTTTCCCTGACGAACAGGGCTTCGACGTTTACCATCAGGTGCGCCTGGGCGCCCACTAAAAAAAACCCCGAAAAATCACGAACGTCTGACGATTGCTGCCACACAAAAAGTGTCAGCCAGTCAAGCTCCTGCTGCTCCTCAGCGGCCATTGGCAGCGCATCTACAGCACCACAGACATCGGGGCTCCGGGCTTTCCCTGACGAACAGGGCTTCGACGTTTACCACCAGCTGCACCTGGGCGCCCACTCCAAAAATACCCCGAAAAATCACGAACATCGGACGATTGCTCCCACACCGAAAGTGCCAGCCAGTCAAGCTCTTGCTGCTCCTCCCCGGCCATTGGCAGCGCATCTACAGCACCACAGACATCGGGGCTCCGGGCTTTCCCTGACGAACAGTGCTTCGACGTTTACCACCAGCTGCACCTGGGGGGCCCACTGAAAAAAACCCCGAAAAATCATGAACGTCGGACGATTGCTCCCACACCGAAAGTGCCAGCCAGTCAAGCTCTTGCTGCTCCTCACCGGCCATTGGCAGCGCATCTACAGCACCACAGACATCGGGGCTCCGGGCTTTCCCTGACGAACAGGGCTTCGACGTTTACCACCACCTGCACCTGGGCGCCCAGTGGAAAAAAAACCAAGAAAAATCACGAACGTTGGACGATTGCTCCCAAACCTTAAATGCCAGGAATTCAAGCTCTTGCTGCTCCTCAGCGGCCATTGGCAGCGCATCTACAGCACCACAGACATCGGGGCTCCAGGCTTTCCCTGACGAACAGGGCTTCGACGTTTACCACCACCTGCACCTGGGGGGCCCACTGAAAAAAACCCCAAAAAATCATGAACGTCGGAAGATTGCTCCCACTCCGAAAGTGCCAGCAACTCAAGCTCTTGCTGCTCCTCACCGGCCATTGGCAGCGCATCTACAGCACCACAGACATCGGGGCTCCGGGCTTTCCCTGACGAACAGGGCTTCGACGTTTACCACCAGCTGCACCTGGGCGCCCACTCCAAAAAAAACCCGAAAAATCACGAACGTCGGACGATTGCTCCCACACCAAAATTGCCAGCCAGTCAAGCTCCTGCTGCTCCTCAGCGGCCATTGGCAGCGCATCTACAGCACCACAGACATCGGGGCTCCGGGCTTTCCCTGATGAACAGGGCTTCGACGTTTACCACCACCTGCACCTGGGCGCCCATTGGAAAAAAACCCAAGAAAAATCACGAACGTTGGACGATTGCTCCCACACCGAAAGTGCCAGCAACTCAAGCTCTTCCTGCTCATCACCGGCCATTGGCAGCGCATCTACAGCACCACAGACACTGGGGCTCCGGGCTTTCCCTGACGAACAGGGTTTCGACGTTTACCACCAGCTGCACCTTGTCGCCCACTCCTAAAAAACCCCGAAAAATCATGAACGTCGGACGATTGCTCCCACACCGAAAGTGCCAGCCAGTCAAGCCCTTGCTGCTCATCACTGGCCATTGGCAGCGCATCTACAGCACCACAGACACTGGGGCTCCGGGCTTTCCCTGACGAACAGGGCTTCGACGTTTACCACCAGCTGCACCTGGGCGCCCACTCCAAAAAAACCCTGAAAAATCACGAATGTCGGACGATTGCTCCCACACCGAACGTGCCAGCCAGTCAAGCTCTTGCTGCTGCTCCCCGGCCATTGGCAGCGCATCTACAGCACCACAGACATCAGGGCTCCAGGCTTTCCCTGACGAACAGGGCTTCGACGTTTACCACCAGCTGCACCTGGGCGCCCACTGAAAAAAACCCAAGAAAAATCACGAACGTCGGACGATTGCTCCCACACCGAAAGTGCCAGCCAGTCAAGCTCTTGCTGCTCCTCACCGGCCATTGGCAGCGCATCCACAGCACCACAGACATCGGGGCTCCGGGCTTTCCCTGACGAACAGGGCTTCGACGTTTACCACCAGCTGCACCTGGGCGCCCACTAAAAAAAACCCCGAAAAATCACGAACGTCGGACGATTGCTGCCACACAAAAAGTGTCAGCCAGTCAAGCTCCTGCTGCTCCTCAGCGGCCATTGGCAGCGCATCTACAGCACCACAGACATCGGGGCTCCGGGCTTTCCCTGACGAACAGGGCTTCGACGTTTACCACCACCTGCACCTGGGGGGCCCACTGAAAAAAACCCCGAAAAATCATGAACGTCGGACGATTGCTCCCACACAAAAAGTGCCAGCCAGTCAAGCTCTTGCTGCTCCTCACCGGCCATTGGCAGCGCATCTACAGCACCACAGACATCGGGGCTCCGGGCTTTCCCTGACGAACAGGGCTTCGACGTTTACCACCACCTGCACCTGGGCGCCCAGTGGAAAAAAAACCACGAAAAATCACGAACGTTGGACGATTGCTCCCAAACCTTAAATGCCAGGAATTCAAGCTCTTGCTGCTCCTCACCGGCCATTGGCAGTGCATATTCAGCACCACAGACATCGGGGCTCCGGGCTTTCCCTGACAAACAGGGCTTCGACGTTTACCACCAGCTGCACCTGGGGGGCCCACTCCAAAAAACCCCGAAAAATCACGAAGATCGGACGATTGCTCCCACACCGAAAGTGCCAGCCAGTCAAGCTCTTGCTGCTGCTCCCCGGCCATTGGCAGTGCATCTACAGCACCACAGACATCGGGGCTCCGGGCTTTCCCTGACGAACAGGGCTTCGACGTTTACCACCACCTGCACCTGGGCGCCCATTGGAAAAAAACCCAAGAAAAATCACGAACGTTGGACGATTGCTCCCACACAAGAAGTGCCAGCCAGTCAAGATCCTGCTGCTCCTCAGCGGCCATTGGCAGCGCATCTACAGCACCACAGACATCGGGGCTCCAGGCTTTCCCTGACGAACAGGGCTTCGACGTTTACCACCACCTGCACCTGGGGGGCCCACTGAAAAAAACCCCAAAAAATCATGAACGTCGGAAGATTGCTCCCACTCCGAAAGTGCCAGCAACTCAAGCTCTTGCTGCTCCTCACCGGCCATTGGCAGCGCATCTACAGCACCACAGACATCGGGGCTCCGGGCTTTCCCTGACGAACAGGGGTTCGACGTTTACCACCAGCTGCACCTGGGCGCCCACTCCAAAAAAACGCGAAAAATCACGAACGTCGGACGATTGCTCCCACACAAGAAGTGCCAGCCAGTCAAGCTCCTGCTGCTCCTCACCGGCCATTGGCAGCGCATCTACAGCACCACAGACATCGGGGCTCCGGGCTTTCCCTCATGAACAGGGCTTCGACGTTTACCACCAGCTGCACCTGGGCGACCAGTGGAAAAAAACCCAAGAAAATCACGAACGTTGGACGATTGCTCCCACACCGAAAGTGCCAGCCAGTCAAGCTCTTGCTGCTCCTCACCGGCCATTGGCAGCGCATCTACAGCACCACAGACATCGGGGCTCCGGGCTTTCCCTGACGAACAGGGCTTCGACGTTTACCACCACCTGCACCTGGGCGCCCATTGGAAAAAAACCCAAGAAAAATCACGAACGTTGGACGATTGCTCCCACACCGAAAGTGCCAGCAACTCAAGCTCTTCCTGCTCATCACCGGCCATTGGCAGCGCATCTACAGCACCACAGACACTGGGGCTCCGGGCTTTCCCTGACGAACAGGGTTTCGACGTTTACCACCAGCTGCACCTGGGCGCCCACTCCTAAAAAACCCCGAAAAATCATGAACGTCGGACGATTGCTCCCACACTGAAAGTGCCAGCCAGTCAACCTCTTGCTGCTGCTCCCCGGCCATTGGCAGCGCATCTACAGCACCACAGACATCAGGGCTCCGGGCTTTCCCTGACGAACAGGGCTTCGACGTTTACCACCAGCTGCACCTGGGCGCCCACTCCTAAAAAACCCCGAAAAATCATGAACGTCGGACGATTGCTCCCACACTGAAAGTGCCAGCCAGTCAACCTCTTGCTGCTGCTCCCCGGCCATTGGCAGCGCATCTACAGCACCACAGACATCAGGGCTCCGGGCTTTCCCTGACGAACAGGGCTTCGACGTTTACCACCAGCTGCACCTGGGCGCCCACTGAAAAAAACCCAAGAAAAATCACGAACGTCGGACGATTGCTCCCACACCGAAAGTGCCAGCAACTCAAGCTCTTGCTGCTGCTCCCCGGCCATTGGCAGCGCATCTACAGCACCACAGACATCAGGGCTCCAGGCTTTCCCTGACGAACAGGGCTTCGACGTTTACCACCACCTGCGCCTGGGAGTCCATTCCAAAAAAACCCAAGAAAAATCACGAACGTCGGACGATTGCTCCCACACCGAAAGTGCCAGCCAGTCAAGCTCTTGCTCCTCATCACCGGCCACTGGCAGCGCATCTACAGCACCACAGACACTGGGGCTCCGGGCTTTCCCTGACGAACAGGGCTTCGACGTTTACCACCAGCTGCACCTGGGCGCCCACTCCAAAAAAACCCTGAAAAATCACGAATGTCGGACGATTGCTCCCACACCGAACGTGCCAGCCAGTCAAGCTCTTGCTGCTGCTCCCCGGCCATTGGCAGCGCATCTACAGCACCACAGACATCAGGGCTCCAGGCTTTCCCTGACGAACAGGGCTTCGACGTTTACCACCAGCTGCACCTGGGCGCCCACTGAAAAAAACCCAAGAAAAATCACGAACGTCCGACGATTGCTCCCACACCGAAAGTGCCAGCCAGTCAAGCTCTTGCTGCTCCTCACCGGCCATTGGCAGCGCATCCACAGCACCACAGACATCGGGGCTCCGGGCTTTCCCTGACGAACAGGGCTTCGACGTTTACCACCAGCTGCGCCTGGGCGCCCACTAAAAAAAACCCCGAAAAATCACGAACGTCTGACGATTGCTGCCACACAAAAAGTGTCAGCCAGTCAAGCTCCTGCTGCTCCTCAGCGGCCATTGGCAGCGCATCTACAGCACCACAGACATCGGGGCTCCGGGCTTTCCCTGACGAACAGGGCTTCGACGTTTACCACCAGCTGCACCTGGGCGCCCACTCCAAAAATACCCCGAAAAATCATGAACATCGGACGATTGCTCCCACACCGAAAGTGCCAGCCAGTCAAGCTCTTGCTGCTCCTCCCCGGCCATTGGCAGCGCATCTACAGCACCACAGACATCGGGGCTCCGGGCTTTCCCTGACGAACAGGGCTTCGACCTTTACCACCAGCTGCACCTGGGGGGCCCACTGAAAAAAACCCCGAAAAATCATGAACGTCGGACGATTGCTCCCACACCGAAAGTGCCAGCCAGTCAAGCTCTTGCTGCTCCTCACCGGCCATTGGCAGCGCATCTACAGCACCACAGACATCGGGGCTCCGGGCTTTCCCTGACGAACAGGGCTTCGACGTTTACCACCACCTGCACCTGGGGGGCCCACTGAAAAAAACCCCAAAAAATCATGAACGTCGGAAGATTGCTCCCACTCCGAAAGTGCCAGCAACTCAAGCTCTTGCTGCTCCTCACCGGCCATTGGCAGCGCATCTACAGCACCACAGACATCGGGGCTCCGGGCTTTCCCTGACGAACAGGGGTTCGACGTTTACCACCAGCTGCACCTGGGCGCCCACTCCAAAAAAACGCGAAAAATCACGAACGTCGGACGATTGCTCCCACACAAGAAGTGCCAGCCAGTCAAGCTCCTGCTGCTCCTCAGCGGCCATTGGCAGCGCATCTACAGCACCACAGACATCGGGGCTCCGGGCTTTCCCTCATGAACAGGGCTTCGACGTTTACCACCAGCTGCACCTGGGCGACCAGTGGAAAAAAACCCAAGAAAATCACGAACGTTGGACGATTGCTCCCACACCGAAAGTGCCAGCCAGTCAAGCTCTTGCTGCTCCTCACCGGCCATTGGCAGCGCATCTACAGCACCACAGACATCGGGGCTCCGGGCTTTCCCTGATGAACAGGGCTTCGACGTTTACCACCACCTGCACCTGGGCGCCCATTGGAAAAAAACCCAAGAAAAATCACGAACGTTGGACGATTGCTCCCACACCGAAAGTGCCAGCAACTCAAGCTCTTCCTGCTCATCACCGGCCATTGGCAGCGCATCTACAGCACCACAGACATCGGGGCTCCGGGCTTTCCCTGACGAACAGGGTTTCGACGTTTACCACCAGCTGCACCTTGTCGCCCACTCCTAAAAAACCCCGAAAAATCATGAACGTCGGACGATTGCTCCCACACTGAAAGTGCCAGCCAGTCAACCTCTTGCTGCTGCTCCCCGGCCATTGGCAGCGCATCTACAGCACCACAGACATCAGGGCTCCGGGCTTTCCCTGACGAACAGGGCTTCGACGTTTACCACCAGCTGCACCTGGGCGCCCACTGAAAAAAACCCAAGAAAAATCACGAACGTCGGACGATTGCTCCCACACCGAAAGTGCCAGCAACTCAAGCTCTTGCTGCTCCTCACCGGCCATTGGCAGCGCATCTACAGCACCACAGACATCGGGGCTCCGGGCTTTCCCTGACGAACAGGGCTTCGACCTTTACCACCAGCTGCACCTGGGCGCCCACTCCAAAAAAACTTGAAAAATCACGAACGTCGGACGATTGCTCCCACACAAGAAGTGCCAGCCAGTCAAGCTCCTGCTGCTCCTCAGCGGCCATTGGCAGCACATCTACAGCACTACAGACATCAGGGCTCCGGGCTTTCCCTGAAGAACAGGGCTTCGACGTTTACCACCAGCTGCACCTGGGCGCCCACTGAAAAAAACCCTGAAAAATCACAAACGTCGGACGATTACTCCCACACCGAAAGTGCCAGCCAGTCAAGCTCTTGCTGCTCCTCACCGGCCATTGGCAGCGCATCTACAGCACCACAGACACTGGGGCTCCGGGCTTTCCCTGACGAACAGGGCTTCGACGTTTACCACCACCTGCGCCTGGGAGTCCATTCCAAAAAAACCCAAGAAAAATCACGAACGTCGGACGATTG
The DNA here is from genome assembly GCF_036417535.1 of Chlamydotis macqueenii. Taxonomy (NCBI): domain Eukaryota; kingdom Metazoa; phylum Chordata; class Aves; order Otidiformes; family Otididae; genus Chlamydotis; species Chlamydotis macqueenii. The sequence continues at coordinate 24,227,470 of NC_141592.1, read as the reverse complement.
CTCCCACACCGAAAGTGCCAGCCAGTCAAGCTCTTGCTCCTCATCACCGGCCACTGGCAGCGCATCTACAGCACCACAGACACTGGGGCTCCGGGCTTTCCCTGACGAACAGGGCTTCGACGTTTACCACCAGCTGCACCTGGGCGCCCACTCCAAAAAAACCCTGAAAAATCACGAATGTCGGACGATTGCTCCCACACCGAACGTGCCAGCCAGTCAAGCTCTTGCTGCTGCTCCCCGGCCATTGGCAGCGCATCTACAGCACCACAGACATCAGGGCTCCAGGCTTTCCCTGACGAACAGGGCTTCGACGTTTACCACCAGCTGCACCTGGGCGCCCACTGAAAAAAACCCAAGAAAAATCACGAACGTCGGACGATTGCTCCCACACCGAAAGTGCCAGCCAGTCAAGCTCTTGCTGCTCCTCACCGGCCATTGGCAGCGCATCCACAGCACCACAGACATCGGGGCTCCGGGCTTTCCCTGACGAACAGGGCTTCGACGTTTACCACCAGCTGCGCCTGGGCGCCCACTAAAAAAAACCCCGAAAAATCACGAACGTCTGACGATTGCTGCCACACAAAAAGTGTCAGCCAGTCAAGCTCCTGCTGCTCCTCAGCGGCCATTGGCAGCGCATCTACAGCACCACAGACATCGGGGCTCCGGGCTTTCCCTGACGAACAGGGCTTCGACGTTTACCACCAGCTGCACCTGGGCGCCCACTCCAAAAATACCCCGAAAAATCATGAACATCGGACGATTGCTCCCACACCGAAAGTGCCAGCCAGTCAAGCTCTTGCTGCTCCTCACCAGCCATTGGCAGCGCATCTACAGCACCACAGACATCGGGGCTCCGGGCTTTCCCTGACGAACAGGGCTTCGACCTTTACCACCAGCTGCACCTGGGGGGCCCACTGAAAAAAACCCCGAAAAATCATGAACGTCGGACGATTGCTCCCACACCGAAAGTGCCAGCCAGTCAAGCTCTTGCTGCTCCTCACCGGCCATTGGCAGCGCATCTACAGCACCACAGACATCGGGGCTCCGGGCTTTCCCTGACGAACAGGGCTTCGACGTTTACCACCACCTGCACCTGGGCGCCCATTGGAAAAAAAACCAAGAAAAATCACGAACGTTGGACGATTGCTCCCAAACCTTAAATGCCAGGAATTCAAGCTCTTGCTGCTCCTCACCGGCCATTGGCAGCGCATCTACAGCACCACAGACATCGGGGCTCCGGGCTTTCCCTGACGAACAGGGCTTCGACGTTTACCACCAGCTGCACCTGGGGGGCCCACTCCAAAAAACCCCGAAAAATCACGAAGATCGGACGATTGCTCCCACACCGAAAGTGCCAGCCAGTCAAGCTCTTGCTGCTGCTCCCCGGCCATTGGCAGTGCATCTACAGCACCACAGACATCGGGGCTCCGGGCTTTCCCTGACGAACAGGGCTTCGACGTTTACCACCACCTGCACCTGGGCGCCCATTGGAAAAAAACCCAAGAAAAATCACGAACGTTGGACGATTGCTCCCACACAAGAAGTGCCAGCCAGTCAAGCTCCTGCTGCTCCTCAGCGGCCATTGGCAGCGCATCTACAGCACCACAGACATCGGGGCTCCAGGCTTTCCCTGACGAACAGGGCTTCGACGTTTACCACCAGCTGCACCTGGGGGGCCCACTGAAAAAAACCCCAAAAAATCATGAACGTCGGACGATTGCTCCCACTCCGAAAGTGCCAGCAACTCAAGCTCTTGCTGCTCCTCACCGGCCATTGGCAGCGCATCTACAGCACCACAGACATCGGGGCTCCGGGCTTTCCCTGACGAACAGGGCTTCGACGCTTACCACCAGCTGCACCTGGGCGCCCACTCCAAAAAAACCCGAAAAATCACGAATGTCGGACGATTGCTCCCACACAAGAAGTGCCAGCCAGTCAAGCTCCTGCTGCTCCTCAGCGGCCATTGGCAGCGCATCTACAGAACCACAGACATCGGGGCTCCGGGCTTTCCCTCACGAACAGGGCTTCGACGTTTACCACCAGCTGCACCTGGGCGACCAGTGGAAAAAAACCCAAGAAAATCACGAACGTTTGACGATTGCTCCCACACCGAAAGTGCCAGCCAGTCAAGCTCTTGCTGCTCCTCACCGGCCATTGGCAGCGCATCTACAGCACCACAGACATCGGGGCTCCGGGCTTTCCCTGACGAACAGGGCTTCGACGTTTACCACCAGCTGCACCTGGGCGCCCACTGAAAAAAACCCAAGAAAAATCACGAACGTCGGACGATTGCTCCCACACCGAAAGTGCCAGCAACTCAAGCTCTTGCTGCTCCTCACCGGCCATTGGCAGCGCATCTACAGCACCACAGACATCGGGGCTCCGGGCTTTCCCTGACGAACAGGGCTTCGACCTTTACCACCAGCTGCACCTGGGCGCCCACTCCAAAAAAACTTGAAAAATCACGAACGTCGGACGATTGCTCCCACACAAGAAGTGCCAGCCAGTCAAGCTCCTGCTGCTCCTCAGCGGCCATTGGCAGCGCATCTACAGCACCACAGACATCAGGGCTCCGGGCTTTCCCTGAAGAACAGGGCTTCGACGTTTACCACCAGCTGCACCTGGGCGCCCACTGAAAAAAACCCTGAAAAATCACAAACGTCGGACGATTACTCCCACACCGAAAGTGCCAGCCAGTCAAGCTCTTGCTGCTCCTCACCGGCCATTGGCAGCGCATCTACAGCACCACAGACATCGGGGTTCCGGGCTTTCCCTGACGAACAGGGCTTTGACGTTTACCACCAGCTGCACCTGGGCGCCCACTCCAAAAAAACCCTGAAAAATCACGAATGTCGGACGATTGCTCCCACACCGAACGTGCCAGCCAGTCAAGCTCTTGCTGCTGCTCCCCGGCCATTGGCAGCGCATCTACAGCACCACAGACATCAGGGCTCCAGGCTTTCCCTGACGAACAGGGCTTCGACGTTTACCACCACCTGCGCCTGGGAGTCCATTCCAAAAAAACCCAAGAAAAATCACGAACGTCGGACGATTGCTCCCACACCGAAAGTGCCAGCCAGTCAAGCTCTTGCTCCTCATCACCGGCCACTGGCAGCGCATCTACAGCACCACAGACACTGGGGCTCCGGGCTTTCCCTGACGAACAGGGCTTCGACGTTTACCACCAGCTGCACCTGGGCGCCCACTCCAAAAAAACCCTGAAAAATCACGAATGTCGGACGATTGCTCCCACACCGAACGTGCCAGCCAGTCAAGCTCTTGCTGCTGCTCCCCGGCCATTGGCAGCGCATCTACAGCACCACAGACATCAGGGCTCCAGGCTTTCCCTGACGAACAGGGCTTCGACGTTTACCACCAGCTGCACCTGGGCGCCCACTGAAAAAAACCCAAGAAAAATCACGAACGTCGGACGATTGCTCCCACACCGAAAGTGCCAGCCAGTCAAGCTCTTGCTGCTCCTCACCGGCCATTGGCAGCGCATCCACAGCACCACAGACATCGGGGCTCCGGGCTTTCCCTGACGAACAGGGCTTCGATGTTTACCACCAGCTGCGCCTGGGCGCCCACTAAAAAAAACCCCGAAAAATCACGAACGTCTGACGATTGCTGCCACACAAAAAGTGTCAGCCAGTCAAGCTCCTGCTGCTCCTCAGCGGCCATTGGCAGCGCATCTACAGCACCACAGACATCGGGGCTCCGGGCTTTCCCTGACGAACAGGGCTTCGACGTTTACCACCAGCTGCACCTGGGCGCCCACTCCAAAAATACCCCGAAAAATCATGAACATCGGACGATTGCTCCCACACCGAAAGTGCCAGCCAGTCAAGCTCTTGCTGCTCCTCACCAGCCATTGGCAGCGCATCTACAGCACCACAGACATCGGGGCTCCGGGCTTTCCCTGACGAACAGGGCTTCGACCTTTACCACCAGCTGCACCTGGGGGGCCCACTGAAAAAAACCCCGAAAAATCATGAACGTCGGACGATTGCTCCCACACCGAAAGTGCCAGCCAGTCAAGCTCTTGCTGCTCCTCACCGGCCATTGGCAGCGCATCTACAGCACCACAGACATCGGGGCTCCGGGCTTTCCCTGACGAACAGGGCTTCGACGTTTACCACCACCTGCACCTGGGCGCCCATTGGAAAAAAAACTAAGAAAAATCACGAACGTTGGACGATTGCTCCCAAACCTTAAATGCCAGGAATTCAAGCTCTTGCTGCTCCTCACCGGCCATTGGCAGCGCATCTACAGCACCACAGACATCGGGGCTCCGGGCTTTCCCTGACGAACAGGGCTTCGACGTTTACCACCAGCTGCACCTGGGGGGCCCACTCCAAAAAACCCCGAAAAATCACGAAGATCGGACGATTGCTCCCACACCGAAAGTGCCAGCCAGTCAAGCTCTTGCTGCTGCTCCCCGGCCATTGGCAGTGCATCTACAGCACCACAGACATCGGGGCTCCGGGCTTTCCCTGACGAACAGGGCTTCGACGTTTACCACCACCTGCACCTGGGCGCCCATTGGAAAAAAACCCAAGAAAAATCACGAACGTTGGACGATTGCTCCCACACAAGAAGTGCCAGCCAGTCAAGCTCCTGCTGCTCCTCAGCGGCCATTGGCAGCGCATCTACAGCACCACAGACATCGGGGCTCCAGGCTTTCCCTGACGAACAGGGCTTCGACGTTTACCACCAGCTGCACCTGGGGGGCCCACTGAAAAAAACCCCAAAAAATCATGAACGTCGGACGATTGCTCCCACTCCGAAAGTGCCAGCAACTCAAGCTCTTGCTGCTCCTCACCGGCCATTGGCAGCGCATCTACAGCACCACAGACATCGGGGCTCCGGGCTTTCCCTGACGAACAGGGCTTCGACGTTTACCACCAGCTGCACCTGGGCGCCCACTCCAAAAAAACCCGAAAAATCACGAATGTCGGACGATTGCTCCCACACAAGAAGTGCCAGCCAGTCAAGCTCCTGCTGCTCCTCAGCGGCCATTGGCAGCGCATCTACAGAACCACAGACATCGGGGCTCCGGGCTTTCCCTCACGAACAGGGCTTCGACGTTTACCACCAGCTGCACCTGGGCGACCAGTGGAAAAAAACCCAAGAAAATCACGAACGTTTGACGATTGCTCCCACACCGAAAGTGCCAGCCAGTCAAGCTCTTGCTGCTCCTCACCGGCCATTGGCAGCGCATCTACAGCACCACAGACATCGGGGCTCCGGGCTTTCCCTGATGAACAGGGCTTCGACGTTTACCACCACCTGCACCTGGGCGCCCATTGGAAAAAAACCCAAGAAAAATCACGAACGTTGGACGATTGCTCCCACACCGAAAGTGCCAGCAACTCAAGCTCTTCCTGCTCATCACCGGCCATTGGCAGCGCATCTACAGCACCACAGACACTGGGGCTCCGGGCTTTCCCTGACGAACAGGGTTTCGACGTTTACCACCAGCTGCACCTGGGCGCCCATTCCAAAAAAAACCGAAAAATCACGAACGTCGGATGATTGCTCCCACACCGAAAGTGCCAGCCAGTCAAGCTCCTGCTGCACCTCCCCGGCCATTGTCAGCGCATCTACAGCACCACAGACATCGGGGCTCCGGGCTTTCCTTGACGAACAGGGCTTCGACGTTTACCACCAGCTGCACCTGGGCGCCCACTGAAAAAAACCCCGAAAAATCACGAACGTTGGACGATTGCTCCCACACCGAAAGTGCCAGCCAGTCAAGCTCTTGCTGCTCCTCCCCGGCCATTGGCAGCGCATCTACAGCACCACAGACATCGGGGCTCCGGGATTTCCCTGACGAACAGGGCTTCGACGTTTACCACCAGCTGCACCTGGGGGGCCCACTGAAAAAAACCCCGAAAAATCATGAACGTCGGACGATTGCTCCCACACCGAAAGTGCCAGCCACTCAAGCTCTTGCTGCTCATCACTGGCCATTGGCAGCCCATCTACAGCACCACAGACATCTGGGCTCCGGGCTTTCCCTGACGAACAGGGCTTCGACGTTTACCACCAGATGCACCTGGGCACGCACTCCAAAAAAACCCGAAAAATCACGAACGTGGGACGATTGCTCCCACACCGAAAGTGCCACCCAGTCAAGCTCTTGCTGCTCCTCACCGGCCATTGGCAGCGCATCTACAGCACCACAGACATCGGGGCTCCGGGCTTTCCCTGACGAACAGGGCTTCGACGTTTACCACCAGCTGCACCTGGTCGCCCACTCCAAAAAAACCCGAAAAATCACGAACGTCGGACGATTGCTCCCACAAAAAAAGTGCCAGCCAGTCAAGCTCCTGCTGCTCCTCAGCGGCCATTGACAGCGCATCTACAGCACCACAGACATCGGGGCTCCGGGCTTTCCCTGACGAACAGGGCTTCGACGTTTACCACCACCTGCAGCTGGGCGCCCATTAAAAAAAAACACAAGTAAAATCACGAACGTTGGACGATTGCTTCCACACCGAAAGTGCCAGCAACTCAAGCTCTTGCTGCTCATCACCGGCCATTGGCAGCCCATCTACAGCACCACAGACATCGGGGCTCCAGGCTTTCCCTGACGAACAGCGCTTCGACGTTTACCACCAGCTGAACCTTGTCGCCCACTGAAAAAAACCCCGAAAAATCATGAACGTCGGACGATTGCTCCCACACAAAAAGTGCCAGCCAGTCAAGCTCTTGCTGTACCTCACCGGCCATTGGCAGCGCATCGACAGCACCACAGGCATCGGGGCTCCGGGCTTTCCCTGATGAACAGGGCTTCGACGTTTACCACCAGCTGCACCTGGGGGGCCCACTGAAAAAAACCCCGAAAAATCATGAACGTCGGACGATTGCTCCCACACCGAAAGTGCCAGCAACTCAAGCTCTTGCTGCTCATCACCAGCCATTGGCAGCCCATCTACAGCACCAGAGACATCGGGGCTCCAGGCTTTCCCTGACGAACAGCGCTTCGACGTTTACCACCAGCTGCACCTGGGGGGCCCACTGAAAAAAACCCCGAAAAACCATGAACGTTGGACGATTGCTCCCACACAAAAAGTGCCAGCCAGTCAAGCTCTTGCTGTACCTCACCGGCCATTGGCAGCGCATCGACAGCACCACAGACATCGGGGCTCCGGGCTTTCCCTGATGAACAGGGCTTCGACGTTTACCACCAGCTGCACCTTGTCGCCCACTCCTAAAAAACCCCGAAAAATCATGAACGTCGGACGATTGCTCCCACACCGAACGTGCCAGCCAGTCAAGCTCTTGCTGCTGCTCCCCGGCCATTGGCAGCGCATCTACAGCACCACAGACATCAGGGCTCCAGGCTTTCCCTGACGAACAGGGCTTCGACGTTTACCACCACCTGCACCTGGGCGCCCATTGGAAAAAAACCCAAGAAAAATCACGAACGTTGGACGATTGCTCCCACACAAGAAGTGCCAGCCAGTCAAGCTCCTGCTGCTCCTCAGCGGCCATTGGCAGCGCATCTACAGCACCACAGACATCGGGGCTCCAGGCTTTCCCTGACGAACAGGGCTTCGACGTTTACCACCAGCTGCACCTGGGGGGCCCACTGAAAAAAACCCCAAAAAATCATGAACGTCGGACGATTGCTCCCACTCCGAAAGTGCCAGCAACTCAAGCTCTTGCTGCTCCTCACCGGCCATTGGCAGCGCATCTACAGCACCACAGACATCGGGGCTCCGGGCTTTCCCTGACGAACAGGGCTTCGACGTTTACCACCAGCTGCACCTGGGCGCCCACTCCAAAAAAACCCGAAAAATCACGAATGTCGGACGATTGCTCCCACACAAGAAGTGCCAGCCAGTCAAGCTCCTGCTGCTCCTCAGCGGCCATTGGCAGCGCATCTACAGAACCACAGACATCGGGGCTCCGGGCTTTCCCTCACGAACAGGGCTTCGACGTTTACCACCAGCTGCACCTGGGCGACCAGTGGAAAAAAACCCAAGAAAATCACGAACGTTTGACGATTGCTCCCACACCGAAAGTGCCAGCCAGTCAAGCTCTTGCTGCTCCTCACCGGCCATTGGCAGCGCATCTACAGCACCACAGACATCGGGGCTCCGGGCTTTCCCTGATGAACAGGGCTTCGACGTTTACCACCACCTGCACCTGGGCGCCCATTGGAAAAAAACCCAAGAAAAATCACGAACGTTGGACGATTGCTCCCACACCGAAAGTGCCAGCAACTCAAGCTCTTCCTGCTCATCACCGGCCATTGGCAGCGCATCTACAGCACCACAGACACTGGGGCTCCGGGCTTTCCCTGACGAACAGGGTTTCGACGTTTACCACCAGCTGCACCTGGGCGCCCATTCCAAAAAAAACCGAAAAATCACGAACGTCGGATGATTGCTCCCACACCGAAAGTGCCAGCCAGTCAAGCTCCTGCTGCACCTCCCCGGCCATTGTCAGCGCATCTACAGCACCACAGACATCGGGGCTCCGGGCTTTCCTTGACGAACAGGGCTTCGACGTTTACCACCAGCTGCACCTGGGCGCCCACTGAAAAAAACCCCGAAAAATCACGAACGTTGGACGATTGCTCCCACACCGAAAGTGCCAGCCAGTCAAGCTCTTGCTGCTCCTCCCCGGCCATTGGCAGCGCATCTACAGCACCACAGACATCGGGGCTCCGGGATTTCCCTGACGAACAGGGCTTCGACGTTTACCACCAGCTGCACCTGGGGGGCCCACTGAAAAAAACCCCGAAAAATCATGAACGTCGGACGATTGCTCCCACACCGAAAGTGCCAGCCACTCAAGCTCTTGCTGCTCATCACTGGCCATTGGCAGCCCATCTACAGCACCACAGACATCTGGGCTCCGGGCTTTCCCTGACGAACAGGGCTTCGACGTTTACCACCAGCTGCACCTGGGCACGCACTCCAAAAAAACCCGAAAAATCACGAACGTGGGACGATTGCTCCCACACCGAAAGTGCCACCCAGTCAAGCTCTTGCTGCTCCTCACCGGCCATTGGCAGCGCATCTACAGCACCACAGACATCGGGGCTCCGGGCTTTCCCTGACGAACAGGGCTTCGACGTTTACCACCAGCTGCACCTGGTCGCCCACTCCAAAAAAACCCGAAAAATCACGAACGTCGGACGATTGCTCCCACAAAAAAAGTGCCAGCCAGTCAAGCTCCTGCTGCTCCTCAGCGGCCATTGACAGCGCATCTACAGCACCACAGACATCGGGGCTCCGGGCTTTCCCTGACGAACAGGGCTTCGACGTTTACCACCACCTGCAGCTGGGCGCCCATTAAAAAAAAACACAAGTAAAATCACGAACGTTGGACGATTGCTTCCACACCGAAAGTGCCAGCAACTCAAGCTCTTGCTGCTCATCACCGGCCATTGGCAGCCCATCTACAGCACCACAGACATCGGGGCTCCAGGCTTTCCCTGACGAACAGCGCTTCGACGTTTACCACCAGCTGAACCTTGTCGCCCACTGAAAAAAACCCCGAAAAATCATGAACGTCGGACGATTGCTCCCACACAAAAAGTGCCAGCCAGTCAAGCTCTTGCTGTACCTCACCGGCCATTGGCAGCGCATCGACAGCACCACAGGCATCGGGGCTCCGGGCTTTCCCTGATGAACAGGGCTTCGACGTTTACCACCAGCTGCACCTGGGGGGCCCACTGAAAAAAACCCCGAAAAATCATGAACGTCGGACGATTGCTCCCACACCGAAAGTGCCAGCAACTCAAGCTCTTGCTGCTCATCACCAGCCATTGGCAGCCCATCTACAGCACCAGAGACATCGGGGCTCCAGGCTTTCCCTGACGAACAGCGCTTCGACGTTTACCACCAGCTGCACCTGGGGGGCCCACTGAAAAAAACCCCGAAAAACCATGAACGTTGGACGATTGCTCCCACACAAAAAGTGCCAGCCAGTCAAGCTCTTGCTGTACCTCACCGGCCATTGGCAGCGCATCGACAGCACCACAGACATCGGGGCTCCGGGCTTTCCCTGATGAACAGGGCTTCGACGTTTACCACCAGCTGCACCTTGTCGCCCACTCCTAAAAAACCCCGAAAAATCATGAACGTCGGACGATTGCTCCCACACCGAACGTGCCAGCCAGTCAAGCTCTTGCTGCTGCTCCCCGGCCATTGGCAGCGCATCTACAGCACCACAGACATCAGGGCTCCAGGCTTTCCCTGACGAACAGGGCTTCGACGTTTACCACCAGCTGCACCTGGGCGCCCACTGAAAAAAACCCAAGAAAAATCACGAACGTCGGACGATTGCTCCCACACCGAAAGTGCCAGCCAGTCAAGCTCTTGCTGCTCCTCACCGGCCATTGGCAGCGCATCTACAGCACCACAGACATGGGGGCTTTGGGCTTTCCCTGACGAACAGGGCTTCGAAGTTTACCACCACCTGCAGCTGGGCGCCCATTGGAAAAAAACCCAAGAAAATCACGAACGTTGGACGATTGCTCCCACACTGAAAGTGCCAGCAACTCAAGCTCTTGCTCCTCATCACCGGCCACTGGCAGCGCATCTACAGCACCACAGACACTGGGGCTCCGGGCTTTCCCTGACGAACAGGGCTTCGACGTTTACCACCAGCTGCACCGGCGCGCCCACTCCAAAAAAACCCTGAAAAATCACGAATGTCGGACGATTGCTCCCACACCGAACGTGCCAGCCAGTCAAGCTCTTGCTGCTGCTCCCCGGCCATTGGCAGCGCATCTACAGCACCACAGACATCGGGGCTCCAGGCTTTCCCTGACGAACAGGGCTTCGACGTTTACCACCACCTGCACCTGGGCGCCCAGTGGAAAAAAAACCAAGAAAAATCACGAACGTTGGACGATTGCTCCCAAACCTTAAATGCCAGGAATTCAAGCTCTTGCTGCTCCTCACCGGCCATTGGCAGCGCATCTACAGCACCACAGACATCGGGGCTCCGGGCTTTCCCTGACGAACAGGGCTTCGACGTTTACCACCACCTGCACCTGGGGGGCCCACTCCAAAAAACCCCGAAAAATCACGAAGATCGGACGATTGCTCCCACACCGAAAGTGCCAGCCAGTCAAGCTCTTGCTGCTGCTCCCCGGCCATTGGCAGTGCATCTACAGCACCACAGACATCGGGGCTCCGGGCTTTCCCTGACGAACAGGGCTTCGACGTTTACCACCAGCTGCACCTGGGCGCCCATTGGAAAAAAACCCAAGAAAAATCACGAACGTTGGACGATTGCTCCCACACAAGAAGTGCCAGCCAGTCAAGCTCCTGCTGCTCCTCAGCGGCCATTGGCAGCGCATCTACAGCACCACAGACATCGGGGCTCCAGGCTTTCCCTGACGAACAGGGCTTCGACGTTTACCACCACCTGCACCTGGGGGGCCCACTGAAAAATACCCCAAAAAATCATGAACGTCGGACGATTGCTCCCACTCCGAAAGTGCCAGCAACTCAAGCTCTTGCTGCTCCTCACCGGCCATTGGCAGCGCATCTACAGCACCACAGACATCGGGGCTCCGGGCTTTCCCTGACGAACAGGGCTTCGACGTTTACCACCAGCTGCACCTGGGCGCCCACTCCAAAAAAACCCGAAAAATCACGAACGTCGGACGATTGCTCCCACACAAGAAGTGCCAGCCAGTCAAGCTCCTGCTGCTCCTCAGCGGCCATTGGCAGCCCATCTACAGCACCACAGACATCGGGGCTCCGGGCTTTCCCTCACGAACAGGGCTTCGACGTTTACCACCAGCTGCGTCTGGGCGCCCACTCCAAAAAAACCCGAAAAATCACGAACGTCGGACGATTGCTCCCACACCGAAAGTGCCAGCCAGTCAAGCTCTTGCTGCTCCTCACTGGCCATTGGCAGCGCATCTACAGCACCACAGACATCGGGGCTCCGGGCTTTCCCTGACGAACAGGGCTTCGACGTTTACCACCAGCTGCGCCTGGGCGCCCATTGGTAAAAAACCCAAGAAAAATCACGAACGTTGGACGATTGCTGCCACACAAAAAGTGTCAGCCAGTCAAGCTCCTGCTGCTCCTCAGCGGCCATTGGCAGCGCATCTACAGCACCACAGACATCGGGGCTCCGGGCTTTCCCTGACGAACAGGGCTTCGACGTTTACCACCAGATGCACCTGGGCGCCCACTCCAAAAATACCCCGAAAAATCATGAACATCGGACGATTGCTCCCACACCGAAAGTGCCAGCCAGTCAAGCTCTTGCTGCTCCTCCCCGGCCATTGGCAGCGCAACTACAGCACCACAGACATCGGGGCTCCGGGCTTTCCCTGACGAACAGTGCTTCGACGTTTACCACCAGCTGCACCTGGGGGGCCCACTGAAAAAAACCCCGAAAAATCATGAACGTCGGACGATTGCTCCCACACCGAAAGTGCCAGCCAGTCAAGCTCTTGCTGCTCCTCACCGGCCATTGGCAGCGCATCTACAGCACCACAGACATCGGGGCTCCGGGCTTTCCCTGACGAACAGGGCTTCGACGTTTACCACCACCTGCACCTGGGCGCCCATTGGAAAAAAAACCAAGAAAAATCACGAACGTTGGACGATTGCTCCCAAACCTTAAATGCCAGGAATTCAAGCTCTTGCTGCTCCTCACCGGCCATTGGCAGCGCATCTACAGCACCACAGACATCGGGGCTCCGGGCTTTCCCTGACGAACAGGGCTTCGACGTTTACCACCAGCTGCACCTGGGGGGCCCACTCCAAAAAACCCCGAAAAATCACGAAGATCGGACGATTGCTCCCACACCGAATGTGCCAGCCAGTCAAGCTCTTGCTGCTGCTCCCCGGCCATTGGCAGCGCATCTACAGCACCACAGACATCGGGGCTCCAGGCTTTCCCTGACGAACAGGGCTTCGACGTTTACCACCACCTGCACCTGGGCGCCCAGTGGAAAAAAAACCAAGAAAAATCACGAACGTTGGACGATTGCTCCCAAACCTTAAATGCCAGGAATTCAAGCTCTTGCTGCTCCTCACCGGCCATTGGCAGCGCATCTACAGCACCACAGACATCGGGGCTCCGGGCTTTCCCTGACAAACAGGGCTTCGACGTTTACCACCACCTGCACCTGGGGGGCCCACTGAAAAAAACCCCAAAAAATCATGAACGTCGGACGATTGCTCCCACACCAAAAGTGCCAGCAACTCAAGCTCTTGCTGCTCCTCACCGGCCATTGGCAGCGCATCTACAGCACCACAGACATCGGGGCTCCGGGCTTTCCCTGACGAACAGGGCTTCGACGTTTACCACCAGCTGCACCTGGGCGCCCACTCCAAAAAAACCCGAAAAATCACGAACGTCGGACGATTGCTCCCACACAAGAAGTGCCAGCCAGTCAAGCTCCTGCTGCTCCTCAGCGGCCATTGGCAGCGCATCTACAGCACCACAGACATCGGGGCTCCGGGCTTTCCCTGATGAACAGGGCTTCGACGTTTACCACCACCTGCACCTGGGCGCCCATTGGAAAAAAACCCAAGAAAAATCACGAACGTTGGACGATTGCTCCCACACAAGAAGTGCCAGCCAGTCAAGCTCCTGCTGCTCCTCAGCGGCCATTGGCAGCGCATCTACAGCACCACAGACATCGGGGCTCCAGGCTTTCCCTGACGAACAGGGCTTCGACGTTTACCACCAGCTGCACCTGGGGGGCCCACTGAAAAAAACCCCAAAAAATCATGAACGTCGGACGATTGCTCCCACTCCGAAAGTGCCAGCCAGTCAAGCTCCTGCTGCACCTCCCCGGCCATTGGCAGCGCATCTACAGCACCACAGACATCGGGGCTCCGGGCTTTCCCTGACGAACAGGGCTTCGACGTTTACCACCAGCTGCACCTGGGCGCCCACTCCAAAAAAACCCGAAAAATCACGAACGTCGGACGATTGCTCCCACACAAGAAGTGCCAGCCAGTCAAGCTCTTGCTGTACCTCAGCGGCCATTGGCAGCGCATCTACAGCACCACAGACATCGGGGCTCCGGGCTTTCCCTGACGAACAGGGCTTCGACGTTTACCACCAGCTGCACCTGGGCGACCAGTGGAAAAAAACCCAAGAAAATCACGAACGTTGGACGATTGCTCCCACACCGGAAGTGACAGCCAGTCAAGCTCTTGCTGCTCCTCACCGGCCATTGGCAGCGCATCTACAGCACCACAGACATCGGGGCTCCGGGCTTTCCCTGACGAACAGGGCTTCGACCTTTACCACCAGCTGCACCTGGGCGCCCACTGAAAAAAACCCTGAAAAATCACAAAGGTCAAACGATTACTCCCACACCGAAAGTGCCAGCCAGTCAAGCTCTTGCTGCTCCTCCCCGGCCATTGGCAGCGCATCTACAGCACCACAGACATCGGGGTTCCGGGCTTTCCCTGACGAACAGGGCTTTGACGTTTACCACCAGCTGCACCTGGGCGCCCACTCCAAAAAAACCCTGAAAAATCACGAATGTCGGACGATTGCTCCCACACCGAACGTGCCAGCCAGTCAAGCTCTTGCTGCTGCTCCCCGGCCATTGGCAGCGCATCTACAGCACCACAGACATCAGGGCTCCAGGCTTTCCCTGACGAACAGGGCTTCGACGTTTACCACCAGCTGCACCTGGGCGCCCACTGAAAAAAACCCAAGAAAAATCACGAACGTCGGACGATTGCTCCCACACCGAAAGTGCCAGCCAGTCAAGCTCTTGCTCCTCATCACCGGCCACTGGCAGCGCATCTACAGCACCACAGACACTGGGGCTCCGGGCTTTCCCTGACGAACAGGGCTTCGACGTTTACCACCAGCTGCACCTGGGCGCCCACTCCAAAAAAACCCTGAAAATTCACGAATGTCGGACGATTGCTCCCACACCGAACGTGCCAGCCAGTCAAGCTCTTGCTGCTGCTCCCCGGCCATTGGCAGCGCATCTACAGCACCACAGACATCAGGGCTCCAGGCTTTCCCTGACGAACAGGGCTTCGACGTTTACCACCAGCTGCACCTGGGCGCCCACTGAAAAAAACCCAAGAAAAATCACGAACGTCGGACGATTGCTCCCACACCGAAAGTGCCAGCCAGTCAAGCTCTTGCTGCTCCTCCCCGGCCATTGGCAGCGCATCTACAGCACCACAGACATCGGGGCTCCGGGCTTTCCCTGACGAACAGGGCTTCGACGTTTACCACCAGCTGCGCCTGGGCGCCCACTAAAAAAAACCCCGAAAAATCACGAACGTCTGACGATTGCTGCCACACAAAAAGTGTCAGCCAGTCAAGCTCCTGCTGCTCCTCAGCGGCCATTGGCAGCGCATCTACAGCACCACAGGCATCGGGGCTCCGGGCTTTCCCTGACGAACAGGGCTTCGACGTTTACCACCAGCTGCACCTGGGCGCCCACTCCAAAAATACCCCGAAAAATCATGAACATCGGACGATTGCTCCCACACCGAAAGTGCCAGCCAGTCAAGCTCTTGCTGCTCCTCCCTGGCCATTGGCAGCGCATCTACAGCAGCACAGACACTGGGGCTCCGGGCTTTCCCTGACGAACAGGGCTTCGACGTTTACCACCAGCTGCACCTGGGCGCCCATTGGAAAAAAACCCAAGAAAATCACGAACGTTGGACGATTGCTACCACACCGAAAGTGCCAGCAACTGAAGCTCTTGCTCCTCATCACCGGCCACTGGCAGCGCATCTACAGCACCACAGACACTGGGGCTCCGGGCTTTCCCTGACGAACAGGGCTTCGACATTTACCACCAGCTGCACCTGGGCGCCCACTGAAAAAAACCCAAGAAAAATCATGAATGTCGGACGATTGCTCCCACACCGAAAGTGCCAGCCAGTCCAGCTCTTGCTGCTCCTCACCGCCCATTGGCAGCGCATCCACAGCACCACAGACATCGGGGCTCCACGCTTTCCCTGACGAACAGGGCTTCGACGTTTACCACCAGCTGCGCCTGGGCGCCCCATGGAAAAAAACCCAAGAAAAATCACGAACGTTGGACGATTGCTCCCACACAAGAAGTGCCAGCCAGTCAAGCTCCTGCTGCTCCTCACCGGCCATTGGCAGCGCATCTACAGCACCACAGACATCGGGGCTCCGGGCTTTCCCTCACGAACAGGGCTTCGACGTTTACCACCAGCTGCGTCTGGGCACCCACTCCAAAAAAACCCGAAAAATCACGAACGTCGGACGATAGCTCCCACACCGAAAGTGCCAGCCAGTCAAGCTCTTGCTGCTCCTCACTGGCCATTGGCAGCGCATCTACAGCACCACAGACATCGGGGCTCCGGGCTTTCCCTGACGAACAGGGCTTCGACGTTTACCACCAGCTGCGCCTGGGCGCCCATTGGTAAAAAACCCAAGAAAAATCACGAACGTTGGACGATTGCTGCCACACAAAAAGTGTCAGCCAGTCAAGCTCCTGCTGCTCCTCAGCGGCCATTGGCAGCGCATCTACAGCACCACAGACATCGGGGCTCCGGGCTTTCCCTGACGAACAGGGCTTCGACGTTTACCACCAGATGCACCTGGGCGCCCACTCCAAAAATACCCCGAAAAATCATGAACATCGGACGATTGCTCCCACACTGAAAGTGCCAGCCAGTCAAGCTCTTGCTGCTCCTCCCCGGCCATTGGCAGCGCATCTACAGCACCACAGACATCGGGGCTCCGGGCTTTCCCTGACGAACAGTGCTTCGACGTTTACCACCAGCTGCACCTGGGGGGCCCACTGAAAAAAACCCCGAAAAATCATGAACGTCGGACGATTGCTCCCACACCGAAAGTGCCAGCCAGTCAAGCTCTTGCTGCTCCTCACCGGCCATTGGCAGCGCATCTACAGCACCACAGACATCGGGGCTCCGGGCTTTCCCTGACGAACAGGGCTTCGACGTTTACCACCACCTGCACCTGGGCGCCCAGTGGAAAAAAAAACAAGAAAAATCACGAACGTTGGACGATTGCTCCCAAACCTTAAATGCCAGGAATTCAAGCTCTTGCTGCTCCTCACCGGCCATTGGCAGCGCATCTACAGCACCACAGACATCGGGGCTCCGGGCTTTCCCTGACGAACAGGGCTTCGACGTTTACCACCACCTGCATCTGGGGGGCCCACTCCAAAAAACCCCGAAAAATCACGAAGATCGGACGATTGCTCCCACACCGAAAGTGCCAGCCAGTCAAGCCCTTGCTGCTGCTCCCCGGCCATTGGCAGCGCATCTACAGCACCACAGACATCGGGGCTCCAGGCTTTCCCTGACGAACAGGGCTTCGACGTTTACCACCACCTGCACCTGGGCGCCCAGTGGAAAAAAAACCAAGAAAAATCACGAACGTTGGACGATTGCTCCCAAACCTTAAATGCCAGGAATTCAAGCTCTTGCTGCTCCTCACCGGCCATTGGCAGCGCATCTACAGCACCACAGACATCGGGGCTCCGGGCTTTCCCTGACAAAAAGGGCTTCGACGTTTACCACCACCTGCACTTGGGGGGCCCACTCCAAAAAACCCCGAAAAATCACGAAGATCGGACGATTGCTCCCACACCGAAAGTGCCAGCCAGTCAAGCTCTTGCTGCTGCTCCCCGGCCATTGGCAGTGCATCTACAGCACCACAGACATCGGGGCTCCGGGCTTTCCCTGACGAACAGGGCTTCGACGTTTACCACCACCTGCACCTGGGCGCCCATTGGAAAAAAACCCAAGAAAAATCACGAACGTTGGACGATTGCTCCCACACAAGAAGTGCCAGCCAGTCAAGCTCCTGCTCCTCCTCACCTGCCATTGGCAGCGCATCTACAGCACCACAGACATCGGGGCTCCAGGCTTTCCCTGACGAACAGGGCTTCGACGTTTACCACCACCTGCACCTGGGGGGCCCACTGAAAAAAACCCCAAAAAATCATGAACGTCGGAAGATTGCTCCCACTCCGAAAGTGCCAGCAACTCAAGCTCTTGCTGCTCCTCAGCGGCCATTGGCAGCGCATCTACAGCACCACAGACATCGGGGCTCCGGGCTTTCCCTCACGAACAGGGCTTTGACGTTTACCACCAGCTGCACCTGGGCGACCAGTGGAAAAAAACCCAAGAAAATCACGAACGTTGGACGATTGCTCCCACACCGAAAGTGCCAGCCAGTCAAGCTCTTGCTGCTCCTCACCGGCCATTGGCAGCGCATCTACAGCACCACAGACATCGGGGCTCCGGGCTTTCCCTGATGAACAGGGCTTCGACGTTTACCACCACCTGCACCTGGGCGCCCATTGGAAAAAAACCCAAGAAAAATCACGAACGTTGGACGATTGCTCCCACACAAGAAGTGCCAGCCAGTCAAGCTCCTGCTGCTCCTCAGCGGCCATTGGCAGCGCATCTACAGCACCACAGACATCGGGGCTCCAGGCTTTCCCTGACGAACAGGGCTTCGACGTTTACCACCACCTGCACCTGGGGGGCCCACTGAAAAAAACCCCAAAAAATCATGAACGTCAGACGATTGCTCCCACTCCGAAAGTGCCAGCCAGTCAAGCTCCTGCTGCACCTCCCCGGCCATTGGCAGCGCATCTACAGCACCACAGACATCGGGGCTCCGGGCTTTCCCTGACGAACAGGGCTTCGACGTTTACCACCAGCTGCACCTGGGCGCCCACTCCAAAAAAACCCGAAAAATCACGAACATCGGACGATTGCTCCCACACAAGAAGTGCCAGCCAGTCAAGCTCCTGCTGTTCCTCAGCGGCCATTGGCAGCGCATCTACAGCACCACAGACATCGGGGCTCCGGGCTTTCCCTCACGAACAGGGCTTCGACGTTTACCACCAGCTGCACCTGGGCGACCAGTGGAAAAAAACCCAAGAAAATCACGAACGTTGGACGATTGCTCCCACACCGAAAGTGCCAGCCAGTCAAGCTCTTGCTGCTCCTCACCGGCCATTGGCAGCGCATCTACAGCACCACAGACATCGGGGCTCCGGGCTTTCCCTGACGAACAGGGCTTCGACCTTTACCACCAGCTGCACCTGGGCGCCCACTCCAAAAAAACCCGAAAAATCACGAACGTCGGACGATTGCTCCCACACAAGAAGTGCCAGCCAGTCAAGCTCCTGCTGCTCCTCAGCGGCCATTGGCAGCGCATCTACAGCACCACAGACATCGGGGCTCCGGGCTTTCCCTCACGAACAGGGCTTCGACGTTTACCACCAGCTGCACCTGGGCGCCCACTGAAAAAAACCCTGAAAAATCACAAAGGTCGGACGATTGCTCCCACACCGAAAGTGCCAGCCAGTCAAGCTCTTGCTGCTCCTCACCGGCCATTGGCAGCGCATCTACAGCACCACAGACATCGGGGTTCCGGGCTTTCCCTGACGAACAGGGCTTCGACGTTTACCACCAGCTGCACCTGGGCGCCCACTCCAAAAAAACCCTGAAAAATCACGAATGTCGGACGATTGCTCCCACACCGAAAGTGCCAGCCAGTCAAGCTCTTGCTGCTCCTCCCCGGCCATTGGCAGCGCATCTACAGCACCACAGACATCGGGGCTCCGGGCTTTCCCTGACGAACAGGGCTTCGACGTTTACCACCAGCTGCGCCTGGGCGCCCACTAAAAAAAACCCCGAAAAATCACGAACGTCTGACGATTGCTGCCACACAAAAAGTGTCAGCCAGTCAAGCTCCTGCTGCTCCTCAGCGGCCATTGGCAGCGCATCTACAGCACCACAGGCATCGGGGCTCCGGGCTTTCCCTGACGAACAGGGCTTCGACGTTTACCACCAGCTGCACCTGGGCGCCCACTCCAAAAATACCCCGAAAAATCATGAACATCGGACGATTGCTCCCACACCGAAAGTGCCAGCCAGTCAAGCTCTTGCTGATCCTCCCCGGCCATTGGCAGCGCATCTACAGCACCACAGACACTGGGGCTCCGGGCTTTCCCTGACGAACAGGGCTTCGACGTTTACCACCAGCTGCACCTGGGCGCCCATTGGAAAAAAACCCAAGAAAATCACGAACGTTGGACGATTGCTACCACACCGAAAGTGCCAGCAACTCAAGCTCTTGCTCCTCATCACCGGCCACTGGCAGCGCATCTACAGCACCACAGACACTGGGGCTCCGGGCTTTCCCTGACGAACAGGGCTTCGACATTTACCACCAGCTGCACCTGGGCGCCCACTGAAAAAAACCCAAGAAAAATCACGAACGTCGGACGATTGCTCCCACACCGAAAGTGCCAGCCAGTCCAGCTCTTGCTGCTCCTCACCGCCCATTGGCAGCACATCCACAGCACCACAGACATCGGGGCTCCACGCTTTCCCTGACGAACAGGGCTTCGACGTTTACCACCAGCTGCGCCTGGGCGCCCACTAAAAAAAACGCGAAAAATCACGAGCGTTGGACGACTGCTCCCACACCGAAAGTGCCAGCCAGTCAAGCTCTTGCTGCTCCTCACTGGCCATTGGCAGCGCATCTACAGCACCACAGACATCGGGGCTCCGGTCTTTCCCTGACGAAGAGGGCTTCGACGTTTACCACCACCTGCACCTGGGCGCCCATTGGAAAAAAACCCAAGAAAAATCACGAACGTTGGACGATTGCTCCCACACAAGAAGTGCCAGCCAGTCAAGCTCCTGCTGCTCCTCAGCGGCCATTGGCAGCGCATCTACAGCACCACAGACATCGGGGCTCCGGGCTTTCCCTGACGAACAGGGCTTCGACCTTTACCACCAGCTGCACCTGGGCGCCCACTCCAAAAAAACTTGAAAAATCACGAACGTGGGACGATTGCTCCCACACAAGAAGTGCCAGCCAGTCAAGCTCCTGCTGCTCCTCAGCGGCCATTGGCAGCGCATCTACAGCACCACAGACATCGGGGCTCCGGGCTTTCCCTCACGAACAGGGCTTCGACGTTTACCACCAGCTGCACCTGGGCGCCCACTGAAAAAAACCCTGAAAAATCACAAAGGTCGGACGATTACTCCCACACCGAAAGTGCCAGCCAGTCAAGCTCTTGCTGCTCCTCACCAGCCATTGGCAGCGCATCTACAGCACCACAGACATCGGGGTTCCGGGCTTTCCCTGACGAACAGGGCTTCGACATTTACCACCAGCTGCACCTGGGCGCCCACTCCAAAAAAACCCTGAAAAATCACGAATGTCGGACGATTGCTCCCACACCGAACGTGCCAGCCAGTCAAGCTCTTGCTGCTGCTCCCCGGCCATTGGCAGCGCATCTACAGCACCACAGACATCAGGGCTCCAGGCTTTCCCTGACGAACAGGGCTTCGACGTTTACCACCAGCTGCACCTGGGCGCCCACTGAAAAAAACCCAAGAAAAATCACGAACGTCGGACGATTGCTCCCACACCGAAAGTGCCAGCCAGTCAAGCTCTTGCTCCTCATCACCGGCCACTGGCAGCGCATCTACAGCACCACAGACACTGGGGCTCCGGGCTTTCCCTGACGAACAGGGCTTCGACGTTTACCACCAGCTGCACCTGGGCGCCCACTCCAAAAAAACCCTGAAAAATCACGAATGTCGGACGATTGCTCCCACACCGAACGTGCCAGCCAGTCAAGCTCTTGCTGCTGCTCCCCGGCCATTGGCAGCGCATCTACAGCACCACAGACATCAGGGCTCCAGGCTTTCCCTGACGAACAGGGCTTCGACGTTTACCACCAGCTGCACCTGGGCGCCCACTGAAAAAAAACCCAAGAAAAATCACGAACGTCGGACGATTGCTCCCACACCGAAAGTGCCAGCCAGTCAAGCTCTTGCTGCTCCTCCCCGGCCATTGGCAGCGCATCTACAGCACCACAGACATCGGGGCTCCGGGCTTTCCCTGACGAACAGGGCTTCGACGTTTACCACCAGCTGCGCCTGGGCGCCCACTAAAAAAAACCCCGAAAAATCACGAACGTCTGACGATTGCTGCCACACAAAAAGTGTCAGCCAGTCAAGCTCCTGCTGCTCCTCAGCGGCCATTGGCAGCGCATCTACAGCACCACAGGCATCGGGGCTCCGGGCTTTCCCTGACGAACAGGGCTTCGACGTTTACCACCAGCTGCACCTGGGCGCCCACTCCAAAAATACCCCGAAAAATCATGAACATCGGACGATTGCTCCCACACCGAAAGTGCCAGCCAGTCAAGCTCTTGCTGATCCTCCCCGGCCATTGGCAGCGCATCTACAGCACCACAGACACTGGGGCTCCGGGCTTTCCCTGACGAACAGGGCTTCGACATTTACCACCACCTGCACCTGGGCGCCCACTGAAAAAAACCCAAGAAAAATCACGAACGTCGGACGATTGCTCCCACACCGAAAGTGCCAGCCAGTCCAGCTCTTGCTGCTCCTCACCGCCCATTGGCAGCGCATCCACAGCACCACAGACATCGGGGCTCCACGCTTTCCCTGATGAACAGGGCTTCGACGTTTACCACCAGCTGCGCCTGGGCGCCCACTAAAAAAAACGCGAAAAATCACGAGCGTTGGACGACTGCTCCCACACCGAAAGTGCCAGCCAGTCAAGCTCTTGCTGCTCCTCACTGGCCATTGGCAGCGCATCTACAGCACCACAGACATCGGGGCTCCGGTCTTTCCCTGACGAAGAGGGCTTCGACATTTACCACCTCCTGCACCTGGGCGCCCATTGGAAAAAAACCCAAGAAAAATCACGAACGTTGGACGATTGCTCCCACACAAGAAGTGCCAGCCAGTCAAGCTCCTGCTGCTCCTCACCGGCCATTGGCAGCGCATCTACAGCACCACAGACATCGGGGCTCCGGGCTTTCCCTCACGAACAGGGCTTCGACGTTTACCACCAGCTGCGTCTGGGCGCCCACTCCAAAAAAACCCGAAAAATCACGAACATCGGACGATAGCTCCCACACCGAAAGTGCCAGCCAGTCAAGCTCTTGCTCCTCATCACCGGCCACTGGCAGCGCATCTACAGCACCACAGACATTGGGGCTCCGGGCTTTCCCTGACGAACAGGGCTTCGACGTTTACCACCAGCTGCACCTGGGCACCCACTCCAAAAAAACCCCGAAAAAACACGAATGTCGGACGATTGCTCCCACACCGAATGTGCCAGCCAGTCAAGCTCTTGCTGCTGCTCCCCGGCCATTGGCAGCGCATCTACAGCACCACAGACATCGGGGCTCCAGGCTTTCCCTGACGAACAGGGCTTCGACGTTTACCACCAGCTGCACCTGGTCGCCCACTCCAAAAAAACCCGAAAAATCATGAACGTCTGACGATTGTTTCCACACCGAAAGTGCCAGCCAGTCAAGCTCCTGCTGCTCCTCAGCGGCCATTGGCAGCGCATCTACCGCACCACAGACATCGGGGCTCCGGTCTTTCCCTGACGAACAGGGCTTCGACGTTTACCACCAGCTGCACCTGGGCGCCCACTGAAAAAAACCCTGAAAAATCACAAACGTCGGACGATTGCTCCCACACCGAAAGTGCCAGTTAGTCAAGCTCTTGCTGCTCCTCACCGGCCATTGGCAGCGCATCTACAGCACCACAGACATCGGGGCTCCGGGCTTTCCCTGACGAACAGGGCTTTGACGTTTACCACCAGCTGCACCTGGACACCCATTGGAAAAAAACCCAAGAAAATCACGAACGTTGGACGATTGCTCCCACACCGAAAGTGCCAGCAACTCAAGCTCTTGCTCCTCATCACCGGCCACTGGCAGCGCATCTACAGCACCACAGACACTGGGGCTCCGGGCTTTCCCTGACGAACAGGGCTTCGACGTTTACCACCAGCTGCACCTGGGCGCCCACTCCAAAAAAACCCTGAAAAATCACGAATGTCGGACGATTGCTCCCACACCGAACGTGCCAGCCAGTCAAGCTCTTGCTGCTGCTCCCCGGCCATTGGCAGCGCATCCACAGCACCACAGACATCGGGGCTCCACGCTTTCCCTGACGAACAGGGCTTCGACGTTTACCACCAGCTGCACCTGGGGGCCCACTAAAAAAAAACCCCGAAAAATCACGAACGTCGGACAATTGCTCCCACACCGAAAGTGCCAGCCAGTCAAGCTCTTGCTGCTGCTCCCCGGCTATTGGCAACGCATCTGCAGCACCACAGACATCGGGGCTCCGGGCTTTCCCTGACGAACAGGGCTTCGACGTTTACCACCACCTGCACCTGGGCGCCCATTGGAAAAAAACCCAAGAAAAATCACGAACGTCGGACGATTGCTCCCACACCGAAAATGCCAGCCAGTCAAGCTCTTGCTGCTCCTCACCAGCCATTGGCAGCGCATCTACAGCACCACAGACATCGGGGCTCCGGGCTTTCCCTGACGAACAGGGCTTCGACGTTTACCACCAGCTGCACCTGGGGGGCCCACTGAAAAAAACCCCAAAAAATCATGAGCGTCGGACGATTGCTCCCACACCAAAAGTGCCAGCAACTCAAGCTCTTGCTGCTCCTCACCGGCCATTGGCAGCGCATCTACAGCACCACAGACATCGGGGCTCCGGGCTTTCCCTGACGAACAGGGCTTCGACGTTTACCACCAGCTGCACCTGGGCGCCCACTCCAAAAAAACCCGAAAAATCACGAACGTCGGACGATTGCTCCCACACAAGAAGTGCCAGCCAGTCAAGCTCCTGCTGCTCCTCAGCGGCCATTGGCAGCGCATCTACAGCACCACAGACATCGGGGCTCCGGGCTTTCCCTCACGAACAGGGCTTCGACGTTTACCACCAGCTGCACCTGGGCGACCAGTGGAAAAAAACCCAAGAAAATCACGAACGTTGGACGATTGCTCCCACACCGAAAGTGCCAGCAACTCAAGCCCTTCCTGCTCATCACCGGCCATTGGCAGCGCATCTACAGCACCACAGACACTGGGGCTCCGGGCTTTCCCTGACGAACAGGGTTTCGACGTTTACCACCAGCTGCACCTGGGCGCCCATTCCAAAAAAACCCGAAAAATCACGAACGTCGGATGATTGCTCCCACACCGAAAGTGCCAGCCAGTCAAGCTCCTGCTGCACCTCCCCGGCCATTGTCAGCGCATCTACAGCACCACAGACATCGGGGCTCCGGGCTTTCCCTGACGAACAGGGCTTCGACGTTTACCACCAGCTGCACCTGGGCGCCCACTCCAAAAAAATCCGAAAAATCACGAACGTCGGACGATTGCTCCCACACCGAATGTGCCAGCCAGTCAAGCTCTTGCTGCTCCTCACTGGCCATTGGCAGCGCATCTACAGCACCACAGACATCGGGGCTCAGGGATTTCCCTGACGAACAGGGCTTCGATGTTTACCACCAGCTGCGTCGGGGCGCCCACTAAAAAAAACCCCAAAAAATCACGAACGTCGGACGATTGCTCCCACAAAAAAAGTGCCAGCCAGTCAAGCTCTTGCTGTACCTCACCGGCCATTGGCAGCGCATCGACAGCACCACAGACATCGGGGCTCCGGGCTTTCCCTGATGAACAGCGCTTCGACGTTTACCACCAGCTGCACCTTGTCGCCCACTCCTAAAAAACCCCGAAAAATCATGAACGTCGGACGATTGCTCCCACACCGAAAGTGCCAGCCAGTCAAGCTCTTGCTGCTCATCACCGGCCACTGGCAGCGCATCTACAGCACCACAGACACTGGGGCTCCGGGCTTTCCCTGACGAACAGGGCTTCGACGTTTACCACCAGCTGCACC
The DNA here is from genome assembly GCF_036417535.1 of Chlamydotis macqueenii. Classification (NCBI taxonomy): domain Eukaryota; kingdom Metazoa; phylum Chordata; class Aves; order Otidiformes; family Otididae; genus Chlamydotis; species Chlamydotis macqueenii. The sequence continues at coordinate 24,201,752 of NC_141592.1, read as the reverse complement.
GGCGCGCCCACTCCAAAAAAACCCTGAAAAATCACGAATGTCGGACGATTGCTCCCACACCAAACGTGCCAGCCAGTCAAGCTCTTGCTGCTGCTCTCCGGCCATTGGCAGCGCATCTACAGCACCACAGACATCAGGGCTCCAGGCTTTCCCTGACGAACAGGGCTTCGACGTTTACCACCAGCTGCACCTGGGCGCCCACTGAAAAAAACCCAAGAAAAATCACGAACGTCGGACGATTGCTCCCACACCGAAAGTGCCAGCAACTCAAGCTCTTGCTGCTCCTCACCGGCCATTGGCAGCGCATCTACAGCACCACAGACATCGGGGCTCCGGGCTTTCCCTGACGAACAGGGCTTCGACGTTTACCACCAGCTGCACCTGGGCGCCCACTGAAAAAAACCCTGAAAAATCACAAACGTCGGACGATTGCTCCCACACCGAAAGTGCCATCCAGTCAAGCTCTTGCTGCTCCTCACCGGCCATTGGCAGCGCATCTACAGCACCACAGACATGGGGGCTTTGGGCTTTCCCTGACGAACAGGGCTTCGACGTTTACCACCACCTGCAGCTGGGCGCCCATTGGAAAAAAACCCAAGAAAATCACGAACGTTGGACGATTGCTCCCACACTGAAAGTGCCAGCAACTCAAGCTCTTGCTCCTCATCACCGGCCACTGGCAGCGCATCTACAGCACCACAGACATCGGGGCTCCAGGCTTTCCCTGACGAACAGGGCTTCGACGTTTACCAGCAGCTGCACCTGGGCGCCCACTGAAAAAAACCCAAGAAAAATCACGAACGTCGGACGATTGCTCCCACACCGAAAGTGCCAGCCAGTCAAGCTCTTGCTGCTCCTCACCGGCCATTGGCAGCGCATCCACAGCACCACAGACATCGGGGCTCCACGCTTTCCCTGACGAACAGGGCTTCGACGTTTACCACCAGCTGCGCCTGGGCGCCCACTAAAAAAAACCCCGAAAAATCACGAACGTCGGATGATTGCTCCCACACCGAAAGTGCCAGCCAGTCAAGCTCTTGCTGTACCTCACCGGCCATTGGCAGCGCATCTACAGCACCACAGACATCGGGGCTCCGGGATTTCCCTGACGAACAGGGCTTTGACATTTACCACCACCTGCACCTGGGCACCCACTCCAAAAAAACGCGAAAAATCACGAACGTCGGACGATTGCTCCCACACCGAAAGTGCCAGCCAGTCAAGCTCTTGCTGCTCCTCCCCGGCCATTGGCAGCGCATCTACAGCACCACAGACATCGGGGCTCCGGGCTTTCCCTGACGAACAGGCCTTCGACGTTTACCACCAGCTGCACCTGGGCGACCAGTGGAAAAAAACCCAAGAAAATCACGAACGTTGGACGATTGCTCCCACACCGAAAGTGCCAGCAACTCAAGCTCTTGCTCCTCATCACCGGCCACTGGCAGCGCATCTACAGCACCATAGACACTGGGGCTCCGGGCTTTCCCTGACGAACAGGGCTTCGACATTTACCAGCAGCTGCACCTGGGCGCCCACTCCAAAAAAACCCTGAAAAATCACGAATGTCGGACGATTGCTCCCACACCGAACGTGCCAGCCAGTCAAGCTCTTGCTGCTGCTCCCCGGCCATTGGCAGCGCATCTACAGCACCACAGACATCAGGGCTCCAGGCTTTCCCTGACGAACAGGGCTTCGACGTTTACCACCATCTGCACCTGGGCGCCCACTGAAAAAAACCCAAGAAAAATCACGAACGTCAAACGATTGCTCCCACACCGAAAGTGCCAGCCAGTCAAGCTCTTGCTGCTCCTCACCGGCCATTGGCAGCGCATCCACAGCACCACAGACATCGGGGCTCCGGGCTTTCCCTGACGAACAGGGCTTCGACGTTTACCACCAGCTGCACCTGGGGGGCCCACTGAAAAAAACCCCGAAAAATCATGAACGTCGGACGATTGCTCCCACACCGAAAGTGCCAGCAACTCAAGCTCTTGCTGCTCATCACCAGCCATTGGCAGCCCATCTACAGCACCACAGACATCAGGGCTCCAGGCTTTCCCTGACGAACAGCGCTTCGACGTTTACCACCAGCTGCACCTGGGGGGCCCACTGAAAAAAACCCTGAAAAACCATGAACGTTGGACGATTGCTCCCACACAAAAAGTGCCAGCCAGTCAAGCTCTTGCTGCTCATCACCGGCCATTGGCAGCGCATCTACAGCACCACAGACACTGGGGCTCCGGGCTTTCCCTGACGAACAGGGCTTCGACGTTTACCACCAGCTGCACCGGCGCGCCCACTCCAAAAAAACCCTGAAAAATCACGAATGTCGGACGATTGCTCCCACACCGAAAGTGCCAACAACTCAAGCTCTTGCTGCTCCTCACCGGCTATTGGCAGCGCATCTACAGCACCACAGACATCGGGGCTTTGGGCTTTCCCTGACGAACAGGGCTTCGACGTTTACCACCACCTGCAGCTGGGCGCCCATTGGAAAAAAACCCAAGAAAATCACGAACGTTGGACGATTGCTCCCACACTGAAAGTGCCAGCAACTCAAGCTCTTGCTCCTCATCACCGGCCACTGGCAGCGCATCTACAGCACCACAGACACTGGGGCTCCGGGCTTTCCCTGACGAACAGGGCTTCGACGTTTACCACCAGCTGCACCGGCGCGCCCACTCCAAAAAAACCCTGAAAAATCACGAATGTCGGACGATTGCTCCCACACCGAACGTGCCAGCCAGTCAAGCTCTTGCTGCTGCTCCCCAGCCATTGGCAGCGCATCTACAGCACCACAGACATCGGGGCTCCAGGCTTTCCCTGACGAACAGGGCTTCGACGTTTACCAGCAGCTGCACCTGGGCGCCCACTGAAAAAAACCCAAGAAAAATCACGAACGTCGGACGATTGCTCCCACACCGAAAGTGCCAGCCAGTCAAGCTCTTGCTGCTCCTCACCGGCCATTGGCAGCGCATCCACAGCACCACAGACATCGGGGCTCCACGCTTTCCCTGACGAACAGGGCTTCGACGTTTACCACCAGCTGCGCCTGGGCGCCCACTAAAAAAAACCCCGAAAAATCACGAACGTCGGACGATTGCTCCCACACCGAAAGTGCCAGCCAGTCAAGCTCTTGCTGTACCTCACCGGCCATTGGCAGCGCATCTACAGCACCACAGACATCGGGGCTCCGGGATATCCCTGACGAACAGGGCTTTGACATTTACCACCACCTGCACCTGGGCACCCACTCCAAAAAAACGTGAAAAATCACGAACGTCGGACGATTGCTCCCACACCGAAAGTGCCAGCCAGTCAAACTCTTGCTGCTCCTCCCCGGCCATTGGCAGCGCATCTACAGCACCACAGACATCGGGGCTCCGGGCTTTCCCTGACGAACAGGGCTGCGACCTTTACCACCACCTGCACCTGGGCGCCCATTGGAAAAAAACCCAAGAAAAGTCACGAGCGTTGGACGATTGCTCCCACACCGAAAATGCCAGCAACTCAAGCTCCTGCTGCTCCTCACCGGCCATTGGCAGCGCATCTACAGCACCACAGACATCGGGGCTCCGGGCTTTCCCTGACGAACAGGGCTTCGACCTTTACCACCACCTGCACCTGGGCGCCCACTGAAAAAAACCCCAAAAAATCATGAACGTCGGACGATTGCTCCCACACCGGAAGTGCCAGCAACTCAAGCTCTTGCTGCTCCTCACCGGCCATTGGCAGCGCATCTACAGCACCACAGACATCGGGGCTCCGGGCTTTCCCTGACGAACAGGCCTTTGACGTTTACCACCAGCTGCACCTGGACACCCATTGGAAAAAAACCCAAGAAAATCATGAACGTTGGACGATTGCTCCCACACCGAAAGTGCCAGCAACTCAAGCTCTTGCTCCTCATCACCGGCCACTGGCAGCGCATCTACAGCACCATAGACACTGGGGCTCCGGGCTTTCCCTGACGAACAGGGCTTCGACGTTTACCACCAGCTGCACCTGGGCGCCCACTCCAAAAAAACCCTGAAAAATCACGAATGTCGGACGATTGCTCCCACACCGAACGTGCCAGCCAGTCAAGCTCTTGCTGCTGCTCCCCGGCCATTGGCAGCACATCTACAGCACCACAGACATCAGGGCTCCAGGCTTTCCCTGACGAACAGGGCTTCGACGTTTACCACCATCTGCACCTGGGCGCCCACTGAAAAAAACCCAAGAAAAATCACGAACGTCGGACGATTGCTCCCACACCGAAAGTGCCAGCCAGTCAAGCTCTTGCTGCTCCTCACCGGCCATTGGCAGCGCATCCACAGCACCACAGACATCGGGGCTCCGGGCTTTCCCTGACGAACAGGGCTTCGACGTTTACCACCAGCTGCGCCTGGGCGCCCACTAAAAAAAACCCCGAAAAATCACGAACGTCGGACGATTGCTCCCACACCGAAAGTGCCAGCCAGTCAAGCTCTTGCTGTACCTCACCGGCCATTGGCAGCGCATCTACAGCACCACAGACATCGGGGCTCCGGGCTTTCCCTGACGAACAGGGCTTTGACATTTACCACCACCTGCACCTGGGCACCCACTCCAAAAAAAAGCGAAAAATCACAAACGTCGGACGATTGCTCCCACACCGAAAGTGCCAGCCAGTCAAGCTCTTACTGCTCCTCCCCGGCCATTGGCAGCGCATCTACAGCACCACAGACATCGGGGCTCCGGGCTTTCCCTGACGAACAGGGCTTCGACGTTTACCACCAGCTGCACCTGGGCGCCCATTGGAAAAAAACCCAAGAAAAATCACAAGCGTTGGACGATTGCTCCCACACCGAAAATGCCAGCAACTCAAGCTCTTGCTGCTCCTCACCGGCCATTGGCAGCGCATCTACAGCACCACAGACATCGGGGCTCCGGGCTTTCCCTGACGAACAAGGCTTCGATGTTTACCACCAGCTGCACCTGGGCGCCCACTCCAAAAAAACCCGAAAAATCACGAACGTCGGACGATTGCTCCCACACAAGAAGTGCCAGGCAGTCAAGCTCCTGCTGCTCCTCAGCGGCCATTGGCAGCGCATCTACAGCACCACAGACATCGGGGCTCCGGGCTTTCCCTGACGAACAGGGCTTTGACATTTACCACCAGCTGCACCTGGTCGCCCACTCCAAAAAAAACCCGAAAAATCACGAAGATCGGACGATTGCTCCCACACCGAAAGTGCCAGCCACTCAAGCTCTTGCTCCTGCTCCCCGGCCATTGGCAGTGCATCTACAGCACCACAGACATCGGGGCTCCGGGCTTTCCCTGACGAACAGGGCTTCGACGTTTACCACCAGCTGCGTCTGGGCGCCCATTGGAAAAAAACCCAAGAAAAATCACGAACGTTAGACGATTGCTCCCACACCGAAAGTGCCAGCCAGTCAAGCTCCTGCTGCTCCTCACCGGCCATTGGCAGCGCATCTACAGCACCACAGACATCGGGGCTCCGGGCTTTCCCTGACGAACAGGGCTTCGACTTTTACCACCAGCTGCGTCTGGGCGCCCACTAAAAAAAAACCCCAAAAAATCACGAATGTCGGACGATTGCTCCCACACAAAAAGTGCCAGCCAGTCAAGCTCTTGCTGCTCCTCACCGGCCATTGGCAGCGCATCTACAGCACCACAGACATCGGGGCTCCGGGCTTTCCCTGATGAACAGGGCTTCGACGTTTACCACCAGCTGCACCTGGGGGGCCCACTGAAAAAAACCCCGAAAAATCATGAACGTCTGACGATTGCTGCCACACAAAAAGTGTCAGCCAGTCAAGCTCCTTCTGCTCCTCAGCGGCCATTGGCAGCGCATCTACAGCACCACAGACATCGGGGCTCCGGGCTTTCCCTGACGAACAGGGCTTCGACGTTTACCACCAGCTGTACCTGGGCGCCCATTGGAAAAAAACCCAAGAAAAATCACGAACGTTGGACGATTGCTCCCACACCGAAAATGCCAGCAACTCAAGCTCTTGCTGCTCCTCACCGGCCATTGGCAGCGCATCTACAGCACCACAGACATCGGGGCTCCGGGCTTTCCCTGACGAACAGGGCTTCGACATTTACCACCACCTGCACCTGGGCGCCCACTCCAAAAAAACCCGAAAAATCACGAACGTCGGACGATTGCTCCCACACAAGAAGTGCCAGCCAGTCAAGCTCCTGCTGCTCCTCCCCGGCCATTGGCAGTGCATCTACAGCACCACAGACATCGGGGCTCCGGGCTTTCCCTGACGAACAGGGCTTCGACGTTTACCACCACCTGCACCTGGGCGCCCATTGGAAAAAAACCCAAGAAAAATCACGAACGTTGGACGATTGTTCCCACACCGAAAGTGCCAGCAACTCAAGCTCTTGCTCCTCCTCACCGGCCATTGGCAGCGCATCTACAGCACCACAGACATCGGGGCTCCGGGCTTTCCCTGACGAACAGGGCTTCGACGTTTACCACCAGCTGCACCTGGGCACCCACTCCAAATAAACCCGAAAAATCACGAACGTCGGTCGATTGCTCCCACTCCGAAAGTGCCAGCAACTCAACCTCTTGCTGCTCACCACCGGCCGTTGGCAGCGCATCTACATCACCACAGACATCGGGGCTCCGGGCTTTCCCTGACGAACAGGGCTTCGATATTTACCACCAGCTGCACCTGGTCGCCCACTCCAAAAAAACCCGAAAAATCACGAACGTCGGACGATTGCTCCCACACCGAAAGTGCCAGCCAGTCAAGCTCCTGCTGCTCCTCAGCGGCCATTGGCAGCGCATCTACAGCACCACAGACATCGGGGCTCCGGGCTTACCCTGACGAACAGGGCTTCGACGTTTACCACCAGCTGCACCTGGGCCCCCACTCCAAAAAAACCCCGAAAAATCACGAAGATCGGACGATTGCTCCCACACCGAAAGTGCCAGCCAGTCAATCTCTTGCTGCTGCTCCCCGGCCATTGGCAGCGCATCTACAGCACCACAGACATCGGGGCTCCGGGCTTTCCCTGACGAACAGGGCTTCGACGTTTACCACCACCTGCACCTGGGTGCCCATTGGAAAAAAACCCAAGAAAAATCACGAACGTCGGACGATTGCTCCCACACCGAAAGTGCCAGCCAGTCAAGCTCTTGCTGCTCCTCACCGGCCATTGGCAGCGCATCTACAGCACCACAGACATGGGGGCTTTGGGCTTTCCCTGACGAACAGGGCTTCGACGTTTACCACCAGCTGCGCCTGGGCGCCCATTGGAAAAAAACCCAAGAAAATCACGAACGTTGGACGATTGCTCCCACACTGAAAGTGCCAGCAACTCAAGCTCTTGCTCCTCATCACCGGCCACTGGCAGCGCATCTACAGCACCACAGACACTGGGGCTCCAGGCTTTCCCTGACGAACAGGGCTTCAATGTTTACCACCAGCTGCACCGGCGCGCCCACTCCAGAAAAACCCTGAAAAATCACGAATGTCGGACGATTGCTCCCACACCGAACGTGCCAGCCAGTCAAGCTCTTGCTGCTGCTCCCCGGCCATTGGCAGCGCATCTACAGCACCACAGACATCGGGGCTCCGGGCTTTCCCTGACGAACAAGGCTTCGATGTTTACCACCAGCTGCACCTGGGCGCCCACTCCAAAAAAACCCGAAAAATCACGAACGTCGGACGATTGCTCCCACACAAGAAGTGCCAGGCAGTCAAGCTCCTGCTGCTCCTCAGCGGCCATTGGCAGCGCATCTACAGCACCACAGACATCGGGGCTCCGGGCTTTCCCTGACGAACAGGGCTTCGACGTTTACCACCAGCTGCACCTGGTCGCCCACTCCAAAAAAAACCCGAAAAATCACGAAGATCGGACGATTGCTCCCACACCGAAAGTGCCAGCCACTCAAGCTCTTGCTGCTGCTCCCCGGCCATTGGCAGTGCATCTACAGCACCACAGACATCGGGGCTCCGGGCTTTCCCTGACGAACAGGGCTTCGACGTTTACCACCAGCTGCACCTGGGCGCCCATTGGAAAAAAACACAAGAAAAATCACGAACGTTAGACGATTGCTCCCACACCGAAAGTGCCAGCCAGTCAAGCTCCTGCTGCTCCTCACCGGCCATTGGCAGCGCATCTACAGCACCACAGACATCGGGGCTCCGGGCTTTCCCTGACGAACAGGGCTTCGACTTTTACCACCAGCTGCGTCTGGGCGCCCACTAAAAAAAAACCCCAAAAAATCACGAATGTCGGACGATTGCTCCCACACAAAAAGTGCCAGCCAGTCAAGCTCTTGCTGCTCATCACCGGCCATTGGCAGCGCATCTACAGCACCACAGACATCGGGGCTCCGGGCTTTCCCTGACGAACAGGGCTTCGACATTTACCACCAGCTGCACCTGGTCGCCCACTCAAAAAAAACCCGAAAAATCATGAACGTCGGACGATTGCTCCCACAAAAAAAGTGCCAGCCAGTAAAGCTCCTGCTGCTCCTCAGCGGCCATTGGCAGCGCATCTACCGCACCACAGACATCGGGGCTCCGGGCTTTCCCTGACGAACAGGGCTTCGACGTTTACCACCAGCTGCACCTGGGCGCCCACTGAAAAAAACCCTGAAAAATCACAAACGTCGGACGATTGCTCCCACACAAAAAGTGCCAGCCAGTCAAGCTCTTGCTGCTCCTCACCGGCCATTGGCAGCGCATCTACAGCACCACAGACATCGGGGCTCCGGGCTTTCCCTGACGAACAGGGCTTTGACGTTTACCACCAGCTGCACCTGGACACCCATTGGAAAAAAACCCAAGAAAATCACGAACGTTGGACGATTGCTCCCACACCGAAAGTGCCAGCAACTCAAGCTCTTGCTCCTCATCACCGGCCACTGGCAGCGCATCTACAGCACCATAGACACTGGGGCTCCGGGCTTTCCCTGACGAACAGGGCTTCGACGTTTACCACCAGCTGCACCTGGGCGCCCACTCCAAAAAAACCCTGAAAAATCACGAATGTCGGACGATTGCTCCCACACCGAATGTGCCAGCCAGTCAAGCTCTTGCTGCTGCTCCCCGGCCATTGGCAGCGCATCTACAGCACCACAGACATGGGGGCTCCGGGCATTCCCTGACGAACAGGGCTTCGACGTTTACCACCAGCTGCACCTGGGGGGCCCACTGAAAAAAACCCCAAAAAATCATGAACGTCGGACGATTGCTCCCACACTGAAAGTGCCAGCCAGTCAAGCTCTTGCTGCTCCTCACCGGCCATTGGCAGCGCATCTGCAGCACCACAGACATCAGGGCTCCAGGCTTTCCCTGACGAAAAGGGCTTCGACGTTTACCACCAGCTGCACCTGGGCGCCCACTGAAAAAAACCCAAGAAAAATCACGAACGTCGGACGATTGCTCCCACACCGAAAGTGCCAGCCAGTCAAGCTCTTGCTGCTCCTCACCGGCCATTGGCAGCGCATCCACAGCACCACAGACATCGGGGCTCCGGGCTTTCCCTGACGAACAGGGCTTCGACGTTTACCACCAGCTGCACCTGGGGGGCCCACTAAAAAAAACCCCGAAAAATCACGAACGTCGGACGATTGCTCCCACACCGAAAGTGCCAGCCAGTCAAGCTCTTGCTGTACCTCACCGGCCATTGGCAGCGCATCTACAGCACCACAGACATCGGGGCTCCAGGATTTCCCTGACGAACAGGGCTTTGACATTTACCACCACCTGCACCTGGGCACCCACTCCAAAAAAAAGCGAAAAATCACGAACGTCGGACGATTGCTCCCACACAAAAAGTGCCAGCCAGTCAAGCTCTTGCTGCTCCTCCCCGGCCATTGGCAGCGCATCTACAGCACCACAGACATCGGGGCTCCGGGCTTTCCCTGACGAACAGGGCTTCGACGTTTACCACCACCTGCACCTGGGCGCCCATTGGAAAAAAACCCAAGAAAAATCACGAGCGTTGGACGATTGCTCCCACACCGAAAATGCCAGCAACTCAAGCTCTTGCTGCTCCTCACCGGCCATTGGCAGCGCATCTACAGCACCACAGACATCGGGGCTCCGGGCTTTCCCTGACGAACAGGGCTTCGACGTTTACCACCAGCTGCACCTGGGGGGCCCACTGAAAAAAACCCCAAAAAATCATGAACGTCGGACGATTGCTCCCACACCGAAAGTGCCAGCAACTCAAGCTCTTGCTGCTCCTCACCCGCCATTGGCAGCGCATCTACAGCACCACAGACATCGGGGCTCCGGGCTTTCCCTGACGAACAAGGCTTCGATGTTTACCACCAGCTGCACCTGGGCGCCCACTCCAAAAAAACCCGAAAAATCACGAACGTCGGACGATTGCTCCCACACAAGAAGTGCCAGGCAGTCAAGCTCCTGCTGCTCCTCAGCGGCCATTGGCAGCGCATCTACAGCACCACAGACATCAGGGCTCCGGGCTTTCCCTGACGAACAGGGCGTCGACGTTTACCACCAGCTGCACCTGGTCGCCCACTCCAAAAAAAACCCGAAAAATCACGAAGATCGGACGATTGCTCCCACACCGAAAGTGCCAGCCACTCAAGCTCTTGCTGCTGCTCCCCGGCCATTGGCAGTGCATCTACAGCACCACAGACATCGGGGCTCCGGGCTTTCCCTGACGAACAGGGCTTCGACGTTTACCACCAGCTGCACCTGGGCGCCCATTGGAAAAAAACCCAAGAAAAATCACGAACGTTAGACGATTGCTCCCACACCGAAAGTGCCAGCCAGTCAAGCTCCTGCTGCTCCTCACCGGCCATTGGCAGCGCATCTACAGCACCACAGACATCGGGGCTCCGGGCTTTCCCTGACGAACAGGGCTTCGACTTTTACCACCAGCTGCGTCTGGGCGCCCACTAAAAAAAAACCCCAAAAAATCACGAATGTCGGACGATTGCTCCCACACAAAAAGTGCCAGCCAGTCAAGCTCTTGCTGCTCATCACCGGCCATTGGCAGCGCATCTACAGCACCACAGACATCGGGGCTCCGGGCTTTCCCTGACGAACAGGGCTTCGACATTTACCACCAGCTGCACCTGGTCGCCCACTCAAAAAAAACCCGAAAAATCATGAACGTCGGACGATTGCTCCCACAAAAAAAGTGCCAGCCAGTAAAGCTCCTGCTGCTCCTCAGCGGCCATTGGCAGCGCATCTACCGCACCACAGACATCGGGGCTCCGGGCTTTCCCTGACGAACAGGGCTTCGACGTTTACCACCAGCTGCACCTGGGCGCCCACTGAAAAAAACCCTGAAAAATCACAAACGTCGGACGATTGCTCCCACACAAAAAGTGCCAGCCAGTCAAGCTCTTGCTGCTCCTCACCGGCCATTGGCAGCGCATCTACAGCACCACAGACATCGGGGCTCCGGGCTTTCCCTGACGAACAGGGCTTTGACGTTTACCACCAGCTGCACCTGGACACCCATTGGAAAAAAACCCAAGAAAATCACGAACGTTGGACGATTGCTCCCACACCGAAAGTGCCAGCAACTCAAGCTCTTGCTCCTCATCACCGGCCACTGGCAGCGCATCTACAGCACCATAGACACTGGGGCTCCGGGCTTTCCCTGACGAACAGGGCTTCGACGTTTACCACCAGCTGCACCTGGGCGCCCACTCCAAAAAAACCCTGAAAAATCACGAATGTCGGACGATTGCTCCCACACCGAATGTGCCAGCCAGTCAAGCTCTTGCTGCTCATCACCGGCCATTGGCAGCGCATCTACAGCACCACAGACATGGGGGCTCCGGGCATTCCCTGACGAACAGGGCTTCGACGTTTACCACCAGCTGCACCTGGGGGGCCCACTGAAAAAAACCCCAAAAAATCATGAACGTCGGACGATTGCTCCCACACTGAAAGTGCCAGCCAGTCAAGCTCTTGCTGCTCCTCACCGGCCATTGGCAGCGCATCTGCAGCACCACAGACATCAGGGCTCCAGGCTTTCCCTGACGAAAAGGGCTTCGACGTTTACCACCAGCTGCACCTGGGCGCCCACTGAAAAAAACCCAAGAAAAATCACGAACGTCGGACGATTGCTCCCACACCGAAAGTGCCAGCCAGTCAAGCTCTTGCTGCTCCTCACCGGCCATTGGCAGCGCATCCACAGCACCACAGACATCGGGGCTCCGGGCTTTCCCTGACGAACAGGGCTTCGACGTTTACCACCAGCTGCACCTGGGGGGCCCACTAAAAAAAACCCCGAAAAATCACGAACGTCGGACGATTGCTCCCACACCGAAAGTGCCAGCCAGTCAAGCTCTTGCTGTACCTCACCGGCCATTGGCAGCGCATCTACAGCACCACAGACATCGGGGCTCCAGGATTTCCCTGACGAACAGGGCTTTGACATTTACCACCACCTGCACCTGGGCACCCACTCCAAAAAAAAGCGAAAAATCACGAACGTCGGACGATTGCTCCCACACAAAAAGTGCCAGCCAGTCAAGCTCTTGCTGCTCCTCCCCGGCCATTGGCAGCGCATCTACAGCACCACAGACATCGGGGCTCCGGGCTTTCCCTGACGAACAGGGCTTCGACGTTTACCACCACCTGCACCTGGGCGCCCATTGGAAAAAAACCCAAGAACAATCACGAGCGTTGGACGATTGCTCCCACACCGAAAATGCCAGCAACTCAAGCTCTTGCTGCTCCTCACCGGCCATTGGCAGCGCATCTACAGCACCACAGACATCGGGGCTCCGGGCTTTCCCTGACGAACAGGGCTTCGACGTTTACCACCAGCTGCACCTGGGGGGCCCACTGAAAAAAACCCCAAAAAATCATGAACGTCGGACGATTGCTCCCACACCGAAAGTGCCAGCAACTCAAGCTCTTGCTGCTCCTCACCCGCCATTGGCAGCGCATCTACAGCACCACAGACATCGGGGCTCCGGGCTTTCCCTGACGAACAAGGCTTCGATGTTTACCACCAGCTGCACCTGGGCGCCCACTCCAAAAAAACCCGAAAAATCACGAACGTCGGACGATTGCTCCCACACAAGAAGTGCCAGGCAGTCAAGCTCCTGCTGCTCCTCAGCGGCCATTGGCAGCGCATCTACAGCACCACAGACATCAGGGCTCCGGGCTTTCCCTGACGAACAGGGCGTCGACGTTTACCACCAGCTGCACCTGGTCGCCCACTCCAAAAAAAACCCGAAAAATCACGAAGATCGGACGATTGCTCCCACACCGAAAGTGCCAGCCAGTCAAGCTCTTGCTGCTGCTCCCCGGCCATTGGCAGTGCATCTACAGCACCACAGACATCGGGGCTCCGGGCTTTCCCTGACGAACAGGGCTTTGACGTTTACCACCACCTGCACCTGGTCGCCCATTGGAAAAAAACCCAAGAAAAATCACGAACGTTAGACGATTGCTCCCACACCGAAAGTGCCAGCCAGTCAAGCTCCTGCTGCTCCTCCCCGGCCATTGGCAGCGCATCTACAGCACCACAGACATCGGGGCTCCGGGCTTTCCCTGACGAACAGGGCTTCGACGTTTACCACCAGCTGCGTCTGGGCGCCCACTAAAAAAAAACCCCAAAAAATCACGAATGTCGGACGATTGCTCCCACACAAAAAGTGCCAGCCAGTCAAGCTCTTGCTGCTCATCACCGGCCATTGGCAGCGCATCTACAGCACCACAGACATCGGGGCTCCGGGCTTTCCCTGACGAACAGGGCTTCGACGTTTACCACCAGCTGCACCTGGGGGGCCCACTGAAAAAAACCCCGAAAAATCATGAACGTCTGACGATTGCTGCCACACAAAAAGTGTCAGCCAGTCAAGCTCCTGCTGCTCCTCAGCGGCCATTGGCAGCGCATCTACAGCACCACAGGCATCGGGGCTCCGGGCTTTCCCTGACGAACAGGGCTTCGACGTTTACCACCAGCTGTACCTGGGGGCCCATTGGAAAAAAAACCAAGAAAAATCACGAACGTTGGAGGATTGCTCCCACACCGAAAATGCCAGCAACTCAAGCTCTTGCTGCTCATCTCCGGCCATTGGCAGCGCATCTACAGCACCACAGACATCGGGGCTCCGGGCTTTCCCTGACGAACAGGGCTTCGACATTTACCACCACCTGCACCTGGGCGCCCACTCCAAAAAAACCCGAAAAATCACGAACGTCGGACGATTGCTCCCACACAAGAAGTGCCAGCCAGTCAAGCTCCTGCTGCTCCTCCCCGGCCATTGGCAGTGCATCTACAGCACCACAGACATCGGGGCTCCGGGCTTTCCCTGACGAACAGGGCTTCGACGTTTACCACCACCTGCACCTGGGCGCCCGTTGGAAAAAAACCCAAGAAAAATCACGAACGTTGGACGATTGCTCCCACACCGAAAGTGCCAGCAACTCAAGCTCTTGCTCCTCCTCACCGGCCATTGGCAGCGCATCTACAGCACCACAGACATCGGGGCTCCGGGCTTTCCCTGACGAACAGGGCTTCGATATTTACCACCAGCTGCACCTGGTCGCCCACTCCAAAAAAACCCGAAAAATCACGAACGTCGGACGATTGCTCCCACACCGAAAGTGCCAGCCAGTCAAGCTCCTGCTGCTCCTCAGCGGCCATTGGCAGCGCATCTACAGCACCACAGACATCGGGGCTCCGGGCTTTCCCTGACGAACAGGGCTTCGACGTTTACCACCAGCTGCACCTGGGCCCCCACTCCAAAAAAACCCCGAAAAATCACGAAGATCGGACGATTGCTCCCACACCGAAAGTGCCAGCCAGTCAATCTCTTGCTGCTGCTCCCCGGCCATTGGCAGCGCATCTACAGCACCACAGACATCGGGGCTCCGGGCTTTCCCTGACGAACAGGGCTTCGACGTTTACCACCACCTGCACCTGGGTGCCCATTGGAAAAAAACCCAAGAAAAATCACGAACGTCGGACGATTGCTCCCACACCGAAAGTGCCAGCCAGTCAAGCTCTTGCTGCTGCTCCCCGGCCATTGGCAGTGCATCTACAGCACCACAGACATCGGGGCTCCGGGCTTTCCCTGACGAACAGGGCTTCGACGTTTACCACCAGCTGCACCTGGGCGCCCATTGGAAAAAAACCCAAGAAAAATCACGAATGTTAGACGATTGCTCCCACACCGAAAGTGCCAGCCAGTCAAGCTCCTGCTGCTCCTCAGCGGCCATTGGCAGCGCATCTACAGCACCACAGACATCGGGGCTCCGGGCTTTCCCTGACGAACAGGGCTTCGACGTTTACCACCAGCTGCACCTGGGCCCCCACTCCAAAAAAACCCGAAAAATCACGAACGTCGGACGATTGCTCCCACACAAGAAGTGCCAGCCAGTCAAGCTCCTGCTGCTCCTCCCCGGCCATTGGCAGTGCATCTACAGCACCACAGACATCGGGGCTCCGGGCTTTCCCTGACGAACAGGGCTTCGACGTTTACCACCACCTGCACCTGGGCGCCCATTGGAAAAAAACCCAAGAAAAATCACGAACGTTGGACGATTGCTCCCACACCGAAAGTGCCAGCAACTCAAGCTCTTGCTCCTCCTCACCGGCCATTGGCAGCGCATCTACAGCACCACAGACATCGGGGCTCCGGGCTTTCCCTGACGAACAGGGCTTCGACGTTTACCACCAGCTGCACCTGGGCACCCACTCCAAAAAAACCCGAAAAATCACGAACGTCGGTCGATTGCTCCCACTCCGAAAGTGCCAGCAACTCAACCTCTTGCTGCTCACCACCGGCCGTTGGCAGCGCATCTACATCACCACAGACATCGGGGCTCCGGGCTTTCCCTGACGAACAGGGCTTCGATATTTACCACCAGCTGCACCTGGTCGCCCACTCCAAAAAAACCCGAAAAATCACGAACGTCGGACGATTGCTCCCACACCGAAAGTGCCAGCCAGTCAAGCTCCTGCTGCTCCTCAGCGGCCATTGGCAGCGCATCTACAGCACCACAGACATCGGGGCTCCGGGCTTACCCTGACGAACAGGGCTTCGACGTTTACCACCAGCTGCACCTGGGCCCCCACTCCAAAAAAACCCCGAAAAATCACGAAGATCGGACGATTGCTCCCACACCGAAAGTGCCAGCCAGTCAATCTCTTGCTGCTGCTCCCCGGCCATTGGCAGCGCATCTACAGCACCACAGACATCGGGGCTCCGGGCTTTCCCTGACGAACAGGGCTTCGACGTTTACCACCACCTGCACCTGGGTGCCCATTGGAAAAAAACCCAAGAAAAATCACGAACGTCGGACGATTGCTCCCACACCGAAAGTGCCAGCCAGTCAAGCTCTTGCTGCTCCTCACCGGCCATTGGCAGCGCATCTACAGCACCACAGACATGGGGGCTTTGGGCTTTCCCTGACGAACAGGGCTTCGACGTTTACCACCAGCTGCGCCTGGGCGCCCATTGGAAAAAAACCCAAGAAAATCACGAACGTTGGACGATTGCTCCCACACTGAAAGTGCCAGCAACTCAAGCTCTTGCTCCTCATCACCGGCCACTGGCAGCGCATCTACAGCACCACAGACACTGGGGCTCCAGGCTTTCCCTGACGAACAGGGCTTCAATGTTTACCACCAGCTGCACCGGCGCGCCCACTCCAAAAAAACCCTGAAAAATCACGAATGTCGGACGATTGCTCCCACACCGAACGTGCCAGCCAGTCAAGCTCTTGCTGCTGCTCCCCGGCCATTGGCAGCGCATCTACAGCACCACAGACATCGGGGCTCCAGGCTTTCCCTATCGAACAGGGCTTCGACGTTTACCACCAGCTGCGCCTGGGCGCCCACTAAAAAAAACCCCGAAAAATCACGAACGTCGGACGATTGCTCCCACACCGAAAGTGCCAGCCAGTCAAGCTCTTGCTGTACCTCACCGGCCATTGGCAGCGCATCTACAGCACCACAGCCATCGGGGCTCCGGGCTTTCCCTGACGAACAGGGCTTCGACGTTTACCACCAGCTGCACCTGGGCGCCCACTCCAAAAAAACCCGAAAAATCACGAACGTCGGACGATTGCTCCCACACCGAAAGTGCCAGCCAGTCAAGCTCTTGCTGCTCCTCACTGGCCATTGGCAGCGCATCTACAGCACCACAGACATCGGGGCTCCGGGCTTTCCCTGACGAACAGGGCTTCGACGTTTACCACCAGCTGCACCTGGGCGCCCATTGGAAAAAAACCCAAGAAAATCACGAACGTTGGACGATTGCTCCCACACCGAAAGTGCCAGCAACTCAAGCTCTTGCTGCTGCTCCCCGGGCATTGGCAGCGCATCTACAGCACCACAGACATCGGGGCTCCAGGCTTTCCCTGACGAACAGGGCTTCGACGTTTACCACCAGCTGCACCTGGTCGCCCACTCAAAAAAAACCCGAAAAATCATGAACGTCGGGCGATTGCTCCCACACCGAAAGTGCCAGCCAGTCAAGCTCCTGCTGCTCCTCAGCGGCCATTGGCAGCGCATCTACAGCACCACAGACATCGGGGCTCCGGGCTTTCCCTGACGAACAGGGCTTCGACGTTTACCACCAGCTGCACCTGGGCGCCCACTGAAAAAAACCCTGAAAAATCACAAACGTCGGACGATTGCTCCCACACAAAAAGTGCCAGCCAGTCAAGCTCTTGCTGCTCCTCACCGGCCATTGGCAGCGCATCTACAGCACCACAGACATCAGGGCTCCAGGCTTTCCCTGACGAACAGGGCTTCGACGTTTACCACCAGCTGCACCTGGGCGCCCACTGAAAAAAACCCAAGAAAAATCACGAACGTCGGACGATTGCTCCCACACCGAAAGTGCCAGCCAGTCAAGCTCTTGCTGCTCCTCACCGGCCATTGGCAGCGCATCCACAGCACCACAGACATCGGGGCTCCGGGCTTTCCCTGACGAACAGGGCTTCGACGTTTACCACCAGCTGCGCCTGGGCGCCCACTAAAAAAAACCCCGAAAAATCACGAACGTCGGACGATTGCTCCCACACCGAAAGTGCCAGCCAGTCAAGCTCTTGCTGTACCTCACCGGCCATTGGCAGCGCATCTACAGCACCACAGACATCGGGGCTCCAGGATTTCCCTGACGAACAGGGCTTTGACATTTACCACCACCTGCACCTGGGTGCCCATTGGAAAAAAACCCAAGAAAAATCACGAACGTCGGACGATTGCTCCCACACCGAAAGTGCCAGCCAGTCAAGCTCTTGCTGCTCCTCACCGGCCATTGGCAGCACATCTACAGCACCACAGACATGGGGGCTTTGGGCTTTCCCTGACGAACAGGGCTTCGACGTTTAGCACCACCTGCAGCTGGGCGCCCATTGGAAATAAACCCAAGAAAATCACGAACGTTGGACGATTGCTCCCACACTGAAAGTGCCAGCAACTCAAGCTCTTGCTCCTCATCACCGGCCACTGGCAGCGCATCTACAGCACCACAGACACTGGGGCTCCGGGCTTTCCCTGACGAACAGGGCTTCAACGTTTACCACCAGCTGCACCGGCGCGCCCACTCCAAAAAAACCCTGAAAAATCACGAATGTCGGACGATTGCTCCGACACCGAACGTGCCAGCCAGTCAAGCTCTTGCTGCTGCTCCCCGGCCATTGGCAGCGCATCTACAGCACCACAGACATCGGGGCTCCAGGCTTTCCCTGACGAACAGGGCTTCGACGTTTACCACCAGCTGCACCTGGGCGCCCACTGAAAAAAACCCAAGAAAAATCACGAACGTCGGACGATTGCTGCCACACCGAAAGTGCCAGCCAGTCAAGCTCTTGCTGCTCCTCACCGGCCATTGGCAGCGCATCCACAGCACCACAGACATCGGGGCTCCACGCTTTCCCTGACGAACAGGGCTTCGACGTTTACCACCAGCTGCGCCTGGGCACCCACTCCAAAAAAACGCGAAAAATCACGAACGTCGGACGATTGCTCCCACATCGAAAGTGCCAGCCAGTCAAGCTCTTGCTGCTCCTCACCGGCCATTGGCAGCGCATCTACAGCACCACAGACATCGGGGCTCCGGGCTTTCCCTGACGAACAGGGCTGCGACCTTTACCACCACCTGCACCTGGGCGCCCATTGGAAAAAAACCCAAGAAAAATCACGAGCGTTGGACGATTGCTCCCACACCGAAAATGCCAGCAACTCAAGCTCTTGCTGCTCCTCACCGGCCATTGGCAGCGCATCTACAGCACCACAGACATCGGGGCTCCGGGCTTTCCCTGACGAACAGGGCTTCGACCTTTACCACCACCTGCACCTGGGCGCCCACTCCAAAAAAACCCGAAAAATCACGAACGTCGGACGATTGCTGCCACACCGAAAGTGCCAGCCAGTCAAGCTCTTGCTGTACCTCACCGGCCATTGGCAGCGCATCTACAGCACCACAGCCATCGGGGCTCCGGGCTTTCCCTGACGAACAGGGCTTCGACGTTTACCACCAGCTGCACCTGGGCGACCAGTGGAAAAAAACCCAAGAAAATCACGAACGTTGGACGATTGCTCCCACACCGAAAGTGCCAGCCAGTCAAGCTCTTGCTCCTCATCACCGGCCACTGGCAGCGCATCTACAGCACCATAGACACTGGGGCTCCGGGCTTTCCCTGACGAACAGGGCTTCGACGTTTACTACCAGCTGCAGCTGGGCGCCCACTCCAAAAAAACCCTGAAAAATCACGAATGTCGGACGATTGCTCCCACACCGAACGTGCCAGCCAGTCAAGCTCTTGCTGCTGCTCCCCGGCCATTGGCAGCGCATCTACAGCACCACAGACATCAGGGCTCCAGGCTTTCCCTGACGAACAGGGCTTCGACGTTTACAACCAGCTGCACCTGGGCGCCCACTGAAAAAAACCCAAGAAAAATCACGAACGTCGGACGATTGCTCCCACACCGAAAGTGCCAGCCAGTCAAGCTCTTGCTGCTCCTCACCGGCCATTGGCAGCGCATCCACAGCACCACAGACATCGGGGCTCCGGGCTTTCCCTGACGAACAGGGCTTCGACGTTTACCACCAGCTGCACCTGGGGGGCCCACTGAAAAAAACCCCAAAAAATCATGAACGTCGGACGATTGCTCCCACACCGAAAGTGCCAGCAACTCAAGCTCTTGCTGCTCCTCACCGGCCATTGGCAGCGCATCTACAGCACCACAGACATCGGGGCTCCGGGCTTTCCCTGACGAACAAGGCTTCGATGTTTACCACCAGCTGCACCTGGGCGCCCACTCCAAAAAAACCCGAAAATTCACGAACGTCGGACGATTGCTCCCACACAAGAAGTGCCAGGCAGTCAAGCTCCTGCTGCTCCTCAGCGGCCATTGGCAGCGCATCTACAGCACCACAGACATCGGGGCTCCGGGCTTTCCCTGACGAACAGGGCTTCGACGTTTACCACCAGCTGCACCTGGTCGCCCACTCCAAAAAAAACCCGAAAAATCACGAAGATCGGACGATTGCTCCCACACCGAAAGTGCCAGCCAGTCAAGCTCTTGCTGCTGCTCCCCGGCCATTGGCAGTGCATCTACAGCACCACAGACATCGGGGCTCCGGGCTTTCCCTGACGAACAGGGCTTCGACGTTTACCACCACCTGCACCTGGGCGCCCATTGGAAAAAAACCCAAGAAAAATCACGAACGTTGGACGATTGCTCCCACACCGAAAGTGCCAGCCAGTCAAGCTCCTGCTGCTCCTCAGCGGCCATTGGCAGCCCATCTACAGCACCACAGACATCGGGGCTCCGGGCTTTCCCTGACGAACAGGGCTTCGACGTTTACCACCAGCTGCGTCTGGGCGCCCACTAAAAAAAAACCCCAAAAAATCACGAATGTCGGACGATTGCTCCCACACAAAAAGTGCCAGCCAGTCAAGCTCTTGCTGCTCATCACCGGCCATTGGCAGCGCATCTACAGCACCACAGACATCGGGGCTCCGGGCTTTCCCTGATGAACAGGGCTTCGACGTTTACCACCAGCTGCACCTGGGGGGCCCACTGAAAAAAACCCCGAAAAATCATGAACGTCTGACGATTGCTGCCACACAAAAAGTGTCAGCCAGTCAAGCTCCTGCTGCTCCTCAGCGGCCATTGGCAGCGCATCTACAGCACCACAGACATCGGGGCTCCGGGCTTTCCCTGACGAACAGGGCTTCGACGTTTACCACCAGCTGTACCTGGGCGCCCATTGGAAAAAAACCCAAGAAAAATCACGAACGTTGGACGATTGCTCCCACACCGAAAATGCCAGCAACTCAAGCTCTTGCTGCTCCTCACCGGCCATTGGCAGTGCATCTACAGCACCACAGACATCGGGGCTCCGGGCTTTCCCTGACGAACAGGGCTTCGACGTTTACCACCAGCTGCACCTGGGCACCCACTCCAAAAAAACCCGAAAAATCACGAACGTCGGTCGATTGCTCCCACTCCGAAAGTGCCAGCAACTCAACCTCTTGCTGCTCACCACCGGCCGTTGGCAGCGCATCTACATCACCACAGACATCGGGGCTCCGGGCTTTCCCTGACGAACAGGGCTTCGATATTTACCACCAGCTGCACCTGGTCGCCCACTCCAAAAAAACCCGAAAAATCACGAACGTCGGACGATTGCTCCCACACCGAAAGTGCCAGCCAGTCAAGCTCCTGCTGCTCCTCAGCGGCCATTGGCAGCGCATCTACAGCACCACAGACATCGGGGCTCCGGGCTTTCCCTGACGAACAGGGCTTCGACGTTTACCACCAGCTGCACCTGGGTGCCTATTGGAAAAAAACCCAAGAAAAATCACGAACGTTGGACGATTGCTCCCACACCGAAAGTGCCAGCAACTCAAGCTCTTTCTACTCCTCACCGGCCATTAGCAGCGCATCTACAGCACCACAGACATCGGGGCTCCGGGCTTTCCCTGACGAACAGGGCTTCGACGTTTACCACCATCTGCACCTGGTCGCCCACGCCAAAAAAACCCGAAAAATCACGAACGTCGGACGATTGCTCCCACAAAAAAAGTGCCAGGCAGTCAAGCTCCTGCTGCTCCTCACCGGCCATTGGCAGCGCATCTACAGCACCACAGACATCGGGGCTCCGGGCTTTCCCTGACAAACAGGGCTTCGACGTTTACCACCAGCTGCACCTGGGCGCCCACTAAAAAAAACCCTAAAAAATCACGAATGTCGGACGATTGCTCCCACACAAAAAGTGCCAGCCAGTCAAGCTCTTGCTGCTCATCACCGGCCATTGGCAGCGCATCTACAGCACCACAGACATCGGGGCTCCGGGCTTTCCCTCACGAACAGGGCTTCGACGTTTACCACCAGCTGCACCTGGGGGGCCCACTGAAAAAAACCCCGAAAAATCATGAACGTTGGACGATTGCTCCCACACCGAAAGTGCCAGCCACTCAAGCTCTTGCTGCTCATCACCGGCCATTGGCAGCGCATCTACAGCACCACAGACATCGGGGCTCCGGGCTTTCCCTGACGAACAGGGCTTCGACGTTTACCACCAGCTGGACCTGGGCGCCCACTCCAAAAAAACCCGAAAAATCACGAACGTCGGACGATTGCTCCCACACCGAAAGTGCCAGCCAGTCAAGCTCTTGCTGCTCCTCCCCGGCCATTGGCAGCGCATCTACAGCACCACAGACATCGGGGCTCCGGGCTTTCCCTGACGAACAGGGCTTCGACGTTTACCACCAGCTGCACCTGGGCGCCCATTGGAAAAAAACCCAAGAAAATCACAAACGTTGGACGATTGCTCCCACACCGAAAGTGCCAGCCAGTCAAGCTCTTGCTCCTCCTCTCCGGCCACTGGCAGCGCATCTACAGCACCACAGACACTGGGGCTCCGGGATTTCCCTGACGAACAGGACTTCGACGTTTACAACCAGCTGCACCTGGGCGTCCACTCCAAAAAAACTTTGAAAAATCACGAATGTCGGACGATTGCTCCCACACCGAAAGTGCCAGCCAGTCAAGCTCTTGCTGCTGCTCCCCGGCCATTGGCAGCGCATCTACAGCGCCACAGACATCGGGGCACTGGGCTTTCCCTGACGAACAGGGCTTCGACGTTTACCACCAGCTGCGCCTGGGCGCCCACTAAAAAAAACCCCGAAAAATCACAAACGTCGGACGATTGCTCCCACACCGAAAGTGCCAGCCAGTCAAGCTCTTGCTGCTGCTCCCCGGCCATTGGCAGTGCATCTACAGCACCACAGACATCGGGGCTCCGGGCTTTCCCTGACGAACAGGGCTTCGACGTTTACCACCACCTGCACCTGGGCGCCCATTGGAAAAAAACCCCAAAAAATCACGAATGTCGTACGATTGCTCCCACATAAAAAGTGCCAGCCAGTCAAGCTCCTGCTGCTCCTCAGCGGCCATTGGCAGCGCATCTACAGCACCACAGACATCGGGGCTCCGGGCTTTCCCTCACGAACAGGGCTTCGACGTTTACCACCAGCTGCACCTGGGGGGCCCACTGAAAAAAACCCCGAAAAATCACGAACGTCGGACGATTGCTCCCACACCGAAAGTGCCAGCCAGTCAAGCTCCTGCTGCTCCTCAGCGGCCATTGGCAGCGCATCTACAGCACCACAGACATCGGGGCTCCGGGCTTTCCCTGACGAACAGGGCTTCGACGTTTACCACCAGCTGCACCTGGGCGCCCACTAAAAAAAAACCCCAAAAAATCACGAATGTCGTACGATTGCTCCCACATAAAAAGTGCCAGCCAGTCAAGCTCCTGCTGCTCCTCAGCGGCCATTGGCAGCGCATCTACAGCACCACAGACACTGGGGCTCCGGGCTTTCCCTCACGAACAGGGCTTCGACGTTTACCACCAGCTGCACCTGGGGGGCCCACTGAAAAAAACCCCGAAAAATCACGAACGTCGGGCGATTGCTCCCACACAAGAAGTGCCAGCCAGTCAAGCTCCTGCTGCTCCTCCGCGGCCATTGGCAGCGCATCTACAGCACCACAGACATCGGGGCTCCGGGCTTTCCCTGACGAACAGGGCTTCGACGTTTACCACCATCTGCACCTGGTCGCCCATTCCAAAAAAACCCGAAAAATCACGAACGTCGGACGATTGCTCCCACACAAAAAGTGCCAGCCAGTCAAGCTCCTGCTGCTCCTCACCGGCCATTGGCAGCGCATCTACAGCACCACAGACATCGGGGCTCCGGGCTTTCCCTGACGAACAGGGCTTCGACGTTTACCACCAGCTGCGTCTGGGCGCCCACTAAAAAAAACCCCAAAAAATCACGAATGTCGGACGATTGCTCCCACACAAAAAGTGCCAGCCAGTCAAGCTCTTGCTGCTCATCACCGGCCATTGGCAGCGCATCTACAGCACCACAGACATCGGGGCTCCGGGCTTTCCCTCACGAACAGGGCTTCGACGTTTACCACCAGCTGCACCTGGGGGGCCCACTGAAAAAAACCCCGAAAAATCATGAACGTCGGACGATTGCTCCCACACCGAAAGTGCCAGCCACTCAAGCTCTTGCTGCTCATCACCGGCCATTGGCAGCGCATCTACAGCACCACAGGCACTGGGGCTCCGGGCTTTCCCTGACGAACAGGGCTTCGACGTTTACCACCAGCTGCACCTGGGCGCCCATTGGAAAAAAACCCAAGAAAATCACAAACGTTGGACGATTGCTCCCACACCGAAAGTGCCAGCAACTCAAGCTCTTGCTCCTCCTCACCGGCCACTGGCAGCGCATCTACAGCACCACAGACACTGGGGCTCCGGGATTTCCCTGACGAACAGGACTTCGACGTTTACAACCAGCTGCACCTGGGCGTCCACTCCAAAAAAACTTTGAAAAATCACGAATGTCGGACGATTGCTCCCACACCGAAAGTGCCAGCCAGTCAAGCTCTTGCTGCTGCTCCCCGGCCATTGGCAGCGCATCTACAGCGCCACAGGCATCGGGGCACTGGGCTTTCCCTGACGAACAGGGCTTCGACGTTTACCACCAGCTGCGCCTGGGCGCCCACTAAAAAAAAACCCCGAAAAATCACGAACGTCGGACGATTGCTCCCACACCGAAAGTGCCAGCCAGTCAATCTCTTGCTGCTCCTCCCCGGCCATTGGCAGCGCATCTACAGCACCACAGACATCGGGGCTCCGGGCTTTCCCTGACGAACAGGGCTTCGAAGTTTACCACCACCTGCACCTGGGCGCCCATTGGAAAAAAACCCAAGAAAAATCACGTGCGTTGGACGATTGCTCCCACACCGAAAATGCCAGCAACTCAAGCTCTTGCTGCTCCTCACCGGCCATTGGCAGCGCATCTACAGCACCACAGACATCGGGGCTCCGGGCTTTCCCTGACGAATAGGGCTTCGACATTTACCACCACCTGCACCTGGGCGCCCACTCCAAAAAAACCCCGAAAAATCACGAAGATCGGACGATTGCTCCCACACCGAAAGTGCCAGCCAGTCAAGCTCCTGCTGCTCCTCAGCGGCCATTGGCAGTGCATCTACAGCACCACAGACATCGGGGCTCCGGGCTTTCCCTGACGAACAGGGCTTCGACGTTTACCACCAGCTGCACCTGGGCGCCCACTAAAAATAAACCCCAAAAAATCACGAATGTCGTACGATTGCTCCCACATAAAAAGTGCCAGCCAGTCAAGCTCCTGCTGCTCCTCAGCGGCCATTGGCAGCGCATCTACAGCACCACAGACATCGGGGCTCCGGGCTTTCCCTCACGAACAGGGCTTCGACGTTTACCACCAGCTGCACATGGGGGGCCCACTGAAAAAAACCCCGAAAAATCACGAACGTCGGACGATTGCTCCCACACAAGAAGTGCCAGCCAGTCAAGCTCCTGCTGCTCCTCAGCGGCCATTGGCAGCGCATCTACAGCACCACAGACATCGGGGCTCCGGGCTTTCCCTGACGAACAGGGCTTCGACGTTTACCACCAGCTGCACCTGGGCGCCCACTCCAAAAAAACCCCGAAAAATCACGAAGATCGGACGATTGCTCCCACACCGAAAGTGCCAGCCAGTCAAGCTCTTGCTGCTGCTCCCCGGCCATTGGCAGCGCATCTACAGCACCACAGACATCGGGGCTCCGGGCTTTCCCTGACGAACAGGGCTTCGACGTTTACCACCACCTGCACCTGGGCGCCCATTGGAAAAAAACCCAAGAAAAATCACGAACGTTGGACGATTGCTCCCACACCGAAAGTGCCAGCAACTCAAGCTCTTGCTACTCCTCACCGGCCATTGGCAGCGCATCTACAGCACCACAGACATCGGGGCTCCGGGCTTTCCCTGACGAACAGGGCTTCGACGTTTACCACCATCTGCACCTGGTCGCCCATTCCAAAAAAACCCGAAAAATCACGAACGTCGGACGATTGCTCCCACACCGAAAGTGCCAGCCAGTCAAGCTCCTGCTGCTCCTCACCGGCCATTGGCAGCGCATCTACAGCACCACAGACATCGGGGCTCCGGGCTTTCCCTCACGAACAGGGCTTCGACGTTTACCACCAGCTGCACCTGGGGGGCCCACTGAAAAAAACCCCGAAAAATCATGAACGTCGGACGATTGCTCCCACACCGAAAGTGCCAGCCACTCAAGCTCTTGCTGCTCATCACCGGCCATTGGCAGCGCATCTACAGCACCACAGGCACTGGGGCTCCGGGCTTTCCCTGACGAACAGGGCTTCGACGTTTACCACCAGCTGCACCTGGGCACCCACTCCAAAAAAACCCGAAAAATCACGAACGTTGGACGATTGCTCCCACACCGAAAGTGCCAGCCAGTCAAGCTCTTGCTGCTCCTCCCCGGCCATTGGCAGTGCATCTACAGCACCACAGATATCGGGGCTCCGGGCTTTCCCTGACGAACAGGGCTTCGACGTTTACCACCAGCTGCACCTGGGTGCCTATTGGAAAAAAACCCAAGAAAAATCACGAACGTTGGACGATTGCTCCCACACCGAAAGTGCCAGCAACTCAAGCTCTTTCTACTCCTCACCGGCCATTAGCAGCGCATCTACAGCACCACAGACATCGGGGCTCCGGGCTTTCCCTGACGAACAGGGCTTCGACGTTTACCACCATCTGCACCTGGGCGCCCACGCCAAAAAAACCCGAAAAATCACGAACGTCGGACGATTGCTCCCACAAAAAAAGTGCCAGGCAGTCAAGCTCCTGCTGCTCCTCACCGGCCATTGGCAGCGCATCTACAGCACCACAGACATCGGGGCTCCGGGCTTTCCCTGACAAACAGGGCTTCGACGTTTACCACCAGCTGCACCTGGGCGCCCACTAAAAAAAACCCCAAAAAATCACGAATGTCGGACGATTGCTCCCACACAAAAAGTGCCAGCCAGTCAAGCTCTTGCTGCTCATCACCGGCCATTGGCAGCGCATCTACAGCACCACAGACATCGGGGCTCCGGGCTTTCCCTCACGAACAGGGCTTCGACGTTTACCACCAGCTGCACCTGGGGGGCCCACTGAAAAAAACCCCGAAAAATCATGAACGTTGGACGATTGCTCCCACACCGAAAGTGCCAGCCACTCAAGCTCTTGCTGCTCATCACCGGCCATTGGCAGCGCATCTACAGCACCACAGACATCGGGGCTCCGGGCTTTCCCTGACGAACAGGGCTTCGACGTTTACCACCAGCTGGACCTGGGCGCCCACTCCAAAAAAACCCGAAAAATCACGAACGTCGGACGATTGCTCCCACACCGAAAGTGCCAGCCAGTCAAGCTCTTGCTGCTCCTCCCCGGCCATTGGCAGCGCATCTACAGCACCACAGACATCGGGGCTCCGGGCTTTCCCTGACGAACAGGGCTTCGACGTTTACCACCAGCTGCACCTGGGCGCCCATTGGAAAAAAACCCAAGAAAATCACAAACGTTGGACGATTGCTCCCACACCGAAAGTGCCAGCCAGTCAAGCTCTTGCTCCTCCTCTCCGGCCACTGGCAGCGCATCTACAGCACCACAGACACTGGGGCTCCGGGATTTCCCTGACGAACAGGACTTCGACGTTTACAACCAGCTGCACCTGGGCGTCCACTCCAAAAAAACTTTGAAAAATCACGAATGTCGGACGATTGCTCCCACACCGAAAGTGCCAGCCAGTCAAGCTCTTGCTGCTGCTCCCCGGCCATTGGCAGCGCATCTACAGCGCCACAGACATCGGGGCACTGGGCTTTCCCTGACGAACAGGGCTTCGACGTTTACCACCAGCTGCGCCTGGGCGCCCACTAAAAAAAACCCCGAAAAATCACAAACGTCGGACGATTGCTCCCACACCGAAAGTGCCAGCCAGTCAAGCTCTTGCTGCTGCTCCCCGGCCATTGGCAGTGCATCTACAGCACGGCAGACATCGGGGCTCCGGGCTTTCCCTGACGAACAGGGCTTCGACGTTTACCACCACCTGCACCTGGGCGCCCATTGGAAAAAAACCCCAAAAAATCACGAATGTCGTACGATTGCTCCCACATAAAAAGTGCCAGCCAGTCAAGCTCCTGCTGCTCCTCAGCGGCCATTGGCAGCGCATCTACAGCACCACAGACATCGGGGCTCCGGGCTTTCCCTCACGAACAGGGCTTCGACGTTTACCACCAGCTGCACCTGGGGGGCCCACTGAAAAAAACCCCGAAAAATCACGAACGTCGGACGATTGCTCCCACACCGAAAGTGCCAGCCAGTCAAGCTCCTGCTGCTCCTCAGCGGCCATTGGCAGCGCATCTACAGCACCACAGACATCGGGGCTCCGGGCTTTCCCTGACGAACAGGGCTTCGACGTTTACCACCAGCTGCACCTGGGCGCCCACTAAAAAAAAACCCCAAAAAATCACGAATGTCGTACGATTGCTCCCACATAAAAAGTGCCAGCCAGTCAAGCTCCTGCTGCTCCTCAGCGGCCATTGGCAGCGCATCTACAGCACCACAGACACTGGGGCTCCGGGCTTTCCCTCACGAACAGGGCTTCGACGTTTACCACCAGCTGCACCTGGGGGGCCCACTGAAAAAAACCCCGAAAAATCACGAACGTCGGGCGATTGCTCCCACACAAGAAGTGCCAGCCAGTCAAGCTCCTGCTGCTCCTCCGCGGCCATTGGCAGCGCATCTACAGCACCACAGACATCGGGGCTCCGGGCTTTCCCTGACGAACAGGGCTTCGACGTTTACCACCATCTGCACCTGGTCGCCCATTCCAAAAAAACCCGAAAAATCACGAACGTCGGACGATTGCTCCCACACAAAAAGTGCCAGCCAGTCAAGCTCCTGCTGCTCCTCACCGGCCATTGGCAGCGCATCTACAGCACCACAGACATCGGGGCTCCGGGCTTTCCCTGACGAACAGGGCTTCGACGTTTACCACCAGCTGCGTCTGGGCGCCCACTAAAAAAAACCCCAAAAAATCACGAATGTCGGACGATTGCTCCCACACAAAAAGTGCCAGCCAGTCAAGCTCTTGCTGCTCATCACCGGCCATTGGCAGCGCATCTACAGCACCACAGACATCGGGGCTCCGGGCTTTCCCTCACGAACAGGGCTTCGACGTTTACCACCAGCTGCACCTGGGGGGCCCACTGAAAAAAACCCCGAAAAATCATGAACGTCGGACGATTGCTCCCACACCGAAAGTGCCAGCCACTCAAGCTCTTGCTGCTCATCACCGGCCATTGGCAGCGCATCTACAGCACCACAGGCACTGGGGCTCCGGGCTTTCCCTGACGAACAGGGCTTCGACGTTTACCACCAGCTGCACCTGGGCGCCCATTGGAAAAAAACCCAAGAAAATCACAAACGTTGGACGATTGCTCCCACACCGAAAGTGCCAGCAACTCAAGCTCTTGCTCCTCCTCACCGGCCACTGGCAGCGCATCTACAGCACCACAGACACTGGGGCTCCGGGATTTCCCTGACGAACAGGACTTCGACGTTTACAACCAGCTGCACCTGGGCGTCCACTCCAAAAAAACTTTGAAAAATCACGAATGTCGGACGATTGCTCCCACACCGAAAGTGCCAGCCAGTCAAGCTCTTGCTGCTGCTCCCCGGCCATTGGCAGCGCATCTACAGCGCCACAGACATCGGGGCACTGGGCTTTCCCTGACGAACAGGGCTTCGACGTTTACCACCAGCTGCGCCTGGGCGCCCACTAAAAAAAAACCCCGAAAAATCACGAACGTCGGACGATTGCTCCCACACCGAAAGTGCCAGCCAGTCAATCTCTTGCTGCTCCTCCCCGGCCATTGGCAGCGCATCTACAGCACCACAGACATCGGGGCTCCGGGCTTTCCCTGACGAACAGGGCTTCGACGTTTACCACCACCTGCACCTGGGCGCCCATTGGAAAAAAACCCAAGAAAAATCACGTGCGTTGGACGATTGCTCCCACACCGAAAATGCCAGCAACTCAAGCTCTTGCTGCTCCTCACCGGCCATTGGCAGCGCATCTACAGCACCACAGACATCGGGGCTCCGGGCTTTCCCTGACGAATAGGGCTTCGACATTTACCACCACCTGCACCTGGGCGCCCACTCCAAAAAAACCCCGAAAAATCACGAAGATCGGACGATTGCTCCCACACCGAAAGTGCCAGCCAGTCAAGCTCCTGCTGCTCCTCAGCGGCCATTGGCAGTGCATCTACAGCACCACAGACATCGGGGCTCCGGGCTTTCCCTGACGAACAGGGCTTCGACGTTTACCACCAGCTGCACCTGGGCGCCCACTAAAAATAAACCCCAAAAAATCACGAATGTCGTACGATTGCTCCCACATAAAAAGTGCCAGCCAGTCAAGCTCCTGCTGCTCCTCAGCGGCCATTGGCAGCGCATCTACAGCACCACAGACATCGGGGCTCCGGGCTTTCCCTCACGAACAGGGCTTCGACGTTTACCACCAGCTGCACATGGGGGGCCCACTGAAAAAAACCCCGAAAAATCACGAACGTCGGACGATTGCTCCCACACAAGAAGTGCCAGCCAGTCAAGCTCCTGCTGCTCCTCAGCGGCCATTGGCAGCGCATCTACAGCACCACAGACATCGGGGCTCCGGGCTTTCCCTGACGAACAGGGCTTCGACGTTTACCACCAGCTGCACCTGGGCGCCCACTCCAAAAAAACCCCGAAAAATCACGAAGATCGGACGATTGCTCCCACACCGAAAGTGCCAGCCAGTCAAGCTCTTGCTGCTGCTCCCCGGCCATTGGCAGCGCATCTACAGCACCACAGACATCGGGGCTCCGGGCTTTCCCTGACGAACAGGGCTTCGACGTTTACCACCACCTGCACCTGGGCGCCCATTGGAAAAAAACCCAAGAAAAATCACGAACGTTGGACGATTGCTCCCACACCGAAAGTGCCAGCAACTCAAGCTCTTGCTACTCCTCACCGGCCATTGGCAGCGCATCTACAGCACCACAGACATCGGGGCTCCGGGCTTTCCCTGACGAACAGGGCTTCGACGTTTACCACCATCTGCACCTGGTCGCCCATTCCAAAAAAACCCGAAAAATCACGAACGTCGGACGATTGCTCCCACACCGAAAGTGCCAGCCAGTCAAGCTCCTGCTGCTCCTCACCGGCCATTGGCAGCGCATCTACAGCACCACAGACATCGGGGCTCCGGGCTTTCCCTCACGAACAGGGCTTCGACGTTTACCACCAGCTGCACCTGGGGGGCCCACTGAAAAAAACCCCGAAAAATCATGAACGTCGGACGATTGCTCCCACACCGAAAGTGCCAGCCACTCAAGCTCTTGCTGCTCATCACCGGCCATTGGCAGCGCATCTACAGCACCACAGGCACTGGGGCTCCGGGCTTTCCCTGACGAACAGGGCTTCGACGTTTACCACCAGCTGCACCTGGGCACCCACTCCAAAAAAACCCGAAAAATCACGAACGTTGGACGATTGCTCCCACACCGAAAGTGCCAGCCAGTCAAGCTCTTGCTGCTCCTCCCCGGCCATTGGCAGTGCATCTACAGCACCACAGATATCGGGGCTCCGGGCTTTCCCTGACGAACAGGGCTTCGACGTTTACCACCAGCTGCACCTGGGCGCCCATTGGAAAGAAACCCAAGAAAATCACGAACGTTGGACGATTGCTCCCACACCGAAAGTGCCAGCAACTCAAGCTCTTGCTCCTCATCACCGGCCACTGGCAGCGCATCTACAGCACCACAGACATTGGGGCTCCGGGCTTTCCCTGACGAACAGGACTTCGACGTTTACCACCAGCTGCACCTGGGCGCCCACTCCAAAAAAACCCCGAAAAATCACGAATGTCGGACGATTGCTCCCACACCGAACGTGCCAGCCAGTCAAGCTCTTGCTGCTGCTCCCCGGCCATTGGCAGCGCATCTACAGCGCCACAGACATCGGGGCACTGGGCTTTCCCTGACGAACAGTGCTTAGACATTTACCACCAGGTGCGCCTGAGCGCTCACTAAAAAAAAACCCGAAAAATCACGAACGTCGGACGATTGCTCCCACACCGAAAGTGCCAGCCAGTCAAGCACTTGCTGCTCATCACCGGCCATTGGCAGCGCATCTACAGCACCACAGACATCGGGGCTCCGGGCTTTCCCTGACGAACAGGGCTTCGACGTTTACCACCAGCTGCACCTGGTCGCCCACTCCAAAAAATCCCGAAAAATCACGAACGTCGGTCGATTGCTCCCACTCCGAAAGTGCAAGCCAGTCAAGCTCTTGCTGCTGCTCCCCGGCCATTGGCAGTGCATCTACAGCACCACAGACATCGGGGCTCCGGGCTTTCCCTCACGAACAGGGCTTCGACGTTTACCACCAGCTGCACCTGGGCCCCCACTCCAAAAAAACCCCGAAAAATCACGAAGATCGGACGATTGCTCCCACACCGAAAGTGCCAGCCAGTCAATCTCTTGCTGCTGCTCCCCGGCCATTGGCAGCGCATCTACAGCACCACAGACATCGGGGCTCCGGGCTTTCCCTGACGAACAGGGCTTCGACGTTTACCACCACCTGCACCTGGGTGCCCATTGGAAAAAAACCCAAGAAAAATCACGAACGTTGGACGATTGCTCCCACACCGAAAGTGCCAGCAACTCAAGCTCTTGCTACTCCTCACCGGCCATTAGCAGCGCATCTACAGCACCACAGACATCGGGGCTCCGGGCTTTCCCTGACGAACAGGGCTTCGACGTTTACCACCATCTGCACCTGGTCGCCCACGCCAAAAAAACCCGAAAAATCACGAACGTCTGACGATTGCTGCCACAAAAAAAGTGCCAGCCAGTCAAGCTCCTGCTGCTCCTCACCGGCCATTGGCAGCGCATCTACAGCACCACAGACATCGGGGCTCCAGGCTTTCCCTGACGAACAGGGCTTCGACGTTTACCACCAGCTGCGTCTGGGCGCCCACTAAAAAAAACCCCAAAAAATCACAAATGTCGGACGATTGCTCCCACACAAAAAGTGCCAGCCAGTCAAGCTCTTGCTGCTCATCACCGGCCATTGGCAGCGCATCTACAGCACCACAGACATCGGGGCTCCGGGCTTTCCCTGACGAACAGGACTTCGACGTTTACAACCAGCTGCACCTGGGCGTCCACTCCAAAAAAACCCCGAAAAATCACGAATGTCGGACGATTGCTCCCACACCGAAAGTGCCAGCCACTCAAGCTCTTGCTGCTCATCACCGGCCATTGGCAGCGCATCTACAGCACCACAGACACTGGGGCTCCGGGCTTTCCCTGACGAACAGGACTTCGACGTTTACAACCAGCTGCACCTGGGCGTCCACTCCAAAAAAACCCCGAAAAATCACGAATGTCGGACGATTGCTCCCACACCGAACGTGCCAGCCAGTCAAGCTCTTGCTGCTGCTCCCCGGCCATTGGCAGCGCATCTACAGCACCACAGACATCGGGGCACTGGGCTTTCCCTGACGAACAGGGCTTCGACGTTTACCACCAGCTGCGCCTGGGCGCCCACGCCAAAAAAACCCGAAAAATCACGAACGTCGGACGATTGCTCCCACACCGAAAGTGCCAGCCAGTCAAGCTCCTGCTGCTCCTCACCGGCCATTGGCAGCGCATCTACAGCACCACAGACATCGGGGCTCCGGGCTTTCCCTGACGAACAGGGCTTCGACGTTTACCACCAGCTGCACCTGGGCGCCCACTAAAAAAAACCCCGAAAAATCACGAACGTCGGACGATTGCTCCCACACCGAAAGTGCCAGCCAGTCAAGCTCTTGCTGTACCTCACCGGCCATTGGCAGCGCATCTACAGCACCACAGACATCAGGGCTCCGGGATTTCCCTGACGAACAGGGCTTTGACATTTACCACCAGCTGCACCTGGGCACCCTCTCCAAAAAAACCCGAAAAATCACGAACATCGTACGATTGCTCCCACATAAAAAGTGCCAGCCAGTCAAGCTCCTGCTGCTCCTCAGCGGCCATTGGCAGCGCATCTACAGCACCACAGACATCGGGGCTCCGGGCTTTCCCTGACGAACAGGGCTTCGACGTTTACCACCAGCTGCGTCTGGGCGTCCACTAAAAATAAACCCCAAAAAATCACGACTGTCGGACGACTGCTCCCACACAAAAAGTGCCAGCCAGTCAAGCTCTTGCTGCTCATCACCGGCCATTGGCAGCGCATCTACAGCACCACAGACATCGGGGCTCCGGGCTTTCCCTGATGAACAGGGCTTCGACGTTTACCACCAGCTGCACCTGGGGGGCCCACTGAAAAAAACCCCGAAAAATCATGAACGTCTGACGATTGCTCCCACACAAAAAGTGTCAGCCAGTCAAGCTCCTGCTGCTCCTCAGCGGCCATTGGCAGCGCATCTACAGCACCACAGACATCGGGGCTCCGGGCTTTCCCTGACGAACAGGGCTTCGACGTTTACCACCAGCTGCACCTGGGCCCCCACTCCAAAAAAACCTTGAAAAATCACGAAGATCGGACGATTGCTCCCACACCGAAAGTGCCAGCCAGTCAATCTCTTGCTGCTGCTCCCCGGCCATTGGCAGCGCATCTACAGCACCACAGACATCGGGGCTCCGGGCTTTCCCTGACGAACAGGGCTTCGACGTTTACCACCACCTGCACCTGGGTGCCCATTGGAAAAAAACCCAAGAAAAATCACGAACGTCGGACGATTGCTCCCACACCGAAAGTGCCAGCCAGTCAAGCTCTTGCTGCTCCTCACCGGCCATTGGCAGCACATCTACAGCACCACAGACACGGGGGCTTTGGGCTTTCCCTGACGAACAGGGCTACGACGTTTACCACCAGCTGCAGCTGGGCGCCCATTGGAAAAAAACCCAAGAAAATCACGAACGTTGGACGATTGCTCCCACACTGAAAGTGCCAGCAACTCAAGCTCTTGCTCCTCATCACCGGCCACTGGCAGCGCATCTACAGCACCACAGACACTGGGGCTCCGGGCTTTCCCTGACGAACAGGGCTTCGACGTTTACCACCAGCTGCACCTGGGCGCCCACTGAAAAAAACCCAAGAAAAATCACGAACGTCGGACGATTGCTCCCACACCGAAAGTGCCAGCCAGTCAAGCTCTTGCTGCTCCTCACCGGCCATTGGCAGCGCATCCACAGCACCACAGACATCGGGGCTCCGGGCTTTCCCTGACGAACAGGGCTTCGACGTTTACCACCAGCTGCACCTGGGGGGCCCACTGAAAAAAACCCCAAAAAATCATGAACGTCGGACGATTGCTCCCACACCGAAAGTGCCAGCAACTCAAGCTCTTGCTGCTCCTCAGCGGCCATTGGCAGCGCATCTACAGCACCACAGACATCGGGGCTCCGGGCTTTCCCTGACGAACAAGGCTTCGATGTTTACCACCAGCTGCACCTGGGCGCCCACTCCAAAAAAACCCGAAAAATCACGAACGTCGGACGATTGCTCCCACACAAGAAGTGCCAGGCAGTCAAGCTCCTGCTGCTCCTCAGCGGCCATTGGCAGCGCATCTACAGCACCACAGACATCGGGGCTCCGGGCTTTCCCTGACGAACAGGGCTTCGACGTTTACCACCAGCTGCACCTGGTCGCCCACTCCAAAAAAAACCCGAAAAATCACGAAGATCGGACGATTGCTCCCACACCGAAAGTGCCAGCCAGTCAAGCTCTTGCTGCTGCTCCCCGGCCATTGGCAGTGCATCTACAGCACCACAGACATCGGGGCTCCGGGCTTTCCCTGACGAACAGGGCTTCGACGTTTACCACCACCTGCACCTGGGCGCCCATTGGAAAAAAACCCAAGAAAAATCACGAACGTTAGACGATTGCTCCCACACCGAAAGTGCCAGCCAGTCAAGCTCTTGCTGCTCCTCAGCGGCCATTGGCAGCGCATCTACAGCACCACAGACATCGGGGCTCCGGGCTTTCCCTGACGAACAGGGCTTCGACGTTTACCACCAGCTGCGTCTGGGCGCCCACTAAAAAAAAACCCCAAAAAATCACGAATGTCGGACGATTGCTCCCACACAAAAAGTGCCAGCCAGTCAAGCTCTTGCTGCTCATCACCGGCCATTGGCAGCGGATCTACAGCACCACAGACATCGGGGCTCCGGGCTTTCCCTGATGAACAGGGCTTCGACATTTACCACCAGCTGCACCTGGGGGGCCCACTGAAAAAAACCCCGAAAAATCATGAACGTCTGACGATTGCTGCCACACAAAAAGTGTCAGCCAGTCAAGCTCCTGCTGCTCCTCAGCGGCCATTGGCAGCGCATCTACAGCACCACAGACATCGGGGCTCCGGGCTTTCCCTGACGAACAGGGCTTCGACGTTTACCACCAGCTGTACCTGGGCGCCCATTGGAAAAAAACCCAAGAAAAATCACGAACGTTGGACGATTGCTCCCACACCGAAAATGCCAGCAACTCAAGCTCTTGCTGCTCCTCACCGGCCATTGGCAGCGCATCTACAGCACCACAGACATCGGGGCTCCGGGCTTTCCCTGACGAACAGGGCTTCGACATTTACCACCACCTGCACCTGGGCGCCCACTCCAAAAAAACCCGAAAAATCACGAACGTCGGACGATTGCTCCCACACAAGAAGTGCCAGCCAGTCAAGCTCCTGCTGCTCCTCAGCGGCCATTGGCAGTGCATCTACAGCACCACAGACATCGGGGCTCCGGGCTTTCCCTGACGAACAGGGCTTCGACGTTTACCACCAGCTGCACCTGGGTGCCCATTGGAAAAAAACCCAAGAAAAATCACGAACGTTGGACGATTGCTCCCACACCGAAAGTGCCAGCAACTCAAGCTCTTTCTACTCCTCACCGGCCATTAGCAGCGCATCTACAGCACCACAGACATCGGGGCTCCGGGCTTTCCCTGACGAACAGGGCTTCGACGTTTACCACCATCTGCACCTGGTCGCCCACGCCAAAAAAACCCGAAAAAATCACGAACGTCGGACGATTGCTCCCACAAAAAAAGTGCCAGGCAGTCAAGCTCCTGCTGCTCCTCACCGGCCATTGGCAGCGCATCTACAGCACCACAGACATCGGGGCTCCGGGCTTTCCCTCACGAACAGGGCTTCGACGTTTACCACCAGCTGCACCTGGGCGCCCACTAAAAAAAACCCCAAAAAATCACGAATGTCGGACGATTGCTCCCACACAAAAAGTGCCAGCCAGTCAAGCTCTTGCTGCTCATCACCGGCCATTGGCAGCGCATCTACAGCACCACAGACATCGGGGCTCCGGGCTTTCCCTGACGAACAGCGCTTCGACGTTTACCACCAGCTGCACCTGGGGGGCCCACTGAAAAAAACCCCGAAAAATCATGAACGTTGGACGATTGCTCCCACACCGAAAGTGCCAGCCACTCAAGCTCTTGCTGCTCATCACCGGCCATTGGCAGCGCATCTACAGCACCACAGACATCGGGGCTCCGGGCTTTCCCTGACGAACAGGGCTTCGATGTTTACCACCAGCTGCACCTGGGCACCCACTCCAAAAAAACCCGAAAAATCACGAACGTCGGATGATTGCTCCCACACCGAAAGTGCCAGCCAGTCAAGCTCTTGCTGCTCCTCCCCGGCCATTGGCAGCGCATCTACAGCACCACAGACATCGGGGCTCCGGGCTTTCCCTGACGAACAGGGCTTCGACGTTTACCACCAGCTGCACCTGGGCGCCCATTGGAAAAAAACCCA
The DNA here is from genome assembly GCF_036417535.1 of Chlamydotis macqueenii. Taxonomy (NCBI): domain Eukaryota; kingdom Metazoa; phylum Chordata; class Aves; order Otidiformes; family Otididae; genus Chlamydotis; species Chlamydotis macqueenii. The sequence continues at coordinate 24,163,558 of NC_141592.1, read as the reverse complement.
AGAAAATCACAAACGTTGGACGATTGCTCCCACACCGAAAGTGCCAGCAACTCAAGCTCTTGCTCCTCCTCACCGGCCACTGGCAGCGCATCTACAGCACCACAGACACTGGGGCTCCGGGATTTCCCTGACGAACAGGACTTCGACGTTTACAACCAGCTGCACCTGGGCGTCCACTCCAAAAAAACTTTGAAAAATCACGAATGTCGGACGATTGCTCCCACACCGAAAGTGCCAGCCAGTCAAGCTCTTGCTGCTGCTCCCCGGCCATTGGCAGCGCATCTACAGCGCCACAGACATCGGGGCTCCGGGCTTTCCCTGACGAATAGGGCTTCGACATTTACCACCACCTGCACCTGGGCGCCCACTCCAAAAAAACCCGAAAAATCACGAACGTCGGACGATTGCTCCCACACCGAAAGTGCCAGCCAGTCAAGCTCTTGCTGTTCCTCACCGGCCATTGGCAGCGCATCTACAGCACCACAGACATCGGGGCTCCGGGCTTTCCCTGACGAACAGGGCTTCGACGTTTACCACCAGCTGCACCTGGGGGGCCCACTGAAAAAAACCCCAAAAAATCATGAACGTCGGACGATTGCTCCCACACCGAATGTGCCATCAACTCAAGCTCTTGCTGCTCCTCACCGGCCATTGGCAGCGCATCTACAGCACCACAGACATCGGGGCTCCGGGCTTTCCCTGACGAACAAGGCATCGATGTTTACCACCAGCTGCACCTGGGCGCCCACTCCAAAAAACCCCGAAAAATCACGAACGTCGGACGATTGCTCCCACACAAGAAGTGCCAGCCAGTCAAGCTCCTGCTGCTCCTCAGCGGCCATTGGCAGCGCATCTACAGCACCACAGACATCGGGGCTCCGGGCTTTCCCTGACGAACAGGGCTTCGACGTTTACCACCAGCTGCACCTGGTCGCCCACTCCAAAAAAAACCCGAAAAATCACGAAGATCGGACGATTGCTCCCACACCGAAAGTGCCAGCCAGTCAAGCTCTTGCTGCTGCTCCCCGACCATTGGCAGTGCATCTACAGCACGACAGACATCGGGGCTCCGGGCTTTCCCTGACGAACAGGGCTTCGACGTTTACCACCACCTGCACCTGGGCGCCCATTGGAAAAAAACCCCAAAAAATCACGAATGTCGGACGATTGCTCCCACATAAAAAGTGCCAGCCAGTCAAGCTCCTGCTGCTCCTCAGCGGCCATTGGCAGCGCATCTACAGCACCACAGACATCGGGGCTCCGGGCTTTCCCTCACGAACAGGGCTTCGACGTTTACCACCAGCTGCACCTGGGGGGCCCACTGAAAAAAACCCCGAAAAATCACGAACGTCGGACGATTGCTCCCACACCGAAAGTGCCAGCCAGTCAAGCTCCTGCTGCTCCTCAGCGGCCATTGGCAGCGCATCTACAGCACCACAGACATCGGGGCTCCGGGCTTTCCCTGACGAACAGGGCTTCGACGTTTACCACCAGCTGCACCTGGGCTCCCACTAAAAAAAAACCCCAAAAAATCACGAATGTCGTACGATTGCTCCCACATAAAAAGTGCCAGCCAGTCAAGCTCCTGCTGCTCCTCAGCGGCCATTGGCAGCGCATCTACAGCACCACAGACACTGGGGCTCCGGGCTTTCCCTCATGAACAGGGCTTCGACGTTTACCACCAGCTGCACCTGGGGGGCCCACTGAAAAAAACCCCGAAAAATCACGAACGTCGGGCGATTGCTCCCACACAAGAAGTGCCAGCCAGTCAAGCTCCTGCTGCTCCTCAGCGGCCATTGGCAGCGCATCTACAGCACCACAGACATCGGGGCTCCGGGCTTTCCCTGACGAACAGGGCTTCGACGTTTACCACCAGCTGCACCTGGGCGCCCACTCCAAAAAAACCCCGAAAAATCACGAAGATCGGACGATTGCTCCCACACCGAAAGTGCCAGCCAGTCAAGCTCTTGCTGCTGCTCCCCGGCCATTGGCAGCGCATCTACAGCACCACAGACATCGGGGCTCCGGGCTTTCCCTGACGAACAGGGCTTCGACGTTTACCACCACCTGCACCTGGGCGCCCATTGGAAAAAAACCCAAGAAAAATCACGAACGTTGGACGATTGCTCCCACACCGAAAGTGCCAGCAACTCAAGCTCTTGCTACTCCTCACCGGCCATTGGCAGCGCATCTACAGCACCACAGACATCGGGGCTCCGGGCTTTCCCTGACGAACAGGGCTTCGACGTTTACCACCATCTGCACCTGGTCGCCCATTCCAAAAAAACCCGAAAAATCACGAACGTCGGACGATTGCTCCCACACAAAAAGTGCCAGCCAGTCAAGCTCCTGCTGCTCCTCACCGGCCATTGGCAGCGCATCTACAGCACCACAGACATCGGGGCTCCGGGCTTTCCCTGACGAACAGGGCTTCGACATTTACCACCAGCTGCGTCTGGGCGCCCACTAAAAAAAACCCCAAAAAATCACGAATGTCGGACGATTGCTCCCACACAAAAAGTGCCAGCCAGTCAAGCTCTTGCTGCTCATCACCGGCCATTGGCAGCGCATCTACAGCACCACAGACATCGGGGCTCCGGGCTTTCCCTCACGAACAGGGCTTCGACGTTTACCACCAGCTGCACCTGGGGGGCCCACTGAAAAAAACCCCGAAAAATCATGAACGTCGGACGATTGCTCCCACACCGAAAGTGCCAGCCACTCAAGCTCTTGCTGCTCATCACCGGCCATTGGCAGCGCATCTACAGCACCACAGGCACTGGGGCTCCGGGCTTTCCCTGACGAACAGGGCTTCGACGTTTACCACCAGCTGCACCTGGGCACCCACTCCAAAAAAACCCGAAAAATCACGAACGTTGGACGATTGCTCCCACACCGAAAGTGCCAGCCAGTCAAGCTCTTGCTGCTCCTCCCCGGCCATTGGCAGTGCATCTACAGCACCACAGATATCGGGGCTCCGGGCTTTCCCTGACGAACAGGGCTTCGACGTTTACCACCAGCTGCACCTGGGCGCCCATTGGAAAGAAACCCAAGAAAATCACGAACGTTGGACGATTGCTCCCACACCGAAAGTGCCAGCAACTCAAGCTCTTGCTCCTCATCACCGGCCACTGGCAGCGCATCTACAGCACCACAGACATCGGGGCTCCGGGCTTTCCCTGACGAACAGGACTTCGACGTTTACCACCAGCTGCACCTGGGCGCCCACTAAAAAAAAACCCCGAAAAATCACGAATGTCGGACGATTGCTCCCACACCGAACGTGCCAGCCAGTCAAGCTCTTGCTGCTGCTCCCCGGCCATTGGCAGCGCATCTACAGCGCCACAGACATCGGGGCACTGGGCTTTCCCTGACGAACAGTGCTTAGACATTTACCACCAGGTGCGCCTGAGCGCTCACTAAAAAAAAACCCGAAAAATCACGAACGTCGGACGATTGCTCCCACACCGAAAGTGCCAGCCAGTCAAGCACTTGCTGCTCATCACCGGCCATTGGCAGCGCATCTACAGCACCACAGACATCGGGGCTCCGGGCTTTCCCTGACGAACAGGGCTTCGACGTTTACCACCAGCTGCACCTGGTCGCCCACTCCAAAAAACCCCGAAAAATCACGAACGTCGGTCGATTGCTCCCACTCCGAAAGTGCAAGCCAGTCAAGCTCTTGCTGCTGCTCCCCGGCCATTGGCAGTGCATCTACAGCACCACAGACATCGGGGCTCCGGGCTTTCCCTCACGAACAGGGCTTCGACGTTTACCACCAGCTGCACCTGGGCCCCCACTCCAAAAAAACCCCGAAAAATCACGAAGATCGGACGATTGCTCCCACACCGAAAGTGCCAGCCAGTCAATCTCTTGCTGCTGCTCCCCGGCCATTGGCAGCGCATCTACAGCACCACAGACATCGGGGCTCCGGGCTTTCCCTGACGAACAGGGCTTCGACGTTTACCACCACCTGCACCTGGGTGCCCATTGGAAAAAAACCCAAGAAAAATCACGAACGTTGGACGATTGCTCCCACACCGAAAGTGCCAGCAACTCAAGCTCTTGCTACTCCTCACCGGCCATTAGCAGCGCATCTACAGCACCACAGACATCGGGGATCCGGGCTTTCCCTGACGAACAGGGCTTCGACGTTTACCACCATCTGCACCTGGGCGCCCACGCCAAAAAAACCCGAAAAATCACGAACGTCGGACGATTGCTCCCACAAAAAAAGTGCCAGCCAGTCAAGCTCCTGCTGCTCCTCACCGGCCATTGGCAGCGCATCTACAGCACCACAGACATCGGGGCTCCAGGCTTTCCCTGACGAACAGGGCTTCGACGTTTACCACCAGCTGCGTCTGGGCGCCCACTAAAAAAAACCCCAAAAAATCACAAATGTCGGACGATTGCTCCCACACAAAAAGTGCCAGCCAGTCAAGCTCTTGCTGCTCATCACCGGCCATTGGCAGCGCATCTACAGCACCACAGACATCGGGGCTCCGGGCTTTCCCTGACGAACAGGACTTCGACGTTTACAACCAGCTGCACCTGGGCGTCCACTCCAAAAAAACCCCGAAAAATCACGAATGTCGGACGATTGCTCCCACACCGAAAGTGCCAGCCACTCAAGCTCTTGCTGCTCATCACCGGCCATTGGCAGCGCATCTACAGCACCACAGACACTGGGGCTCCGGGCTTTCCCTGACGAACAGGACTTCGACGTTTACAACCAGCTGCACCTGGGCGTCCACTCCAAAAAAACCCCGAAAAATCACGAATGTCGGACGATTGCTCCCACACCGAACGTGCCAGCCAGTCAAGCTCTTGCTGCTGCTCCCCGGCCATTGGCAGCGCATCTACAGCACCACAGACATCGGGGCACTGGGCTTTCCCTGACGAACAGGGCTTCGACGTTTACCACCAGCTGCGCCTGGGCGCCCACGCCAAAAAACCCCGAAAATTCACGAACGTCGGACGATTGCTCCCACACCGAAAGTGCCAGCCAGTCAAGCTCTTGCTGTACCTCACCGGCCATTGGCAGCGCATCTACAGCACCACAGACATCGGGGCTCTGGGCTTTCCCTGACGAACAGGGTTTTGACGTTTACCACCAGCTGCACCTGGGCGCCCACTCCAAAAAAACCCGAAAAATCACGAACGTCGGATGATTGCTCCCACACCGAAAGTGCCAGCCATTCAAGCTCCTGCTGCTCCTCATCGGCCATTGGCAGCGCATCTACAGCACCACAGACATCGGGGCTCCGGGCTTTCCCTGACGAACAGGGCTTCGACGTTTACCACCAGCTGCACCTGGGCGCCCACTAAAAAAAACCCCGAAAAATCACGAACGTCGGACGATTGCTCCCACACCGAAAGTGCCAGCCAGTCAAGCTCTTGCTGTACCTCACCGGCCATTGGCAGCGCATCTACAGCACCACAGACATCAGGGCTCCGGGATTTCCCTGACGAACAGGGCTTTGACATTTACCACCAGCTGCACCTGGGCACCCTCTCCAAAAAAACCCGAAAAATCACGAACGTCGGACGATTGCTCCCACACCGAAAGTGCCAGCCAGTCAAGCTCTTGCTGCTCCTCCCCGGCCATTGGCAGCGCATCTACAGCGCCACAGACATCGGGGCTCTGGGCTTTCCCTGACGAACAGTGCTTCGACATTTACCACCAGCTGCGCCTGAGCGCTCACTAAAAAAAAACCCGAAAAATCACGAACATCGTACGATTGCTCCCACATAAAAAGTGCCAGCCAGTCAAGCTCCTGCTGCTCCTCACCGGCCATTGGCAGCGCATCTACAGCACCACAGACATCGGGGCTCCGGGCTTTCCCTGACGAACAGGGCTTCGACGTTTACCACCATCTGCACCTGGTCGCCCACGCCAAAAAAACCCGAAAAATCACGAACGTCGGACGATTGCACCCACAAAAAGAGTGCCAGCCAGTCAAGCTCTTGCTGCTCCTCCCCAGCCATTGGCAGCGCATCTACAGCACCACAGACATCGGGGCTCCGGGCTTTCCCTGACGAACAGGGCTTCGACGTTTACCACCAGCTGCACCTGGGGGGCCCACTGAAAAAAACCCGAAAAATCACGAACGTCGGACGATTGCTCCCACAAAAAAAGTGGCAGCCAGTCAAGCTCCTGCTGCTCCTCACCGGCCATTGGCAGCGCATCTACAGCACCACAGACATCGGGGCTCCGGGCTTTCCCTGACGAACAGGGCTTCGACGTTTACCACCCTCTGCACCTGGGGGGCCCACTGAAAAAAACCCGAAAAATCACGAACGTCGGACGATTGCTCCCACAAAAAAAGTGCCAGCCAGTCAAGCTCCTGCTGCTCCTCACCGGCCATTGGCAGCGCATCTACACACCACAGACATCGGGGCTCCGGGCTTTCCCTGACGAACAGGGCTTCGACGTTTACCACCAGCTGCACCTGGGCGCCCACTCCAAAAAAACCCGAAAAATCACGAACGTCGGATGATTTCTCCCACACCGAAAGTGCCAGCAACTCAAGCTCTTGCTCCTCATCACCGGCCACTGGCAGCGCATCTACAGCACCACAGACACTGGGGCTCCGGGCTTTCCCTGACGAACAGGGCTTCGACGTTTACCACCAGCTGCGTCTGGGCGCCCACTCCAAAAAAACCCGAAAAATCACGAACGTCGGACGATAGCTCCCACACCGAAAGTGCCAGCCAGTCAAGCTCTTGCTGCTCCTCACCGGCCATTGGCAGCGCATCTACAGCACCACAGACATCGGGGCTCCGGGCTTTCCCTGACGAACAGGGCTTCGACGTTTACCACCACCTGCACCTGGGCGCCCATTGGAAAAAAACCCAAGAAAATCACGAACGTTGGATGATTGCTCCCACACCGAAAGTGCCAGCAACTCAAGCTCTTGCTGCTCCTCACCGGCCATTGGCAGCGCATCTACAGCACCACAGACATCGGGGCTCCGGGCTTTCCCTGACGAACAGGGCTTCGACGTTTACCACCACCTGCACCTGGGCGCCCATTGGAAAAAAACCCAAGAAAAATCACGAACGTTGGACGATTGCTCCCACACCGAAAGTGCCAGCAACTCAAGCTCTTCCTGCTCATCACCGGCCATTGGCAGCGCATCTACAGCACCACAGACACTAGGGCTCCGGGCTTTCCCTGACGAACAGGGCTTCGACGTTTACCACCACCTGCACCTGGGCGCCCGTTGGAAAAAAACCCAAGAAAATCACGAACGTTGGATGATTGCTCCCACACCGAAAGTGCCAGCAACTCAAGCTCTTGCTGCTCCTCACCGGCCATTGGCAGCGCATCTACAGCACCACAGACACTAGGGCTCCGGGCTTTCCCTGACGAACAGGGTTTCGACGTTTACCACCAGCTGCACCTGGGCACCCATTCCAAAAAAACCCGAAAAATCACGAACGTCGGACGATTGCTCCCACACCGAAAGTGCCAGCCAGTCAAGCTCCTGCTGCTCCTCACCGGCCATTGGCAGCGCATCTACAGCACCACAGACATCGGGGCTCCGGGCTTTCCCTGACGAACAGGGCTTCGACGTTTACCACCACCTGCACCTGGGCGCCCATTGGAAAAAAACCCAAGAAAAATCACAAACGTTGGACGATTGCTCCCACACCGAAAGTGCCAGCCAGTCAAGCTCTTGCTGCTCATCACCGGCCATTGGTAGCCCATCTACAGCACCACAGACATCGGGGCTCCGGGCTTGCCCTGACGAACAGGGCTTCGACGTTTACCACCAGCTGCACCTGGGCGCCCACTCCAAAAAAACCCGAAAAATCACGAACGTCTGACGATTGCTGCCACACAAAAAGTGCCAGCCAGTCAAGCTCTTGCTGCTCCTCAGCGGCCATTGGCAGCGCATCTACAGCACCACAGACATCGGTGCTCCGGGCTTTCCCTGACGAACAGGGCTTCGACGTTTACCACCAGCTGCACCTGGGCGCCCACTCCAAAAAAACCCCGAAAAATCACGAACATCGGACGATTGCTCCCACACAAAAAGTGCCAGCCAGTCAAGCCATTGCTGCTCCTCCCCGGCCATTGGCAGCGCATCTACAGCACCACAGGCATCGGGGCTCCGGGCTTTCCCTGATGAACAGGGCTTCGACGTTTACCACCAGCTGCACCTGGGGGGCCCACTGAAAAAAACCCCAAAAAATCATGAACGTCGGACGATTGCTCCCACACCGAAAGTGCCAGCCAGTCAAGCTCTTGCTGCTCCTCACCGGCCATTGGCAGCGCATCTACACCACCACAGACATCGGGGCTCCGGGCTTTCCCTGACGAACAGGGCTTCGACATTTACCACCACCTGCACCTGGGCGCCCACTCCAAAAAAACCCCGAAAAATCACGAACGTTGGACGATTGCTCCCACACCGAAAATGCCAGCCAGTCAAGCTCTTGCTGCTCCTCACCGGCCATTGGCAGCGCATCTACAGCACCACAGACATCGGGGCTCCAGGCTTTCCCTGACGAACAGGGCTTCGACATTTACCACCAGCTGCACCTGGGCGCCCACTCCAAAAAAACCCGAAAAATCACGAACGTCGGACGATTGCTCCCACACAAGAAGTGCCAGCCAGTCAAGCTCCTGCTGCTCCTCACCGGCCATTGGCAGCGCATCTACAGCACCACAGACATCGGGGCTCCGGGCTTTCCCTCACGAACAGGGCTTCGACGTTTACCACCAGCTGCGCCTGGGCGCCCACTAAAAAAAACCCCGAAAAATCATGAACGTCGGACGATTGCTCCCACACCGAAAGTGCCAGCCAGTCAAGCTCCTGCTGCTCCTCACCGGCCATTGGCAGCGCATCTACAGCACCACAGACATCGGGGCTCCGGGCTTTCCCTGACGAACAGGGCTTCGACGTTTACCACCAGCTGCACCTGGGCGCCCACTCCAAAAAAACCCGAAAAATCACGAACGTCGGACGATTGCTCCCACACAAGAAGTGCCAGCCAGTCAAGCTCTTGCTGCTCCTCAGCGGCCATTGGCAGCGCATCTACAGCACCACAGACATCGGGGCTCCGGGCTTTCCCTGACGAACAGGGCTTCGACGTTTACCACCACCTGCACCTGGGGGGCCCACTCCAAAAAACCCCGAAAAATCACGAAGATCGGACGATTGCTCCCACACCGAAAGTGCCAGCCAGTCAAGCTCTTGCTGCTGCTCCCCGGCCATTGGCAGTGCATCTACAGCACCACAGACATCGGGGCTCCGGGCTTTCCCTGACGAACAGGGCTTCGACGTTTACCACCACCTGCACCTGGGCGCCCATTGGAAAAAAACCCAAGAAAAATCACGAACGTTGGACGATTGCTCCCACACCGAAAGTGCCAGCAACTCAAGCTCTTGCTGCTCATCACCGGCCATTGGCAGCGCATCTACAGCACCACAGACACTAGGGCTCCGGGCTTTCCCTGACGAACAGGGTTTCGACGTTTACCACCAGCTGCACCTGGGCACCCATTCCAAAAAAACCCGAAAAATCACGAACGTCGGACGATTGCTCCCACACCGAAAGTGCCAGCCAGTCAAGCTCCTGCTGCTCCTCACCGGCCATTGGCAGCGCATCTACAGCACCACAGACATCGGGGCTCCGGGCTTTCCCTGACGAACAGGGCTTCGACGTTTACCACCACCTGCACCTGGGCGCCCATTGGAAAAAAACCCAAGAAAAATCACAAACGTTGGACGATCGCTCCCACACCGAAAGTGCCAGCCAGTCAAGCTCTTGCTGCTCATCACCGGCCATTGGTAGCCCATCTACAGCACCACAGACATCGGGGCTCCGGGCTTTCCCTGACGAACAGGGATTCGACGTTTACCACCAGCTGCACCTGGGCGCCCACTCCAAAAAAACCCGAAAAATCACGAACGTCTGACGATTGCTGCCACACAAAGAGTGTCAGCCAGTCAAGCTCCTGCTGCTCCTCAGCGGCCATTGGCAGCGCATCTACAGCACCACAGACATCGGGGCTCCGGGCTTTCCCTGACGAACAGGGCTTCGACGTTTACCACCAGCTGCACCTGGGGGGCCCACTGAAAAAAACCCCGAAAAATCATGAACGTCGGACGATTGCTGCCACACCGAAAGTGCCAGACAGTCAAGCTCTTGCTGCTCCTCACCGGCCATTGGCAGCGCATCTACAGCACCACAGACATCGGGGCTCCGGGCTTTCCCTGACGAACAGGGCTTCGACGTTTACCACCACCTGCACCTGGGCGCCCATTGGAAAAAAAACCAAGAAAAATCACGAACGTTGGACGATTGCTCCCACACCTTAAATGCCAGGAATTCAAGCTCTTGCTGCTCCTCACCGGCCATTGGCAGCGCATCTACAGCACCACAGACATCGGGGCTCCAAGCTTTCCCTGACGAACAGGGCTTCGACATTTACCACCACCTGCAGCTGGGCGCCCACTCCAAAAAAACCCTGAAAAATCACGAACGTCGGACGATTGCTCCCACACCGAAAATGCCAGCCAGTCATGCTCTTGCTGCTCCTCACCGGCCATTGGCAGCGCATCTACAGCACCACAGACATCGGGGCTCCGGGCTTTCCCTGACGAACAGGGCTTCGACATTTACCACCAGCTGCACCTGGGCGCCCACTCCAAAAAAACCCGAAAAATCACGAACGTCGGACGATTGCTCCCACACCGAAAGTGCCAGCCAGTCAAGCTCTTGCTGCTCCTCACCGGCCATTGGCAGCGCATCTACAGCACCACAGACATCGGGGCTCCGGGCTTTCCCTGATGAACAGGGCTTCGACGTTTACCACCAGCTGCACCTGGGCGCCCACTCCAAAAAAACCCGAAAAATCACGAACGTCTGACGATTGCTGCCACACAAAAAGTGTCAGCCAGTCAAGCTCCTGCTGCTCCTCAGCGGCCATTGGCAGCGCATCTACAGCACCACAGACATCGGGGCTCCGGGCTTTCCCTGACGAACAGGGCTTCGACGTTTACCACCAGCTGCACCTGGGCGCCCATTCCAAAAAAACCCCGAAAAATCACGAAGATCGGACGATTGCTCCCACACCGAATGTGCCAGCCAGTCAAGCTCTTGCTGCTCCTCACCGGCCATTGGCAGCGCATCTACAGCACCACAGACATCGGGGCTCCGGGCTTTCCCTGACGAACAGGGCTTCGACGTTTACCACCACCTGCACCTGGGCACCCATTGGAAAAAAAACCAAGAAAAATCACGAACGTTGGACGATTGCTCCCACACCGAAAATGCCAGCAATTCAAGCCCTTGCTGCTCCTCACCGGCCATTGGCAGCGCATCTACAGCACCACAGACATCGGGGCTCCGGGCTTTCCCTGACGAACAGGGCTTCGACATTTACCACCACCTGCAGCTGTGCGCCCACTCCAAAAAAACCCTGAAAAATCACGAACGTCGGACGATTGCTCCCACACCGAAAATGCCAGCCAGTCAAGCTCTTGCTGCTCCTCACTGGCCATTGGCAGCGCATCTACAGCACCACAGACATTGGGGCTCCGGGCTTTCCCTGACGAACAGGGCTTCGACATTTACCACCAGCTGCACCTGGGCGCCCACTCTAAAAAAACCCGAAAAATCACGAACGTCGGACGATTGCTCCCACACCGAAAGTGCCAGCCAGTCAAGCTCCTGCTGCTCCTCAGCGGCCATTGGCAGCGCATCTACAGCACCACAGACATCGGGGCTCCGGGCTTTCCCTGACGAACAGGGCTTCGACGTTTACCACCACCTGCACCTGGGGGGCCCACTCCAAAAAACCCTGAAAAATCACGAAGATCGGACGATTGCTCCCACACCGAAAGTGCCAGCCAGTCAAGCTCTTGCTGCTGCTCCCCGGCCATTGGCAGTGCATCTACAGCACCACAGACATCGGGGCTCCGGGCTTTCCCTGACGAACAGGGCTTCGACGTTTACCACCACCTGCACCTGGGCGCCCATTGGAAAAAAACCCAAGAAAAATCACGAACGTTGGACGATTGCTCCCACACAAGAAGTGCCAGCCAGTCAAGCTCCTGCTGCTCCTCAGCGGCCATTGGCAGCGCATCTACAGCACCACAGACATCGGGGCTCCGGGCTTTCCCTCACGAACAGGGCTTCGACGTTTACCACCAGCTGCGTCTGGGCGCCCACTCCAAAAAAACCTGAAAAATCACGAATGTCGGACGATTGCTCCCACACCGAAAGTGCCAGCCAGTCAAGCTCTTGCTGCTCCTCACCGGCCATTGGCAGCGCATCTACAGCACCACAGACATCGGGGCTCCGGGCTTTCCCTGACGAACAGGGCTTCGACGTTTACCACCAGCTGCACCTGGGCTCCCACTGCAAAAAAACCCAAAAAATCACGAACGTCGGACGATTGCTCCCACACCGAAAGTGCCAGCCAGTCAAGCTCCTGCTGCTCCTCACCGGCCATTGGCAGCGCATCTACAGCACCACAGACATCGGGGCTCCGGGCTTTCCCTGACGAACAGGGCTTCGACGTTTACCACCAGCTGCACCTGGTCGCACACTCCAAAAAAACCCGAAAAATCACGAACGTCGGACGATTGCTCCCACACAAAAAGTGCCAGCCAATCAAGCTCCTGCTGCTCCTCAGCGGCCATTGGCAGCGCATCTACAGCACCACAGACATCGGGGCTCCGGGCTTTCCCTGACGAACAGGGCTTCGACGTTTACCACCAGCTGCACCTGGGGGTCCCACTGAAAAAAACCCCGAAAAATCATGAACGTCGGACGATTGCTGCCACACCGAAAGTGCCAGACAGTCAAGCTCTTGCTGCTCCTCACCGGCCATTGGCAGCGCATCTACAGCACCACAGACATCGGGGCTCCGGGCTTTCCCTGACGAACAGGGCTTCGACGTTTACCACCACCTGCACCTGGGCGCCCATTGGAAAAAAACCCAAGAAAAATCACGAACGTTGGACGATTGCTCCCACACCTTAAATGCCAGGAATTCAAGCTCTTGCTGCTCCTCACCGGCCATTGGCAGCGCATCTACAGCACCACAGACATCGGGGCTCCGGGCTTTCCCTGACGAACAGGGCTTCGACATTTACCACCACCTGCACCTGGGCGCCCACTCCAAAAAAACCCCGAAAAATCACGAACGTTGGACGATTGCTCCCACACCGAAAATGCCAGCCAGTCAAGCTCTTGCTGCTCCTCACCGGCCATTGGCAGCGCATCTACAGCACCACAGACATCGGGGCTCCAGGCTTTCCCTGACGAACAGGGCTTCGACATTTACCACCAGCTGCACCTGGTCGCCCACTCCAAAAAAACCCGAAAAATCACGAACGTTGGACGATTGCTCCCACACCGAAAGTGCCAGCCAGTCAAGCTCTTGCTGCTCCTCACCGGCCATTGGCAGCGCATCTACAGCACCACAGACATCGGGGCTCCGGGCTTTCCCTGACGAACAGGGCTTCGACGTTTACCACCACCTGCACCTGGGCGCCCATTGGAAAAAAAACCAAGAAAAATCACGAACGTTGGACGATTGCTCCCACACCGAAAATGCCAGCAATTCAAGCCCTTGCTGCTCCTCACCGGCCATTGGCAGCGCATCTACAGCACCACAGACATCGGGGCTCCGGGCTTTCCCTGACGAACAGGGCTTCGACATTTACCACCACCTGCAGCTGGGCGCCCACTCCAAAAAAACCCTGAAAAATCACGAACGTCGGACGATTGCTCCCACACCGAAAATGCCAGCCAGTCAAGCTCTTGCTGCTCCTCACTGGCCATTGGCAGCGCATCTACAGCACCACAGACATTGGGGCTCCGGGCTTTCCCTGACGAACAGGGCTTCGACATTTACCACCAGCTGCACCTGGGCGCCCACTCCAAAAAAACCCGAAAAATCACGAACGTCGGACGATTGCTCCCACACAAGAAGTGCCAGCCAGTCAAGCTCCTGCTGCTCCTCAGCGGCCATTGGCAGCGCATCTACAGCACCACAGACATCGGGGCTCCGGGCTTTCCCTGACGAACAGGGCTTCGACGTTTACCACCAGCTGCACCTGGGCGCCCACTCCAAAAAAACCCCGAAAAATCACGAAGATCGGACGATTGCTCCCACACCGAAAGTGCCAGCCAGTCAAGCTCTTGCTGCTCCTCAACGGCCATTGGCAGCACATCTACAGCACCACAGACATTGGGGCTCCGGTCTTTCCCTGACGAACAGGACTTTGACGTTTACCACCACCTGCAGCTGGGCGCCCATTGCAAAAAAACCGAAGAAAAATCACGAACGTTGGATGATTGCTCCCACACCGAAACTGCCAGCCAGTCAAGCTCTTGCTGCTCATCACCGCCCATTGGCAGCCCATCTACAGCACCACAGACATCAGGGCTCCGGGCTTTCCCTGACGAACAGGGCTTCAACGTTTACCGCCAGCTGGACCTGGGCGCCCACTCCAAAAAAACCCCGAAAAATCACGAACGTCGGACGATTGCTCCCACACCGAAAGTGCCAGCTAGTCAAGCTCTTGCTGCTACTCACCGGCCATTGGCAGCGCATCTACAGCACCACAGACATCGGGGCTCCGGGCTTTCCCTGACGAACAGGGCTTCGACGTTTACCACCAGCTGCACCTGGGGGGCCCACTGAAAAATACCCTGAAAAATCATGAACGTCGGACGATAGCTCCCACACCAAAAGTGCCAGCCAGTCAAGCTCTTGCTGCTCATCACCGATCATTGGCAGCACATCTACAGCACCAGAGACATCGGGGCTCCGGGCTTTCCCTGTCGAACAGGGCTTCGACGTTTACCACCAGCTGCGCCTGGGCGCCCACTCCAAAAAAACTCCGAAAAATCACGAACGTCGGACGATTGCTCCCACACCGAAAGTGCCAGCCAGTCAAGCTCTTGCTGCTCCTCCCCGGCCATTGGCAGCGCATCTACAGCACCACAGACATCGGGGCTCCGGGCTTTCCCTGACGAACAGGGCTTCGACGTTTACCACCACCTGCACCTGGGCGCCCATTGGAAAAAAACCCAAGAAAAATCACGAACGTTGGACGATTGCTCCAACACCGAAAGTGCCAGCCAGTCAAGCTCTTCCTGCTCATCACCGGCCATTGGCAGCGCATCTACAGCACCACAGACACTAGGGCTCCGGGCTTTCCCTGACGAACAGGGTTTCGACGTTTACCACCAGCTGCACCTGGGCGCCCACTGAAAAAAACCCTGAAAAATCATGAACGTTGGACGATTGCTCCCACAGCGAAAATGCCAGCCAGTCAAGCTCTTGCTGCTCCTCACCGGCCATTGGCAGCGCATCTACAGCACCACAGACATCGGGGCTCCGGGCTTTCCCTGATGAACAGGGCTTCGACGTTTACCACCAGCTGCACCTGGGCGCCCACTCCAAAAAAACCCGAAAAATCACGAACGTCGGACGATTGCTCCCACACAAAAAGTGCCAGCCAGTCAAGCTCCTGCTGCTCCTCAGCGGCCATTGGCAGCGCATCTACAGCACCACAGACATCGGGGCTCCGGGCTTTCCCTGACGAACCGGGCTTCGACGTTTACCACCAGCTGCACCTGGTCGCCCACTCCAGAAAAACCCGAAAAATCACGAACGTCGGACGATTGCTCCCACTCCGAAAGTGCCAGCCAGTCAAGCTCTTGCTGCGCCTCCCCAGCCATTGGCAGCGCATCTACAACACCACAGACATCGGGGCTCCGGGCTTTCCCTGACGAACAGGGCTTCGACGTTTACCACCAGCTGCGCCTGGGCGCCCACTAAAAAAAACCCCGAAAAACCATGAACGTCGGACGATTGCTCCCACACCGAACGTGCCAGCCAGTCAAGCTCTTGCTGCTCCTCACCGGCCATTGGCAGCGCATCTACAGCACCACAGACATCGGGGCTCCGGTCTTTCCCTGACGAACAGGGCTTCGACGTTTACCACCACCTGCACCTGGGCGCCCATTGGAAAAAAACCCAAGAAAAATCACAAACGTTGGACGATCGCTCCCACACTGAAAGTGTCAGCCAGTCAAGCTCCTGCTGCTCCTCAGCGGCCATTGGCAGCGCATCTACAGCACCACAGACATCGGGGCTCCGGGCTTTCCCTGACGAACAGGGCTTCGACGTTTACCACCAGCTGCACCTGGGCGCCCATTCCAAAAAAACCCCGAAAAATCACGAACATCGGATGATTGCTCCCACACCGAAAGTGCCAGCCAGTCAAGCTCTTGCTGCTCCTCCCCGGCCATTGGCAGCGCATCTACAGCACCACAGACATCGGGGCTCCGGGCTTTCCCTGACGAACAGGGCTTCGACGTTTACCACCAGCTGCACCTGGGGGGCCCACTGAAAAAACCCCAAAAAATAATGAACGTTGGACGATTGCTCCCACACCGAAAGTGCCAGCCAGTCAAGCTCCTGCTGCTCCTCAGCGGCCAATGGCAGCGCATCTACAGCACCACAGACATCGGGGCTCCGGGCTTTCCCTGACGAACAGGGCTTCGACGTTTACCACCTGCTGCACCTGGGCACCCACTCCAGAAAAACCCGAAAAATCACGAATGTTGGACGATTGCTCCCACACAAAAAGTGCCAGCCAGTCAAGCTCTTGCTGCTCCTCCCCGGCCATTGGCAGCGCATCTACAGCACCACAGACATCGGGGCTCCGGGCTTTCCCTGACGAACAGGGCTTCGACGTTTACCACCACCTGCACCTGGGCGCCCATTGGAAAAAAACCCAAGAAAAATCACGAGCGTTGGACGATTGCTCCCACACCGAAAGTGCCAGCCAGTCAAACTCTTGCTGCTCATCACCGGCCATTGGTAGCCCATCTACAGCACCACAGACATCGGGGCTCCGGGCTTTCCCTGACGAACAGGGCTTCGACATTTACCACCAGCTGCACCTGGGGGGCCCACTGAAAAAAACCCTGAAAAATCATGAACGTCGGACGATTGCTCCCACACCAAAAGTGCCAGCCATTCAAGCTCTTTCTGCTCCTCCCCGGTCATTGGCAGCGCATCTACAGCACCACAGACATCGGGGCTCCGGGCTTTCCCTGACGAACAGGGCTTCGACGTTTACCACCAGCTGCACCTGGGCGCCCACTCCAAAAAAACCCGAAAAATCACGAACGTCTGACGATTGCTGCCACACAAAAATTGTCAGCCAGTCAAGCTCCTGCTACTCCTCAGCGGCCATTGGCAGCGCATCTACAGCACCACAGACATCAGGGCTCCAGGCTTTCCCTGACGAACAGGGCTTTGACATTTACCACCAGCTGCACCTGGGCACCCACTCCAAAAAAACCCGAAAAATCACGAACGTCGGACGATTGCTCCCACACCGAAAATGCCAGCCAGTCAAGCTCTTGCTGCTCCTCCCCGGCCATTGGCAGCGCATCTACAGCGCCACAGACATCGGGGCACTGGGCTTTCCCTGACGAACAGTGCTTCGACATTTACCACCAGCTGCGCCTGAGCGCTCACTAAAAAAAAAAACCCGAAAAATCACGAACGTCGGACGATTGCTCCCACACCGAAAGTGCCAGCCAGTCAAGCTCTTGCTACTCCTCACCGGCCATTGGCAGCGCATCTACAGCACCACAGACATCGGGGCTCCGGGCTTTCCCTGACGAACAGGGCTTCGACGTTTACCACCATCTGCACCTGGTCGCCCACGCCAAAAAAACCCGAAAAATCACGAACGTCGGACGATTGCTCCCACAAAAAAAGTGCCAGCCAGTCAAGCTCCTGCTGCTCCTCACCGGCCATTGGCAGCGCATCTACAGCACCACAGACATCGGGGCTCCGGGCTTTCCCTGATGAACAGGGCTTCGACGTTTACCACCAGCTGCACCTGGGCACCCACTCCAAAAAAACCCGAAAAATCACGAACGTTGGACGATTGCTCCCACACAAAAAGTGCCAGCCAGTCAAGCTCTTGCTGCTCCTCACCGGCCATTGGCAGCGCATCTGCAGCACCACAGACATCGGGGCTCCGGGCTTTCCCTGACGAACAGGGCTTCGACGTTTACCACCAGCTGAACCTGGTCGCCCACTCCAAAAAAACCCGAAAAATCACGAACGTCGGACGATTGCTCCCACAAAAAAAGTGCCAGCCAGTCAAGCTCCTGCTGCTCCTCACTGGCCATTGGCAGCGCATCTACAGCACCACAGACATCGGGGCTCCGGGCTTTCCCTGACGAACAGGGCTTCGACGTTTACCACCAGCTGCACCTGGGCGCCCACTCCAAAAAAACCCGAAAAATCACGAACGTCGGACGATTGCTCCCACACCGAAAGTGCCAGCCAGTCAAGCTCTTGCTGGTTTTCACTGGCCATTGGCAGCGCATCTACAGCACCACAGACATCGGGGCTCCGGGCTTTCCCTGACGAACAGGGCTTCGACGTTTACCACCACCTGCACCTGGGCGCACATTGGAAAAAAACCCAAGAAAAATCACGAACGTTGGACGATTGCTCCCACACCGAAAGTGCCAGCCAGTCAATCTCTTGCTGCTCATCACCGGCCATTGGTAGCCCATCTACAGCACCACAGACATCAGGGCTCCGGGCTTTCCCTGACGAACAGGGCTTCGACGTTTACCACCAGCTGCACCTGGGGGGCCCACTGAAAAAAACCCCGAAAAATCATGAACGTCGGACGATTGCTCCCACACCAAAAGTGCCAGCCAGTCAAGCTCTTGCTGCTCCTCCCCGGTCATTGGCAGCACATCTACAGCACCACAGACATCGGGGATCCGGGCTTTCCCTGACGAACAGGGCTTCGACGTTTACCACCAGCTGCACCTGGTCGCCCACTCCAAAAAAACCCGAAAAATCATGAACGTCTGACGATTGCTGCCACACAAAAAGTGTCAGCCAGTCAAGCTCCTGCTGCTCCTCAGCGGCCATTGGCAGCGCATCTACAGAACCACAGACATCGGGGCTCCGGGCTTTCCCTGACGAACAGGGCTTCGACATTTACCACCAGCTGCACCTAGGCGCCCACTCCAAAAAAACCTGAAAAATCACGAACGTCGGACGATTGCTGCCACACAAAAAGTGTCAGCCAGTCAATTTCCTGCTGCTCCTCAGCGGCCATTGGCAGCGCATCTACAGCACCACAGACATCGGGGCTCCGGGCTTTCCCTGACGAACAGGGCTTCGACGTTTACCACCAGCTGCACCTGGGGGGCCCACTGAAAAAAACCCCAAAAAATCACGAACGTCGGACGATTGCTCCCACACCGAAAGTGCCAGCCAGTCAAGCTCTTGCTGCTCCTCACCGGCCATTGGCAGCGCATCTACAGCACCACAGACATCGGGGCTCCGGGCTTTCCCTGACGAACAGGGCTTCGACGTTTACCACCACCTGCACCTGGGCGCCCATTGGAAAAAAACCCAAGAAAAATCACGAACGTTGGACGATTGCTCCCACACCGAAAGTGCCAGCCAGTCAAGCTCTTGCTGCTCCTCCCTGGCCATTGGCAGCGCATCTACAGCACCACAGACATCGGGGCTCTGGGCTTTCCCTGACGAACAGTGCTTCGACATTTACCACCAGCTGCGCCTGAGCGCTCACTAAAAAAAATCCCGAAAAATCACGAACGTCGGACGATTGCTCCCACACAAAAAGTGCCAGCCAGTCAAGCTCCTGCTGCTCCTCAGCGGCTATTGGCAGCGCATCTACAGCACCACAGACATCGGGGCTCCGGGCTTTCCCTGACGAACAGGGCTTCGACATTTACCACCACCTGCGCCTGGTCGCCCACTCCAGAAAAACCCGAAAAATCACGAACGTCGGACGATTGCTCCCACACCGAAAATGCCAGCCAGTCAAGCTCTTGCTGCTCCTCACCGGCCATTGGCAGCGCATCTACAGCACCACAGACATCGGGGCTCCGGGCTTTCCCTGACGAACAGGGCTTCGACGTTTACCACCAGCTGCACCTGGGCGCCCATTGGAAAAAATCCCCAGAAAAATCACGAACGTTGGGCGATTGTTCCCACACCGAAAGTGCCAGCCAGTCAAGCTCTTGCTGCTCCTCCCCGGCCATTGGCAGCGCATCTACAGCGCCACAGACATCGGGGCTCTGGGCTTTCCCTGACGAACAGGGCTTCGACGTTTACCACCAGCTGCGCCTGGTCGCCCACGCCAAAAAACCCCGAAAAATCACGAACGTCGGACGATTGCTCCCACACCGAAAGTGCCAGCAACTCAAGCTCTTCCTGCTCTTCACCGGCCATTGGCAGCGCATCTACAGCACCACAGACATCAGGGCTCCGGGCTTTCCCTGACGAACAGGGCTTCGACGTTTACCACCACCTGCACCTGGGCGCCCACTAAAAAAAACCCCAAAAAATCACGAACGTGGGACGATTGCTACCACACAAAAAGTGCCAGCCAGTCAAGCTCTTGCTGCTCATCACCGGCCATTGGCAGCGCATCTACAGCACCACAGACATCGGGGCTCCGGGCTTTCCCTGACGAACAGGGCTTCGACGTTTACCACCAGCTGCACCTGGGGGGCCCACTGAAAAAAACCCCGAAAAATCATGAACGTCGGACGATTGCTCCCACACCGAAAGTACCAGCCACTCAAGCTCTTGCTGCTCCTCACCGGCCATTGGCAGCGCATCTACAGCACCACAGACATCGGGGCTCCGGGCACTCCCTGACGAACAGGGCTTCGACGTTTACCACCAGCTGCACCTGGGCGCCCACTCCAAAAAAACCTGAAAAATCACGAACGTCTGACGATTGCTGCCACACAAAAAGTGCCAGCCAGTCAATCTCTTGCTGCTTCTCCCCGGCCATTGGCAGCGCATCTACAGCACCACAGACATCGGGGCTCCGGGCTTTCCCTGACGAACAGGGCTTCGACGTTTACCACCAGCTGCACCTGGGGGGCCCACTGAAAGAAACCCCAAAAAATCACGAACGTCGGACGATTGCTCCCACACCGAAAGTGCCAGCCAGTCAAGCTCTTGCTGCTCCTCACCGGCCATTGGCAGCGCATCTACAGCACCACAGACATCGGGGCTCCGGGCTTTCCCTGACGAACAGGGCTTCGACGTTTACCACCACCTGCACCTGGGCGCCCATTGGAAAAAAAACCAGGAAAAATCACGAACGTTGGACGATTGCTCCCACACCGAAAGTGCCAGCCAGTCAAGCTCTTGCTGCTCCTTCCCGGCCATTGGCAGCGCATCTACAGAACCACAGACATCGGGGCTCCGGGCTTTCCCTGACGAACAGGGCTTCGACATTTACCACCACCTGCACCTGGGCGCCCACTCCAGAAAAACCTGAAAAATCACGAACGTCTGACGATTGCTCCCACACCGAAAATGCCAGCCAGTCAAGCTCTTGCTGCTCCTCACCGGCCATTGGCAGCGCATCTACAGCACCACAGACATCGGGGCTCCGGGCTTTCCCTGACGAACAGGGCTTCGACGTTTACCACCACCTGCACCTGGGCGCCCATTGGAAAAAAACCCAAGAAAAATCACGAACGTTGGATGATTGCTCCCACACCGAAAGTGCCAGCAACTCAAGCTCTTGCTGCTCCTCACCGGCCATTGGCAGCGCATCTACAGCACCACAGACATCGGGGCTCCGGGCTTTCCCTGACGAACAGGGCTTCGACGTTTACCACCATCTGCAGCTGGTCGCCCACGCCAAAAAAACCCGAAAAATCACGAACGTCGGACGATTGCTCCAACAAAAAAAGTGCCAGCCAGTCAAGCTCCTGCTGCTCCTCACCGGCCATTGGCAGCGCATCTACAGCACCACAGACATCGGGGCTCCGGGCTTTCCCTGACGAACAGGGCTTCGAGGTTTACCACCAGCTGCACCTGGTCGCCCACTCCAAAAAAACCCGAAAAATCATGAACGTCGGTCGATTGCTCCCACTCCGAAAGTGCAAGCCAGTCCAGCTTTTGCTGCTCCTCCCCGGCCGTTGGCAGCGCATCTACAGCACCACAGACATCGGGGCTCCGGGCTTTCCCTGACGAACAGGGCTTCGACGTTTACCACCAGCTGCACCTGGGCGCCCACTCCAAAAAAACCCGAAAAATCACGAACGTCGGACGATTGCTCCCACACAAAAAGTGCCAGCCAGACAAGCTCCTGCTGCTCCTCAGCGGCCATTGGCAGCGCATCTACAGCACCACAGACATCAGGGCTCCAGGCTTTCCCTGACGAACAGGGCTTTGACATTTACCACCAGCTGCACCTGGGGGGCCCACTGAAAAAAACCCCGAAAAATCATGAACGTCGGACGATTGCTCCCACACCGAAAGTGCCAGCCAGTCAAGCTCTTGCTGCTCCTCACCGGCCATTGGCAGCGCATCTACAGCACCACAGACATCGGGGCTCCGGGCTTTCCCTGACGAACAGGGCTTCGACATTTACCACCAGCTGCGCCTGAGCGCTCATTAAAAAAAAAAACCCGAAAAATCACGAACGTCGGACGATTGCTCCCACACAAAAAGTGCCAGCCAGTCAAGCTCCTGCTGCTCCTCAGCGGCCATTGGCAGCGCATCTACAGCACCACAGACATCGGGGCTCCGGGCTTTCCCTGACGAACAGTGCTTCGACATTTACCACCAGCTGCACCTGGGCGCCCACTCCAGAAAAACCCGAAAAATCACGAACGTCGGACGATTGCTCCCACACCGAAAATGCCAGCCAGTCAAGCTCTTGCTGCTCCTCCCCGGCCATTGGCAGCGCATCTACAGCACCACAGACATCGGGGCTCCGGGCTTTCCCTCACGAACAGGGCTTCGACGTTTACCACCACCTGCACCTGGGCGCCCATTGGAAAAAAACCCAAGAAAAATCACGAACGTTGGATGATTGCTCCCACACCGAAAGTGCCAGCAACTCAAGCTCTTGCTGCTCACCACCGGCCATTGGCAGCGCATCTACAGCACCACAGACATCAGGGCTCCAGGCTTTCCCTGACGAACAGGGCTTCGACATTTACCATCAGCTGCACCTGGGCGCCCACTCCAGAAAAACCCGAAAAATCACGAACGTCGGACGATTGCTCCCACACCGAAAATGCCAGCCAGTCAAGCTCTTGCTGCTCCTCCCTGGCCTTTGGCAGCGCATCTACCGCGCCACAGACATCGGGGCTCTGGGCTTTCCCTGACGAACAGGGCTTCGACGTTTACCACCATCTGCACCTGGTCGCCCACGCCAAAAAAACCCGAAAAATCACGAACGTCGGACGATTGCTCCCACACAAAAAGTGCCAGCCAGTCAAGCTCTCGCTGCTCCTCCCCGGCCATTGGCAGCGCATCTACAGCACCACAGACATAGGGGCTCCGGGCTTTCCCTGACGAACAGGGCTTCGACGTTTACCACCAGCTGCACCTGGGCACCAACTCCAAAAAAACCCGAAAAATCACGAACGTCAAACGATTGCACCCACACCGAAAGTGCCAGCCAGTCAAGCTCTTGCTGCTCCTCCCCGGCCATTGGCAGCGCATCTACAGCACCACAGACATCGGGGCTCCAGGCTTTCCCTGACGAACAGGGCTTCGACGTTTACCACCAGCTGCACCTGGGCGCCCACTCCAAAAAAACCCCGAAAAATCACGAACGTCGGACGATTGCTCCCACACCGAAAGTGCCAGCCAGTCAAGCTCTTGCTGCTCCTCACCGGCCATTGGCAGTGCATCTACAGCACCACAGACATCGGGGCTCCGGGCTTTCCCTGACGAACAGGGCTTCGACATTTACCACCACCTGCGCCTGGTCGCCCACTCCAGAAAAACCCGAAAAATCACGAACGTCGGACGATTGCTCCCACACCGAAAATGCCAGCCAGTCAAGCTCTTGCTGCTCCTCACCGGCCATTGGCAGCGCATCTACAGCACCACAGACATCGGGGCTCCGGGCTTTCCCTGACGAACAGGGCTTGAACCTTTACCACCAGCTGCACCTGGTCGCCCACTCCAAAAAAACCCGAAAAATCACGAACGTCGGTCGATTGCTCCCACTCCGAAAGTGCAAGCCAGTCCAGCTTTTGCTCTCCTCCCCGGCCGTTGGCAGAGCATCTACAGCACCACAGACATCGGGGCTCCGGGCTTTCCCTGACGAAAAGGGCTTCGACATTTACCACCAGCTGCACCTGGGCGCCCACTCCAAAAAAACCCCGAAAAATAACGAAGATCGGACGATTGCTCCCACACCGAAAGTGCCAGCCAGTCAAGCTCTTGCTGCTCCTCACCGGCCATTGGCAGCGCATCTACAGCACCACAGACATCAGGGCTCCGGGCTTTCCCTGACGAACAGGGCTTCGACGTTTACCACCACCTGCACCTGGGCGCCCATTGGAAAAAATCCCAAGAAAAATCACGAACGTTGGGCGATTGCTCCCACACCGAAAGTGCCAGCCAGTCAAGCTCTTGCTGCTCCTCCCCGGCCATTGGCAGCGCATCTACAGCGCCACAGACATCGGGGCTCTGGGCTTTCCCTGACGAACAGGGCTTCGACGTTTACCACCATCTGCACCTGGTCGCCCACGCCAAAAAAACCCGAAAAATCACGAACGTCGGACGATTGCTCCCACACAGAAAGTGCCAGCAACTCAAGCTCTTGCTGCTCCTCACCGGCCATTGGCAGCGCATCTACAGCACCACAGACATCGGGGCTCCGGGCTTTCCCTGACGAACAGGGCTTCGACGTTTACCACCAGCTGCACCTGGGCGCCCACTCCAGAAAAACCCGAAAAATCACGAACGTCGGACGATTGCACCCACACCGAAAGTGCCAGCCAGTCAAGCTCTTGCTGCTCCTCCCCGGCCATTGGCAGCGCATCTACAGCACCACAGACATCGGGGCTCCAGGCTTTCCCTGACGAACAGGGCTTCGACGTTTACCACCAGCTGCACCTGGGCGCCCACTCCAAAAAAACCCAAGAAAAATCACGAACGTCGGACGATTGCTCCCACACAAAAAGTGCCAGCCAGTCAAGCTCTTGCTGCTCCTCACCGGCCATTGGCAGTGCATCTACAGCACCACAGACATCGGGGCTCCGGGCTTTCCCTGACGAACAGGGCTTCGACATTTACCACCACCTGCGCCTGGTCGCCCACTCCAGAAAAACCCGAAAAATCACGAACGTCGGACGATTGCTCCCACACCGAAAATGCCAGCCAGTCAAGCTCTTGCTGCTCCTCACCGGCCATTGGCAGCGCATCTACAGCACCACAGACATCGGGGCTCCGGGCTTTCCCTGACGAACAGGGCTTCGACGTTTACCACCAGCTGCACCTGGTCGCCCACTCCAAAAAAACCCGAAAAATCACGAACGTCGGACGATTGCACCCACACCGAAAGTGCAAGCCAGTCAAGCTCTTGCTGCTCCTCCCCGGCCATTGGCAGCGCATCTACAGCACCACAGACATCGGGGCTCCAGGCTTTCCCTGACGAACAGGGCTTCGACGTTTACCACCAGCTGCACCTGGGCGCCCACTCCAAAAAAACCCCCAAAAATCATGAAGATCGGACGATTGCTCCCACACCGAAAGTGCCAGCCAGTCAAGCTCTTGCTGCTGCTCCCCGGCCATTGGCAGTGCATCTACAGCACCACAGACATCAGGGCTCCGGGCTCTCCCTGACGAACAGGGCTTCGATGTTTACCACCACCTGCAGCTGGGCGCCCATTGGAAAAAAACCCAAGAAAAATCACGAACGTTGGACGATTGCTCCCACACCGAAAGTGCCAGCAACTCAAGTCTTGCTACTCCTCACCGGCCATTGGCAGCGCATCTACAGCACCACAGACATCGGGGCTCCGGGCTTTCCCTCACGAACAGGGCTTCCACGTTTACCACCATCTGCACCTGGTCGCCCACGCCAAAAAAACCCGAAAAATCAAGAACGTCGGACGATTGTTCCCACAAAAAAAGTGCCAGCCAGTCAAGCTCCTGCTGCTCCTCAGCGGCCATTGGCAGTGCATCTACAGCACCACAGACATCGGGGCTCCGGGCTTTCCCTGACGAACAGGACTTCGACGTTTACCACCAGCTGCACCTGGGCACCCACTCCAAAAAAACCCCGAAAAATCACGAAGATCGGACGATTGCTCCCACACTGAAAGTGCCAGCCAGTCAATCTCTTGCTGCTTCTCCCCGGCCATTGGCAGCGCATCTACAGCACCACAGACATCGGGGCTCCGGGCTTTCCCTGACGAACAGGGCTTCGACGTTTACTACCAGCTGCACCTGGGCGCCCATTGGAAAAAAAACCAAGAAAAATCACGAACGTGGGACGATTGCTCCCACACCGAAAATGCCAGCAATTCAAGCTCTTGCTGCTCCTCACCGGCCATTGGCAGCGCATCTACAGCACCACAGACATCGGGGCTCCGGGCTTTCCCTGACGAACAGGGCTTCGACATTTACCACCAGCTGCACCTGGGCGCCCACTCCAAAAAAACCTGAAAAATCAAGAACGTCGGATGATTGCTCCCACACCGAAAGTGCCAGCCAGTCAAGCTCCTGCTGCACCTCCCCGGCCATTGTCAGCGCATCTACAGCACCACAGACATCGGGGCTCCGGGCTTTCCCTGACGAACAGGGCTTCGACGTTTACCACCAGCTGCACCTGGGCACGCACTCCAAAAAAACCCGAAAAATCAAGAACGTCGGATGATTGCTCCCACACCGAAAGTGCCAGCCAGTCAAGCTCCTGCTGCACCTCCCCGGCCATTGTCAGCGCATCTACAGCACCACAGACATCGGGGCTCCGGGCTTTCCCTGAAGAACAGGGCTTCGACCTTTACCACCAGCTGCACCTGGGCGCCCATTCCAAAAAAACCCGAAAAATCACGAACGTTGGACGATTGCTCCCACACCGAAAGTGCCAGCCAGTCAAGCTCTTGCTGCTCATCACCGGCCATTGGCAGCGCATCTACAGCACCACAGACATCGGGGCTCCGGGCTTTCCCTGACGAACAGGGCTTCGACGTTTACCACCACCTGCACCTGGGCGCCCATTGGAAAAAAACCCAAGAAAAATCACAAACGTTGGACGATTGCTCCCACACCGAAAGTGCCAGCCAGTCAAGCTCTTGCTGCTCCTCACCGGCCATTGGCAGCGCATCTACAGCACCACAGACATCGGGGCTCCGGGCTTTCCCTGACGAACAGGGCTTCGACGTTTACCACCACCTGCACCTGGGCGCCCATTGGAAAAAAAATCAAGAAAAATCACGAACGTTGGACGATTGCTCCCACACCGAAAATGCCAGCAATTCAAGCTCTTGCTGCTCCTCACCGGCCATTGGCAGCGCATCTACAGCACCACAGACATCGGGGCTCCGGGCTTTCCCTGACGAACAGGGCTTCGACATTTACCACCACCTGCACCTGGGCGCCCACTCCAAAAAAACCCCGAAAAATCACGAACGTCGGACGATTGCTCCCACACCGAAAATGCCAGCCAGTCAAGCTCTTGCTGCTCCTCACCGGCCATTGGCAGCGCATCTACAGCACCACAGACATCGGGGCTCCGGGCTTTCCCTGACGAACAGGGCTTCGACGTTTACCACCAGCTGCACCTGGGGGGCCCACTGAAAAAACCCCAAAAAATCATGAACGTCGGACGATTGCTCCCACACCGAAATTGCCAGCCAGTCAAGCTCTTGCTGCTCCTCACCGGCCATTGGCAGCGCATCTACAGCACCACAGACATCGGGGCTCCGGGCTTTCCCTGACGAACAGGGCTTCGACATTTCCCACCAGCTGCACCTGGGCGCCCACTCCAAAAAAACCTGAAAAATCAAGAACGTCGGATGATTGCTCCCACACCGAAAGTGCCAGCCAGTCAAGCTCCTGCTGCACCTCCCCGGCCATTGTCAGCGCATCTACAGCACCACAGACATCGGGGCTCCGGGCTTTCCCTGACGAACAGGGCTTCGACGTTTACCACCAGCTGCACCTGGGCGCCCATTGGAAAAAAACCCAAGAAAAATCACAAACGTCGGACGATTGCTCCCACACCGAAAGTGCCAGCCAGTCAAGCTCTTGCTGCTGCTCCCCGGCCATTGGCAGTGCATCTACAGCACCACAGACATCGGGGCTCCGGGCTTTCCCTGACGAACAGGGCTTCGACATTTACCACCACCTGCACCTGGGCGCCCATTGGAAAAAAACCCAAGAAAAATCACGAACGTTGGACGATTGCTCCCACACAAGAAGTGCCAGCCAGTCAAGCTCCTGCTGCTCCTCACCGGCCATTGGCAGCGCATCTACAGCACCACAGACATCGGGGCTCCGGGCTTTCCCTCACGAACAGGGCTTCGACGTTTACCACCAGCTGCGTCTGGGCGCCCATTGGAAAAAAACCCAAGAAAAATCACGAATGTTGGACGATCGCTCCCACACCGAAAGTGCCAGCCAGTCAAGCTCTTGCTGCTCATCACCGGCCATTGGTAGCCCATCTACAGCACCACAGACATCGGGGCTCCGGGCTTTCCCTGACGAACAGGGTTTCGACGTTTACCACCAGCTGCACCTGGGCGCCCACTCCAAAAAAACCCGAAAAATCACGAACGTCGGACGATTGCTCCCACACAAGAAGTGCCAGCCAGTCAAGCTCCTGCTGCTCCTCAGCGGCCATTGGCAGCGCATCTACAGCACCACAGACACTGGGGCTCCGGGCTTTCCCTGACGAACAGGGCTTCGACGTTTACCACCAGCTGCACCTGGGCGCCCACTCCAAAAAAACCCCGAAAAATCACGAAGATCGGACGATTGCTCCCACACCGAAAGTGCCAGCCAGTCAAGCTCTTGCTGCTGCTCCCCGGCCATTGGCAGTGCATCTACAGCACCACAGACATCAGGTCTCCGGGCTTTCCCTGACGAACAGGGCTTCGACGTTTACCACCACCTGCACCGGGGTGCCCATTGGAAAAAAACCCAAGAAAAATCACGAACGTTGGACGATTGCTCCCACACAAGAAGTGCCAGCCAGTCAAGCTCCTGCTGCTCCTCAGCGGCCATTGGCAACGCATCTACAGCACCACAGAAATCGGGGCTCCGGGCTTTCCCTCACGAACAGGGCTTCGACGTTTACCACCAGCTGCGTCTGGGCACCCACTCCAAAAAAACCCGAAAAATCACGAACGTCGGACGATAGCTCCCACACAAAAAGTGCCAGCCAGTCAAGCTCTTGCTGCTCCTCACCGGCCATTGGCAGCGCATCTACAGCACCACAGACATCGGGGCTCCGGGCTTTCCCTGACGAACAGGGCTTCGACGTTTACCACCAGCTGCACCTGGGCGCCCATTGGAAAAAAACCCAAGAAAATCACGAACGTTGGACGATTGCTCCCACACCGAAAGTGCCAGCAACTCAAGCTCTTGCTGCTCCTCACCGGCCATTGGCAGCGCATCTACAGCACCACAGACATCGGGGCTCCGGGCTTTCCCTGACGAACAGGGCTTCGACGTTTACCACCACCTGCACCTGGGCGCCCATTGGAAAAAAACCCAAGAAAAATCACGAACGTTGGACGATTGCTCCCACACCGAAAGTGCCAGCAACTCAAGCTCTTCCTGCTCATCACCGGCCATTGGCAGCGCATCTACAGCACCACAGACACTGGGGCTCCGGGCTTTCCCTGACGAACAGGGTTTCGACGTTTACCACCAGCTGCACCTGGGCGCCCATTCCAAAAAAACCCGAAAAATCACGAACGTCGGATGATTGCTCCCACACCGAAAGTGCCAGCCAGCCAAGCTCTTGCTGCTCCTCCCCGGCCATTGTCAGCGCATCTACAGCACCACAGACATCGGGGCTCCGGGCTTTCCCTGACGAACAGGGCTTCGACGTTTACCACCAGCTGCACCTGGGGGGCCCACTGAAAAAAACCCCGAAAAATCACGAACGTCGGACGATTGCTCCCACACCGAAAGTGCCAGCCAGTCAAGCTCTTGCTGCTCCTCCCCGGCCATTGGCAGCGCATGTACAGCACCACAGACATCGGGGCTCCGGGCTTTCCCTGACGAACAGGGCTTCGACGTTTACCACCACCTGCACCTGGGCGCCCACTCCAAAAAAACCCCGAAAAATCACGAACGTCGCACGATTGCTCCCACACCGAAAATGCCAGCCAGTCAAGCTCTTGCTGCTCCTCACCGGCCATTGGCAGCGCATCTACAGCACCACAGACATCGGGGCTCCGGGCTTTCCCTGACGAACAGGGCTTCGACGTTTACCACCAGCTGCACCTGGGGGGCCCACTGAAAAAACCCCAAAAAATCATGAACGTCAGACGATTGCTCCCACACCGAAAGTGCCAGCCAGTCAAGCTCTTGCTGCTCCTCAGCGGCCATTGGTAGCGCATCTACAGCACCACAGACATCGGGGCTCCGGGCTTTCCCTGACGAACAGGGCTTCGACGTTTACCACCTGCTGCACCTGGGCGCCCATTGGAAAAAAAACCAAGAAAAATCACGAACGTGGGACGATTGCTCCCACACCGAAAATGCCAGCAATTCAAGCTCTTGCTGCTCCTCACCGGCCATTGGCAGCGCATCTACAGCACCACAGACATCGGGGCTCCGGGCTTTCCCTGACGAACAGGGCTTCGACATTTACCACCAGCTGCACCTGGGCGCCCACTCCAAAAAAACCTGAAAAATCAAGAACGTCGGATGATTGCTCCCACACCGAAAGTGCCAGCCAGTCAAGCTCCTGCTGCACCTCCCCGGCCATTGTCAGCGCATCTACAGCACCACAGACATCGGGGCTCCGGGCTTTCCCTGACGAACAGGGCTTCGACGTTTACCACCAGCTGCACCTGGGCACGCACTCCAAAAAAACCCGAAAAATCAAGAACGTCGGATGATTGCTCCCACACCGAAAGTGCCAGCCAGTCAAGCTCCTGCTGCACCTCCCCGGCCATTGGCAGCGCATCTACAGCACCACAGACATCGGGGCTCCGGGCTTTCCCTGACGAACAGGGCTTCGACCTTTACCACCAGCTGCACCTGGGCGCCCATTCCAAAAAAACCCGAAAAATCACGAACGTTGGACGATTGCTCCCACACCGAAAGTGCCAGCCAGTCAAGCTCTTGCTGCTCCTCACCGGCCATTGGCAGCGCATCTACAGCACCACAGACATCGGGGCTCCGGGCTTTCCCTGACGAACAGGGCTTCGACGTTTACCACCACCTGCACCTGGGCGCCCATTGGAAAAAAAACCAAGAAAAATCACAAACGTTGGACGATTGCTCCCACACCGAAAGTGCCAGCCAGTCAAGCTCTTGCTGCTCCTCACCGGCCATTGGCAGCGCATCTACAGCACCACAGACATCGGGGCTCCGGGCTTTCCCTGACGAACAGGGCTTCGACGTTTACCACCAGCTGCACCTGCGCGCCCACTCCAAAAAAACCCCGAAAAATCACGAAGATCGGACGATTGCTCCCACACCGAAAGTGCCAGCCAGTCAAGCTCTTGCTGCTGCTCCCCGGCCATTGGCAGTGCATCTACAGCACCACAGACATCGGGGCTCCGGGCTTTCCCTGACGAACAGGGCTTCGACGTTTACCACCACCTGCACCTGGGCGCCCACTGAAAAAAAACCCGAAAAATTAAGAACGTCAGACGATTGCTCCCACTCCAAAAGTGCCAGCCAGTCAAGCTCTTGCTGCTCCTCAACGGCCATTGGCAGCACATCTACAGCACCACAGACATTGGGGCTCCGGGCTTTCCCTGACGAACAGGACTTTGACGTTTACCACCAGCTGCACCTGGGCGCCCATTCCAAAAAAACCCGAAAAATCACGAACGTCGGATGATTGCTCCCACACCGAAAGTGCCAGCCAGCCAAGCTCTTGCTGCTCCTCCCCGGCCATTGTCAGCGCATCTACAGCACCACAGACATCGGGGCTCCGGGCTTTCCCTGACGAACAGGGCTTCGACGTTTACCACCAGCTGCACCTGGGGGGCCCACTGAAAAAAACCCCGAAAAATCACGAACGTCGGACGATTGCTCCCACACAAAAAGTGCCAGCCAGTCAAGCTCTTGCTGCTCCTCCCCGGCCATTGGCAGCGCATGTACAGCACCACAGACATCGGGGCTCCGGGCTTTCCCTGACGAACAGGGCTTCGACGTTTACCACCAGCTGCACCTGGGCGCCCACTCCAAAAAAACTCCGAAAAATCACGAACGTCGGACGATTGCTCCCACACCGAAAATGCCAGCAATTCAAGCTCTTGCTGCTCCTCACCGGCCATTGGCAGCGCATCTACAGCACCACAGACATCGGGGCTCCGGGCTTTCCCTGACGAACAGGGCTTCGACATTTACCACCACCTGCACCTGGGCGCCCACTCCAAAAAAACCCCGAAAAATCACGAACGTCGGACGATTGCTCCCACACCGAAAATGCCAGCCAGTCAAGCTCTTGCTGCTCATCACCGGCCATTGGCAGCGCATCTACAGCACCACAGACATCGGGGCTCCGGGCTTTCCCTGACGAACAGGGCTTCGACGTTTACCACCAGCTGCACCTGGGGGGCCCACTGAAAAAACCCCAAAAAATCATGAACGTCGGACGATTGCTCCCACACCGAAAGTGCCAGCCAGTCAAGCTCTTGCTGCTCCTCAGCGGCCATTGGTAGCGCATCTACAGCACCACAGACATCGGGGCTCCGGGCTTTCCCTGACGAACAGGGCTTCGACGTTTACCACCAGCTGCACCTGGGCGCCCATTGGAAAAAAAACCAAGAAAAATCACGAACGTGGGACGATTGCTCCCACACCGAAAATGCCAGCAATTCAAGCTCTTGCTGCTCCTCACCGGCCATTGGCAGCGCATCTACAGCACCACAGACATCGGGGCTCCGGGCTTTCCCTGACGAACAGGGCTTCGACATTTACCACCAGCTGCACCTGGGCGCCCACTCCAAAAAAAACCTGAAAAATCAAGAACGTCGGATGATTGCTCCCACACCGAAAGTGCCAGCCAGTCAAGCTCCTGCTGCACCTCCCCGGCCATTGGCAGCGCATCTACAGCACCACAGACATCGGGGCTCCGGGCTTTCCCTGACGAACAGGGCTTCGACGTTTACCACCAGCTGCACCTGGGCACGCACTCCAAAAAAACCCGAAAAATCAAGAACGTCGGATGATTGCTCCCACACCGAAAGTGCCAGCCAGTCAAGCTCCTGCTGCACCTCCCCGGCCATTGTCAGCGCATCTACAGCACCACAGACATCGGGGCTCCGGGCTTTCCCTGACGAACAGGGCTTCGACGTTTACCACCAGCTGCACCTGGGCGCCCATTCCAAAAAAACCCGAAAAATCACGAACGTTGGACGATTGCTCCCACACCGAAAGTGCCAGCCAGTCAAGCTCTTGCTGCTCCTCACCGGCCATTGGCAGCGCATCTACAGCACCACAGACATCGGGGCTCCAGGCTTTCCCTGACGAACAGGGCTTCGACGTTTACCACCACCTGCACCTGGGCGCCCATTGGAAAAAAACCCAAGAAAAATCACAAACGTTGGACGATTGCTCCCACACCAAAAGTGCCAGCCAGTCAAGCTCTTGCTGCTCCTCACCGGCCATTGGCAGCGCATCTACAGCACCACAGACATCGGGGCTCCGGGCTTTCCCTGACGAACAGGGCTTCGACGTTTACCACCAGCTGCACCTGCGCGCCCACTCCAAAAAAACCCCGAAAAATCACGAAGATCGGACGATTGCTCCCACACCGAAAGTGCCAGCCAGTCAAGCTCTTGCTGCTGCTCCCCGGCCATTGGCAGTGCATCTACAGCACCACAGACATCGGGGCTCCGGGCTTTCCCTGACGAACAGGGCTTCGACGTTTACCACCACCTGCACCTGGGCGCCCACTGAAAAAAAACCCGAAAAATTAAGAACGTCAGACGATTGCTCCCACTCCAAAAGTGCCAGCCAGTCATGCTCTTGCTGCTCCTCAACGGCCATTGGCAGCGCATCTACAGCACCACAGACATCGGGGCTCCGGGCTTTCCCTGACGAACAGGGCTTCGACGTTTACCACCAGCTGCACCTGGGCGCCCACTCCAAAAAAACCCCGAAAAATCACGAACGTTGGATGATTGCTCCCACACCGAAAGTGCCAGCCAGTCAAGCTCTTGCTGCTCCTCACCGGCCATTGGCAGCGCATCTACAGCACCACAGACATCGGTGCTCCGGGCTTTCCGTGACGAACAGGGCTTCGACGTTTACCACCAGCTGCACCTGGGGGGCCCACTGAAAAATACCCTGAAAAATCATGAACGTCGGACGATAGCTCCCACACCAAAAGTGCCAGCCAGTCAAGCTCTTGCTGCTCATCACCGATCATTGGCAGCGCATCTACAGCACCACAGACATCGGGGCTCCGGGCTTTGCCTGACGAACAGGGCTTCGACGTTTACCACCAGCTGCACCTGGGCGCCCACTCCAAAAAAACTCCGAAAAATCAAGAACGTCGGACGATTGCTCCCACACCGAAAGTGCCAGCCAGTCAAGCTCTTGCTGCTGCTCCCCGGCCATTGGCAGCGCATCTACAGCACCACAGACATCGGGGCTCCGGGCTTTCCCTGACGAACAGGGCTTCGACGTTTACCACCAGCTGCACCTGGGGGGCCCACTGAAAAAAACCCCGAAAAATCAGGAACGTCGGACGATTGCTTCCACACCGAAAGTGTCATCCAGTCAAGCTCTTCCTGCTCATCACTGGCCATTGGCAGCGCATCTACAGCACCACAGACATCGGGGCTCCGGGCTTTCCCTGACGAACAGGGCTTCGACGTTTACCACCAGCTGCACCTGGGCGCCCACTGAAAAAAAACCTGAAAAATCATGAACGTTGGACGATTGCTCCCACACCGAAAGTGCCAGCCAGTCAAGCTCTTGCTGCTCCTCACCGGCCATTGGCAGCGCATCTACAGCACCACAGACATCGGGGCTCCGGGCTTTCCCTGATGAACAGGGCTTCGACGTTTACCACCAGCTGCACCTGGGCGCCCACTCCAAAAAAACCCGAAAAATTACGAACGTCGGACGATTGCTCCCACACCGAAAGTGCCAGCCAGTCAAGCTCCTGCTGCTCCTCAGCGGCCATTGGCAGCGCATCTACAGCACCACAGACATCGGGGCTCCGGGCTTTCCCTGACGAACAGGGCTTCGACGTTTACCACCACCTGTACCTGGTCGCAAACTCCAAAAAAACTCGAAAAATCACGAACGTCGGACGATTGCTCCCACACAAAAAGTGCCAGCCAGTCAAGCTCCTGCTGCTCCTCAGCGGCCATTGGCAGCGCATCTACAGCACCACAGACATCGGGGCTCTGGGCTTTCCCTGACGAACAGGGCTTCGACGTTTACCACCACCTGCACCTGGGCGCCCATTGGAAAAAAACCCAAGAAAAATCACAAACGTTGGACGATCGCTCCCACACCGAAAGTGCCAGCCAGTCAAGCTCTTGCTGCTCATCACCGGCCATTGGCAGCGCATCTACAGCACCACAGACATCGGGGCTCCGGGCTTTCCCTGACGAACAGGGCTTTGACGTTTACCACCAGCTGCACCTGGGGGCCCCACTGAAAAAAACCCCGAAAAATCATGAACGTCGGACGATTGCTCCCACACCGAAAGTGCCAGCCAGTCAAGCTCTTGCTGCTCCTCACCGGCCCTTGGCAGCGCATCTACAGCACCACAGACATCGGGGCTCCGGGCTTTCCCTGACGAACAGGGCTTCGACGTTTACCACCAGCTGCACCTGGGGGGCCCACTGAAAAAAACCCCGAAAAATCAGGAACGTCGGACGATTGCTTCCACACCGAAAGTGTCATCCAGTCAAGCTCTTCCTGCTCATCACCGGCCATTGGCAGCACATCTACAGCACCACAGACACTGGGGCTCCGGGCTTTCCCTGACGAACAGGGTTTCGACGTTTACCACCAGCTGCACCTCGGCGCCCACTCCAAAAAAACCCGAAAAATCACGAACGTCGGATGATTGCTCCCACACCGAAAGTGCCAGCCAGTCAAGCTCCTGCTGCACCTCCCGGGCCATTGTCAGCGCATCTACAGCACCACAGACATCGGGGCTCCGGGCTTTCCCTGACGAACAGGGCTTCGACGTTTACCACCA
Organism: Chlamydotis macqueenii; assembly: GCF_036417535.1. NCBI lineage: Eukaryota > Metazoa > Chordata > Aves > Otidiformes > Otididae > Chlamydotis > Chlamydotis macqueenii. Next base: position 24,127,355 of record NC_141592.1, on the reverse strand, counting down.
GCTGCACCTGGGCGCCCACTGAAAAAAACCCTGAAAAATCATGAACGTTGGACGATTGCTCCCACACCGAAAGTGCCAGCCAGTCAAGCTCTTGCTGCTCCTCACCGGCCATTGGCAGCGCATCTACAGCACCACAGACATCGGGGCTCCGGGCTTTCCCTGATGAACAGGGCTTCGACGTTTACCACCAGCTGCACCTGGGCGCCCACTCCAAAAAAACCCGAAAAATCACGAACGTCGGACGATTGCTCCCACACCGAAAGTGCCAGCCAGTCAAGCTCCTGCTGCTCCTCAGCGGCCATTGGCAGCGCATCTACAGCACCACAGACATCGGGGCTCCGGGCTTTCCCTGACAAACAGGGCTTCGACGTTTACCACCAGCTGCACCTGGGCGCCCACTCCAAAAAAACCCCGAAAAATCACGAACATCGGACGATTGCTCCCACACCGAAAGTGCCAGCCAGTCAAGCTCTTGCTGCTCCTCCCCGGCCATTGGCAGCGCATCTACAGCACCACAGACATAGGGGCTCCGGGCTTTCCCTGACGAACAGGGCTTCGACGTTTACCACCACCTGCACCTGGGCGCCCATTGGAAAAAAAATCAAGAAAAATCACGAACGTTGGACGATTGCTCCCACACCGAAAATGCCAGCAATTCAAGCTCTTGCTGCTCCTCACCGGCCATTGGCAGCGCATCTACAGCACCACAGACATCGGGGCTCCGGGCTTTCCCTGACGAACAGGGCTTCGACATTTACCACCACCTGCACCTGGGCGCCCACTCCAAAAAAACCCCGAAAAATCACGAACGTCGGACGATTGCTCCCACACCGAAAATGCCAGCCAGTCAAGCTCTTGCTGCTCCTCACCGGCCATTGGCAGCGCATCTACAGCACCACAGACATCGGGGCTCCGGGCTTTCCCTGACGAACAGGGCTTCGACGTTTACCACCAGCTGCACCTGGGGGGCCCACTGAAAAAACCCCAAAAAATCATGAACGTCGGACGATTGCTCCCACACCGAAATTGCCAGCCAGTCAAGCTCTTGCTGCTCCTCACCAGCCATTGGCAGCGCATCTACAGCACCACAGACATCGGGGCTCCGGGCTTTCCCTGATGAACAGGGCTTCGACGTTTACCACCAGCTGCACCTGGGCGCCCACTCCAAAAAAACCCGAAAAATCACGAATGTCGGATGATTGCTCCCACACTGAAAGTGCCAGCCAGTCAAGCTCTTCCTGCTCCTCACCGGCCATTGGCAGCGCATCTACAGCACCACAGACATCGGGGCTCCGGGCTTTCCCTGACGAACAGGGCTTCGACGTTTACCACCAGCTGCGCCTGGGCGCCCACTAAAAAAAACCCCGAAAAATCATGAACGTCGGACGATTGCTCCCACACCGAAAGTGCCAGCCAGTCAAGCTCTTGCTGCTCGTCCCCGGCCATTGGCAGCGCATCTACAGCACCACAGACATCGGGGCTCCGGGCTTTCCCTGACGAACAGGTCTTCGACGTTTACCACCACCTGCACCTGGGCGCCCATTGGAAAAAAACCCCCGAAAAATCACGAACGTTGGACGATTGCTCCCACACCGAAAGTGCCAGCCAGTCAAGCTCTTGCTGCTCATCACCGGCCATTGGCAGCGCATCTACAGCACCACAGACATCGGGGCTCCGGGCTTTCCCTGACGAACAGGGCTTCGACGTTTACCACCATCTGCACCTGGACACCCATTGGAAAAAACCCAAGAAAAATCACAAACGTTGGACGATTGCTCCCACACCGAAAATGCCAGCAACTCAAGCTCTTGCTGCTCCTCACTGGCCATTGGCAGCGCATCTACAGCACCACAGACATCGGGGCTCTGGGCTTTCCCTGACGAACAGGGCTTCGACGTTTACCACCAGCTGCACCTGGGCGCCCACTCCAAAAAAACCAGAAAAATCACGAACGTCGGACGATTGCTCCCACACCGAAAATGCTAGCCAGTCAAGCTCCTGCTGCTCCTCACTGGCCATTGGCAGCGCATCTACAGCACCACAGACATCGGGGCTCCGGGCTTTCCCTGACGAACAGGGCTTCGACGTTTACCACCAGCTGCACCTGGGCGCCCACTCCAAAAAAACCCGAAAAATCACGAATGTCGGACGATTGCTCCCACACTGAAAGTGCCAGCCAGTCAAGCTCTTGCTGCTCCTCACCGGCCATTGGCAGCGCATCTACAGCACCACAGACATCGGGGCTCCGGGCTTTCCCTGACGAATCGGGCTTCGACGTTTACCACCAGCTGCACCTGGGCGCCCACTCCAAAAAAACCCGAAAAATCACGAATGTCGGACGATTGCTCCCACACTGAAAGTGCCAGCCAGTCAAGCTCTTGCTGCTCCTCACTGGCCATTGGCAGCGCATCAACAGCACCACAGACATCGGGGCTCTGGGCTTTCCCTGACGAACAGGGCTTTGACGTTTACCACCAGCTGCACCTGGGCGCCCACTAAAGAAAACCCCGAAAAATCATGAACGTCGGACGATTGCTCCCACACCAAAAGTGCCAGCCAGTCAAGCTCTTGCTGCTCCTCCCTGGCCATTGGCAGCGCATCTACAGCACCACAGGCATCGGGGCTCCGGGCTTTCCCTGACGAACAGGGCTTCGACGTTTACCACCACCTGCACCTGCGGGGCCCATTGGAAAAAAACCCAAGAAAAATCACAAACGTTGGACGATCGCTCCCACACCGAAAGTGCCAGCCAGTCAAGCTCTTGCTGCTCATCACCGGCCATTGGCAGCGCATCTACAGCACCACAGACATCGGGGCTCCGGGCTTTCCCTGACGAACAGGGCTTCGACCTTTACCACCAGCTGCACCTGGGGGGCCCACTGAAAAAACCCAAAAAAATCATGAACGTCGGACGATTGCTCCCACACCGAAAGTGCCAGCCAGTCAAGCTCTTGCTGCTCCTCACCGGCCATTGGCAGCGCATCTACAGCACCACAGACATAGGGGCTCCGGGCTTTCCCTGACGAACAGGGCTTCGACGTTTACCACCAGCTGCACCTCGGCGCCCACTCCAAAAAAACCCGAAAAATCACGAACGTCGGATGATTGCTCCCACACCGAAAGTGCCAGCCAGTCAAGCTCCTGCTGCACCTCCCGGGCCATTGTCAGCGCATCTACAGCACCACAGACATCGGGGCTCCGGGCTTTCCCTGACGAACAGGGCTTCGACGTTTACCACCAGCTGCACCTGGGCGCCCACTGAAAAAAACCCTGAAAAATCATGAACGTTGGACGATTGCTCCCACACCGAAAGTGCCAGCCAGTCAAGCTCTTGCTGCTCCTCACCGGCCATTGGCAGCGCATCTACAGCACCACAGACATCGGGGCTCCGGGCTTTCCCTGATGAACAGGGCTTCGACGTTTACCACCAGCTGCACCTGGGCGCCCACTCCAAAAAAACCCGAAAAATCACGAACGTCGGACGATTGCTCCCACACCGAAAGTGCCAGCCAGTCAAGCTCCTGCTGCTCCTCAGCGGCCATTGGCAGCGCATCTACAGCACCACAGACATCGGGGCTCCGGGCTTTCCCTGACGAACAGGGCTTCGACGTTTACCACCACCTGCACCTGGGCGCCCATTGGAAAAAAACCCAAGAAAAATCACAAACGTTGGACGATCGCTCCCACACCGAAAGTGCCAGCCAGTCAAGCTCTTGCTGCTCATCACCGGCCATTGGTAGCCCATCTACAGCACCACAGACATCGGGGCTCCGGGCTTTCCCTGACGAACAGGGCTTCGACGTTTACCACCAGCTGCACCTGGGCGCCCACTCCAAAAAAACCCGAAAAATCACGAACGTCTGACGATTGCTGCCACACAAAAAGTGTCAGCCAGTCAAGCTCCTGCTGCTCCTCAGCGGCCATTGGCAGCGCATCTACAGCACCACAGACATCGGGGCTCCGGGCTTTCCCTGACAAACAGGGCTTCGACGTTTACCACCAGCTGCACCTGGGCGCCCATTCCAAAAAAACCCCGAAAAATCACGAACATCGGACGATTGCTCCCACACCGAAAGTGCCAGCCAGTCAAGCTCTTGCTGCTCCTCCCCGGCCATTGGCAGCGCATCTACAGCACCACAGACATAGGGGCTCCGGGCTTTCCCTGACGAACAGGGCTTCGACGTTTACCACCAGCTGCACCTGGGGGGCCCACTGAAAAAACCCCAAAAAATCATGAACGTCGGACGATTGCTCCCACACCGAAAGTGCCAGCCAGTCAAGCTCCTGCTGCTCCTCACCGGCCATTGGCAGCGCATCTACAGCACCACAGACATCGGGGCTCCGGGCTTTCCCTGACGAACAGGGCTTCGACGTTTACCACCACCTGCACCTGGGCGCCCATTGGAAAAAAAATCAAGAAAAATCACGAACGTTGGACGATTGCTCCCACACCGAAAATGCCAGCAATTCAAGCTCTTGCTGCTCATCACCGGCCATTGGCAGCGCATCTACAGCACCACAGACATCGGGGCTCCGGGCTTTCCCTGACGAACAGGGCTTCGACGTTTACCACCAGCTGCACCTGGTCGCCCACTCCAAAAAAACTCCGAAAAACCACGAACATCGGACGATTGCTCCCACACCGAAAGTGCCAGCCAGTCAATCTCTTGCTGCTCCTCACCGGCCATTGGCAGTGCATCTACAGCACCACAGACATCGGGGCTCCGGGCTTTCCCTGACGAACAGGGCTTCGACGTTTACCACCATCTGCACCTGGACACCCATTGGAAAAAACCCAAGAAAAATCACAAACGTTGGACGATTGCTCCCACACCGAAAATGCCAGCAACTCAAGCTCTTGCTGCTCCTCACTGGCCATTGGCAGCGCATCTACAGCACCACAGACATCGGGGCTCTGGGCTTTCCCTGACGAACAGGGCTTCGACGTTTACCACCAGCTGCACCTGGGCGCCCACTCCAAAAAAACCAGAAAAATCACGAACGTCGGACGATTGCTCCCACACCGAAAATGCTAGCCAGTCAAGCTCCTGCTGCTCCTCACTGGCCATTGGCAGCGCATCTACAGCACCACAGACATCGGGGCTCCGGGCTTTCCCTGACGAACAGGGCTTCGACGTTTACCACCAGCTGCACCTGGGCGCCCACTCCAAAAAAACCCGAAAAATCACGAATGTCGGACGATTGCTCCCACACTGAAAGTGCCAGCCAGTCAAGCTCTTGCTGCTCCTCACCGGCCATTGGCAGCGCATCTACAGCACCACAGACATCGGGGCTCCGGGCTTTCCCTGACGAATCGGGCTTCGACGTTTACCACCAGCTGCACCTGGGCGCCCACTCCAAAAAAACCCGAAAAATCACGAATGTCGGACGATTGCTCCCACACTGAAAGTGCCAGCCAGTCAAGCTCTTGCTGCTCCTCACTGGCCATTGGCAGCGCATCAACAGCACCACAGACATCGGGGCTCTGGGCTTTCCCTGACGAACAGGGCTTTGACGTTTACCACCAGCTGCACCTGGGCGCCCACTAAAGAAAACCCCGAAAAATCATGAACGTCGGACGATTGCTCCCACACCAAAAGTGCCAGCCAGTCAAGCTCTTGCTGCTCCTCCCTGGCCATTGGCAGCGCATCTACAGCACCACAGGCATCGGGGCTCCGGGCTTTCCCTGACGAACAGGGCTTCGACGTTTACCACCACCTGCACCTGCGGGGCCCATTGGAAAAAAACCCAAGAAAAATCACAAACGTTGGACGATCGCTCCCACACCGAAAGTGCCAGCCAGTCAAGCTCTTGCTGCTCATCACCGGCCATTGGCAGCGCATCTACAGCACCACAGACATCGGGGCTCCGGGCTTTCCCTGACGAACAGGGCTTCGACGTTTACCACCAGCTGCACCTGGGGGGCCCACTGAAAAAACCCAAAAAAATCATGAACGTCGGACGATTGCTCCCACACCGAAAGTGCCAGCCAGTCAAGCTCTTGCTGCTCCTCACCGGCCATTGGCAGCGCATCTACAGCACCACAGACATAGGGGCTCCGGGCTTTCCCTGACGAACAGGGCTTTGACGTTTACCACCAGCTGCACCTGGGGGCCCCACTGAAAAAAACCCTGAAAAATCATGAACGTCGGACGATTGCTCCCACACCGAAAGTGCCAGCCAGTCAAGCTCTTGCTGCTCCTCACCGGCCATTGGCAGCGCATCTACAGCACCACAGACATCGGGGCTCCGGGCTTTCCCTGACGAACAGGGCTTCGACGTTTACCACCAGCTGCACCTGGGGGGCCCACTGAAAAAAACCCCGAAAAGTCAGGAACGTCGGACGATTGCTTCCACACCGAAAGTGTCATCCAGTCAAGCTCTTCCTGCTCATCACCGGCCATTGGCAGCGCATCTACAGCACCACAGACACTGGGGCTCCGGGCTTTCCCTGACGAACAGGGTTTCGACGTTTACCACCAGCTGCACCTCGGCGCCCACTCCAAAAAAACCCGAAAAATCACGAACGTCGGATGATTGCTCCCACACCGAAAGTGCCAGCCAGTCAAGCTCCTGCTGCACCTCCCGGGCCATTGTCAGCGCATCTACAGCACCACAGACATCGGGGCTCCGGGCTTTCCCTGACGAACAGGGCTTCGACGTTTACCACCAGCTGCACCTGGGCGCCCACTGAAAAAAACCCTGAAAAATCATGAACGTTGGACGATTGCTCCCACACCGAAAGTGCCAGCCAGTCAAGCTCTTGCTGCTCCTCACCGGCCATTGGCAGCGCATCTACAGCACCACAGACATCGGGGCTCCGGGCTTTCCCTGATGAACAGGGCTTCGACGTTTACCACCAGCTGCACCTGGGCGCCCACTCCAAAAAAACCCGAAAAATCACGAACGTCGGACGATTGCTCCCACACCGAAAGTGCCAGCCAGTCAAGCTCCTGCTGCTCCTCAGCGGCCATTGGCAGCGCATCTACAGCACCACAGACATCGGGGCTCCGGGCTTTCCCTGACGAACAGGGCTTCGACGTTTACCACCACCTGCACCTGCGGGGCCCATTGGAAAAAAACCCAAGAAAAATCACAAACGTTGGACGATCGCTCCCACACCGAAAGTGCCAGCCAGTCAAGCTCTTGCTGCTCATCACCGGCCATTGGCAGCGCATCTACAGCACCACAGACATCGGGGCTCCGGGCTTTCCCTGACGAACAGGGCTTCGACCTTTACCACCAGCTGCACCTGGGGGGCCCACTGAAAAAACCCAAAAAAATCATGAACGTCGGACGATTGCTCCCACACCGAAAGTGCCAGCCAGTCAAGCTCTTGCTGCTCCTCACCGGCCATTGGCAGCGCATCTACAGCACCACAGACATCGGGGCTCCGGGCTTTCCCTGACGAACAGGGCTTCGACGTTTACCACCAGCTGCACCTGGGGGGCCCACTGAAAAAAACCCCGAAAAATCAGGAACGTCGGACGATTGCTTCCACACCGAAAGTGTCATCCAGTCAAGCTCTTCCTGCTCATCACCGGCCATTGGCAGCGCATCTACAGCACCACAGACACTGGGGCTCCGGGCTTTCCCTGACGAACAGGGTTTCGACGTTTACCACCAGCTGCACCTCGGCGCCCACTCCAAAAAAACCCGAAAAATCACGAACGTCGGATGATTGCTCCCACACCGAAAGTGCCAGCCAGTCAAGCTCCTGCTGCTCCTCAGCGGCCATTGGCAGCGCATCTACAGCACCACAGACATCGGGGCTCCGGGCTTTCCCTGACGAACAGGGCTTCGACGTTTACCACCACCTGCACCTGGGCGCCCATTGGAAAAAAACCCAAGAAAAATCACAAACGTTGGACGATCGCTCCCACACCGAAAGTGCCAGCCAGTCAAGCTCTTGCTGCTCATCACCGGCCATTGGTAGCCCATCTACAGCACCACAGACATCGGGGCTCCGGGCTTTCCCTGACGAACAGGGCTTCGACGTTTACCACCAGCTGCACCTGGGCGCCCACTCCAAAAAAACCCGAAAAATCACGAACGTCTGACGATTGCTGCCACACAAAAAGTGTCAGCCAGTCAAGCTCCTGCTGCTCCTCAGCGGCCATTGGCAGCGCATCTACAGCACCACAGACATCGGGGCTCCGGGCTTTCCCTGACAAACAGGGCTTCGACGTTTACCACCAGCTGCACCTGGGCGCCCATTCCAAAAAAACCCCGAAAAATCACGAACATCGGACGATTGCTCCCACACCGAAAGTGCCAGCCAGTCAAGCTCTTGCTGCTCCTCCCCGGCCATTGGCAGCGCATCTACAGCACCACAGACATAGGGGCTCCGGGCTTTCCCTGACGAACAGGGCTTCGACGTTTACCACCAGCTGCACCTGGGGGGCCCACTGAAAAAACCCCAAAAAATCATGAACGTCGGACGATTGCTCCCACACCGAAAGTGCCAGCCAGTCAAGCTCCTGCTGCTCCTCACCGGCCATTGGCAGCGCATCTACAGCACCACAGACATCGGGGCTCCGGGCTTTCCCTGACGAACAGGGCTTCGACGTTTACCACCACCTGCACCTGGGCGCCCATTGGAAAAAAAATCAAGAAAAATCACGAACGTTGGACGATTGCTCCCACACCGAAAATGCCAGCAATTCAAGCTCTTGCTGCTCCTCACCGGCCATTGGCAGCGCATCTACAGCACCACAGACATCGGGGCTCCGGGCTTTCCCTGACGAACAGGGCTTCGACATTTACCACCACCTGCACCTGGGCGCCCACTCCAAAAAAACCCCGAAAAATCACGAACGTCGGACGATTGCTCCCACACCGAAAATGCCAGCCAGTCAAGCTCTTGCTGCTCCTCACCGGCCATTGGCAGCGCATCTACAGCACCACAGACATCGGGGCTCCGGGCTTTCCCTGACGAACAGGGCTTCGACGTTTACCACCAGCTGCACCTGGGGGGCCCACTGAAAAAACCCCAAAAAATCATGAACGTCGGACGATTGCTCCCACACCGAAATTGCCAGCCAGTCAAGCTCTTGCTGCTCCTCACCGGCCATTGGCAGCGCATCTACAGCACCACAGACATCGGGGCTCCGGGCTTTCCCTGATGAACAGGGCTTCGACGTTTACCACCAGCTGCACCTGGGCGCCCACTCCAAAAAAACCCGAAAAATCACGAATGTCGGATGATTGCTCCCACACTGAAAGTGCCAGCCAGTCAAGCTCTTCCTGCTCCTCAGCGGCCATTGGCAGCGCATCTACAGCACCACAGACATCGGGGCTCCGGGCTTTCCCTGACGAACAGGGCTTCGACGTTTACCATCAGCTGCGCCTGGGCGCCCACTAAAAAAAACCCCGAAAAATCATGAACGTCGGACGATTGCTCCCACACCGAAAGTGCCAGCCAGTCAAGCTCTTGCTGCTCGTCCCCGGCCATTGGCAGCGCATCTACAGCACCACAGACATCGGGGCTCCGGGCTTTCCCTGACGAACAGGTCTTCGACGTTTACCACCACCTGCACCTGGGCGCCCATTGGAAAAAAACCCAAGAAAAATCACGAACGTTGGACGATTGCTCCCACACCGAAAGTGCCAGCCAGTCAAGCTCTTGCTGCTCATCACCGGCCATTGGCAGCGCATCTACAGCACCACAGACATCGGGGCTCCGGGCTTTCCCTGACGAACAGGGCTTCGACGTTTACCACCAGCTGCACCTGGTCGCCCACTCCAAAAAAACCCCGAAAAACCACGAACATCGGACGATTGCTCCCACACCGAAAGTGCCAGCCAGTCAATCTCTTGCTGCTCCTCACCGGCCATTGGCAGTGCATCTACAGCACCACAGACATCGGGGCTCCGGGCTTTCCCTGACGAACAGGGCTTCGACGTTTACCACCATCTGCACCTGGACACCCATTGGAAAAAACCCAAGAAAAATCACAAACGTTGGACGATTGCTCCCACACCGAAAATGCCAGCAACTCAAGCTCTTGCTGCTCCTCAGCGGCCATGGGCAGCGCATCAACAGCACCACAGACATCGGGGCTCTGGGCTTTCCCTGACGAACAGGGCTTTGACGTTTACCACCAGCTGCACCTGGGCGCCCACTAAAGAAAACCCCGAAAAATCATGAACGTCGGACGATTGCTCCCACACCAAAAGTGCCAGCCAGTCAAGCTCTTGCTGCTCCTCCCTGGCCATTGGCAGCGCATCTACAGCACCACAGGCATCGGGGCTCCGGGCTTTCCCTGACGAACAGGGCTTCGACGTTTACCACCAGCTGCACCTGCGGGGCCCACTGAAACATACCCTGAAAAATCATGAAGGTCGGACGATTGATCCCACACCAAAAGTGCCAGCCAGTCAAGCTCTTGCTGCTCATCACCGATCATTGGCAGCGCATCTACAGCACCACAGACATCGGGGCTCCTGGCTTTCCCTGACGAACAGGTCTTCGACATTTACCACCAGCTGCACCTGGGCGCCCACTCCAAAAAAACTCCGAAAAATCACGAACGTTGGACGATTGCTCCCACACCGAAAATGCCAGCAACTCAAGCTCTTGCTGCTCCTCACCGGCCATTGGCAGCACATCTACAGCACCACAGACATCGGGGCTCCGGGCTTTCCCTGACGAACAGGGCTTCGACGTTTACCACCAGCTGCACCTGGGCGCCCACTGAAAAAAACCTGAAAAATCACAAACGTCGGACGATTGCTCCCACACCGAAAGTGCCAGCCAGTCAAGCTCTTGCTGCTCATCTCCAACCATTGGCAGCGCATCTACAGCACCACAGACATGGGGGCTCCGGGCTTTCCCTGACGAACAGGGCTTCGACGTTTACCACCAGCTGCACCTGGGCGCCCACTGAAAAAAACCTGGAAAATCACGAACGTCGGACGATTGCTCCCACACCGAAAGTGCCAGCCACTCAAGCTCTTGCGGCTCCTCCCCGGCCATTGGCAGCGCATCTACAGCACCACAGACATCGGGGCTTTCCCTGACGAACAGGGCTTCGACGTTTACCACCAGCTGCACCTCGGCGCCCATTGGAAAAAAACCCAAGAAAAATCACGAACGTTGGACGATTGCTCCCACACCGAAAATGCCAGCAACTCAAGCTCTTGCTCCTCATCACCGGCCACTGGCAGCGCATCTACAGCACCACAGACACTGGGGCTCCGGGCTTTCCCTGACGAACAGGACTTCGACGTTTACCACCAGCTGCACCTGGGCGCACACTCCAAAAAAACCCCGAAAAATCACGAATGTCGGACGATTGCTCCCACACCGAAATTGCCAGCCAGTCAAGCTCTTGCTGCTGCTCCCCGGCCATTGGCAGCGCATCTACAGCACCACAGACATCGGGGCTCCAGGCTTTCCCTGACGAACAGGGCTTCGACGTTTACCACCAGCTGCACCTGGGGGGCCCACTGAAAAAAACCCCGAAAAATCACGAACGTCGGACGATTGCTCCCACACCGAAAGTGCCAGCCAGTCAAGCTCTTGCTGCCCATCACCGGCCATTGGCAGCGCATCTACAGCACCACAGACATCGGGGGTCCGGGCTTTCCCTGACGAACAGGGCTTCGACGTTTACCACCACCTGCACCTGGGCGCCCATTGGAAAAAAACCCAAGAAAAATCACGAATGTCGGACGATTGCTCCCACACCGAAAGTGCCAGCCAGTCAAGCTCTTGCTGCTCATCACCGGCCATTGGTAGCCCATCTACAGCACCACAGACATCGGGGCTCCGGGCTTTCCCTGACGAACAGGGCTTCGACGTTCACCACCAGCTGCACCTGGGGAGCCCACTGAAAAAAACCCCGAAAATCATGAACGTCGGACGATTGCTCCCACACCAAAAGTGCCAGCCAGTCAAGCTCTTGCTGCTCCTCCCCGGCCATTGGCAGCGCATCTACAGCACCACAGGCATCAGGGCTCCGGGCTTTCCCTGACGAACAGGGCTTCGACGTTTACCACCAGCTGCACCTGGGCACCCACTCCAAAAAAACCCGAAAAATCACGAACGTCGGACGATTGCTCCCACACAAAAAGTGTCAGCCAGTCAAGCTCCTGCTGCTCCTCAGCGGCCATTGGCAGCGCATCTACAGCACCACAGACATCGGGGCTCCGGGCTTTCCCTGATGAACAGGGCTTCGACGTTTACCACCACCTGCACCTGGGCGCCCATTGGAAAAAAACCCAAGAAAAATCACGAACGTTGGACGATTGCTCCCACACAAAAAGTGCCAGCCAGTCAAGCTCTTGCTGCTCATCACCGGCCATTGGTAGCCCATCTACAGCACCACAGACATCGGGGCTCCGGGCTTTCCCTGACGAATCGGGCTTCGACGTTTACCACCAGCTGCACCTGGGCACCCACTCCAAAAAAACCCGAAAAATCACAAACGTCGGACGATTGCTCCCACACCGAAAGTGCCAGCCAGTCAAGCTCTTGCTGCTGCTCCCCGGCCATTGGCAGTGCATCTACAGCACCACAGACATCGGGGCTCCGGGCTTTCCCTGACGAACAGGGCTTCGACGTTTACCACCAGCTGCACCTGGGCGCCCACTCCAAAAAAACCCGAAAAATCACGAATGTCGGACGATTGCTCCCACACTGAAAGTGCCAGCCAGTCAAGCTCTTCCTGCTCCTCACCGGCCATTGGCAGCGCATCTACAGCACCACAGACATCGGGGCTCCGGGCTTTCCCTGACGAACAGGGCTTCGACGTTTACCACCAGCTGCGCCTGGGCGCCCACTGAAAAAAACCCCGAAACATCATGAACGTCGGACGATTGCTCCCACACCGAAAGTGCCAGCCAGTCAAGCTCTTGCTGCTCGTCCCCGGCCATTGGCAGCGCATCTACAGCACCACAGACATCGGGGCTCCGGGCTTTCCCTGACGAACAGGTCTTCGACGTTTACCACCACCTGCACCTGGGCGCCCATTGGAAAAAAACCCAAGAAAAATCACGAACGTTGGACGATTGCTCCCACACCGAAAGTGCCAGCAACTCAAGCTCTTGCTGCTCATCACCGGGCATTGGCAGTGCATCTACAGCACCACAGACATCGGGGCTCCGGGCTTTCCCTGACGAACAGGGCTTCGACGTTTACCACCATCTGCACCTGGACACCCATTGGAAAAAACCCAAGAAAAATCACAAACGGTGGACGATTGCTCCCACACCGAAAATGCCAGCAACTCAAGCTCTTGCTGCTCCTCACTGGCCATTGGCAGCGCATCTACAGCACCACAGACATCGGGGCTCTGGGCTTTCCCTGACGAACAGGGCTTCGACGTTTACCACCACCTGCACCTGGGCGCCCACTCTAAAAAAACCAGAAAAATCACGAACGTCGGACGATTGCTCCCACACCGAAAATGCTAGCCAGTCAAGCTCCTGCTGCTCCTCACTGGCCATTGGCAGCGCATCTACAGCACCACAGACATCGGGGCTCCGGGCTTTCCCTGACGAACAGGGCTTCGACGTTTACCACCAGCTGCACCTGGTCGCCCACTCCAAAAAAACCCCGAAAAATCACGAACATCGGACGATTGCTCCCACACCGAAAGTGCCAGCCAGTCAATCTCTTGCTGCTCCTCCCCGGCCATTGGCAGTGCATCTACAGCACCACAGACATCGGGGCTCCGGGCTTTCCCTGACGAACAGGGCTTCGACGTTTACCACCAGCTGCACCTGGGCGCCCACTCCAAAAAAACCCGAAAAATCACGAATGTCGGACGATTGCTCCCACACTGAAAGTGCCAGCCAGTCAAGCTCTTGCTGCTCCTCACCGGCCATTGGCAGCGCATCTACAGCACCACAGACATCGGGGCTCCGGGCTTTCCCTGACGAATCGGGCTTCGACGTTTACCACAAGCTGCACCTGGGCACCCACTCCAAAAAAACCCGAAAAATCACGAACGTCGGACGATTGCTCCCACACCGAAAGTGCCAGCCAGTCAAGCTCTTGCTGCTCCTCACCGGCCATTGGCAGCGCATCTACAGCACCACAGACATCGGGGCTCCGGGCTTTCCCTGATGAACAGGGCTTCGACGTTTACCACCAGCTGCACCTGGGCGCCCACTCCAAAAAAACCCGAAAAATCACGAATGTCGGATGATTGCTCCCACACTGAAAGTGCCAGCCAGTCAAGCTCTTCCTGCTCCTCACCGGCCATTGGCAGCGCATCTACAGCACCACAGACATCGGGGCTCCGGGCTTTCCCTGATGAACAGGGCTTCGACGTTTACCACCAGCTGCGCCTGGGCGCCCACTAAAAAAAACCCCGAAAAATCATGAACGTCGGACGATTGCTCCCACACCGAAAGTGCCAGCCAGTCAAGCTCTTGCTGCTCGTCCCCGGCCATTGGCAGCGCATCTACAGCACCACAGACATCGGGGCTCCGGGCTTTCCCTGACGAACAGGTCTTCGACGTTTACCACCACCTGCACCTGGGCGCCCATTGGAAAAAAACCCAAGAAAAATCACGAACGTTGGACGATTGCTCCCACACCGAAAGTGCCAGCCAGTCAAGCTCTTGCTGCTCATCACCGGCCATTGGCAGCGCATCTACAGCACCACAGACATCGGGGCTCCGGGCTTTCCCTGACGAACAGGGCTTCGACGTTTACCACCAGCTGCACCTGGTCGCCCACTCCAAAAAAAACCCCGAAAAACCACGAACATCGGACGATTGCTCCCACACCGAAAGTGCCAGCCAGTCAATCTCTTGCTGCTCCTCAGCGGCCATTGGCAGTGCATCTACAGCACCACAGACATCGGGGCTCCGGGCTTTCCCTGACGAACAGGGCTTCGACGTTTACCACCATCTGCACCTGGACACCCATTGGAAAAAACCCAAGAAAAATCACAAACGTTGGACGATTGCTCCCACACCGAAAATGCCAGCAACTCAAGCTCTTGCTGCTCCTCACTGGCCATTGGCAGCGCATCTACAGCACCACAGACATCGGGGCTCTGGGCTTTCCCTGACGAACAGGGCTTCGACGTTTACCACCACCTGCACCTGGGCGCCCACTCCAAAAAAACCAGAAAAATCACGAACGTCGGACGATTGCTCCCACACCGAAAATGCTAGCCAGTCAAGCTCCTGCTGCTCCTCACCGGCCATTGGCAGCGCATCTACAGCACCACAGACATCGGGGCTCCGGGCTTTCCCTGACGAATCGGGCTTCGACGTTTACCACCAGCTGCACCTGGGCGCCCACTCCAAAAAAACCCGAAAAATCACGAATGTCGGACGATTGCTCCCACACTGAAAGTGCCAGCCAGTCAAGCTCTTGCTGCTCCTCAGCGGCCATGGGCAGCGCATCAACAGCACCACAGACATCGGGGCTCTGGGCTTTCCCTGACGAACAGGGCTTTGACGTTTACCACCAGCTGCACCTGGGCGCCCACTAAAGAAAACCCCGAAAAATCATGAACGTCGGACGATTGCTCCCACACCAAAAGTGCCAGCCAGTCAAGCTCTTGCTGCTCCTCCCTGGCCATTGGCAGCGCATCTACAGCACCACAGGCATCGGGGCTCCGGGCTTTCCCTGACGAACAGGGCTTCGACGTTTACCACCAGCTGCACCTGCGGGGCCCACTGAAACATACCCTGAAAAATCATGAACGTCGGACGATTGCTCCCACACCAAAAGTGCCAGCCAGTCAAGCTCCTGCTGCTCCTCACCGGCCATTGGCAGCGCATCTACAGCACCACAGACATCGGGGCTCCTGGCTTTCCCTGACGAACAGGTCTTCGACATTTACCACCAGCTGCACCTGGGCGCCCACTCCAAAAAAACTCCGAAAAATCACGAACGTTGGACGATTGCTCCCACACCGAAAATGCCAGCAACTCAAGCTCTTGCTGCTCCTCACCGGCCATTGGCAGCACATCTACAGCACCACAGACATCGGGGCTCCGGGCTTTCCCTGACGAACAGGGCTTCGACGTTTACCACCAGCTGCACCTGGGCGCCCACTGAAAAAAACCTGAAAAATCACGAACGTCGGACGATTGCTCCCACACCGAAAGTGCCAGCCAGTCAAGCTCTTGCTGCTCGTCCCCGGCCATTGGCAGCGCATCTACAGCACCACAGACATCGGGGCTTTCCCTGACGAACAGGGCTTCGACGTTTACCACCAGCTGCACCTCGGCGCCCATTGGAAAAAAACCCAAGAAAAATCACGAACGTTGGACGATTGCTCCCACACCGAAAATGCCAGCAACTCAAGCTCTTGCTGCTCATCACCGGCCATTGGCAGCGCATTTACAGCACCACAGACATCGGGGCTCCGGGCTTTCCCTGACGAACAGGGCTTCGACGTTTACCACCATCTGCACCTGGACACCCATTGGAAAAAACCCAAGAAAAATCACAAACGTTGGACGATTGCTCCCACACCGAAAATGCCAGCAACTCAAGCTCTTGCTGCTCCTCACTGGCCATTGGCAGCGCATCTACAGCACCACAGACATCGGGGCTCTGGGCTTTCCCTGACGAACAGGGCTTCGACGTTTACCACCACCTGCACCTGGGCGCCCACTCCAAAAAAACCAGAAAAATTACGAACGTCGGACGATTGCTCCCACACCGAAAATGCTAGCCAGTCAAGCTCCTGCTGCTCCTCACTGGCCATTGGTAGCGCATCTACAGCACCACAGACATCGGGGCTCCGGGCTTGCCCTGACGAACAGGGCTTCGACGTTTACCACCAGCTGCACCTGGGGGGCCCACTGAAAAAAACCCAAGAAAAATCACGAACGTCGGACGATTGCTCCCACACTGAAAGTGCCAGCCAGTCAAGCACTTGCTGCTCCTCCCCGGCCATTGGCAGCCCATCTACAGCACCACAGACATAGGGGCTCCGGGCTTTCCCTGAGGAACAGGGCTTCGACGTTTACCACCAGCTGCACCTGGGGGGCCCACTGAAAAATACCCTGAAAAATCATGAAGGTCGGACGATAGCTCCCACACCAAAAGTGCCAGCCAGTCAAGCTCTTGCTGCTCATCACCGATCATTGGCAGCGCATCTACAGTACCACAGACATCGGGGCTCCGGGCTTTCCCTGACGAACAGGTCTTCGATATTTAACACCAGCTGCACCTGGGCGCCCACTCCAAAAATCTCCGAAAAATCACGAACGTCGGACGATTGCTCCCACACCGAAAGTGCCAGCCAGTCAAGCTCTTGCTGCTCATCACCGGCCATTGGCAGCGCATCTACAGCACCACAGACACTGGGGCTCCGGGTTTTCCCTGACAAACAGGGCTTCGACGTTTACCACCAGCTGCACCTGGGCGCCCATTGGAAAAAAACCCAAGAAAATCACGAACGTTGGACGATTGCTCCCACACCGAAAGTGCCAGCAACTCAAGCTCTTGCTCCTCATCACCGGCCACTGGCAGCGCATCTACAGCACCACAGACACTGGGGCTCCGGGCTTTCCCTGACGAACAGGACTTCGACGTTTACCACCAGCTGCACCTGGGCGCACACTCCAAAAAAACCCCGAAAAATCACGAATGTCGGACGATTGCTCCCACACCGAAATTGCCAGCCAGTCAAGCTCTTGCTGCTGCTCCCCGGCCATTGGCAGCGCATCTACAGCACCACAGACATCGGGGCTCCAGGCTTTCCCTGACGAACAGGGCTTCGACGTTTACCACCAGCTGCACCTGGGGGGCCCACTGAAAAAAACCCCGAAAAATCACGAACGTCGGACGATTGCTCCCACACCGAAAGTGCCAGCCAGTCAAGCTCTTGCTGCCCATCACCGGCCATTGGCAGCGCATCTACAGCACCACAGACATCGGGGCTCCGGGCTTTCCCTGACGAACAGGGCTTCGACGTTTACCACCACCTGCACCTGGGCGCCCATTGGAAAAAAACCCAAGAAAAATCACGAATGTCGGACGATTGCTCCCACACCGAAAGTGCCAGCCAGTCAAGCTCTTGCTGCTCATCACCGGCCATTGGTAGCCCATCTACAGCACCACAGACATCGGGGCTCCGGGCTTTCCCTGACGAACAGGGCTTCGACGTTCACCACCAGCTGCACCTGGGGAGCCCACTGAAAAAAACCCCGAAAATCATGAACGTCGGACGATTGCTCCCACACCAAAAGTGCCAGCCAGTCAAGCTCTTGCTGCTCCTCCCCGGCCATTGGCAGCGCATCTACAGCACCACAGGCATCAGGGCTCCGGGCTTTCCCTGACGAACAGGGCTTCGACGTTTACCACCAGCTGCACCTGGGCACCCACTCCAAAAAAACCCGAAAAATCACGAACGTCGGACGATTGCTCCCACACAAAAAGTGTCAGCCAGTCAAGCTCCTGCTGCTCCTCAGCGGCCATTGGCAGCGCATCTACAGCACCACAGACATCGGGGCTCCGGGCTTTCCCTGATGAACAGGGCTTCGACGTTTACCACCACCTGCACCTGGGCGCCCATTGGAAAAAAACCCAAGAAAAATCACGAACGTTGGACGATTGCTCCCACACAAAAAGTGCCAGCCAGTCAAGCTCTTGCTGCTCATCACCGGCCATTGGTAGCCCATCTACAGCACCACAGACATCGGGGCTCCGGGCTTTCCCTGACGAATCGGGCTTCGACGTTTACCACCAGCTGCACCTGGGCACCCACTCCAAAAAAACCCGAAAAATCACGAACGTCGGACGATTGCTCCCACACCGAAAGTGCCAGCCAGTCAAGCTCTTGCTGCTGCTCCCCGGCCATTGGCAGTGCATCTACAGCACCACAGACATCGGGGCTCCGGGCTTTCCCTGACGAACAGGGCTTCGACGTTTACCACCAGCTGCACCTGGGCGCCCACTCCAAAAAAACCCGAAAAATTACGAATGTCGGACGATTGCTCCCACACTGAAAGTGCCAGCCAGTCAAGCTCTTCCTGCTCCTCACCGGCCATTGGCAGCGCATCTACAGCACCACAGACATCGGGGCTCCGGGCTTTCCCTGACGAACAGGGCTTCGACGTTTACCACCAGCTGCGCCTGGGCGCCCACTGAAAAAAACCCCGAAAAATCATGAACGTCGGACGATTGCTCCCACACCGAAAGTGCCAGCCAGTCAAGCTCTTGCTGCTCGTCCCCGGCCATTGGCAGCGCATCTACAGCACCACAGACATCGGGGCTCCGGGCTTTCCCTGACGAACAGGTCTTCGACGTTTACCACCACCTGCACCTGGGCGCCCATTGGAAAAAAACCCAAGAAAAATCACGAACGTTGGACGATTGCTCCCACACCGAAAGTGCCAGCAACTCAAGCTCTTGCTGCTCATCACCGGGCATTGGCAGTGCATCTACAGCACCACAGACATCGGGGCTCCGGGCTTTCCCTGACGAA
Organism: Chlamydotis macqueenii; assembly: GCF_036417535.1. NCBI lineage: Eukaryota > Metazoa > Chordata > Aves > Otidiformes > Otididae > Chlamydotis > Chlamydotis macqueenii. The sequence goes on along the minus strand of NC_141592.1, from coordinate 24,107,943 downwards.
CAGGGCTTCGACGTTTACCACCATCTGCACCTGGACACCCATTGGAAAAAACCCAAGAAAAATCACAAACGTTGGACGATTGCTCCCACACCGAAAATGCCAGCAACTCAAGCTCTTGCTGCTCCTCACTGGCCATTGGCAGCGCATCTACAGCACCACAGACATCGGGGCTCTGGGCTTTCCCTGACGAACAGGGCTTCGACGTTTACCACCACCTGCACCTGGGCGCCCACTCCAAAAAAACCAGAAAAATCACGAACGTCGGACGATTGCTCCCACACCGAAAATGCTAGCCAGTCAAGCTCCTGCTGCTCCTCACTGGCCATTGGCAGCGCATCTACAGCACCACAGACATCGGGGCTCCGGGCTTTCCCTGACGAACAGGGCTTCGACGTTTACCACCAGCTGCACCTGGTCGCCCACTCCAAAAAAACCCCGAAAAATCACGAACATCGGACGATTGCTCCCACACCGAAAGTGCCAGCCAGTCAATCTCTTGCTGCTCCTCACCGGCCATTGGCAGTGCATCTACAGCACCACAGACATCGGGGCTCCGGGCTTTCCCTGACGAACAGGACTTCGACGTTTACCACCATCTGCACCTGGACACCCATTGGAAAAAACCCAAGAAAAATCACAAACGTTGGACGATTGCTCCCACACCGAAAATGCCAGCAACTCAAGCTCTTGCTGCTCCTCACTGGCCATTGGCAGCGCATCTACAGCACCACAGACATCGGGGCTCTGGGCTTTCCCTGACGAACAGGGCTTCGACGTTTACCACCACCTGCACCTGGGCGCCCACTCCAAAAAAACCAGAAAAATCACGAACGTCGGACGATTGCTCCCACACCGAAAATGCTAGCCAGTCAAGCTCCTGCTGCTCCTCACTGGCCATTGGCAGCGCATCTACAGCACCACAGACATCGGGGCTCCGGGCTTTCCCTGACGAACAGGGCTTCGACGTTTACCACCAGCTGCACCTGGGGGGCCCACTGAAAAAAACCCAAGAAAAATCACGAACGTCGGACGATTGCTCCCACACTGAAAGTGCCAGCCAGTCAAGCACTTGCTGCTCCTCCCCGGCCATTGGCAGTGCATCTACAGCACCACAGACATCGGGGCTCCGGGCTTTCCCTGACGAACAGGGCTTCGACGTTTACCACCAGCTGCACCTGGGCGCCCACTCCAAAAAAACCCGAAAAATCACGAATGTCGGACGATTGCTCCCACACTGAAAGTGCCAGCCAGTCAAGCTCTTCCTGCTCCTCACCGGCCATTGGCAGCGCATCTACAGCACCACAGACATCGGGGCTCCGGGCTTTCCCTGACGAACAGGGCTTCGACGTTTACCACCAGCTGCGCCTGGGCGCCCACTGAAAAAAACCCCGAAAAATCATGAACGTCGGACGATTGCTCCCACACCGAAAGTGCCAGCCAGTCAAGCTCTTGCTGCTCGTCCCCGGCCATTGGCAGCGCATCTACAGCACCACAGACATCGGGGCTCCGGGCTTTCCCTGACGAACAGGTCTTCGACGTTTACCACCACCTGCACCTGGGCGCCCATTGGAAAAAAACCCAAGAAAAATCACGAACGTTGGACGATTGCTCCCACACCGAAAGTGCCAGCAACTCAAGCTCTTGCTGCTCATCACCGGGCATTGGCAGTGCATCTACAGCACCACAGACATCGGGGCTCCGGGCTTTCCCTGACGAACAGGGCTTCGACGTTTACCACCATCTGCACCTGGACACCCATTGGAAAAAACCCAAGAAAAATCACAAACGTTGGACGATTGCTCCCACACCGAAAATGCCAGCAACTCAAGCTCTTGCTGCTCCTCACTGGCCATTGGCAGCGCATCTACAGCACCACAGACATCGGGGCTCTGGGCTTTCCCTGACGAACAGGGCTTCGACGTTTACCACCACCTGCACCTGGGCGCCCACTCCAAAAAAACCAGAAAAATCACGAACGTCGGACGATTGCTCCCACACCGAAAATGCTAGCCAGTCAAGCTCCTGCTGCTCCTCACTGGCCATTGGCAGCGCATCTACAGCACCACAGACATCGGGGCTCCGGGCTTTCCCTGACGAACAGGGCTTCGACGTTTACCACCAGCTGCACCTGGTCGCCCACTCCAAAAAAACCCCGAAAAATCACGAACATCGGACGATTGCTCCCACACCGAAAGTGCCAGCCAGTCAATCTCTTGCTGCTCCTCACCGGCCATTGGCAGTGCATCTACAGCACCACAGACATCGGGGCTCCGGGCTTTCCCTGACGAACAGGACTTCGACGTTTACCACCATCTGCACCTGGACACCCATTGGAAAAAACCCAAGAAAAATCACAAACGTTGGACGATTGCTCCCACACCGAAAATGCCAGCAACTCAAGCTCTTGCTGCTCCTCACTGGCCATTGGCAGCGCATCTACAGCACCACAGACATCGGGGCTCTGGGCTTTCCCTGACGAACAGGGCTTCGACGTTTACCACCACCTGCACCTGGGCGCCCACTCCAAAAAAACCAGAAAAATCACGAACGTCGGACGATTGCTCCCACACCGAAAATGCTAGCCAGTCAAGCTCCTGCTGCTCCTCACTGGCCATTGGCAGCGCATCTACAGCACCACAGACATCGGGGCTCCGGGCTTTCCCTGACGAACAGGGCTTCGACGTTTACCACCAGCTGCACCTGGGGGGCCCACTGAAAAAAACCCAAGAAAAATCACGAACGTCGGACGATTGCTCCCACACTGAAAGTGCCAGCCAGTCAAGCACTTGCTGCTCCTCCCCGGCCATTGGCAGTGCATCTACAGCACCACAGACATCGGGGCTCCGGGCTTTCCCTGACGAACAGGGCTTCGACGTTTACCACCAGCTGCACCTGGGCGCCCACTCCAAAAAAACCCGAAAAATCACGAATGTCGGACGATTGCTCCCACACTGAAAGTGCCAGCCAGTCAAGCTCTTGCTGCTCCTCCCCGGCCATTGGCAGCGCATCTACAGCACCACAGACATCGGGGCTCCGGGCTTTCCCTGACGAATCGGGCTTCGACGTTTACCACAAGCTGCACCTGGGCACCCACTCCAAAAAAACCCGAAAAATCACGAACGTCGGACGATTGCTCCCACTCCGAAAGTGCCAGCCAGTCAAGCTCTTGCTGCTCCTCAGCGGCCATGGGCAGCGCATCAACAGCACCACAGACATCGGGGCTCTGGGCTTTCCCTGACGAACAGGGCTTTGACGTTTACCACCAGCTGCACCTGGGCGCCCACTAAAGAAAACCCCGAAAAATCATGAACGTCGGACGATTGATCCCACACCAAAAGTGCCAGCCAGTCAAGCTCTTGCTGCTCATCACCGATCATTGGCAGCGCATCTACAGCACCACAGACATCGGGGCTCCTGGCTTTCCCTGACGAACAGGTCTTCGACATTTACCACCAGCTGCACCTGGGCGCCCACTCCAAAAAAACTCTGAAAAATCACGAACGTTGGACGATTGCTCCCACACCGAAAATGCCAGCAACTCAAGCTCTTGCTGCTCCTCACCGGCCATTGGCAGCACATCTACAGCACCACAGACATCGGGGCTCCGGGCTTTCCCTGACGAACAGGGCTTCGACGTTTACCACCAGCTGCACCTGGGCGCCCACTGAAAAAAACCTGAAAAATCACGAACGTCGGACGATTGCTCCCACACCGAAAGTGCCAGCCAGTCAAGCTCTTGCTGCTCATCACCGGCCATTGGCAGCGCATCTACAGCACCACAGACATGGGGGCTCCGGGCTTTCCCTGACGAACAGGGCTTCGACGTTTACCACCAGCTGCACCTGGGCGCCCACAGGAAGAAACCCCGAAAAATCACGAACGTCTCACGATTGCTCCCACACCGGAAGTGACAGCCAGTCAAGCTCTTGCTGCTCCTCACCGGCCATTGGCAGCCCATCTACAGCACCACAGACATCGGGGCTCCAAGCTTTCCCTGACGAACAGGGCTTCGACGTTTACCACCAGCTGCACCGTGGGGCCCACTGAAAAAAACCCCAAAAAATCATGAACGTCGGATGGTTGCTCCCACACCGAAAGTGCCAGCCAGTCAAGCTTCTGCTGCACCTCACCGGCCATTGGCAGCGCATCTACAGCACCACAGACATAGGGGCTCCAGGCTTTCCCTCACGAACAGGGCTTCGACGTTTACCACCAGCTGCACCTGGGGGGCCCACTGAAAAAAACCCCGAAAAATCACGAACATCGGACGATTGCTCCCACACCGAAAGTGCCAACCACTCAAGCTCTTGCTGCTCCTCAGCGGCCATTGGCAGCCCATCTACAGCACCACAGACATCGGGGCTCCGGGCTTTCCCTGACGAACAGGGCTTCGACGTTTACCACCAGCTGCACCTGGGCGCCCACTGAAAAGAAAACCCCGAAAAATCACGAACATCGGACGATTGCTCCCACACCGAAAGTGCCAGCCAGTCAATCTCTTGCTGCTCCTCAGCGGCCATTGGCAGCGCATCTACAGCACCACAGACATCGGGGCTCCGGGCTTTCCCTGACGAACAGGCCTTTGACGTTTACCACCAGCTGCAACGGGTCGCCCACTCCAAAAAAACCCGAAAAATCAAGAACGTCGGACGATTGCTCCCACACCGAAAGTGCCAGCCAGTCAAGCTCTTGCTGCTCCTCAACGGCCATTGGCAGCGCATCTACAGCACCACAGACATCGGGGCTCCGGGCTTTCCCTGACGAACAGGGCTTCGACGTTTACCACCAGCTGCACCTGGGCGCCCACTCCAAAAAAAACCGAAAAATCATGTACGTCGGACGATTGCTCCCACACAAAAAGTGCCAGCCAGTCAAGCTCCTGCTGCTCCTCACCGGCCATTGGCAGCGCATCTACAGCACCACAGACATCGGGGCTCCGGGCTTTCCCTGACGAACAGGCCTTCGACGTTTACCACCATCTGCACCTGGACACCCATTGGAAAAAAACCCAAGAAAAATCACGAACGTTGGACGATTGCTCCCACACCGAAAATGCCAGCAACTCAAGCTCTTGCTGCTCCTCACCGGCCATTGGCAGCGCATCTACAGCACCACAGACATCGGGGCTCCGGGCTTTCCCTGACGAACAGGGCTTCGACGTTTACCACCACCTGGACCTGGGCGCCCATTGGAAAAAAACCCAAGAAAAATCACGAACGTTGGACAATTGCTCCCACACCGAAAGTGCCAGCAACTCAAGCTCTTGCTACTCCTCACCGGCCATTGGCAGCGCATCTACAGCACCACAGACATCGGGGCTCCGGGCTTTCCCTGACGAACAGGGCTTCGACGTTTACCACCATCTGCACCTGGTCGCCCACGCCAAAAAAACCCGAAAAATCACGAACGTCGGACGATTGCTCCCACAAAAAAAGTGCCAGCCAGTCAAGCTCCTGCTGCTCCTCACCGGCCATTGGCAGCGCATCTACAGCACCACAGACATCGGGGCTCCGGGCTTTCCCTGACGAACAGGGCTTCGACGTTTACCACCAGCTGCACCTGGGGGGCCCACTGAAAAAAAACCCCGAAAAATCACGAACATCGGACGATTGCTCCCACACCAAAAGTGCCAGCCAGTCAAGCTCCTGCTGCTCCTCAGCGGCCATTGTCAGAGCCTCTACAGCACCACAGACATCGGGGCTCCGGGCTTTCCCTGACGAACAGGGCTTCGACGTTTACCACCAGCTGCACCTGGGCGCACCCTCCGAAAAAACCCGAAAAATCACGAACGTCGAACGATTGCTCCCACACCGAAAGTGCCAGCCAGTCAAGCTCTTGCTGCTCCTCACCGGCCATTGGCAGCGCATCTACAGCACCACAGACATCGGGGCTCCGGGCTTTCCCTGACGAACAGGGCTTCGACGTTTACCACCATCTGCACATGGGGGGCCCACTGAAAAAAACCCCGAAAAATCACGAACATCGGACGATTGCTCCCACACCGAAAGTGCCAGCCAGTCAAGCTCTTGCTGCTCCTCAACGGCCATTGGCAGCGCATCTACAGCACCACAGACATCGGGGCTCCGGGCTTTCCCTGACGAACAGGACTTCGACGTTTACCACCATCTGCACCTGGACACCCATTGGAAAAAAACCCAAGAAAAATCACGAACGTTGGACGATTGCTCCCACACCAAAAGTGCCAGCCAGTCAAGCTCTTGCTGCTCCTCACCGGCCATTGGCAGTGCATCTACAGCACCACAGACATCGGGGCTCCGGGCTTTCCCTGATGAACAGGGCTTCGACATTTACCACCACCTGCACCTGGGCGCCCATTGGAAAAAAACCCAAGAAAAATCACGAACGTTGGACGATTGCTCCCACACCGAAAGTGCCAGCAACTCAAGCTCTTGCTACTCCTCACCGGCCATTGGCAGCGCATTTACAGCACCACAGACATCGGGGCTCCAGGCTTTCCCTCACGAACAGGGCTTCGACGTTTACCACCAGCTGCACCTGGTCGCACACTCCAAAAAAACCCGAAAAATCAAGAACGTTGGACGATTGCTCCCACACAAAAAGTTCCAGACATTCAAGCTCCTGCTGCTCCTCAGCGGCCATTGGCAGCGCATCTACAGCACCACAGACATCGGGGCTCCGGGCTTTCCCTGACGAACAGGGCTTCGACGTTTACCACCAGCTGCACCTGGGCGCCCACTCCAGAAAAACCCCGAAAAATCATGAAGATCGGACGATTGCTCCCACACCGAAAGTGCCAGCCAGTCAAGCTCTTGCTGCTCCTCCCCGGCCATTGGCAGTGCATCTACAGCACCACAGACGTCGGGGCTCCGGGCTTTCCCTGACGAACAGGGCTTCGACGTTTACCACCATCTGTACCTGGTCGCCCACGCCAAAAAAACCCGAAAAATCACGAACGTCGGACGATTGCTCCTACAAAAAAAGTGCCAGCCAGTCAAGCTCCTGCTGCTCCTCAGCGGCCATTGGCAGCGCATCTACAGCACCACAGACATCGGGGCTCCGGGCTTTCCCTGACGAACAGGGCTTCGACGTTTACCACCAGCTGCGTCTGGGCTCCCACTAAAAAAAAACCCAAAAAATCACGAACATCGGACGATTGCTCCCACACCGAAAGTGCCAGCCAGTCAAGCTCTTGCTGCTCCTCAGCGGCCATTGGCAGCGCATCTACAGCACCACAGACATCGGGCCTCCGGGCTTTCCCTGACGAACAGGGCTTCGACGTTTACCACCAGCTGCACATGGGGGGCCCACTGAAAAAACCCCGAAAAATCACGAACATCGGACGATTGCTCCCACACCGAAAGTGCCAGCCACTCAAGCTCTTGCTGCTCCTCCCCGGCCATTGGCAGCGCATCTACAGCACCACAGACATCGGGGCTCCGGGCTTTCCCTGACGAACAGGGCTTCGACGTTTACCACCACCTGCAGCTGGGCGCCCATTGGAAAAAAACCCAAGAAAAATCACGAACGTCGGACGATTGCTCCCACAAAAAAAGTGCCAGCCAGTCAAGCTCCTGCTGCTCCTCACCGGCCATTGGCAGCGCATCTACAGCACCACAGACATCGGGGCTCCACGCTTTCCCTGACGAACAGGGCTTCGACGTTTACCACCAGCTGCACCTGGGCGACAACGCCAAAAAAACCCGAAAAATCACGAAGATCGAACGATTGCTCCCACACCGAAAGTGCCAGCCAGTCAAGCTCTTGCTGCTCCTCACCGGCCATTGGCAGCGCATCTACAGCACCACAGACATCGGGGCTCCGGGCTTTCCCTGACGAACAGGGCTTCGATGTTTACCACCATCTGCACCTGGTCGCCCACGCCAAAAAAACCCGAAAAATCAAGAACGTCGGACGATTGCTCCCACAAAAAAAGTGCCAGCCAGTCAAGCTCTTGCTGCTCATCACCGGCCATTGGCAGCGCATCTACAGCACCACAGACATCGGGGCTCCACGCTTTCCCTGACGAACAGGGCTTTGACGTTTACCACCAGCTGCACCTGGGCGCCAACGCCAAAAAAACCCGAAAAATCACGAACGTCGGACAATTGCTCCCACACAAAAAGTGCCAGCCAGTCAAGCTCTTGCTGCTCCTCACCGGCCATTGGCAGCGCATCTACAGCACCACAGACATCGGGGCTCTGAGCTTTCCCTGACGAACAGGGCTTCGACGTTTACCACCAGCTGCACCTGGGCGCCCACTGGAAAAAAACCCCAAAATATCACGAACGTCGGACGATTGCTCCCACACCGAAAGTGCCAGCCAGTCAAGCTCCTGCTGCTCCTCAGCGGCCATTGGCAGCGCATCTACAGCACCACAGACATCGGGGCTCCGGGCTTTCCCTGACGAACAGGGCTTCGACGTTTACCACCAGCTGCAACTGGGGGCCCCACTGAAAAAAACCCCGAAAAATCACGAACGTCAGACGATTGCTCCCACACCAAAAGTGCCAGCAACTCAAGCTTCTGCTGCTCCTCACCGGCCATTGGCAGCGCATCTACAGCACCACAGACATCGGGGCTCCGGGCTTTCCCTGACGAACAGGGCTTCGACGTTTACCACCAGCTGCACCTGGGCGCCCACAGGAAGAAACCCCGAAAAATCACGAACGTCTCACGATTGCTCCCACACCGGAAGTGACAGCCAGTCAAGCTTCTGCTGCACCTCACCGGCCATTGGCAGCGCATCTACAGCACCACAGACATAGGGGCTCCAGGCTTTCCCTCACGAACAGGGCTTCGACGTTTACCACCAGCTGCACCTGGGGGGCCCACTGAAAAAAACCCCGAAAAATCACGAACATCGGACGATTGCTCCCACACCGAAAGTGCCAACCACTCAAGCTCTTGCTGCTCCTCAGCGGCCATTGGCAGCCCATCTACAGCACCACAGACATCGGGGCTCCGGGCTTTCCCTGACGAACAGGGCTTCGACGTTTACCACCAGCTGCACCTGGGCGCCCACTGTAAAGAAAACCCCGAAAAATCACGAACATCGGACGATTGCTCCCACACCGAAAGTGCCAGCCAGTCAATCTCTTGCTGCTCCTCCCCGGCCATTGGCAGCGCATCTACAGCACCACAGACATCGGGGCTCCGGGCTTTCCCTGACGAATAGGCCTTTGACGTTTACCACCAGCTGCACCGGGTCGCCCACTCCAAAAAAACCCGAAAAATCAAGAACGTCGGACGATTGCTCCCACACCGAAAGTGCCAGCCAGTCAAGCTCTTGCTGCTCCTCAACGGCCATTGGCAGCGCATCTACAGCACCACAGACATCGGGGCTCCGGGCTTTCCCTGACGAACAGGCCTTCGACGTTTACCACCAGCTGCACCTGGGCGCCCACTCCAAAAAAACCCGAAAAATCATGTACGTCGGACGATTGCTCCCACACAAAAAGTGCCAGCCAGTCAAGCTCCTGCTGCTCCTCACCGGCCATTGGCAGCGCATCTACAGCACCACAGACATCGGGGCTCCGGGCTTTCCCTGACGAACAGGCCTTCGACGTTTACCACCATCTGCACCTGGACACCCATTGGAAAAAAACCCAAGAAAAATCACGAACGTTGGACGATTGCTCCCACACCGAAAATGCCAGCAACTCAAGCTCTTGCTGCTCCTCACCGGCCATTGGCAGCCCATCTACAGCACCACAGACATCGGGGCTCCGGGCTTTCCCTGACGAACAGGGCTTCAACATTTACCACCACCTGCACCTGGGCGCCCACTCCAAAAAAACCCCGAAAAATCACGAACGTCAGACGATTGCTCCCACACCAAAAGTGCCAGCCAGTAAAGCTCTTGCTGCTCCTCACCGGCCATTGGCAGCGCATCTACAGCACCACAGACATCGGGGCTCCGGGCTTTCCCTGACGAACAGGGCTTCGACCCTTACCACCAGCTGCACCTGGGCGCCCACTCCAAAAAAACCCGAAAAATCATGACCGTCGGACGATTGCTCCCACACAAAAAGTGCCAGCCAGTCAAGCTCCTGCTGCTCCTCAGCGGCCATTGGCAGCGCATCTACAGCACCACAGACATCGGGGCTCCGGGCTTTCCCCGACGAACAGGGCTTCGACGTTTACCACCACCTGGACCTGGGCGCCCATTGGAAAAAAACCCAAGAAAAATCACGAACGTTGGACGATTGCTCCCACACCGAAAGTGCCAGCAACTCAAGCTCTTGCTACTCCTCACCGGCCATTGGCAGCGCATCTACAGCACCACAGACATCGGGGCTCCGGGCTTTCCCTGACGAACAGGGCTTCGACGTTTACCACCAGCTGCACCTGGGGGGCCCACTCAAAAAAAACCCCGAAAAATCACGAACATCGGATGATTGCTCCCACACCAAAAGTGCCAGCCAGTCAAGCTCCTGCTGCTCCTCAGCGGCCATTGTCAGCGCATCTACAGCACCACAGACATCGGGGCTCCGGGCTTTCCCTGACGAACAGGGCTTCGACGTTTACCACCAGCTGCACCTGGTCGCACCCTCCAAAAAAACCCGAAAAATCACGAACGTCGGACGATTGCTCCCACACCAAAAGTGCCAGCCAGTCAAGCTCTTGCTGCTCCTCACTGGCCATTGGCAGCGCATCTACAGCACCACGGACATCGGGGCTCCGGGCTTTCCCTGACGAACAGGGCTTCGACGTTTACCACCAGCTGCACCTGGTCGCACACTCCAAAAAAACCCGAAAAATCAAGAACGTCGGACGATTGCTCCCACACAAAAAGTTCCAGACAGTCAAGCTCCTGCTGCTCCTCAGCGGCCATTGGCAGCGCATCTACAGCACCACAGACATCGGGGCTCCGGGCTTTCCCTGACGAACAGGGCTTCGACGTTTACCACCAGCTGCACCTGGGCGCCCACTCCAGAAAAACCCCGAAAAATCACGAACGTCGGATGATTGCTCCCACACCGAAAGTGCCAGCAACTCAAGCTCTTGCTACTCCTCACCGGCCATTGGCAGCGCATCTACAGCACCACAGACATCGGGGCTCCGGGCTTTCCCTGACGAACAGGGCTTCGACGTTTACCACCAGCTGCGTCTGGGCGCCCACTAAAAAAAAACCCAAAAAATCACGAATGTCGGACGATTGCTCCCACACCGAAAGTGCCAGCCAGTCAAGCTCTTGCTGCTCATCACCGGCCATTGGCAGCCCATCTACAGCACCACAGACATAGGGGCTCCGGGCTTTCCCTGACGAACAGGGCTTCGACGTTTACCACCAGCTGCACCTGGGGGGCCCACTGAAAAAAACCCCGAAAAATCACGAACGTTGGACGATTGCTCCCACACCGAAAGTGCCAGCCACTCAAGCTCTTGCTGCTCCTCACCGGCCATTGGCAGCGCATCTACAGCACCACAGACATCGGGGCTCCGGGCTTTCCCTGACGAACAGGGCTTCGACGTTTACCACCAGCTGCACCTGGGCGCCCACTGAAAAGAAAACCCCGAAAAATCACGAACATCGGACGATTGCTCCCACACCGAAAGTGCCAGCCAGTCAATCTCTTGCTGCTCCTCCCCGGCCATTGGCAGCGCATCTACAGCACCACAGACATCGGGGCTCCGGGCTTTCCCTGACGAACAGGCCTTCGACGTTTACCACCAGCTGCACCGGATCGCCCACTCCAAAAAAACCCGAAAAATCACCAACGTCGGTCGATTGCTCCCACACCGAAAGTGCCAGCCAGTCAAGCTCTTGCTGCTCCTCACCGGCCATTGGCAGCGCATATACAGCACCACAGACATCGGGGCTCCGGGCTTTCCCTGACGAACAGGGCTTCGACGTTTACCACCAGCTGCACCTGGGCGCCCACTCCAAAAAAACCCGAAAAATCATGTACGTCGGACGATTGCTCCCACACAAAAAGTGCCAGCCAGTCAAGCTCCTGCTGCTCCTCAGCGGCCATTGGCAGCGCATCTACAGCACCACAGACATCGGGGCTCCGGGCTTTCCCTGACGAACAGGGCTTCGACGTTTACCACCATCTGCACATGGGGGGCCCACTGAAAAAAACCCCGAAAAATCACGAACGTCAGACGATGGCTCCCACACCGAAAGTGCCAGCCACTCAAGCTCTTGCTGCTCCTCCCCGGCCATTGGCAGCGCATCTACAGCACCACAGACATCAGGCCTCCGGGCTTTCCCTGACGAACAGGGCTTCGACGTTTACCACCATCTGCACCTGGACACCCATTGGAAAAAAACCCAAGAAAAATCACGAACGTTGGACAATTGCTCCCACACCGAAAATGCCAGCAACTCAAGCTCTTGCTGCTCCTCACCGGCCATTGGCAGCCCATCTACAGCACCACAGACATCGGGGCTCCGGGCTTTCCCTGACGAACAGGGCTTCGACATTTACCACCACCTGCACCTGGGCGCCCATTGGAAAAAAACCCAAGAAAAATCACGAACGTTGGACGATTGCTCCCACACCGAAAGTGCCAGCAACTCAAGCTCTTGCTACTCCTCACCGGCCATTGGCAGCGCATTTACAGCACCACAGACATCGGGGCTCCAGGCTTTCCCTCAGGAACAGGGCTTCGACGTTTACCACCAGCTGCACCTGGTCGCACACTCCAAAAAAACCCGAAAAATCAAGAACGTCGGACGATTGCTCCCACACAAAAAGTTCCAGACATTCAAGCTCCTGCTGCTCCTCAGCGGCCATTGGCAGCGCATCTACAGCACCACAGACATCGGGGCTCCGGGCTTTCCCTGACGAACAGGGCTTCGACGTTTACCACCAGCTGCACCTGGGCGCCCACTCCAGAAAAACCCCGAAAAATCATGAAGATCGGACGATTGCTACCACACCGAAAGTGCCAGCCAGTCAAGCTCTTGCTGCTGCTCCCCGTCCATTGGCAGTGCATCTACAGCACCACAGACATCGGGGCTCCGGGCTTTCCCTGACGAACAGGGCTTCGACGTTTACCACCATCTGCACCTGGTCGCCCACGCCAAAAAAACCCGAAAAATCACGAACGTCGGACGATTGCTCCTACAAAAAAAGTGCCAGCCAGTCAAGCTCCTGCTGCTCCTCACCGGCCATTGGCAGCCCATCTACAGCACCACAGACATCGGGGCTCCGGGCTTTCCCTGACGAACAGGGCTTCGACGTTTACCACCAGCTGCGTCTGGGCTCCCACTAAAAAAAAACCCAAAAAATCACGAACATCGGACGATTGCTCCCACACCGAAAGTGCCAGCCAGTCAAGCTCTTGCTGCTCCTCAGCGGCCATTGGCAGCGCATCTACAGCACCACAGACATCGGGGCTCCGGGCTTTCCCTGACGAACAGGGCTTCGACGTTTACCACCACCTGCACCTGGGCGCCCATTGGAAAAAAACCCAAGAAAAATCACGAACGTCGGACGATTGCTCCCACAAAAAAAGTGCCAGCCAGTCAAGCTCCTGCTGCTCCTCACCGGCCATTGGCAGCGCATCTACAGCACCACAGACATCGGGGCTCCGGGCTTTCCCTGACGAACAGGGCTTCGACGTTTACCACCAGCTGCGTCTGGGCGCCCACTAAAAAAAAACCCAAAAAATCACGAATGTCGGACGATTGCTCCCACACAAAAAGTGCCAGCCAGTCAAGCTCTTGCTGCTCATCACCGGCCATTGGCAGCCCATCTACAGCACCACAGACATAGGGGCTCCAGGCTTTCCCTCACGAACAGGGCTTCGACGTTTACCACCAGCTGCACCTGGGGGGCCCACTGAAAAAAACCCCGAAAAATCACGAACATCGGACGATTGCTCCCACACCGAAAGTGCCAGCCACTCAAGCTCTTGCTGCTCCTCAGCGGCCATTGGCAGCGCATCTACAGCACCACAGACATCGGGGCTCCGGGCTTTCCCTGACGAACAGGGCTTCGACGTTTACCACCAGCTGCACCTGGGCGCCCACTGAAAAGAAAAACCAGAAAAATCACGAACATCGGACGATTGCTCCCACACCGAAAGTGCCAGCCAGTCAATCTCTTGCTGCTCCTCCCCGGCCATTGTCAGCGCATCTACAGCACCACAGACATCGGGGCTCCGGGCTTTCCCTGACGAACAGGCCTTCGACGTTTACCACCAGCTGCACCGGGTCGCCCACTCCAAAAAAACCCGAAAAATCACGAACGTCGGACGATTGCTCCCACACCGAAAGTGCCAGCCAGTCAAGCTCTTGCTGCTCCTCACCGGCCATTGGCAGCGCATCTACAGCACCACAGACATCGGGGCTCCGGGCTTTCCCTGACGAACAGGGCTTCGACGTTTACCACCAGCTGCACCTGGGCGCCCACTCCAAAAAAACCCGAAAAATCATGAACGTCGGACGATTGCTCCCACACCGAAAGTGCCAGCCAGTCAAGCTCTTGCTGCTCCTCACCGGCCATTGGTAGCGCATCTACAGCACCACAGACATCGGGGCTCCGGGCTTTCCCTGACGAACAGGGCTTCGACGTTTACCACCATCTGCACCTGGTCGCCCACGCCAAAAAAACCCGAAAAATCACAAACATCGTACGATTGCTCCCACACAAAAAGTGCCAGCCAGTCAAGCTCTTGCTGCTCCTCACCGGCCATTGGCAGCGCATCTACAGCACCACAGACATCGGGGCTCTGAGCTTTCCCTGATGAACAGGGCTTCGATATTTACCACCTGCTGCACCTGGGCGCCCACTGGAAAAAACCCCGAAAAATCACGAACGTCGGACGATTGCTCCCACACCGAAAGTGCCAGACAGTCAAGCTCTTGCTGCTCCTCACCGGCCATTGGCAGCGCATCTACAGCACCACAGACATCAGGGCTTTGGGCTTTCCCTGACGAACAGGGCTTCGACGTTTACCACCAGCTGCACCTGGCCGCTCACTCCAAAAAAACCCCGAAAAATCACAAACGTCGGATGATTGCTCCCACACCGAAACTGCCAGCCAGTCAAGCTCTTGCTGCTCCTCCTCGGTCATTGGCAGCGCATCTACAGCACCACAGACATTGGGGCTCCGGGCTTTCCCTGACGAACAGGGCTTCGACGTTTACCACCAGCTGCACCGTGGGGCCCACTGAAAAAAACCCCAAAAAATCATGAACGTCGGATGGTTGCTCCCACACCGAAAGTGCCAGCCAGTCAAGCTTCTGCTGCACCTCACCGGCCATTGGCAGCGCATCTACAGCACCACAGACATAGGGGCTCCAGGCTTTCCCTCACGAACAGGGCTTCGACGTTTACCACCAGCTGCACCTGGGGGGCCCACTGAAAAAAACCCCGAAAAATCACGAACATCGGACGATTGCTCCCACACCGAAAGTGCCAACCACTCAAGCTCTTGCTGCTCCTCAGCGGCCATTGGCAGCCCATCTACAGCACCACAGACATCGGGGCTCCGGGCTTTCCCTGACGAACAGGGCTTCGACGTTTACCACCAGCTGCACCTGGGCGCCCACTGAAAAGAAAACCCCGAAAAATCACGAACATCGGACGATTGCTCCCACACCGAAAGTGCCAGCCAGTCAATCTCTTGCTGCTCCTCCCCGGCCATTGGCAGCGCATCTACAGCACCACAGACATCGGGGCTCCAGGCTTTCCCTGACGAACAGGCCTTTGACGTTTACCACCAGCTGCACCGGGTCGCCCACTCCAAAAAAACCCGAAAAATCAAGAACGTCGGACGATTGCTCCCACACCGAAAGTGCCAGCCAGTCAAGCTCTTGCTGCTCCTCAACGGCCATTGGCAGCGCATCTACAGCACCACAGACATCGGGGCTCCGGGCTTTCCCTGACGAACAGGGCTTCGACGTTTACCACCAGCTGCACCTGGGCGCCCACTCCAAAAAAACCCGAAAAATCATGTACGTCGGACGATTGCTCCCACACAAAAAGTGCCAGCCAGTCAAGCTCCTGCTGCTCCTCACCGGCCATTGGCAGCGCATCTACAGCACCACAGACATCGGGGCTCCGGGCTTTCCCTGACGAACAGGCCTTCGACGTTTACCACCATCTGCACCTGGACACCCATTGGAAAAAAACCCAAGAAAAATCACGAACGTTGGACGATTGCTCCCACACCGAAAATGCCAGCAACTCAAGCTCTTGCTGCTCCTCACCGGCCATTGGCAGCGCATCTACAGCACCACAGACATCGGGGCTCCGGGCTTTCCCTGACGAACAGGGCTTCGACGTTTACCACCACCTGGACCTGGGCGCCCATTGGAAAAAAACCCAAGAAAAATCACGAACGTTGGACGATTGCTCCCACACCGAAAGTGCCAGCAACTCAAGCTCTTGCTACTCCTCACCGGCCACTGGCAGCGCATCTACAGCACCACAGACATCGGGGCTCCGGGCTTTCCCTGACGAACAGGGCTTCGACGTTTACCACCACCTGGACCTGGGCGCCCATTGGAAAAAAACCCAAGAAAAATCACGAACGTTGGACGATTGCTCCCACACCGAAAGTGCCAGCAACTCAAGCTCTTGCTACTCCTCCCCGGCCATTGGCAGCGCATCTACAGCACCACAGACATCGGGGTCCGGGCTTTCCCTCACGAACAGGGCTTCGACGTTTACCACCAGCTGCACCTGGTCGCCCACGCCAAAAAAACCCGAAAAATCACGAACGTCGGACGATTGCTCCCACAAAAAAAGTGCCAGCCAGTCAAGCTCCTGCTGCTCCTCACCGGCCATTGGCAGCGCATCTACAGCACCACAGACATCGGGGCTCCGGGCTTTCCCTGACGAACAGGGCTTCGACGTTTACCACCAGCTGCACCTGGGGGGCCCACTGAAAAAAAACCCCGAAAAATCACGAACATCGGACGATTGCTCCCACACCAAAAGTGCCAGCCAGTCAAGCTCCTGCTGCTCCTCAGCGGCCATTGTCAGAGCCTCTACAGCACCACAGACATCGGGGCTCCGGGCTTTCCCTGACGAACAGGGCTTCGACGTTTACCACCAGCTGCACCTGGTCGCACCCTCCAAAAAAACCCGAAAAATCACGAACGTCGGACGATTGCTCCCACACCAAAAGTGCCAGCCAGTCAAGCTCTTGCTGCTCCTCACTGGCCATTGGCAGCGCATCTACAGCACCACGGACATCGGGGCTCTGGGCTTTCCCTGACGAACAGGGCTTCGACGTTTACCACCAGCTGCACCTGGTCGCACACTCCAAAAAAACCCGAAAAATCAAGAACGTCGGACGATTGCTCCCACACAAAAAGTTCCAGACAGTCAAGCACCTGCTGCTCCTCCCCGGCCATTGGCAGCGCATCTACAGCACCACAGACATCGGGGCTCCGGGCTTTCCCTGACGAACAGGGCTTCGACATTTACCACCAGCTGCACCTGGGCGCCCACTCCAGAAAAACCCCGAAAAATCACGAACGTTGGACGATTGCTCCCACACCGAAAGTGCCAGCAACTCAAGCTCTTGCTACTCCTCACCGGCCATTGGCAGCGCATCTACAGCACCACAGACATCGGGGCTCCGGGCTTTCCCTGACGAACAGGGCTTCGACGTTTACCACCATCTGCACCTGGACACCCATTGGAAAAAAACCCAAGAAAAATCACGAACGTTGGACAATTGCTCCCACACCGAAAATGCCAGCAACTCAAGCTCTTGCTGCTCCTCACCGGCCATTGGCAGCCCATCTACAGCACCACAGACATCGGGGCTCCGGGCTTTCCCTGACGAACAGGGCTTCGACATTTACCACCACCTGCACCTGGGCGCCCATTGGAAAAAAACCCAAGAAAAATCACGAACGTTGGACGATTGCTCCCACACCGAAAGTGCCAGCAACTCAAGCTCTTGCTACTCCTCACCGGCCATTGGCAGCGCATTTACAGCACCACAGACATCGGGGCTCCAGGCTTTCCCTCAGGAACAGGGCTTCGACGTTTACCACCAGCTGCACCTGGTCGCACACTCCAAAAAAACCCGAAAAATCAAGAACGTCGGACGATTGCTCCCACACAAAAAGTTCCAGACATTCAAGCTCCTGCTGCTCCTCAGCGGCCATTGGCAGCGCATCTACAGCACCACAGACATCGGGGCTCCGGGCTTTCCCTGACGAACAGGGCTTCGACGTTTACCACCAGCTGCACCTGGGCGCCCACTCCAGAAAAACCCCGAAAAATCATGAAGATCGGACGATTGCTACCACACCGAAAGTGCCAGCCAGTCAAGCTCTTGCTGCTGCTCCCCGTCCATTGGCAGTGCATCTACAGCACCACAGACATCGGGGCTCCGGGCTTTCCCTGACGAACAGGGCTTCGACGTTTACCACCATCTGCACCTGGTCGCCCATTGGAAAAAAACCCAAGAAAAATCACGAACGTCGGACGATTGCTCCCACAAAAAAAGTGCCAGCCAGTCAAGCTCCTGCTGCTCCTCACCGGCCATTGGCAGCGCATCTACAGCACCACAGACATCGGGGCTCCGGGCTTTCCCTGACGAACAGGGCTTCGACGTTTACCACCAGCTGCGTCTGGGCGCCCACTAAAAAAAAACCCAAAAAATCACGAATGTCGGACGATTGCTCCCACACAAAAAGTGCCAGCCAGTCAAGCTCTTGCTGCTCATCACCGGCCATTGGCAGCCCATCTACAGCACCACAGACATAGGGGCTCCAGGCTTTCCCTCACGAACAGGGCTTCGACGTTTACCACCAGCTGCACCTGGGGGGCCCACTGAAAAAAACCCCGAAAAATCACGAACATCGGACGATTGCTCCCACACCGAAAGTGCCAGCCACTCAAGCTCTTGCTGCTCCTCAGCGGCCATTGGCAGCACATCTACAGCACCACAGACATCGGGGCTCCGGGCTTTCCCTGACGAACAGGGCTTCGACGTTTACCACCAGCTGCACCTGGGCGCCCACTGAAAAGAAAAACCAGAAAAATCACGAACATCGGACGATTGCTCCCACACCGAAAGTGCCAGCCAGTCAATCTCTTGCTGCTCCTCCCCGGCCATTGTCAGCGCATCTACAGCACCACAGACATCGGGGCTCCGGGCTTTCCCTGACGAACAGGCCTTCGACGTTTACCACCAGCTGCACCGGGTCGCCCACTCCAAAAAAACCCGAAAAATCACGAACGTCGGACGATTGCTCCCACACCGAAAGTGCCAGCCAGTCAAGCTCTTGCTGCTCCTCACCGGCCATTGGCAGCGCATCTACAGCACCACAGACATCGGGGCTCCGGGCTTTCCCTGACGAACAGGGCTTCGACGTTTACCACCAGCTGCACCTGGGCGCCCACTCCAAAAAAACCCGAAAAATCATGAACGTCGGACGATTGCTCCCACACCGAAAGTGCCAGCCAGTCAAGCTCTTGCTGCTCCTCAGCGGCCATTGGTAGCGCATCTACAGCACCACAGACATCGGGGCTCCGGGCTTTCCCTGACGAACAGGGCTTCGACGTTTACCACCATCTGCACCTGGTCGCCCACGCCAAAAAAACCCGAAAAATCACAAACATCGTACGATTGCTCCCACACAAAAAGTGCCAGCCAGTCAAGCTCTTGCTGCTCCTCACCGGCCATTGGCAGCGCATCTACAGCACCACAGACATCGGGGCTCTGAGCTTTCCCTGATGAACAGGGCTTCGATATTTACCACCTGCTGCACCTGGGCGCCCACTGGAAAAAACCCCGAAAAATCACGAACGTCGGACGATTGCTCCCACACCGAAAGTGCCAGACAGTCAAGCTCTTGCTGCTCATCACCGGCCATTGGCAGCGCATCTACAGCACCACAGACATCAGGGCTTTGGGCTTTCCCTGACGAACAGGGCTTCGACGTTTACCACCAGCTGCACCTGGCCGCTCACTCCAAAAAAACCCCGAAAAATCACAAACGTCGGATGATTGCTCCCACACCGAAACTGCCAGCCAGTCAAGCTCTTGCTGCTCCTCCTCGGTCATTGGCAGCGCATCTACAGCACCACAGACATTGGGGCTCCGGGCTTTCCCTGACGAACAGGGCTTCGACGTTTACCACCAGCTGCACCGTGGGGCCCACTGAAAAAAACCCCAAAAAATCATGAACGTCGGATGGTTGCTCCCACACCGAAAGTGCCAGCCAGTCAAGCTTCTGCTGCACCTCACCGGCCATTGGCAGCGCATCTACAGCACCACAGACATAGGGGCTCCAGGCTTTCCCTCACGAACTGGGCTTCGACGTTTACCACCAGCTGCACCTGGGGGGCCCACTGAAAAAAACCCCGAAAAATCACGAACATCGGACGATTGCTCCCACACCGAAAGTGCCAACCACTCAAGCTCTTGCTGCTCCTCAGCGGCCATTGGCAGCCCATCTACAGCACCACAGACATCGGGGCTCCGGGCTTTCCCTGACGAACAGGGCTTCGACGTTTACCACCAGCTGCACCTGGGCGCCCACTGAAAAGAAAACCCCGAAAAATCACGAACATCGGACGATTGCTCCCACACCGAAAGTGCCAGCCAGTCAATCTCTTGCTGCTCCTCCCCGGCCATTGGCAGCGCATCTACAGCACCACAGACATCGGGGCTCCAGGCTTTCCCTGACGAACAGGCCTTTGACGTTTACCACCAGCTGCACCGGGTCGCCCACTCCAAAAAAACCCGAAAAATCAAGAACGTCGGACGATTGCTCCCACACCGAAAGTGCCAGCCAGTCAAGCTCTTGCTGCTCCTCAACGGCCATTGGCAGCGCATCTACAGCACCACAGACATCGGGGCTCCGGGCTTTCCCTGACGAACAGGGCTTCGACGTTTACCACCAGCTGCACCTGGGCGCCCACTCCAAAAAAACCCGAAAAATCATGTACGTCGGACGATTGCTCCCACACAAAAAGTGCCAGCCAGTCAAGCTCCTGCTGCTCCTCACCGGCCATTGGCAGCGCATCTACAGCACCACAGACATCGGGGCTCCGGGCTTTCCCTGACGAACAGGCCTTCGACGTTTACCACCATCTGCACCTGGACACCCATTGGAAAAAAACCCAAGAAAAATCACGAACGTTGGACGATTGCTCCCACACCGAAAATGCCAGCAACTCAAGCTCTTGCTGCTCCTCACCGGCCATTGGCAGCCCATCTACAGCACCACAGACATCGGGGCTCCGGGCTTTCCCTGACGAACAGGGCTTCGACGTTTACCACCACCTGGACCTGGGCGCCCATTGGAAAAAAACCCAAGAAAAATCACGAACGTTGGACGATTGCTCCCACACCGAAAGTGCCAGCAACTCAAGCTCTTGCTACTCCTCACCGGCCACTGGCAGCGCATCTACAGCACCACAGACATCGGGGCTCCGGGCTTTCCCTGACGAACAGGGCTTCGACGTTTACCACCACCTGGACCTGGGCGCCCATTGGAAAAAAACCCAAGAAAAATCACGAACGTTGGACGATTGCTCCCACACCGAAAGTGCCAGCAACTCAAGCTCTTGCTACTCCTCCCCGGCCATTGGCAGCGCATCTACAGCACCACAGACATCGGGGCTCCGGGCTTTCCCTCACGAACAGGGCTTCGACGTTTACCACCAGCTGCACCTGGTCGCCCACGCCAAAAAAACCCGAAAAATCACGAACGTCGGACGATTGCTCCCACAAAAAAAGTGCCAGCCAGTCAAGCTCCTGCTGCTCCTCACCGGCCATTGGCAGCGCATCTACAGCACCACAGACATCGGGGCTCCGGGCTTTCCCTGACGAACAGGGCTTCGACGTTTACCACCAGCTGCACCTGGGGGGCCCACTGAAAAAAAACCCCGAAAAATCACGAACATCGGACGATTGCTCCCACACCAAAAGTGCCAGCCAGTCAAGCTCCTGCTGCTCCTCAGCGGCCATTGTCAGAGCCTCTACAGCACCACAGACATCGGGGCTCCGGGCTTTCCCTGACGAACAGGGCTTCGACGTTTACCACCAGCTGCACCTGGTCGCACCCTCCAAAAAAACCCGAAAAATCACGAACGTCGGACGATTGCTCCCACACCAAAAGTGCCAGCCAGTCAAGCTCTTGCTGCTCCTCACTGGCCATTGGCAGCGCATCTACAGCACCACGGACATCGGGGCTCTGGGCTTTCCCTGACGAACAGGGCTTCGACGTTTACCACCAGCTGCACCTGGTCGCACACTCCAAAAAAACCCGAAAAATCAAGAACGTCGGACGATTGCTCCCACACAAAAAGTTCCAGACAGTCAAGCACCTGCTGCTCCTCCCCGGCCATTGGCAGCGCATCTACAGCACCACAGACATCGGGGCTCCGGGCTTTCCCTGACGAACAGGGCTTCGACATTTACCACCAGCTGCACCTGGGCGCCCACTCCAGAAAAACCCCGAAAAATCACGAACGTTGGACGATTGCTCCCACACCGAAAGTGCCAGCAACTCAAGCTCTTGCTACTCCTCACCGGCCATTGGCAGCGCATCTACAGCACCACAGACATCGGGGCTCCGGGCTTTCCCTGACGAACAGGGCTTCGACGTTTACCACCAGCTGCGTCTGGGCGCCCACTAAAAAAAAACCCAAAAAATCACGAATGTCGGACGATTGCTCCCACACCGAAAGTGCCAGCCACTCAAGCTCTTGCTGCTCCTCACCGGCCATTGGCAGCGCATCTACAGCACCACAGACATCGGGGCTCCGGGCTTTCCCTGACGAACAGGGCTTCGACGTTTACCACCAGCTGCACCTGGGCGCCCACTGAAAAGAAAACCCCGAAAAATCACGAACATCGGACGATTGCTCCCACACCGAAAGTGCCAGCCAGTCAATCTCTTGCTGCTCCTCCCCGGCCATTGGCAGCGCATCTACAGCACCACAGACATCGGGGCTCCGGGCTTTCCCTGACGAACAGGCCTTCGACGTTTACCACCAGCTGCACCGGATCGCCCACTCCAAAAAAACCCGAAAAATCACGAACGTCGGACGATTGCTCCCACACCGAAAGTGCCAGCCAGTCAAGCTCTTGCTGCTCCTCAACGGCCATTGGCAGCGCATCTACAGCACCACAGACATCGGGGCTCCGGGCTTTCCCTGACGAACAGGCCTTCGACGTTTACCACCAGCTGCACCTGGGCGCCCACTCCAAAAAAACCCGAAAAATCATGTACGTCGGACGATTGCTCCCACACAAAAAGTGCCAGCCAGTCAAGCTCCTGCTGCTCCTCAGTGGCCATTGGCAGCGCATCTACAGCACCACAGACATCGGGGCTCCGGGCTTTCCCTGACGAACAGGGCTTCGACGTTTACCACCATCTGCACATGGGGGGCCCACTGAAAAAAACCCCGAAAAATCACGAACATCAGACGATTGCTCCCACACCGAAAGTGCCAGCCACTCAAGCTCTTGCTGCTCCTCCCCGGCCATTGGCAGCGCATCTACAGCACCACAGACATCAGGCCTCCGGGCTTTCCCTGACGAACAGGGCTTCGACGTTTACCACCATCTGCACCTGGACACCCATTGGAAAAAAACCCAAGAAAAATCACGAACGTTGGACGATTGCTCCCACACCGAAAATGCCAGCAACTCAAGCTCTTGCTGCTCCTCACCGGCCATTGGCAGCCCATCTACAGCACCACAGACATTGGGGCTCCGGGCTTTCCCTGACGAACAGGGCTTCAACATTTACCACAACCTGCACCTGGGCGCCCACTCCAAAAAAAACCCGAAAAATCATGAACGTCGGACGATTGCTCCCACACCAAAAGTGCCAGCCAGTCAAGCTCTTGCTGCTCCTCACCGGCCATTGGCAGCGCATCTACAGCACCACAGACATCGGGGCTCCGGGCTTTCCCTGATGAACAGGGCTTCGACATTTACCACCACCTGCACCTGGGCGCCCATTGGAAAAAAACCCAAGAAAAATCACGAACGTTGGACGATTGCTCCCACACCGAAAGTGCCAGCAACTCAAGCTCTTGCTACTCCTCACCGGCCATTGGCAGCGCATTTACAGCACCACAGACATCGGGGCTCCAGGCTTTCCCTCACGAACAGGGCTTCGACGTTTACCACCAGCTGCACCTGGTCGCACACTCCAAAAAAACCCGAAAAATCAAGAACGTTGGACGATTGCTCCCACACAAAAAGTTCCAGACATTCAAGCTCCTGCTGCTCCTCAGCGGCCATTGGCAGCGCATCTACAGCACCACAGACATCGGGGCTCCGGGCTTTCCCTGACGAACAGGGCTTCGACGTTTACCACCAGCTGCACCTGGGCGCCCACTCCAGAAAAACCCCGAAAAATCATGAAGATCGGACGATTGCTCCCACACCGAAAGTGCCAGCCAGTCAAGCTCTTGCTGCTGCTCCCCGTCCATTGGCAGTGCATCTACAGCACCACAGACATCGGGGCTCCGGGCTTTCCCTGACGAACAGGGCTTCGACGTTTACCACCATCTGCACCTGGTCGCCCACGCCAAAAAAACCCGAAAAATCACGAACGTCGGACGATTGCTCCTACAAAAAAAGTGCCAGCCAGTCAAGCTCCTGCTGCTCCTCACCGGCCATTGGCAGCGCATCTACAGCACCACAGACATCGGGGCTCCGGGCTTTCCCTGACGAACAGGGCTTCGACGTTTACCACCACCTGTGCCTGGGAGTCCACTCCAAAAAAACCCGAAAAATCACAAACGTCGGACGATTGCTCCCACACCGAAAGTGCCAGCCAGTCAAGCTCTTGCTGCTCCTCACCGGCCATTGGCAGCCCATCTACAGCACCACAGACCTCGGGGCTCCGGGCTTTCCCTGACGAACAGGGCTTCGACGTTTACCACCATCTGCACCTGGGGGGCCCACTGAAAAAAAACCCTGAAAAATCATGAACGTCGGACGATTGCTCCCACACCAAAAGTGCCAGCCACTCAAGCTCTTGCTGCTCCTCCCCGGCCATTGGCAGTGCATCTACAGCACCACAGACATCGGGGCTCCAGGCTTTCCCTGACGAACAGGGCTTCGACGTTTACCACCACCTGCACCTGGGCGCCCATTGGAAAAAAACCCAAGAAAAATCACGAACGTTGGACTATTGCTCCCACACCGAAAGTGCCAGCAAATCAAGCTCTTGCTACTCCTCACCGGCCATTGGCAGCGCATCTACAGCACCACAGACATCGGGGCTCCGGGCTTTCCCTGACGAACAGGGCTTCGATGTTTACCACCATCTGCACCTGGTCGCCCACGCCAAAAAAACCCGAAAAATCATGAACGTCGGACGATTGCTCCCACAAAAAAAGTGCCAGCCAGTCAAGCTCCTGCTGCTCCTCACCGGCCATTGGCAGCGCATCTACAGCACCACAGACATCGGGGCTCCGGGCTTTCCCTGACGAACAGGGCTTCGACATTTACCACCAGCTGCACCTGGGCGCCCACTCCAAAAAATCCCGAAAAATCACGAACGTCGGACGATTGCTCCCACACCGAAAGTGCCAGCCAGTCAAGCTCTTGCTGCTCATCACCGGCCATTGGCAGCACATCTACAGCACCACAGACATAGGGGCTCCAGGCTTTCCCTCACTAACAGGGCTTCGACGTTTACCACCAGCTGCACATGGGGGGCCCACTGAAAAAAACCCCGAAAAATCACGAACATCGGACGATTGCTCCCACACCGAAAGTGCCAGCCACTCAAGCTCTTGCTGCTCCTCCCCGGCCATTGGCAGCGCATCTACAGCACCACAGACATCGGGGCTCCGGGCTTTCCCTGACGAACAGGGCTTCGACGTTTACCACCACCTGCACCTGGGCGCCCATTGGAAAAAAACCCAAGAAAAAGCACGAACGTCGGACGATTGCTCCCACAAAAAAAGTGCCAGCCACTCAAGCTCCTGCTGCTCCTCACCGGCCATTGGCAGCGCATCTACAGCACCACAGACACTGGGGCTCCGGGCACTCCCTGACGAACAGGGCTTCGACTTTTACCACGAGCTGCACCTGGGCACCCACTCCAAAAAAACCCGAAAAATCACGAACGTCTGACGATTGCTGCCACACAAAAAGTGTGTCGTGGTTTTGTTAGTAAGGGGGGGCCTAAGGTGGTAGCTTCTGTAGGAAACTGCTAGAAGTCGCTCCCCTTTGTTCAGTGGACTCGGCCGGGCCTAGGGCGGACCTGCTGCTGGCCAAGGCCAAGCCGATTGGTAGCAGAATGTCTCGTGATAACGCCTCTGCGATAACGTATTTAAGAATGGGAAAACAGAAAAAAAAGAGAGGAGAGAAGATGTGAAGAAGCTGAGCGGGGGCAGAGGCGCAGAGGGGGAGGCGCAGGCCTCATGGGCCTTGCAGGCCTCACCCTCTGGCCTCTCGCCAGGCAGCCGACTGGGCCCGACTCGGTCCAGCCTGGCTGCAAGAAGTGGAGAGGAGATGAGAAGTGAATAAGATGTAAAAAAAGATCCTGAGAGACATCTACCAGCCTGTTGTGAGGAACGGCTGCAGACGCCAAGGTCAGTTCAGAAGGAGGGGGAGGAGTAATGCGGCTCCTGGCCAAGATTCCCCTGCAGCCTGTGGTGACGACCATGGTGGAGCAGGTTGTCCCCCTGCAGCCCATGGAGGTCCACGGAGGGGCAGAGATCCACTTGGAGCCCGTGAAGGACCCCATACTGGGGGAGGTGGATGCCTGAAGGCAGCTGTGGCCCGTGGAGGGCCCGCTGGGACAGCTGTTCTGGAGAGACTGAACTCTGTGGAAGAGATCACCCACGCCGGAGCAGTTCCACGAAGGACTGTGGCCCGTGGGAGGGACCCCACGCTGGAGCAGGGGAGGAATGTGAGGAGTTCTTCCCCCGACCATGAAGCAGCGGCGTAAAACAACATATGATGAACTGACTGCAACCCCCATTCCCTCTTCCCCCCTGTGCCGCTCGGGAGGGGAAGGTAGTAGAGATAATGTTAAGCTTGGGAAGAGGGAGGGGTGGATGGAGGTTATCTTGTTCTCTGTCTCATTATCCTGCTGTTTGTAGTAATAAATGAATAGTTTTCCCCAAGTCGAGTCTGTTTTGCCCGTGACGGTAACTATAAGGATTTCTCCCTGTCCTTATCTCAAACCTCGAGCCATTTTTCCTTATATTTTCTCTCCCTGTTCTCTCGGAAGGTGGGGGGAGTGAGAGAGAGACTGCGTAGTCTGGTCCGATCGGGGCTGAACTACGACAAAGTGTCAGCCAGTCAAGCTCCTGCTGCTCCTCACCGGCCATTGGCAGCGCATCTACAGCACCACAGACATCGGGGCTCCGGGCTTTCCCTGACGAACAGGGCTTCGACGTTTACCACCAGCTGCACCTGGGCGCCCACTCCAAAAAAACCCGAAAAATCACGAACGTCTGACGATTGCTGCCACACAAAAAGTGTCAGCCAGTCAAGCTCCTGCTGCTCCTCAGCGGCCATTGGCAGCGCATCTACAGCACCACAGACATCGGGGCTCCGGGCTTTCCCTGACGAACAGGGCTTCGACGTTTACCACCAGCTGCACCTGGGCGCCCATTGGAAAAAAAGCCAAGAAAAATCACGAACGTTGGACGATTGCTCCCACACCGAAAGTGCCAGCAACTCAAGCTCTTGCTACTCCTCACCGGCCATTGGCAGCCCATCTACAGCACCACAGACATCGGGGCTCCGGGCTTTCCCTGACGAACAGGGCTTCGACGTTTACCAACAGCTGCACCTGGGCGCCCATTGGAAAAAAACCCAGGAAAAATCACGAACGTTGGACGATTGCTCCCACACCGAAAGTGCCAGCCAGTCAAGCTCTTCCTGCTCATCACCGGCCACTGGTAGCGCATCTACAGCACCACAGACACTGGGGCTCCGGGCTTTCCCTGACGAACAGGGTTTCGACGTTTACCACCAGCTGCACCTGGGCGCCCACTAAAAAAAACCCCGAAAAATCACGAACGTCGGACGATTGCTCCCACACCGAAAGTGCCAGCCAGTCAAGCTCTTGCTGCTCCTCCCCGGCCATTGGCAGCGCATCTACAGCACCACAGACATCGGGGCTCCGGGATTTCCCTGACGAACAGGGCTTTGACATTTACCACCAGCTGCACCTGGGCATCCACTCCAAAAAAACCCGAAAAATCATGAACGTCGGACGATTGCTCCCACACCGAAAATGCCAGCCAGTCAAGCTCTTGCTGCTGCTCCCCGGCCATTGGCAGTGCATCTACAGCACCACAGACATCGGGGCTCCGGGATTTCCCTGACGAACAGGGCTTCGACGTTTACCACCAGCTGCACCTGGGCGCCCATTGGAAAAAAACCCAAGAAAAATCACGAACGTTGGACGATTGCTCCCACTCCGAAAGTGCCAGCAACTCAAGCTCTTGCTACTCCTCACCGGCCATTGGCAGCGCATCTACAGCACCACAGACATCGGGGCTCCGGGCTTTCCCTGACGAACAGGCCTTCGACGTTTACCACCAGCTGCGTCTGGGCGCCCACTAAAAAAAACCCCAAAAATCACGAACGTCGGACGATTGCTCCCACACAAAAAGTGCCAGCCAGTCAAGCTCTTGCTGCTCATCACCGGCCATTGGCAGCGCATCTACAGCACCACAGACATCGGGGCTCCGGGCTTTCCCTCACGAACAGGGCTTCGACGTTTACCACCAGCTGCACTTGGGGGGCCCACTGAAAAAAACCCCGAAAAAGCATGAACGTCGGACGATTGCTCCCACACCGAAAGTGCCAGCCACTCAAGCTCTTGCTGCTCATCACCGGCCATTGGCAGCGCATCTACAGCACCACAGACACTGGGGCTCCGGGCACTCCCTGACGAACAGGGCTTCGACTTTTACCACGAGCTGCACCTGGGCACCCACTCCAAAAAAACCCGAAAAATCACGAACGTCTGACGATTGCTGCCACACAAAAAGTGTGTCGTGGTTTTGTTAGTAAGGGGGGGCCTAAGGTGGTAGCTTCTGTAGGAAACTGCTAGAAGTCGCTCCCCTTTGTTCAGTGGACTCGGCCGGGCCTAGGGCGGACCTGCTGCTGGCCAAGGCCAAGCCGATTGGTAGCAGAATGTCTCGTGATAACGCCTCTGCGATAACGTATTTAAGAATGGGAAAACAGAAAAAAAAGAGAGGAGAGAAGATGTGAAGAAGCTGAGCGGGGGCAGAGGCGCAGAGGGGGAGGCGCAGGCCTCATGGGCCTTGCAGGCCTCACCCTCTGGCCTCTCGCCAGGCAGCCGACTGGGCCCGACTCGGTCCAGCCTGGCTGCAAGAAGTGGAGAGGAGATGAGAAGTGAATAAGATGTAAAAAAAGATCCTGAGAGACATCTACCAGCCTGTTGTGAGGAACGGCTGCAGACGCCAAGGTCAGTTCAGAAGGAGGGGGAGGAGTAATGCGGCTCCTGGCCAAGATTCCCCTGCAGCCTGTGGTGACGACCATGGTGGAGCAGGTTGTCCCCCTGCAGCCCATGGAGGTCCACGGAGGGGCAGAGATCCACTTGGAGCCCGTGAAGGACCCCATACTGGGGGAGGTGGATGCCTGAAGGCAGCTGTGGCCCGTGGAGGGCCCGCTGGGACAGCTGTTCTGGAGAGACTGAACTCTGTGGAAGAGATCACCCACGCCGGAGCAGTTCCACGAAGGACTGTGGCCCGTGGGAGGGACCCCACGCTGGAGCAGGGGAGGAATGTGAGGAGTTCTTCCCCCGACCATGAAGCAGCGGCGTAAAACAACATATGATGAACTGACTGCAACCCCCATTCCCTCTTCCCCCCTGTGCCGCTCGGGAGGGGAAGGTAGTAGAGATAATGTTAAGCTTGGGAAGAGGGAGGGGTGGATGGAGGTTATCTTGTTCTCTGTCTCATTATCCTGCTGTTTGTAGTAATAAATGAATAGTTTTCCCCAAGTCGAGTCTGTTTTGCCCGTGACGGTAACTATAAGGATTTCTCCCTGTCCTTATCTCAAACCTCGAGCCATTTTTCCTTATATTTTCTCTCCCTGTTCTCTCGGAAGGTGGGGGGAGTGAGAGAGAGACTGCGTAGTCTGGTCCGATCGGGGCTGAACTACGACAAAGTGTCAGCCAGTCAAGCTCCTGCTGCTCCTCACCGGCCATTGGCAGCGCATCTACAGCACCACAGACATCGGGGCTCCGGGCTTTCCCTGACGAACAGGGCTTCGACGTTTACCACCAGCTGCACCTGGGCGCCCACTCCAAAAAAACCCGAAAAATCACGAACGTCTGACGATTGCTGCCACACAAAAAGTGTCAGCCAGTCAAGCTCCTGCTGCTCCTCAGCGGCCATTGGCAGCGCATCTACAGCACCACAGACATCGGGGCTCCGGGCTTTCCCTGACGAACAGGGCTTCGACGTTTACCACCAGCTGCACCTGGGCGCCCATTGGAAAAAAAGCCAAGAAAAATCACGAACGTTGGACGATTGCTCCCACACCGAAAGTGCCAGCCAGTCAAGCTCTTGCTGCTCCTCCCCGGCCATTGGCAGCGCATCTACAGCACCACAGACATCGGGGCTCTGGGCTTTCCCTGACGAACAGTGCTTCGACATTTACCACCAGCTGCGCCTGAGCGCTCACTAAAAAAAAACCTGAAAAATCACGAACGTCAGACGATTGCTCCCACACAAAAAGTGCCAGCCAGTCAAGCTCTTGCTGCTCCTCACCGGCCATTGGCAGCGCATCTACAGCACCACAGACATCGGGGCTCCGGGCTTTCCCTGACGAACAGGGCTTCGACATTTACCACCACCTGCACCTGGGCGCCCACTCCAGAAAAACCCGAAAAATCACGAACGTCGGACGATTGCTCCCACACCGAAAATGCCAGCAACTCAAGCTATTGCTGCTCATCACCGGCCATTGGCAGCGCATCTACAGCACCACAGACATCAGGGCTCCAGGCTTTCCCTGACGAACAGGGCTTTGACATTTACCACCAGCTGCACCTGGGCACCGACTCCAAAAAAACCAGAAAAATCACGAACGTCGGACGATTGCTCCCACACCGAAAATGCCAGCCAGTCAAGCTCTTGCTGCTCCTCCCCGGCCATTGGCAGCGCATCTACAGCACCACAGACATCGGGGCACTGGGCTTTCCCTGACGAACAGTGCTTCGACATTTACCACCAGCTGCGCCTTAGCGCTCACTAAAAAAAAACCCGAAAAATCACGAATGTCGGACGATTGCTCCCACA
Source organism: Chlamydotis macqueenii (assembly GCF_036417535.1). Classification (NCBI taxonomy): domain Eukaryota; kingdom Metazoa; phylum Chordata; class Aves; order Otidiformes; family Otididae; genus Chlamydotis; species Chlamydotis macqueenii. The sequence goes on along the minus strand of NC_141592.1, from coordinate 24,076,759 downwards.
CCGAAAGTGCCAGCCAGTCAAGCACTTGCTGCTGCTCCCCGGCCATTGGCAGCGCATCTACAGCACCACAGACATCGGGGCTCCGGGCTTTCCCTGACGAACAGGGCTTCGACGTTTACCACCAGCTGCACCTGGTCGCCCACTCCAAAAAAACCCGAAAAATCACGAACGTCGAACAATTGCTCCCACTCCGAAAGTGCAAGCCAGTCAAGCTCCTGCTGCTCCTCCCCGGCCGTTGGCAGCGCATCTACAGCACCACAGACATCGGGGCTCCGGGCTTTCCCTGACGAACAGGGCTTCGACGTTTACCACCAGCTGCACCTGGGCGCCCACTCCAAAAAAACCCTAAAAATTACAAACGTCGGACGATTGCTCCCACACAAAAAGTGCCAGCCAGTCAAGCTCCTGCTGCTCCTCAGCGGCCATTGGCAGCGCATCTACAGCACCACAGACATCGGGGCTCCGGGCTTTCCCTGATGAACAGGGCTTCGACGTTTACCACCAGCTGCACCTGGGCGCCCACTCCAAAAAAACCCCGAAAAATCACGAAGATCGGACGATTGCTCGCACACCGAAAGTGCCAGTCAGTCAAGCTCTTGCTGCTGCTCCCCGGCCATTGGCAGTGCATCTACAGCACCACAGACATCGGGGCTCCGGGCTTTCCCTGACGAACAGGGCTTCGACGTTTACCACCACCTGCACCTGGGCGCCCATTGGAAAAAAACCCAAGAAAAATCACGAACGTTGGACGATTGCTCCCACACCGAAAGTGCCAGCCAGTCAAGCTCTTGCTACTCCTCACCGGCCATTGGCAGCGCATCTACAGCACCACAGACATCGGGGCTCCGGGCTTTCCCTGACGAACAGGGCTTCGACGTTTACCACCATCTGCACCTGGTCGCCCACGCCAAAAAAACCCGAAAAATCACGAACGTCGGACGATTGCTCCCACACCGAAAGTGCCAGCAACTCAAGCTCTTGCTGCTCCTCACCGGCCATTGGCAGCGCATCTACAGCACCACAGACATCGGGGCTCCGGGCTTTCCCTGACGAACAGGGCTTCGACGTTTACCACCAGCTGCACCTGGGCGCCCATTGGAAAAAAACCCAAGAAAAATCACGGACGTTGGACGATTGCTCCCACACCGAAAGTGCCAGCCAGTCAAGCTCTTGCTGCTCATCACCGGCCATTGGCAGCGCATCTACAGCACCACAGACACTGGGGCTCCGGGCTTTCCCTGACGAACATGGTTTCGACGTTTACCACCAGCTGCACCTGGGCGCCCACTCCAAAAAAACCCGAAAAATCACGAACGTCGGATGATTGCTCCCACACCGAAAGTGCCAGCCAGTCAAGCTCCTGCTGCACCTCCCCGGCCATTGGCAGCCCATCTACAGCACCACAGACGTCGGGGCTCCGGGCTTTCCCTGACGAACAGGGCTTCGACGTTTACCACCAGCTGCACCTGGGCGCCCACTCCAAAAAAACCCGAAAAATCACGAACGTCGGACGATTGCTCCCACACCGAAAGTGCCAGCCAGTCAAGCTCTTGCTGGTCCTCACTGGCCATTGGCAGCGCATCTACAGCACCACAGACATCGGGGCTCCGGGCTTTCCCTGACGAACAGGGCTTCGACGTTTACCACCACCTGCACCTGGTCGCACACTCCAAAAAAACCCGAAAAATCACGAACGTCGGACCATTGCTCCCACACAAAAAGTGCCAGCCAGTCAAGCTCCTGCTGCTCCTCAGCGGCCATTGGCAGCGCATCTACAGCACCACAGACATCGGGGCTCCGGGCTTTCCCTGACGAACAGGGCTTCGATGTTTACCACCACCTACACCTGGGCGCCCATTGGAAAAAAACCCAAGAAAAATCACGAACGTTGGATGATTGCTCCCACACAAGAAGTGCCAGCCAGTCAAGCAGTTGCTGTTCCTCCCCGGCCATTGGCAGCGCATCTACAGCACCACAGACATCGGGGCTCCGGGCTTTCCCTGACAAACAGGGCTTCGACGTTTACCACCCGATGCACCTGGGCGCCCACTGAAAAAAACCCTGAAAAATCACGAACGTCGGACGATTGCTCCCACACCGAAAGTGCCAGCCACTCAAGCTCTTGCTGCTCATCTCCGGCCATTGGCAGCGCATCTACAGCACTACAGACACTGGGGCTCCGGGCTTTCCCTGACGAACAGGGCTTCGACGTTTACCACCAGCTGCACCTGGGCACCCACTCCAAAAAAACCCGAAAAATCACGAACGTCGGACGATTGCTCCCACACCGAAAGTGCCAGCCAGTCAAGCTCTTGCTGCTCCTCCCCGGCCATTGGCAGCGCATCTACAGCACCACAGACATCAGGGGTCCGGGCTTTCCCTGACGAACAGGGCTTTGACGTTTACCACCAGCTGCGCCTGGGCGCCCACTAAAAAAAACCCCGAAAAATCACGAACGTCGGACGATTGCTCCCACACAAAAAGTGCCAGCCAGTCAAGCTCTTGCTGTACCTCACCGGCCATTGGCAGCGCATCTACAGCACCACAGACATCGGGGCTCCGGGCTTTCCCTGACGAACAGGGCTTCGACGTTTACCACCAGCTGCACCTGGGCGCCCACTCCAAAAAAACCCCGAAAAATCACGAATGTCGGACGATTGCTCCCACACCGAAAGTGCCAGCCAGTAAAGCTCTTGCTGTTGCTCCCCGGCCATTGGCAGTGCATCTACAGCACCACAGACAACGGGGCTCCGGGCTTTCCCTGACGAACAGGGCTTCGACCTTTACCACCACCTGCACCTGGGCGCCCATTGGAAAAAAACCCAAGAAAAATCAGGAACGTTGGACGATTGCTCCCACACCGAAAGTGCCAGCAACTCAAGCTCTTGCTACTCCTCACCGGCCATTGGCAGCCCATCTACAGCACCACAGACATCGGGGCTCCGGGCTTTCCCTGACGAACAGGGCTTCGACGTTTACCAACAGCTGCACCTGGGCGCCCATTGGAAAAAAACCCAGGAAAAATCACGAACGTTGGACGATTGCTCCCACACCGAAAGTGCCAGCCAGTCAAGCTCTTCCTGCTCATCACCGGCCACTGGTAGCGCATCTACAGCACCACAGACACTGGGGCTCCGGGCTTTCCCTGACGAACAGGGTTTCGACGTTTACCACCAGCTGCACCTGGGCGCCCACTAAAAAAAACCCCGAAAAATCACGAACGTCGGACGATTGCTCCCACACCGAAAGTGCCAGCCAGTCAAGCTCTTGCTGCTCCTCCCCGGCCATTGGCAGCGCATCTACAGCACCACAGACATCGGGGCTCCGGGATTTCCCTGACGAACAGGGCTTTGACATTTACCACCAGCTGCACCTGGGCATCCACTCCAAAAAAACCCGAAAAATCATGAACGTCGGACGATTGCTCCCACACCGAAAGTGCCAGCCAGTCAAGCTCTTGCTGCTCCTCCCCGGCCATTGGCAGCGCATCTACAGCACCACAGACATCGGGGCTCCGGGATTTCCCTGACGAACAGGGCTTTGACATTTACCACCAGCTGCACCTGGGCATCCACTCCAAAAAAACCCGAAAAATCATGAACGTCGGACGATTGCTCCCACACCGAAAATGCCAGCCAGTCAAGCTCTTGCTGCTCCTCAGCGGCCATTGGCAGCGCATCTACAGCACCACAGACATCGGGGCTCCAGGCTTTCCCTGACGAACAGGGCTTTGACGTTTACCACCAGCTGCACCTGGGCGCCCATTGGAAAAAAACTGAAGAAAAATCACGAACGTTGGACGATTGCTCCCACACCGAAAGTGCCAGCCAGTCAAGCTCTTGCTGCTCATCACCGGCCATTGGCAGCCCATCTACAGCACCACAGACATCGGGGCTCCGGGCTTTCCCTGATGAACAGGGCTTCGATCTTTACCACCACCTGCACCTAGTCGCCCACTCCAAAAAAACCCGAAAAATCACGAACGTCGGACGATTGCTCCCACACCGAAAGTGCCAGCCAGTCAAGCTCTTGCTGCTCCTCACCGGCCATTGGCAGCGCATCTACAGCACCACAGACATCGGGGCTCCGGGCTTTCCCTGACGAACAGGACTTCGACGTTTACCACCAGCTGCACCTGGGGGGCCCACTGAAAAATACCCTGAAAAATCACGAACGTTAAACGACAGCTCCCACACCAAAAGTGCCAGCCAGTCAAGCTCTTGCTGCTCATCACCGATCATTGGCAGCGCATCTACAGCACCACAGACATCGGGGCTCCGGGCTTTGCCTGACGAACAGGGCTTCGACGTTTACCACCACCTGCACCTGGGCACCCATTGGAAAAAAACCCAAGAAAAATCACGAACGTCGGACGATTGCTCCCACACCGAAAATGCCAGCAACTCAAGCTCTTGCTGCTCCTCCCCGGCCATTGACAGCCCATCGACAGCACCACAGACATCGGGGCTCCGGGCTTTCCCTGACGAACAGGGCTTTGACATTTACCACCAGCTGTGCCTGGGCGCCCACTAAAAAAAACCCCGAAAAATCACGAACGTCGGACGATTTCTCCCACACCGAAAATGCCAGCCAGTCAAGCTCTTGCTGTACCTCCCCGGCCATTGTCAGCGCATCTACAGCACCACAGACATCGGGGCTCCGGGCTTTCCCTGATGAACAGGGCTTCGACGTTTACCACCCGATGCACCTGGGCGCCCACTGAAAAAAACCCTGAAAAATCACGAATGTCGGACGATTGCTCCCACACCGAAAGTGCCAGCCACTCAAGCTCTTGCTGCTCATCTCCGGCCATTGGCAGCGCATCTACAGCACTACAGACACTGGGGCTCCGGGCTTTCCCTGAAGAACAGGGCTTCGACGTTTACCACCAGCTGCACCTGGGCACCCACTCCAAAAAAACCCGAAAAATCACGAACGTCGGACGATTGCTCCCACACCGAAAGTGCCAGCAACTCAAGCTCTTGCTGCTCATCACCGGCCATTGGCAGCGCATCTACAGCACCACAGACATCGGGGCTCCGGGCTTTCCCTGACGAACAGGGCTTTGACATTTACCACCAGCTGCACCTGGGCACCCACTCCAAAAAAACCCGAAGAATCACGAACGTCGGACGATTGCTCCCACACCGAAAATGCCAGCCAGTCAAGCTCTTGCTGCTCCTCCCCGGCCATTGGCAGCGCATCTACAGCACCACAGACATCGGGGCTCTGGGCTTTCCCTGAAGAACAGGGCTTCGACGTTTACCACCAGCTGCGCCTGGGCGCCCACTAAAAAAAAAACCCGAAAAATCACAAACGTCGGACGATTGCTCCCACACAAAAAGTGCCAGCCAGTCAAGCTCTTGCTGCTCCTCACCGGCCATTGGCAGCGCATCTACAGCACCACAGACATCGGGGCTCTGGGCTTTCCCTGATGAACAGGGCTTCGACGTTTACCACCAGCTGCACCTGGGCGCCCACTCCAAAAAAACCCCGAAAAATCACGAATGTTAGGCGATTGCTTCCACACCGAATATGCCAGCAACTCAAGCTCTTGCTGCTCATCACCGGCCATTGGCAGCGCATCTACAGCACCACAGACATCGGGGCTCCGGGCTTTCCCTGACGAACAGGGCTTCGACGTTTACCACCAGCTGCACCTGGGCGCCCACTCCAAAAAAACCCGAAAAATCATGAACGTCGGACGATTGCTCCCACTCCGAAAGTGCCAGCCAGTCAAGCTCTTGCTGCTCATCACCGGCCATTGGCAGCGCATCTACAGCACCACAGACATCGGGGCTCCGGGCTTTCCCTGACGAACAGGGCTTCGACGTTTACCACCACCTGCACCTGGGCACCCATTGGAAAAAAACCCAAGAAAAATCACGAACGTCGGACGATTGCTCCCACACCGAAAATGCCAGCAACTCAAGCTCTTGCTGCTCCTCCCCGGCCATTGACAGCCCATCGACAGCACCACAGACATCGGGGCTCCGGGCTTTCCCTGACGAACAGGGCTTCGACGTTTACCACCCGATGCACCTGGGCGCCCACTGAAAAAAACCCTGAAAAATCACGAATGTCGGACGATTGCTCCCACACCGAAAGTGCCAGCCACTCAAGCTCTTGCTGCTCATCTCCGGCCATTGGCAGCGCATCTACAGCACTACAGACACTGGGGCTCCGGGCTTTCCCTGAAGAACAGGGCTTCGACGTTTACCACCAGCTGCACCTGGGCACCCACTCCAAAAAAACCCGAAAAATCACGAACGTCGGACGATTGCTCCCACACCGAAAGTGCCAGCAACTCAAGCTCTTGCTGCTCATCACCGGCCATTGGCAGCGCATCTACAGCACCACAGTCATCGGGGCTCCGGGCTTTCCCTGACGAACAGGGCTTTGACATTTACCACCAGCTGCACCTGGGCAACCACTCCAAAAAAACCCGAAGAATCACGAACGTCGGACGATTGCTCCCACACCGAAAGTGCCAGCCAGTCAAGCTCTTGCTGCTCCTCCCCGGCCATTGGCAGCGCATCTACAGCACCACAGACATCGGGGCTCTGGGCTTTCCCTGAAGAACAGGGCTTCGACGTTTACCACCAGCTGCGCCTGGGCGCCCACTAAAAAAAAAACCCGAAAAATCACGAACGTCGGACGATTGCTCCCACACAAAAAGTGCCAGCCAGTCAAGCTCTTGCTGCTCCTCACCGGCCATTGGCAGCGCATCTACAGCACCACAGACATCGGGGCTCCGGGATTTCCCTGACGAACAGGGCTTCGACGTTTACCACCAGCTGCACCTGGGCGCCCACTCCAAAAAAACCCCGAAAAATCACGAATGTTAGGCGATTGCTTCCACACCGAATATGCCAGCAACTCAAGCTCTTGCTGCTCATCACCGGCCATTGGCAGCGCATCTACAGCACCATAGACATCGGGGCTCCGGGCTTTCCCTGACGAACAGGGCTTCGACGTTTACCACCAGCTGCACCTGGTCGCCCACTCCAAAAAAACCCGAAAAATCATGAACGTCGGACGATTGCTCCCACTCCGAAAGTGCCAGCCAGTCAAGCTCTTGCTGCTCATCACCGGCCATTGGCAGCGCATCTACAGCACCACAGACATCGGGGCTCCGGGCTTTCCCTGACGAACAGGGCTTCGACGTTTACCACCACATGCAGCTGGGCGCCCATTGGAAAAAAACTGAAGAAAAATCACGAACGTCGGACGATTGCTCCCACACCGAAAGTGCCAGCCAGTCAAGCTCTTGCTGCTCCTCACCGGCCATTGGCAGCGCATCTACAGCACCACAGACATAGGGGCTCCGGGCTTTCGCTGACGAACAGGACTTCGACGTTTACCACCAGCTGCACCTGGGGGGCCCACTGAAAAATACCCTGAAAAATCACGAACGTTAAACGATAGCTCCCACACCAAAAGTGCCAGCCAGTGAAGCTCTTGCTGCTCCTCACTGGCCATTGGCAGTGCATCTACAGCACCACAGACATCGGGGCTCCGGGCTTTCCCTGACGAACAGGGCTTCGACGTTTACCACCACCTGCACCTGGTCGCACACTCCAAAAAAACCCGAAACACCACGAACGTCGGACGATTGCTCCCACACCGAAAGTGCCAGCCAGTCAAGCTCTTGCTGCTGCTCCCCGGCCATTGGCAGTGCATCTACAGCACCACAGACATCGGGGCTCCGGGCTTTCCCTAACGAACAGGGCTTCGACCTTTACCACCACCTGCACCTGGGCGCCCATTGGAAAAAAACCCAAGAAAAATCACGAACGTTGGACGATTGCTCCCACACCGAAAGTGCCAGCAACTCAAGCTCTTGCTACTCCTCACCGGCCATTGGCAGCGCATCTACAGCACCACAGACATCGGGGCTCCGGGCTTTCCCTGACGAACAGGGCTTCGACGTTTACCACCAGCTGCACCTGGGCGCCCACTCCAAAAAAACCCGAAAAATCACGAACGTCGGACGATTGCTCCCACAAAAAAAGTGCCAGCCAGTCAAGCTCCTGCTGCTCCTCACCGGCCATTGGCAGCGCATCTACAGCACCACAGACATCGGGGCTCCGGGCTTTCCCTGACGAACAGGGCTTCGACGTTTACCACCAGCTGCGTCTGGGCTCCCACTAAAAAAAAACCCAAAAAATCACAAACATCGGACGATTGCTCCCACACCGAAAGTGCCAGCCACTCAAGCTCTTGCTGCTCCTCAGCGGTCATTGGCAGCGCATCTACAGCACCACAGACATCGGGGCTCCGGGCTTTCCCTGACGAACAGGGCTTCGACGTTTACCACCAGCTGCACCTGGGCGCCCATTGGAAAAAAACCCAAGAAAATCACGAACGTTGGACGATTGCTCCCACACCGACAGTGCCAGCCAGTCAAACTCTTGCTGCTCCTCCCCGGCCATTGGCAGCGCATCTACAGCACCACAGACATCGGGGGTCCGGGCTTTCCCTGACGAACAGGGCTTCGACCTTTACCACCAGCTGTGCCTGGGCGCCCACTAAAAAAAACCCCGAAAAATCACGAACGTCGGACGATTGCTGCCACACAAAAAGTTCCAGCCAGTCAAGCTCTTGCTGTACCTCACCGGCCATTGGCAGCGCATCTACAGCACCACAGACATCGGGGCACTGGGCTTTCCCTGACGAACAGGGCTTCGACGTTTACCACCCGATGCACCTGGGCGCCCACTGAAAAAAACCCTGAAAAATCACGAATGTCGGACGATTGCTCCCACACAAAAAGTGCCAGCCAGTCAAGCTCTTGCTGCTCATCTCCGCCATTGGCAGCGCATCTACAGCACTACAGACACTGGGGCTCCAGGCTTTCCCTGACGAACAGGGCTTTGACGTTTACCACCAGCTGCACCTGGGCGCCCATTGGAAAAAAACTGAAGAAAAATCACGAACGTTGGACGATTGCTCCCACACCGAAAGTGCCAGCCAGTCAAGCTCTTGCTGCTCATCACCGGCCATTGGCAGCCCATCTACAGCACCACAGACATCGGGGCTCCGGGCTTTCCCTGACGAATAGGGCTTCGATCTTTACCACCACCTGCACCTAGTCGCCCACTCCAAAAAAACCCGAAAAATCCTGAACGTCGGACGATTGCTCCCACACCGAAAGTGCCAGCCAGTCAAGCTCTTGCTGCTCCTCACCGGCCATTGGCAGCGCATCTACAGCACCACAGACATCGGGGCTCCGGGCTTTCCCTGACGAACAGGACTTCGACGTTTACCACCAGCTGCACCTGGGTGGCCCACTGAAAAATACCCTGAAAAATCACGAACGTTAAACGATAGCTCCCACACCAAAAGTGCCAGCCAGTCAAGCTCTTGCTGCTCCTCACCGGCCATTGGCAGCGCATCTACAGCACCACAGACATCGGGGCTCCGGGCTTTGCCTGACGAACAGGGCTTCGACGTTTACCACCACCTGCACCTGGGCACCCATTGGAAAAAAACCCAAGAAAAATCACGAACGTCGGACGATTGCTCCCACACCGAAAGTGCCAGCAACTCAAGCTCTTGCTGCTCCTCCCCGGCCATTGGCAGCCCATCTACAGCACCACAGACATCGGGGCTCCGGGCTTTCCCTGACGAACAGGGCTTTGACATTTACCACCAGCTGCACCTGGGCACCCACTCCAAAAAAACCCGAAAAATCACGAACGTCGGACGATTGCTCCCACACCGAAAGTGCCAGCCAGTCAAGCTCTTACTGCTCCTCCCCGGCCATTGGCAGCGCATCTACAGCACCACAGACATCGGGGCTCTGGGCTTTCCCTGACGAACAGGGCTTCGACCTTTACCACCAGCTGCGCCTGGGCGCCCACTAAAACAAAAACCCGAAAAATCACGAACGTCGGACGATTGCTCCCACACAAAAAGTGCCAGCCAGTCAAGCTCTTGCTGCTCCTCAGCGGCCATTGGCAGCGCATCTACAGCACCACAGACATCGGGGCTCTGGGCTTTCCCTGACGAACAGGGCTTTGACGTTTACCACCAGCTGCACCTGGGCGCCCACTCCAAAAAAACCCCGAAAAATCACGAATGTTAGGCGATTGCTCCCACACCGAAAATGCCAGCAAGTCAAGCTCTTGCTGCTCATCACCGGCCATTGGCAGCGCATCTACAGCACCACAGACATCGGGGCTCCGGGCTTTCCCTGACGAACAGGGCTTCGACGTTTACCACCAGCTGCACCTGGTCGCCCACTCCAAAAAAACCCGAAAAATCATGAACGTCGGACGATTGCTCCCACTCCGAAAGTGCCAGCCAGTCAAGCTCTTGCTGCTCATCACCGGCCATTGGCAGCCCATCTACAGCACCACAGACACTGGGGCTCCGGGCTTTCCCTGACGAACAGGACTTCGACGTTTACCACCAGCTGCACCTGGGGGGCCCACTGAAAAATACCCTGAAAAATCACGAACGTTAAACGATAGCTCCCACACCAAAAGTGCCAGCCAGTCAAGCTCTTGCTGCTCATCACCGATCATTCGCAGCGCATCTACAGCACCACAGACATCGGGGCTCCGGGCACTCCCTGACGAACAGGGCTTCGACGTTTACCACCAGCTGCACCTGGGCGCCCACTCCAAAAAAGCCCCGAAAAATCACGAACTTCGGACGATTGCTCCCACACAAAAAGTGCCAGCCAGTCAAGCTCTTGCTGCTCCTCAACGGCCATTGGCAGCGCATCTACAGCACCACAGACATCTGGGCTCCGGGCTTTCCCTGACGAACAGGGCTTCGACGTTTACCACCACCTGCACCTGGGCACCCATTGGAAAAAAAACCAAAGAAAAATCACGAACGTCGAACGATTGACCCCACACCGAAAATGCCAGCAACTCAAGCTCTTGCTGCTCCTCCCCGGCCATTGGCAGCCCATCTACAGCACCACAGACATCGGGGCTCCGGGCTTTCCCTGACGAACAGGGCTTCGACGTTTACCACCAGCTGCACCTGGGCGCCCATTGGAAAAAAACCCAAGAAAATCACGAACGTTGGACGATTGCTCCCACACCGACAGTGCCAGCCAGTCACACTCTTGCTGCTCCTCCCCGGCCATTGGCAGCGCATCTACAGCACCACAGACATCGGGGGTCCGGGCTTTCCCTGACGAACAGGGCTTCGACCTTTACCACCAGCTGTGCCTGGGCGCCCACTAAAAAAAACCCCGAAAAATCACGAACGTCGGACGATTGCTCCCACACAAAAAGTTCCAGCCAGTCAAGCTCTTGCTGTACCTCACCGGCCATTGGCAGCGCATCTACAGCACCACAGACATCGGGGCTCCGGGCTTTCCCTGACGAACAGGGCTTCGACGTTTACCACCCGATGCACCTGGGCGCCCACTGAAAAAAACCCTGAAAAATCACGAATGTCGGACGATTGCTCCCACACAAAAAGTGCCAGCCAGTCAAGCTCTTGCTGCTCATCTCCGCCATTGGCAGCGCATCTACAGCACTACAGACACTGGGGCTCCAGGCTTTCCCTGACGAACAGGGCTTTGACGTTTACCACCAGCTGCACCTGGGCGCCCATTGGAAAAAAACTGAAGAAAAATCACGAACGTTGGACGATTGCTCCCACACCGAAAGTGCCAGCCAGTCAAGCTCTTGCTGCTCATCACCGGCCATTGGCAGCCCATCTACAGCACCACAGACATCGGGGCTCCGGGCTTTCCCTGACGAATAGGGCTTCGATCTTTACCACCACCTGCACCTAGTCGCCCACTCCAAAAAAACCCGAAAAATCCTGAACGTCGGACGATTGCTCCCACACCGAAAGTGCCAGCCAGTCAAGCTCTTGCTGCTCCTCACTGGCCATTGGCAGCGCATCTACAGCACCACAGACATCGGGGCTCCGGGCTTTCCCTGACGAACAGGACTTCGACGTTTACCACCAGCTGCACCTGGGTGGCCCACTGAAAAATACCCTGAAAAATCACGAACGTTAAACGATAGCTCCCACACCAAAAGTGCCAGCCAGTCAAGCTCTTGCTGCTCCTCACCGGCCATTGGCAGCGCATCTACAGCACCACAGACATCGGGGCTCCGGGCTTTGCCTGACGAACAGGGCTTCGACGTTTACCACCACCTGCACCTGGGCACCCATTGGAAAAAAACCCAAGAAAAATCACGAACGTCGGACGATTGCTCCCACACCGAAAGTGCCAGCAACTCAAGCTCTTGCTGCTCCTCCCCGGCCATTGGCAGCCCATCTACAGCACCACAGACATCGGGGCTCCGGGCTTTCCCTGACGAACAGGGCTTTGACATTTACCACCAGCTGCACCTGGGCACCCACTCCAAAAAAACCAAAGAAAAATCACGAACGTCGGACGATTGCTCCCACACTGAAAGTGCCAGCAACTCAAGCTCTTGCTGCTCATCACCGGCCATTGGCAGCGCATCTACAGCACCACAGACATCGGGGCTCCGGGCATTCCCTGACGAACAGGGCTTTGACATTTACCACCAGCTGCACCTGGGCACCCACTCCAAAAAAACCCGAAGAATCACGAACGTCGGACGATTGGTCCCACACCGAAAATGCCAGCCAGTCAAGCTCTTACTGCTCCTCCCCGGCCATTGGCAGCGCATCTACAGCACCACAGACATCGGGGCTCTGGGCTTTCCCTGACGAACAGGGCTTCGACCTTTACCACCAGCTGCGCCTGGGCGCCCACTAAAACAAAAACCCGAAAAATCACGAACGTCGGACGATTGCTCCCACACAAAAAGTGCCAGCCAGTCAAGCTCTTGCTGCTCCTCAGCGGCCATTGGCAGCGCATCTACAGCACCACAGACATCGGGGCTCTGGGCTTTCCCTGACGAACAGGGCTTTGACGTTTACCACCAGCTGCACCTGGGCGCCCACTCCAAAAAAACCCCGAAAAATCACGAATGTTAGGCGATTGCTCCCACACCGAAAATGCCAGCAAGTCAAGCTCTTGCTGCTCATCACCGGCCATTGGCAGCGCATCTACAGCACCACAGACATCGGGGCTCCGGGCTTTCCCTGACGAACAGGGCTTCGACGTTTACCACCAGCTGCACCTGGTCGCCCACTCCAAAAAAACCCGAAAAATCATGAACATCGGACGATTGCTCCCACTCCGAAAGTGCCAGCCAGTCAAGCTCTTGCTGCTCATCACCGGCCATTGGCAGCCCATCTACAGCACCACAGACACTGGGGCTCCGGGCTTTCCCTGACGAACAGGACTTCGACGTTTACCACCAGCTGCACCTGGGGGGCCCACTGAAAAATACCCTGAAAAATCACGAACGTTAAACGATAGCTCCCACACCAAAAGTGCCAGCCAGTCAAGCTCTTGCTGCTCATCACCGATCATTCGCAGCGCATCTACAGCACCACAGACATCGGGGCTCCGGGCACTCCCTGACGAACAGGGCTTCGACGTTTACCACCAGCTGCACCTGGGCGCCCACTCCAAAAAAGCCCCGAAAAATCACGAACTTCGGACGATTGCTCCCACACAAAAAGTGCCAGCCAGTCAAGCTCTTGCTGCTCCTCAACGGCCATTGGCAGCGCATCTACAGCACCACAGACATCTGGGCTCCGGGCTTTCCCTGACGAACAGGGCTTCGACGTTTACCACCACCTGCACCTGGGCACCCATTGGAAAAAAAACCAAAGAAAAATCACGAACGTCGAACGATTGACCCCACACCGAAAATGCCAGCAACTCAAGCTCTTGCTGCTCCTCCCCGGCCATTGGCAGCCCATCTACAGCACCACAGACATCGGGGCTCCGGGCTTTCCCTGACGAACAGGGCTTCGACGTTTACCACCAGCTGCACCTGGTCGCACACTCCAAAAAAACCCGAAAAATCACGAACGTCGGACGATTGCTCCCACACCAAAAGTGCCAGCCAGTCAAGCTCTTGCTGCTGCTCCCCGGCCATTGGCAGTGCATCTACAGCACCACAGACATCGGGGCTCCGGGCTTTCCCTGACAAACAGGGCTTCGACATTTACCACCAGCTGCACCTGTGCGCCCACTAAAAAAAAACCCGAAAAATCACGAACGTCGGACGATTGCTCCCACACCGAAAGTGCCAGCCAGTCAAGCTCTTGCTGCTCCTCAGCGGCCATTGGCAGCGCATCTACAGCACCACAGACATCGGGGTCCGGGCATTCCCTGACGAACAGGGCTTCGACGTTTACCACCACCTGCACCTGGGCGCCCACTCCAAAAAAACCTCGAAAAATCACGAACGTCGGACGATTGCTCCCACACCGAAAGTGCCAGCAAGTCAAGCTCTTGCTGCTCCTCACCGACCATTGGCAGCGCATCTACAGCACCACAGACATCGGGGCTCCGGGCTTTCCCTGATGAACAGGGCTTCGACGTTTACCACCAGCTGCACCTGGGTGCCCACTGGAAAAAAACCCAAGAAAATCACGAACGTTGGACGATTGCTCCCACACCGAAAGTGCCAGCCAGTCAAGCTCTTGCTCCTCATCACCAGCCATTGGCAGCGCATCTACAGCACCACAGACACTGGGGCTCCGGGCTTTCCCTGACGAACAGGGCTTCGAAGTTTACCACCAGCTGCACCTGGGGGGCCCACTGAAAAAAACCCCGAAAGTCATGAACGTCGGTCGATTGCTCCCACACCGAAATTGCCAGCAAGTCAAGGTCTTGCTGCTCATCACCAGCCATTGGCAGCGCATCTACAGCACCACAGACACTGGAGCTCCGGGCTTTCCCTGATGAACAGGGCTTCGACGTTTACCACCAGCTGCACCTGGGCGCCCACTCCAAAAAAACCCCGAAAAATCACGAATGTCGGACGATTGCTCCCACACCGAAAGTGCCAGCCAGTCAAGCTCTTGCTGCTCCTCACCGGCCATTGGCAGCGCATCTACAGCACCACAGACACTGGGGCTCCGGGCTTTCCTTGACGAACAGGGCTTCGACGTTTACCACCAGCTGCACCTGGGGGGCCCACTGAAAAAAACCCCGAAAGTCATGAACGTCGGACGATTGCTCCCACACCGAAATTGCCAGCCAGTCAAGCTCTTGCTGCTCATCACCGGCCATTGGCAGCACATCTACAGCACCACAGACATCGGGGCTCCGGGCTTTCCCTGACGAACAGGGCTTCGACGTTTACCACCAGCTGCGCCTGGGCGCCCACTAAGCAAAACCCCGAAAAATCACGAACGTCGGACGATTGCTCCCACACAAAAAGTGTCAGCCAGTCAAGCTCTTGCTGTACCTCACCGGCCATTGGCAGCGCATCTACAGCACCACAGACATCGGGGCTCCGGGATTTCCCTGACGAACAGGGCTTTGACATTTACCACCACCTGCACCTGGGCACCCACTCCAAAAAAACCCAAAAAATCACGAACGTCGGACGATTGCTCCCACACCGAATGTGCCAGCCACTCAAGCTCTTGCTGCTCCTCCCCGGCCATTGGCAGCGCATCTACAGCACCACAGACATCGGGGCTCTGGTCTTTCCCTGACGAACAGGGTTTCGACGTTTACCACCAGCTGCACCTGGGGGGCCCACTGAAAAAAACCCCGAAAAATCATGAACGTCGGACGATTGCTCCCACACCGAAAGTGCCAGCCAGTCAAGCTCTTGCTGCTCCTCACCGACCATTGGCAGCGCATCTACAGCACCACAGACATCGGGGCTCCGGGCTTTCCCTGATGAACAGGGCTTCGACGTTTACCACCAGCTGCACCTGGGCGCCCACTGAAAAAAAACCCGAAAAATTAAGAACGTCAGACGATTGCTCCCACACCGAAAGTGCCAGCCAGTCAAGCTCTTGCTGCTCATCACCGGCCATTGGCATCGCATCTACAGCACCACAGACATCGGGGCTCCGGGCTTTCCCTGACAAACAGGGCTTCGACATTTACCACCAGCTGCACCTGGGCGCCCACTAAAAAAAAACCCGAAAAATCACGAACGTCGGACGATTACTCCCACACCGAAAGTGCCAGCCAGTCAAGCTCTTGCTGCTCCTCAGCGGCCATTGGCAGCGCATCTACAGCACCACAGACATCGGGGTCCGGGCATTCCCTGACGAACAGGGCTTCGACGTTTACCACCACCTGCACCTGGGCGCCCACTCCAAAAAAACCTCGAAAAATCACGAACGTTAGACGATTGCTCCCACACCGAAAATGCCAGCCACTCAAGCTCTTGCTGCTCATCACCGGCCATTGGCAGCCCATCTACAGCACCACAGACATCGGGGCTCCGGGCTTTCCCTGACGAACAGGGTTTCGACGTTTACCACCAGCTGCACCTGGGGGGCCCACTGAAAAAAACCCCGAAAAATCATGAACGTCGGACGATTGCTCCCACACCGAAAGTGCCAGCAAGTCAAGCTCTTGCTGCTCCTCACCGACCATTGGCAGCGCATCTACAGCACCACAGACATCGGGGCTCCGGGCTTTCCCTGATGAACAGGGCTTCGACGTTTACCACCAGCTGCACCTGGGCGCCCACTCAAAAAAAACCCGAAAAATTAAGAACGTCAGACGATTGCTCCCACTCCGAAAGTGCCAGCCAGTCAAGCTCTTTCTGCTCCTCAACGGCCATTGGCAGCACATCTACAGCACCACAGACATCGGGGCTCTGGGCTTTCCCTGACGAACAGGACTTTGACGTTTACCACCACCTGCACCTAGGCGCCCACTGGAAAAAAACCCAAGAAAATCACGAACGTTGGACGATTGCTCCCACACCGAAAGTGCCAGCAACTCAAGCTCTTGCTCCTCATCACCAGCCATTGGCAGCGCATCTACAGCACCACAGACACTGGGGCTCCGGGCTTTCCCTGATGAACAGGGCTTCGACGTTTACCACCAGCTGCACCTGGGCGCCCACTCCAAAAAAACCCCGAAAAATCACGAATGTCGGACGATTGCTCAGACACCGAAAGTGCCAGCCAGTCAAGCTCTTGCTGCTCCTCACCGGCCATTGGCAGCGCATCTACAGCACCACAGACATCGGGGCTCCGGGCTTTCCCTGACGAACAGGGCTTCGACGTTTACCACCAGCTGCACCTGGGGGGCCCACTGAAAAAAACCCCGAAAAAACATGAACGTCGGACGATTGCTCCCACAAAAAAAGTGCCAGCCAGTCAAGCTCCTGCTGCTCCTCACCGGCCATTGGCAGCGCATCTACAGCACCACAGACATCGGGGCTCCGGTCTTTCCCTGACGAACATGGCTTCGACATTTACCACCAGCTGCACCTGGGCGCCCAGTAGAAAAAACCCCAAAAAATCACGAATGTCGGACGATTGCTCCCACACAAAAAGTGCCAGCCAGTCAAGCTCTTGCTGCTCCTCCCCGGCCATTGGCAGCGCATCTATAGCACCACAGACATGGGGGCTCCGGGCTTTCCCTGACGAACAGGGCTTCGACGTTTACCACAAGCTGCGCCTGGGCGCCCACTAAAAAAATCCCAAAAAATCAAGAACGTCGGACGATTGCTCCCACACCGAAAGTGCCAGCAACTCAAGCTCTTGCTGCTCCTCACCGGCCATTGGCAGCGCATCTACAGCACCACAGACATGGGGGCTCCAAGCTTTCCCTGTCGAACAGCGCTTCGACGTTTACCACCAGCTGCAGCTGGTCGCCCACTCCTAAAAAACCCCGAAAAATCATGAACGTCGGACGATTGCTCCCACACCGAAAGTGCCAGCCAGTCAAGCTCTTGCTGCTCCTCACCGGCCATTGGCAGCGCATCTACAGCACCACAGACATCGGGGCTCCGGGCTTTCCCTGACGAACAGGGCTTTGACGTTTACCACCAGCTGCACCTAGGCGCCCACTGGAAAAAAACCCAAGAAAATCACGAACGTTGGACGATTGCTCCCACACCGAAAGTGCCAGCAACTCAAGCTCTTGCTCCTCATCACCAGCCATTGGCAGCGCATCTACAGCACCACAGACACTGGGGCTCCGGGCTTTCCCTGACAAACAGGGCTTCGACGTTTACCACCAGCTGCACCTGGGGGGCCCACTGAAAAAAACCCCGAAAGTCATGAACGTCGGTCGATTGCTCCCACACCGAAATTGCCAGCCAGTCAAGCTCTTGCTGCTCATCACCGGCCATTGGCAGCGCATCTACAGCACCACAGACACTGGAGCTCGGGGCTTTCCCTGATGAACAGGGCTTCGACGTTTACCACCAGCTGCACCTGGGTGCCCACTCCAAAAAAACCCCGAAAAATCACGAATGTCGGACGATTGCTCCCACACCGAAAGTGCCAGCCAGTCAAGCTCTTGCTGCTCCTCACCGGCCATTGGCAGCGCATCTACAGCACCACAGACACTGGGGCTCCGGGCTTTCCCTGACAAACAGGGCTTCGACGTTTACCACCAGCTGCACCTGGGGGGCCCACTGAAAAAAACCCCGAAAAATCACGAACGTCGGACGGTTGCTCCCACACAAAAAGTGTCAGCCAGTCAAGCTCTTGCTGTACCTCACCGGCCATTGGCAGCGCATCTACAGCACCACAGACATCGGGGCTCCGGGATTTCCCTGACGAACAGGGCTTTGACATTTACCACCACCTGCACCTGGGCACCCACTCCAAAAAAACCCAAAAAATCACGAACGTCGGACGATTGCTCCCACACCGAATGTGCCAGCCACTCAAGCTCTTGCTGCTCCTCCCCGGCCATTGGCAGCGCATCTACAGCACCACAGACATCGGGGCTCTGGGCTTTCCCTGACGAACAGGGTTTCGACGTTTACCACCAGCTGCACCTGGGGGGCCCACTGAAAAAAACCCCGAAAAATCATGAACGTCGGACGATTGCTCCCACACCGAAAGTGCCAGCCAGTCAAGCTCTTGCTGCTCCTCACCGACCATTGGCAGCGCATCTACAGCACCACAGACATCGGGGCTCCGGGCTTTCCCTGATGAACAGGGCTTCGACGTTTACCACCAGCTGCACCTGGGCGCCCACTGAAAAAAAACCCGAAAAATTAAGAACGTCAGACGATTGCTCCCACTCCGAAAGTGCCAGCCAGTCAAGCTCTTTCTGCTCCTCAACGGCCATTGGCAGCACATCTACAGCACGACAGACATCGGGGCTCCGGGCTTTCCCTGATGAACAGGGCTTCGACGTTTACCACCAGCTGCACCTGGGGGCCCACTGAAAAAAACCCCGAAAAAGCATGAACGTCAGACGATTGCTCCCACACAAGAAGTGCCAGCCAGTCAAGCTCTTTCTGCTCCTCAACGGCCATTGGCAGCACATCTACAGCACCATGACATCAGGGCTCCGGTCTTTCCCTGACGAACAGGGCTTCGACGTTTACCACCAGCTGCGCCTGGGTGCCCACTTAAAAAATCCCAAAAAATCACGAACGTCGGACGATTGCTCCCACACCGAAAGTGTCATCCAGTCAAGCTCTTGCTGCTCCTCACCGGCCATTGGCAGCGCATCTACAGCACCATGACATCGGGGCTCCGGGCTTTCCCTGACGAACAGGGCTTCGACGTTTACCACCAGCTGCACCTGGGCACGCACTAAAAAAAAACGCAAAAAATCACGAACGTCGGACGATTGCTCCCACACCGAAAGTGCCAGCCACACAAGCTCTTCCTGCTCCTCACCGGCCATTGGCAGCCCATCTACAGCACCACAGACGTCGGGGCTCCGGGCTTTCCCTGACGAACAGGGCTTTGACATTTACCACCACCTGCACCTGGGGGGCCCACTGAAAAAAACCCCGAAAAATCATGAACGTCGGGCGATTGCTCCCACACCAAAGGTGCCAGCAACTCAAGCTCTTGCTGCTCATCACCGGCCATTGGCAGCCCATCTACAGCACCACAGACATCGGGGCTCCGGGCTTTCCCTGACGAACAGGGCTTCGACGTTTACCACCAGCTGCACCTGGGCACCCACTGGAAAAAAACGCAAAAAATCATGAACGTCGGATGATTGCTCCCACACCGAAAGTGCCAGCCAGTCAAGCTCCTGCTGCTCCTCCCCGGCCATTGGCAGCGCATCTACAGCACCACAGACATCGGGGCTCCGGGCTTTCCCTGACGAACAGGGCTTCGACGTTTACCACCAGCTGCACCTGGGCGCCCACTCCAAAAAAAACCCGAAAAAACACGAACGTAGGACGATTGCTCCCACACAAAAATTTCCAGCCAGTCAAGCTCTTGCTGCTCCTCCCCGGCCATTGGCAGCGCATCTACAGCACCACAGACATCGGGGCTCCGGGCTTTCCCTGACGAACAGGGCTTCGACATTTATCACCAGCCGCACCTGGGGGGCCCACTGAAAAAAACCCCGAAAAATCACGAACGTCGGACGATTGCTCCCACACAAAAAGTGCCAGCCAGTCAAGCTCTTGCTGCTCCTCCCCGGCCATTGGCAGCGCATCTACAGCACCACAGACATCGGGGCTCTGGGCTTTCCCTGACGAACAGGGCTTCGACGTTTACCACCACCTGCACCTGGGCGCCCATTGGAATAAAACCCAAGAAAAATCACGAACGTTGGACGATTGCTCCCACACCGAAAGTGCCAGCAACTCAAGCTCTTGCTGCTCATCACCGGCCATTGGCAGCGCATCTACAGCACCACAGACATCGGGGCTCCGGGCTTTCCCTGACGAACAGGCCTTCGATCTTTACCACCAGCTGCACCTGGGGGGCCCACTGAAAAAAACCCCGAAAAAGCATGAACGTCAGACGATTGCTCCCACACCGAAAGTGCCAGCCAGTCAAGCTCTTGCTGCTCCTCAGCGGCCATTGGCAGCGCATCTACAGCACCACAGACATCGGGGCTCCGGGCTTTCCCTGACGAACAGGGCTTTGACGTTTACCACCAGCTGCACCTGAGGGGCCCACTTAAAAATCTCCGAAAAATCATGAACGTCGGACGATTGGTCCGACACCGAAAGTGCCAGCCAGTCAAGCTCTTGCTGCTCCTCACCGGCCATTGGCAGTGCATCTACAGCACCACAGACATCGGGGCTCCGGGCTTCCCCTGATGAACAGGGCTTCCACGTTTACCACCCGCTGCACCTGGTCGCCCACTCCAAAAAAAACCCGAAAAATCACGAACGTCGGACGATTGCTCCCACACCAGAAGTGCCAGCCAGTCAAGCTCTTGCTGCTCCTCACCGGCCATTGGCAGCGCATCTACAGCACCACAGACATCGGGGCTCCGGGCTTTCCCTGACGAACAGGGCTTCGACGTTTACCACCAGCTGCACCTGGGCGCCCACTGGAAAAAAACCCCGAAAAATCACGAACGTCGGACGATTGGTCCCACACCGAAAGTGCCAGCCAGTCAAGCTCTTGCTGCTCCTCCCCAGCCATTGGCAGCGTATCTACAGCACCACAGACATCGGGGCTCCGGGCTTTCCCTGACGAACAGGGCTTCGACGTTTACCACCAGCTGCACCTGGTCGCCCACTCAAAAAAGCCCCGAAAAATCACGAACGTCGGACAATTGCTCCCACACCGAAAGTGCCAGCCAGTCAAGCTCTTGCTGCTCCTCATGGCCATTGGCAGCGCATCTACAGCACCACAGACATCGGGGCTCCGGGCTTTCCCTGACGAACAGGGTTTCGACGTTTACCACGAGCTGCACCTGGGCGCCCACTCCAGAAAAACCCGAAAAATCACGAACGTCGGACGATTGCTCCCACACAAAATGTGCCAGCCAGTCAAGCTCTTGCTGCTCCTCCCCGGCCATTGGCAGCGCATCTACAGCACCACAGACATCGGGGCTCCGGGCTTTCCCTGACGAACAGGGCTTCGATGTTTACCACCACCTGCACCTGGGCGCCCATTGGAAAAAAACCCAAGAAAAATCACGAACGTTGGACGATTGCTCCCACACCGAAAGTGCCAGCCAGTCAAGCTCTTGCTGCTCATCACCGGCCATTGGCAGCGCATCTACAGCACCACAGACATCGGGGCTCCGGGCTTTCCCTGACGAACAGGGCTTCAACGTTTACCACCACCTGCACCTGGGGGGCCCACTGAAAAAAACCCCGAAAAATCATGAACGTCGGACGATTGCTCCCACACCGAAAGTTCCAGCCAGTCAAGCTCTTGCTGCTCCTCACCGGCCATTGGCAGCGCATCTACAGCACCACAGACATCGGGGCTCCGGGCTTTCCCTGTCGAACAGGGCTTCGACGTTTACCACCAGCTGCGCCTGTTCGCCCACTCCAAAAAAACCCGAAAAATCACGAATGTCGGACAATTGCTCCCACACAAAAAGTGCCAGCCAGTGAAGCTCTTGCTGCTCATCACCGGCCATTGGCAGCGCATCTACAGCACCACAGACATCGGGGCTCCGGGCTTTCCCTGACGAACAGGGCTTCGACATTTACCACCAGCTGCACCTGGGCGCCCATTGGAAAAAAACCCAAGAAAAATCACGAACGTGGGACGATTGCTCCCACACCGAAAGTGCCAGCCAGTCAAGCTCCTGCTGCTCCTCACCGGCCATTGGCAGCGCATCTACAGCACCACTGACATCGGGGCTCCGGGCTTTCCCTGACGAAAAGGGCTTCGACTTTTACCACCAGCTGCACCTGGGCGCCCACTCCAAAAAAACCCCGAAAAATCACGAACGTCGGACGATTGCTCCCACACCGAAAGTTCCAGCCAGTCAAGCTCTTGCTGCTCATCACCGGCCATTGGCAGCGCATCTACAGCACCACAGACATCGGGGCTCCGGGCTTTCCCTGACGAACAGGGCTTCGACCTTTACCACCACCTGCACCTCTGCCCCCATTGGAAAAAAACCCAAGAAAAATCACGAACGTTGGACGATTGCTCCCACACCGAAAGTGCCAGCCAGTCAAGCTCTTGCTGCTCATCACCGGCCATTGGCAGCGCATCTACAGCACCACAGACATCGGGGCTCCGGGCTTTCCCTAACGAACAGGGCTTCGACGTTTACCACCAGCTGCACCTGGGCGGCCAACTGAAAAAAGCCCCGAAAAATCACGAACGTCGGACGATTGCTCCCACACAAAATGTGCCAGCCAGTCAAGCTCCTGCTGCTCCTCACCGGCCATTGGCAGCGCATCTACAGCACCACAGACATCGGGGCTCTGAGCTTTCCCTGACGAACAGGGCTTCGATATTTACCACCATCTGCACCTGGGCGCCCACTCCAAAAAAACCCCGAAAAATCACGAACGTTGGACGATTGCTCCCACACCGAAAGTGCCAGCCAGTCAAGCTCTTGCTGCTCATCACCGGCCATTGGCAGCGCATCTACAGCACCACAGACATCGGGGCTCCGGGCTTTCCCTGACGAACCGGGCTTCGACGTTTACCACCAGCTGCACCTGGTCGCCCACTCCAGAAAAACCCGAAAAATCACGAACGTCAGACGATTTCTCCCACACAAAAAGTGCCAGCCAGTCAAGCTCCTGCTGCTCCTCACTGGCCATTGGCAGCGCATCTACAGCACCACAGACATCGGGGCTCCGGGCTTTCCCTGATGAACAGGGCTTCGATATTTACCACCAGCTGCACCTGGGGGCCCAACTGAAATAATCCCCGAAAAAGCATGAACGTCGGACGATTGCTCCCACACCGAAAGTGCCAGCCAGTCAAGCTCTTTCTGCTCCTCACCGGCCATTGGCAGCGCATCTACAGCAACACAGACGTCGGGGATCCAGGCTCTCCATGACGAACAGGGCTTCGACGTTTACCACCAGCTGCACCTGGGCGCCCACTCCAAAAAAACCGAAAAATCACGAACGTCGGACGATTGCTCCCACTCCGAAAGTGCAAGCCAGTCAAGCTCCTGCTGCTCCGCCCCGGCCATTGGCAGCGCATCTACAGCACCACAGACATCGGGGCTCCGGGCTTTCCCTGACGAACAGGGCTTCGACGTTTATCACCAGCTGCACCTGGGGGGCCCACTGAAAAAAACCCCGAAAAATCACGAACGTCGGACGATTGCTCCCACACCGAAATTGCCAGCCAGTCAAGCTCTTGCTGCTCCTCCCCGGCCATTGGCAGCGCATCTACAGCACCACAGACATCGGGGCTCCGGGCTTTCCCTGACGAACAGGGCTTCGACGTTTACCACCACCTGCACCTGGGTGCCCATTGGAAAAAAACCCGAAAATCACGAACGTTGGACGATTGCTCCCACACCGAAAGTGCCAGCCAGTCAAGCTCTTGCTGCTCCTCACCGGCCATTGGCAGCGCATCTACAGCACCACAGACATCGGGGCTCCGGGCTTTCCCTGACGAACAGGGCTTCGATGTTTACCACCAGCTGCACCTGGTCGCCCACTCCAAAAAAACCCGAAAATCACGAACGTCAAACGATTGCTCCCACACAAAAAGTGCCAGCCAGTCAAGCTCTTGCTGCTCCTCACCGGCCATTGGCAGCGCATCTACAGCACCACAGACATCGGGGCTCCGGGCTTTCCCTGACGAACAGGGCTTCGACTTTTACCACCAGCTGCACCTGGGCGCCCACTCCAAAAAAACCCCGAAAAATCACGAACGTCGGACGATTGCTCCCACACAAAAAGTGCCAGCCAGTCAAGCTCCTGCTGCTCCTCACCAGCCATTGGCAGCCCATCTACAGCACCACAGACATCGGGGTTCCGGGCTTTCCCTGACGAACAGGGCTTCGACGTTTACCACCACCTGCACCTCTGCCCCCATTGGAAAAAAACCCCGAAAAATCACGAACGTCGGACGATTGCTCCCACACAAAAAGTGCCAGCCAGTCAATCTCCTGCTGCTCCTCACCGGCCATTGGCAGCGCATCTACAGCACCACTGACATTGGGGCTCCGAGCTTTCCCTGACGAACAGGGCTTCGATGTTTACCACCAGCTGCACCTGGGCACCCACTGGAAAAAAACCCCGAAAAATCACGAACGTTGGACGATTGCTCCCACACCGAAAGTGTCATCCAGTCAAGCTCTTCCTGCTCCTCACCGGCCATTGGCAGCGCATCAACAGCACCACAGACATCGGGGCTCCGGTCTTTCCCCGACGAACAGGGCTTCGACGTTTACCACCAGCTGCGTCTGGGTGCCCACTTAAAAAATCCCAAAAAATCACGAACGTCGGACGATTGCTCCCACACCGAAAGTGTCATCCAGTCAAGCTCTTGCTGCTCCTCACCGGCCATTGGCAGCGCATCTACAGCACCATGACATCGGGGCTCCGGGCTTTCCCTGACGAACAGGGCTTCGACGTTTACCACCAGCTGCACCTGGGGGGCCAACTGAAAAAAGCCCCGAAAAATCACGAACGTCGGACGATTGCTCCCACACAAAATGTGCCAGCCAGTCAAGCTCCTGCTGCTCCTCACCGGCCATTGGCAGCGCATCTACAGCACCACAGACATCGGGGCTCTGAGCTTTCCCTGACGAACAGGGCTTCGATATTTACCACCTGCTGCACCTGGGCGCCCACTGAAATAAACCCCGAAAAATCACGAAAGTTGGACGATTGCTCCCACACCGAAAGTGCCAGCCAGTCAAGCTCTTGCTGCTCATCACCGGCCATTGGCAGCGCATCTACAGCACCACAGACATCGGGGCTCCGGGCTTTCCCTGACGAACCGGGCTTCGACGTTTACCACCAGCTGCACCTGGTCGCCCACTCCAGAAAAACCCGAAAAATCACGAACGTCAGACGATTTCTCCCACACAAAAAGTGCCAGCCAGTCAAGCTCCTGCTGCTCCTCACTGGCCATTGGCAGCGCATCTACAGCACCACAGACATCGGGGCTCCGGGCTTTCCCTGATGAACAGGGCTTCGATATTTACCACCAGCTGCACCTGGGGGCCCAACTGAAATAATCCCCGAAAAAGCATGAACGTCGGACGATTGCTCCCACACCGAAAGTGCCAGCCAGTCAAGCTCTTTCTGCTCCTCCCCGGCCATTGGCAGCGCATCTACAGCACCACAGACGTCGGGGCTCCAGGCTCTCCATGACGAAAAGGGCTTCGACGTTTACCACCAGCTGCACCTGGGCGCCCACTCCAAAAAAACCGAAAAATCACGAACGTCGGACGATTGCTCCCACTCCGAAAGTGCAAGCCAGTCAAGCTCCTGCTGCTCCTCCCCGGTCGTTGGCAGCGCATCTACAGCACCACAGACATCGGGGCTCCGGGCTTTCCCTGACGAACAGGGCTTCGACGTTTACCACCACCTGCACCTGGGCGCCCACTCCAAAAAAAACCCGAAAAAACACGAACGTAGGACGATTGCTCCCACACAAAAAGTTCCAGCCAGTCAAGCTCTTGCTGCTCCGCCCCGGCCATTGGCAGCGCATCTACAGCACCACAGACATCGGGGCTCCGGGCTTTCCCTCACGAACAGGGCTTCGACGTTTATCACCAGCTGCACCTGGGGGGCCCACTGAAAAAAACCCCGAAAAATCACGAACGTCGGACGATTGCTCCCACACCGAAATTGCCAGCCAGTCAAGCTCTTGCTGCTCCTCCCCGGCCATTGGCAGCGCATCTACAGCACCACAGACATCGGGGCTCCGGGCTTTCCCTGACGAACAGGGCTTCGACGTTTACCACCACCTGCACCTGGGTGCCCATTGGAAAAAAACCCGAAAATCACGAACGTTGGACGATTGCTCCCACACCGAAAGTGCCAGCCAGTCAAGCTCTTGCTGCTCCTCACCGGCCATTGGCAGCGCATCTACAGCACCACAGACATCGGGGCTCCGGGCTTTCCCTGACGAACAGGGCTTCGACTTTTACCACCAGCTGCACCTGGGCGCCCACTCCAAAAAAACCCCGAAAAATCACGAACGTCGGACGATTGCTCCCACAAAAAAAGTGCCAGCCAGTCAAGCTCCTGCTGCTCCTCACCAGCCATTGGCAGCCCATCTACAGCACCACAGACATCGGGGCTCCGGGCTTTCCCTGACGAACAGGGCTTCGACGTTTACCACCACCTGCACCTCTGCCCCCATTGGAAAAAAACCCCGAAAAATCATGAACATCTGACGATTGCTCCCACACAAGAAGTGCCAGCCAGTCAAGCTCTTGCTGCTCCTCCCCGGCCATTGGCAGTGCATCTACAGCACCACAGACATCGGGGCTTAGGGCTTTCCCTGACGAACAGGGCTTCGACCTTTACCACCAGCTGCACCTGGGGGCCCCACTGAAAAAAACCCCAAAAAAGCATGAACGTCGGACGATTGCTCCCACACCGAAAGTGCCAGCCAGTCAAGCTCTTGCTGCTCCTCACCGGCCATTGGCATCGCATCAACAGCACCACAGACATCGGGGCTACGGGCTTTCCCTGACGAACAGGGCTTCGATGTTTACCACCAGCTGCACCTGGGCACCCACTGGAAAAAAACCCCGAAAAATCACGAACGTTGGACGATTGCTCCCACACCGAAAGTGTCATCCAGTCAAGCTCTTCCTGCTCCTCACCGGCCATTGGCAGCGCATCTACAGCACCACAGACATCGGGGCTCCGGTCTTTCCCCGACGAACAGGGCTTCGACGTTTACCACCAGCTGCGTCTGGGTGCCCACTTAAAAAATCCCAAAAAATCACGAACGTCGGACGATTGCTCCCACACCGAAAGTGTCATCCAGTCAAGCTCTTGCTGCTCATCACCGGCCATTGGCAGCCCATCTACAGCACCACAGACATCGGGGCTCCGGGCTTTCCCTGACGAACAGGGCTTCGACGTTTACCACCAGCTGCACCTGGGCACCCACTGGAAAAAAACGCAAAAAATCGTGAACGTCGTACGATTGCTCCCACACCGAAAGTGCCAGCCAGTCAAGCTCCTGCTGCTCCTCCCCGGCCATTGGCAGCGCATCTACAGCACCACAGACATCGGGGCTCCGGGCTTTCCCTGACGAACAGGGCTTCGACGTTTACCACCAGCTGCACCTGGGCGCCCACTCCAAAAAAAACCCGAAAAAACACGAACGTAGGACGATTGCTCCCACACAAAAATTTCCAGCCAGTCAAGCTCTTGCTGCTCCTCCCCGGCCACTGGCAGCGCATCTACAGCACCACAGACATCGGGGCTCCGGGCTTTCCCTGACGAACAGGGCTTCGACGTTTATCACCAGCCGCACCTGGGGGGCCCACTGAAAAAAACCCCGAAAAATCATGAACGTTGGACGATTGCTCCCACACAAAAAGTGCCAGCCAGTCAAGCTCTTGCTGCTCCTCCCCGGCCATTGGCAGCGCATCTACAGCACCACAGACATCGGGGCTCTGGGCTTTCCCTGACGAACAGGGCTTCGACGTTTACCACCACCTGCACCTGGGCGCCCATTGGAATAAAACCCAAGAAAAATCACGAACGTTGGACGATTGCTCCCACACCGAAAGTGCCAGCAACTCAAGCTCTTGCTGCTCACCACCAGCCATTGGCAGCGCATCTACAGCACCACAGACATCGGGGCTCCGGGCTTTCCCTGACGAACAGGCCTTCGATCTTTACCACCACCTGCACCTAGGGGGCCCACTGAAAAAAACCCCGAAAAAGCATGAAGGTCAGACGATTGCTCCCACACCGAAAGTGCCAGCCAGTCAAGCTCTTGCTGCTCCTCACCGGCCATTGGCAGCGCATCTACAGCACCACAGACATCGGGGCTTTGGGCTTTCCCTGTCGAACAGGGCTTCGACGTTTACCACCAGCTGCGCCTGTTCGCCCACTCCAAAAAAACCCGAAAAATCATGAACGTCGGACAATTGCTCCCACACCGAAAGTGCCAGCCAGTGAAGCTCCTGCTGCTCCTCAGCAGCCATTGGCAGCGCATCTACAACACCACAGACATCGGGGCTCCGGGCTTTCCCTGACGAACAGGGCTTCGACGTTTACCACCACCTGCGCCTGGGAGTCCACTCCAAAAAAACCTGAAAAATCACAAACGTCGGACGATTGCTCCCACACCGAAAGTGCCAGCCAGTCAAGCTCTTGCTGCTCCTCACCGGCCATTGGCAGCGCATCTACAGCACCACAGACATCGGGGCTCCGGGCTTTCCCTGACGAACAGGGCTTCGACGTTTACCACCACCTGCACCTGGGCGCCCATTGGAAAAAAACCCAAGAAAAATCACGAACGTGGGACGATTGCTCCCACACCGAAAGTGCCAGCCAGTCAAGCTCCTGCTGCTCCTCACCGGCCATTGGCAGCGCATCTACAGCACCACTGACATCGGGGCTCCGGGCTTTCCCTGACAAAAAGGGCTTCGACTTTTACCACCAGCTGCACCTGGGCGCCCACTCCAAAAAAACCCCGAAAAATCACGAACGTCGGACGATTGCTCCCACACAAAAAGTGCCAGCCAGTCAAGCTCTTGCTGCTCCTCACCGGCCATTGGCAGCGCATCTACAGCACCACAGACATCGGGGCTCCGGGCTTTCCCTGACGAACAGGGCTTCGACCTTTACCACCACCTGCACCTCTGCCCCCATTGGAAAAAAACCCAAGAAAAATCACGAACGTTGGACGATTGCTCCCACACCGAAAGTGCCAGCCAGTCAAGCTCTTGCTGCTCATCACCGGCCATTGGCAGCGCATCTACAGCACCACAGACATCGGGGCTCCGGGCTTTCCCTAACGAACAGGGCTTCGACGTTTACCACCAGCTGCACCTGGGGGGCCAACAGAAAAAAGCCCCGAAAAATCACGAACGTCGGACGATTGCTCCCACACAAAATGTGCCAGCCAGTCAAGCTCCTGCTGCTCCTCACCGGCCATTGGCAGCGCATCTACAGCACCACAGACATCGGGGCTCCAGGCTTTCCCTGATGAACAGGGCTTCGATATTTACCACCAGCTGCACCTGGGGGCCCCACTGAAATAATCCCCGAAAAAGCATGAACGTCGGACGATTGCTCCCACACCGAAAGTGCCAGCCAGTCAAGCTCTTTCTGCTCCTCCCCGGCCATTGGCAGCGCATCTACAGCACCACAGACGTCGGGGCTCGAGGCTTTCCATGACGAACAGGGCTTCGACGTTTACCACCAGCTGCACCTGGGCGCCCACTCCAAAAAAACCGAAAAATCACGAACGTCGGACGATTGCTCCCACTCCGAAAGTGCAAGCCAGTCAAGCTCCTGCTGCTCCTCCCCAGTCGTTGGCAGCGCATCTACAGCACCACAGACATCGGGGCTCCGGGCTTTCCCTGACGAACAGGGCTTCGACGTTTACCACCAGCTGCACCTGGTCGCCCACTCCAAAAAAACCCGAAAAATCACGAACGTCTGACGATTGCTCCCACACAAAAAGTGCCAGCCAGTCAAGCTCCTGCTGCTCCTCACCGGGCATTGGCAGCGCATCTACAGCACCACAGACATCAGGGCTCCGGGCTTTCCCTGACGAACAGGGCTTCGACGTTTACCACCACCTGCACCTGGGCGCCCACTCCAAAAAAAACCCGAAAAAACACGAACGTAGGACGATTGCTCCCACACAAAAAGTTCCAGCCAGTCAAGCTCTTGCTGCTCCGCCCCGGCCATTGGCAGCGCATCTACAGCACCACAGACATCGGGGCTCCGGGCTTTCCCTCACGAACAGGGCTTCGACGTTTATCACCAGCTGCACCTGGGGGGCCCACTGAAAAAAACCCCGAAAAATCACGAACGTCGGACGATTGCTCCCACACCGAAATTGCCAGCCAGTCAAGCTCTTGCTGCTCCTCCCCGGCCATTGGCAGCGCATCTACAGCACCACAGACATCGGGGCTCCGGGCTTTCCCTGATGAACAGGGCTTCGACGTTTACCACCACCTGCACCTGGGTGCCCATTGGAAAAAAACCCGAAAATCATGAACGTTGGACGATTGCTCCCACACCGAAAGTGCCAGCCAGTCAAGCTCTTGCTGCTCCTCACCGGCCATTGGCAGCGCATCTACAGCACCACAGACATCGGGGCTCCGGGCTTTCCCTGACGAACAGGGCTTCGACGTTTACCACCACCTGCACCTGGTCGCCCACTCCAAAAAAACCCGAAAATCACGAACGTCAAACGATTGCTCCCACACAAAAAGTGCCAGCCAGTCAAGCTCTTGCTGCTCCTCACCGGCCATTGGCAGCGCATCTACAGCACCACAGACATCGGGGCTCCGGGCTTTCCCTGACGAACAGGGCTTCGACTTTTACCACCAGCTGCACCTGGGCGCCCACTCCAAAAAAACCCCGAAAAATCACGAACATCGGACGATTGCTCCCACACAAAAAGTGCCAGCCAGTCAAGCTCCTGCTGCTCCTCACCAGCCATTGGCAGCGCATCTACAGCACCACAGACATCGGGGCTCCGGGCTTTCCCTGACGAACAGGGCTTCGACGTTTACCACCACCTGCACCTCTGCCCCCATTGGAAAAAAACCAAGAAAAATCACGAACGTCGGACGATTGCTCCCACACAAAAAGTGCCAGCCAGTCAATCTCCTGCTGCTCCTCACCGGCCATTGGCAGCGCATCTACAGCACCACTGACATTGGGGCTCCGAGCTTCCCCTGACGAACAGGGCTTCGAAGTTTACCACCTGCTGCACCTGGGCGCCCACTGGAAAAATCCCCGAAAAATCACGAACGTCGGACGATTGCTCCCACACCGTAAGTGCCAGCCAGTCAAGCTCCTGCTGCTCCTCCCCGGCCATTGGCAGCGCATCTACAGCACCACAGACATCGGGGCTCCGGGCTTTCCCTGACGAACAGGGCTTCGACGTTTATCACCAGCCGCACCTGGGGGGCCCACTGAAAAAAACCCCGAAAAATCACGAACGTCGGACGATTGCTCCCACACAAAAAGTGCCAGCCAGTCAAGCTCTTGCTGCTCCTCCCCGGCCATTGGCAGCGCATCTACAGCACCACAGACATCGGGGCTCTGGGCTTTCCCTGACGAACAGGGCTTCGACGTTTACCACCACCTGCACCTGGGCGCCCATTGGAATAAAACCCAAGAAAAATCACGAACGTTGGACGATTGCTCCCACACCGAAAGTGCCAGCAACTCAAGCTCTTGCTGCTCATCACCGGCCATTGGCAGCGCATCTACAGCACCACAGACATCGGGGCTCCGGGCTTTCCCTGACGAACAGGCCTTCGACCTTTACCACCACCTGCACCTGGGGGGCCCACTGAAAAAAACCCCGAAAAAGCATGAACGTCAGACGATTGCTCCCACACCGAAAGTGCCAGCCAGTCAAGCTCTTGCTGCTCCTCACCGGCCATTGGCAGCGCATCTACAGCACCACAGACATCGGGGCTCCGGGCTTTCCCTGACGAACAGGGCTTCGACCTTTACCACCAGCTGCACCTGGGGGCCCCACTGAAAAAAACCCCGAAAAAGCATGAACGTCGGACTATTGCTCCCACACCGAAAGTGCCAGCCAGTCAAGCTCTTGCTGCTCCTCACCGGCCATTGGCATCGCATCAACAGCACCACAGACATCGGGGCTACGGGCTTTCCCTGACGAACAGGGCTTCGATGTTTACCACCAGCTGCACCTGGGCACCCACTGGAAAAAAACCCCGAAAAATCACGAACGTTGGACGATTGCTCCCACACCGAAAGTGTCATCCAGTCAAGCTCTTCCTGCTCCTCACCGGCCATTGGCAGCGCATCTACAGCACCACAGATATCAGGGCTCCGGTCTTTCCCTGACGAATAGGGCTTCGACGTTTACCACCAGCTGCGCCTGGGTGCCCACTTAAAAAATCCCAAAAAATCACGAACGTCGGACGATTGCTCCCACACCGAAAGTGTCATCCAGTCAAGCTCTTGCTGCTCCTCACCGGCCATTGGCAGCGCATCTACAGCACCATGACATCGGGGCTCCGGGCTTTCCCTGACGAACAGGGCTTTGACGTTTACCACCAGCTGCACCTGGGCACGCACTAAAAAAAAAAAGCAAAAAATCACGAACGTCGGACGATTGCTCCCACACCGAAAGTGCCAGCCACACAAGCTCTTCCTGCTCCTCACCGGCCATTGGCAGCGCATCTACAGCACCACAGACATCGGGGCTCCGGGCTTTCCCTGACGAACAGGGCTTCGACGTTTACCACCACCTGCACCTGGGCGCCCATTGGAAAAAAACCCAAGAAAAATCACGAACGTCGGGCGATTGCTCCCACACCAAAGGTGCCAGCAACTCAAGCTCTTGCTGCTCATCACCGGCCATTGGCAGCCCATCTACAGCACCACAGACGTCGGGGCTCCGGGCTTTCCCTGACGAACAGGGCTTTGACATTTACCACCAGCTGCACCTGGGGTCCCACTGGAAAAAAACGCAAAAAATCATGAACGTCGGACGATTGCTCCCACACCGAAAGTGCCAGCCAGTCAAGCTCCTGCTGCTCCTCCCCGGCCATTGGCAGCGCATCTACAGCACCACAGACATCGGGGCTCCGGGCTTTCCCTGACGAACAGGGCTTCGACGTTTACCACCAGCTGCACCTGGGCGCCCACTCCAAAAAAAAACCCGAAAAAACACGAACGTAGGACGATTGCTCCCACACAAAAATTTACAGCGAGTCAAGCTCTTGCTGCTCCTCCCCGGCCACTGGCAGCGCATCTACAGCACCACAGACATCGGGGCTCCGGGCTTTCCCTGACGAACAGGGCTTCGACGTTTATCACCAGCCGCACCTGGGGGGCCCACTGAAAAAAACCCCGAAAAATCACGAACGTCGGACGATTGCTCCCACACAAAAAGTGCCAGCCAGTCACGCTCTTGCTGCTCCTCACCGGCCATTGGCAGCGCATCTACAGCACCACAGACATCGGGGCTCCGGGCTTTCCCTGACGAACAGGGCTTCGACGTTTACCACCACCTGCACCTGGGCGCCCATTGGAATAAAACCCAAGAAAAATCACGAACGTTGGACGATTGCTCCCACACCGAAAGTGCCAGCCAGTCAAGCTCTTGCTGCTCCTCACCGGCCATTGGCAGCGCATCTACAGCACCACAGACATCGGGGCTCCGGGCTTTCCCTGACGAACAGGGCTTCGACCTTTACCACCACCTGCACCTGGGGGGCCCACTGAAAAAAACCCCGAAAAAGCATGAACGTCAGACGATTGCTCCCACACCGAAAGTGCCAGCCAGTCAAGCTCTTGCTGCTCCTCACCGGCCATTGGCAGCGCATCTACAGCACCACAGACATCGGGGCTCCGGGCTTTCCCTGACGAACAGGGCTTTGACGTTTACCACCAGCTGCACCTGAGGGGCCCACTTAAAAAAACTCCGAAAAATCATGAACGTCGGACGATTGCTCCGACACCGAAAGTGCCAGCCAGTCAAGCTCTTGCTGCTCCTCACCGGCCATTGGCAGTGCATCTACAGCACCACAGACATCGGGGCTCCGGGCTTTCCCTGATGAACAGGGCTTCCACGTTTACCACCAGCTGCACCTGGGCACCCACTCCAAAAAAAACCCGAAAAATCACGAACGTCGGACGATTGCTCCCACACCAAAAGTGCCAGCCAGTCAAGCTCCTGCTGTTCCTCAGCGGCCATTGGCAGCGCATCTACAGCACCACAGACATCGGGGCTATGGGCTTTCCCTGACGAACAGGGCTTCGACGTTTACCACCAGCTGCACCTGGTCGCCCACTCCAGAAAAACCCTAAAAATTACGAACGTCGGACGATTGCTCCCACACAAAAAGTGCCAGCCAGTCAAGCTCCTGCTGCTCCTCACCGGCCATTGGCAGCGCATCTACAGCACCACAGACATCGGGGCTCCGGGCATTCCCTGACGAACAGGGCTTCGACGTTTACCACCAGCTGCACCTTGTCACGCACTAAAAAAAAAACGCAAAAAATCACGAACGTCGGACGATTGCTCCCACACCGAAAGTGCCAGCCAGTCAAGCTCTTGCTGCTCCTCATGGCCATTGGCAGCGCATCTACAGCACCACAGACATCGGGGCTCCGGGCTTTCCCTGACGAACAGGGCTTCGATGTTTACCACCACCTGCACCTGGGCGCCCATTGGAAAAAAACCCAAGAAAAATCACGAACGTTGGACGATTGCTCCCACACCGAAAGTGCCAGCCAGTCAAGCTCTTGCTGCTCCTCACCGGCCATTGGCAGCGCATCTACAGCACCACAGACATCGGGGCTCCGGGCTTTCCCTGACGAACAGGGCTTCGACGTTTATCACCAGCCGCACCTGGGGGGCCCACTGAAAAAAACCCCGAAAAATCACGAACGTCGGACGATTGCTCCCACACAAAAAGTGCCAGCCAGTCAAGCTCTTGCTGCTCCTCACCGGCCATTGGCAGCGCATCTACAGCACCACAGACATCGGGGCTCTGGGCTTTCCCTGACAAACAGGGCTTCGACGTTTACCACCACCTGCACCTGGGCGCCCATTGCAATAAAACCCAAGAAAAATCACGAACGTTGGACGATTGCTCCCACACCGAAAGTGCCAGCCAGTCAAGCTTCTGCTGCTCCTCCCCGGCCATTGGCAGCGCATCTACAGCACCACAGACATCGGGGCTCCGGGCTTTCCCTGACGAACAGGGCTTCGACCTTTACCACCACCTGCACCTGGGGGGCCCACTGAAAAAAACCCTGAAAAAGCATGAACGTCAGACGATTGCTCCCACACCGAAAGTGCCAGCCAGTCAAGCTCTTGCTGCTCCTCACCGGCCATTGGCAGCGCATCTACAGCACCACAGACATCGGGGCTCCGGGCTTTCCCTGACGAACAGGGCTTTGACGTTTACCACCAGCGGCACCTGAGGGGCCCACTTAAAAAAACTCCGAAAAATCATGAACGTCGGACGATTGCTCCGACACCGAAAGTGCCAGCCAGTCAAGCTCTTGCTGCTCCTCACCGGCCATTGGCAGTGCATCTACAGCACCACAGACATCGGGGCTCCGGGCTTTCCCTGATGAACAGGGCTTCCACGTTTACCACTAGCTGCACCTGGTCGCCCACTCCAAAAAAAACCCGAAAAATCACGAACGTCGGACGATTGCTCCCACACCAAAAGTGCCAGCCAGTCAAGCTCCTGTTGTTCCTCAGCGGCCATTGGCAGCGCATCTACAGCACCACAGACATCGGGGCTATGGGCTTTCCCTGACGAACAGGGCTTCGACGTTTACCACCAGCTGCACCTGGTCGCCCACTCCAGAAATACCCTAAAAATTACGATCGTCGGACGATTGCTCCCACACAAAAAGTGCCAGCCAGTCAAGCTCCTGCTGCTCCTCACCGGCCATTGGCAGCGCATCTACAGCACCACAGACATCGGGGCTCCGGGCATTCCCTGACGAACAGGGCTTCGACGTTTACCACCAGCTGCACCTTGTCACGCACTAAAAAAAAAACGCAAAAAATCACGAACGTCGGACGATTGCTCCCACACAAAATGTGCCAGCCAGTCAAGCTCCTGCTGCTCCTCACCGGCCATTGGCAGCGCATCTACAGCACCACAGACATCGGGGCTCCAGGCTTTCCCTGATGAACAGGGCTTCGATATTTACCACCAGCTGCACCTGGGGGCCCCACTGAAATAATCCCCGAAAAAGCATGAACGTCGGACGATTGCTCCCACACCGAAAGTGCCAGCCAGTCAAGCTCTTTCTGCTCCTCCCCGGCCATTGGCAGCGCATCTACAGCACCACAGACGTCGGGGCTCCAGGCTTTCCATGACGAACAGGGCTTCGACGTTTACCACCAGCTGCACCTGGGCGCCCACTCCAAAAAAACCGAAAAATCACGAACGTCGGACGATTGCTCCCACTCCGAAAGTGCAAGCCAGTCAAGCTCCTGCTGCTCCTCCCCAGTCGTTGGCAGCGCATCTACAGCACCACAGACATCGGGGCTCCGGGCTTTCCCTGACGAACAGGGCTTCGACGTTTACCACCAGCTGCACCTGGTGGCCCACTCCAAAAAAACCCGAAAAATCACGAACGTCTGACGATTGCTCCCACACAAAAAGTGCCAGCCAGTCAAGCTCCTGCTGCTCCTCACCGGGCATTGGCAGCGCATCTACAGCACCACAGACATCAGGGCTCCGGGCTTTCCCTGACGAACAGGGCTTCGACGTTTACCACCACCTGCACCTGGGCGCCCACTCCAAAAAAAACCCGAAAAAACACGAACGTAGGACGATTGCTCCCACACAAAAAGTTCCAGCCAGTCAAGCTCTTGCTGCTCCGCCCCGGCCATTGGCAGCGCATCTACAGCACCACAGACATCGGGGCTCCGGGCTTTCCCTCACGAACAGGGCTTCGACGTTTATCACCAGCTGCACCTGGGGGGCCCACTGAAAAAAACCCCGAAAAATCACGAACGTCGGACGATTGCTCCCACACCGAAATTGCCAGCCAGTCAAGCTCTTGCTGCTCCTCCCCGGCCATTGGCAGCGCATCTACAGCACCACAGACATCGGGGCTCCGGGCTTTCCCTGATGAACAGGGCTTCGACGTTTACCACCACCTGCACCTGGGTGCCCATTGGAAAAAAACCCGAAAATCATGAACGTTGGACGATTGCTCCCACACCGAAAGTGCCAGCCAGTCAAGCTCTTGCTGCTCCTCACCGGCCATTGGCAGCGCATCTACAGCACCACAGACATCGGGGCTCCGGGCTTTCCCTGACGAACAGGGCTTCGACGTTTACCACCACCTGCACCTGGTCGCCCACTCCAAAAAAACCCGAAAATCACGAACGTCAAACGATTGCTCCCACACAAAAAGTGCCAGCCAGTCAAGCTCTTGCTGCTCCTCACCGGCCATTGGCAGCGCATCTACAGCACCACAGACATCGGGGCTCCGGGCTTTCCCTGACGAACAGGGCTTCGACTTTTACCACCAGCTGCACCTGGGCGCCCACTCCAAAAAAACCCCGAAAAATCACGAACATCGGACGATTGCTCCCACACAAAAAGTGCCAGCCAGTCAAGCTCCTGCTGCTCCTCACCAGCCATTGGCAGCGCATCTACAGCACCACAGACATCGGGGCTCCGGGCTTTCCCTGACGAACAGGGCTTCGACGTTTACCACCACCTGCACCTCTGCCCCCATTGGAAAAAAACCAAGAAAAATCACGAACGTCGGACGATTGCTCCCACACAAAAAGTGCCAGCCAGTCAATCTCCTGCTGCTCCTCACCGGCCATTGGCAGCGCATCTACAGCACCACTGACATTGGGGCTCCGAGCTTCCCCTGACGAACAGGGCTTCGACGTTTACCACCTGCTGCACCTGGGCGCCCACTGGAAAAATCCCCGAAAAATCACGAACGTCGGACGATTGCTCCCACACCGTAAGTGCCAGCCAGTCAAGCTCCTGCTGCTCCTCCCCGGCCATTGGCAGCGCATCTACAGCACCACAGACATCGGGGCTCCGGGCTTTCCCTGACGAACAGGGCTTCGACGTTTATCACCAGCCGCACCTGGGGGGCCCACTGAAAAAAACCCCGAAAAATCACGAACGTCGGACGATTGCTCCCACACAAAAAGTGCCAGCCAGTCAAGCTCTTGCTGCTCCTCCCCGGCCATTGGCAGCGCATCTACAGCACCACAGACATCGGGGCTCTGGGCTTTCCCTGACGAACAGGGCTTCGACGTTTACCACCACCTGCACCTGGGCGCCCATTGGAATAAAACCCAAGAAAAATCACGAACGTTGGACGATTGCTCCCACACCGAAAGTGCCAGCAACTCAAGCTCTTGCTGCTCATCACCGGCCATTGGCAGCGCATCTACAGCACCACAGACATCGGGGCTCCGGGCTTTCCCTGACGAACAGGCCTTCGACCTTTACCACCACCTGCACCTGGGGGGCCCACTGAAAAAAACCCCGAAAAAGCATGAACGTCAGACGATTGCTCCCACACCGAAAGTGCCAGCCAGTCAAGCTCTTGCTGCTCCTCACCGGCCATTGGCAGCGCATCTACAGCACCACAGACATCGGGGCTCCGGGCTTTCCCTGACGAACAGGGCTTCGACCTTTACCACCAGCTGCACCTGGGGGCCCCACTGAAAAAAACCCCGAAAAAGCATGAACGTCGGACTATTGCTCCCACACCGAAAGTGCCAGCCAGTCAAGCTCTTGCTGCTCCTCACCGGCCATTGGCATCGCATCAACAGCACCACAGACATCGGGGCTACGGGCTTTCCCTGACGAACAGGGCTTCGATGTTTACCACCAGCTGCACCTGGGCACCCACTGGAAAAAAACCCCGAAAAATCACGAACGTTGGACGATTGCTCCCACACCGAAAGTGTCATCCAGTCAAGCTCTTCCTGCTCCTCACCGGCCATTGGCAGCGCATCTACAGCACCACAGATATCAGGGCTCCGGTCTTTCCCTGACGAATAGGGCTTCGACGTTTACCACCAGCTGCGCCTGGGTGCCCACTTAAAAAATCCCAAAAAATCACGAACGTCGGACGATTGCTCCCACACCGAAAGTGTCATCCAGTCAAGCTCTTGCTGCTCCTCACCGGCCATTGGCAGCGCATCTACAGCACCATGACATCGGGGCTCCGGGCTTTCCCTGACGAACAGGGCTTTGACGTTTACCACCAGCTGCACCTGGGCACGCACTAAAAAAAAAAAGCAAAAAATCACGAACGTCGGACGATTGCTCCCACACCGAAAGTGCCAGCCACACAAGCTCTTCCTGCTCCTCACCGGCCATTGGCAGCGCATCTACAGCACCACAGACATCGGGGCTCCGGGCTTTCCCTGACGAACAGGGCTTCGACGTTTACCACCACCTGCACCTGGGCGCCCATTGGAAAAAAACCCAAGAAAAATCACGAACGTCGGGCGATTGCTCCCACACCAAAGGTGCCAGCAACTCAAGCTCTTGCTGCTCATCACCGGCCATTGGCAGCCCATCTACAGCACCACAGACGTCGGGGCTCCGGGCTTTCCCTGACGAACAGGGCTTTGACATTTACCACCAGCTGCACCTGGGGTCCCACTGGAAAAAAACGCAAAAAATCATGAACGTCGGACGATTGCTCCCACACCGAAAGTGCCAGCCAGTCAAGCTCCTGCTGCTCCTCCCCGGCCATTGGCAGCGCATCTACAGCACCACAGACATCGGGGCTCCGGGCTTTCCCTGACGAACAGGGCTTCGACGTTTACCACCAGCTGCACCTGGGCGCCCACTCCAAAAAAAAACCCGAAAAAACACGAACGTAGGACGATTG
Source organism: Chlamydotis macqueenii (assembly GCF_036417535.1). Taxonomy (NCBI): domain Eukaryota; kingdom Metazoa; phylum Chordata; class Aves; order Otidiformes; family Otididae; genus Chlamydotis; species Chlamydotis macqueenii. The sequence goes on along the minus strand of NC_141592.1, from coordinate 24,036,545 downwards.
CTCCCACACAAAAATTTACAGCGAGTCAAGCTCTTGCTGCTCCTCCCCGGCCACTGGCAGCGCATCTACAGCACCACAGACATCGGGGCTCCGGGCTTTCCCTGACGAACAGGGCTTCGACGTTTATCACCAGCCGCACCTGGGGGGCCCACTGAAAAAAACCCCGAAAAATCACGAACGTCGGACGATTGCTCCCACACAAAAAGTGCCAGCCAGTCACGCTCTTGCTGCTCCTCACCGGCCATTGGCAGCGCATCTACAGCACCACAGACATCGGGGCTCTGGGCTTTCCCTGACGAACAGGGCTTCGACGTTTACCACCACCTGCACCTGGGCGCCCATTGGAATAAAACCCAAGAAAAATCACGAACGTTGGACGATTGCTCCCACACCGAAAGTGCCAGCCAGTCAAGCTCTTGCTGCTCCTCACCGGCCATTGGCAGCGCATCTACAGCACCACAGACATCGGGGCTCCGGGCTTTCCCTGACGAACAGGGCTTCGACCTTTACCACCACCTGCACCTGGGGGGCCCACTGAAAAAAACCCCGAAAAAGCATGAACGTCAGACGATTGCTCCCACACCGAAAGTGCCAGCCAGTCAAGCTCTTGCTGCTCCTCACCGGCCATTGGCAGCGCATCTACAGCACCACAGACATCGGGGCTCCGGGCTTTCCCTGACGAACAGGGCTTTGACGTTTACCACCAGCTGCACCTGAGGGGCCCACTTAAAAAAACTCCGAAAAATCATGAACGTCGGACGATTGCTCCGACACCGAAAGTGCCAGCCAGTCAAGCTCTTGCTGCTCCTCACCGGCCATTGGCAGTGCATCTACAGCACCACAGACATCGGGGCTCCGGGCTTTCCCTGATGAACAGGGCTTCCACGTTTACCACCAGCTGCACCTGGGCACCCACTCCAAAAAAAACCCGAAAAATCACGAACGGCGGACGATTGCTCCCACACCAAAAGTGCCAGCCAGTCAAGCTCCTGCTGTTCCTCAGCGGCCATTGGCAGCGCATCTACAGCACCACAGACATCGGGGCTATGGGCTTTCCCTGACGAACAGGGCTTCGACGTTTACCACCAGCTGCACCTGGTCGCCCACTCCAGAAAAACCCTAAAAATTACGAACGTCGGACGATTGCTCCCACACAAAAAGTGCCAGCCAGTCAAGCTCCTGCTGCTCCTCACCGGCCATTGGCAGCGCACCTACAGCACCACAGACATCGGGGCTCCGGGCATTCCCTGACGAACAGGGCTTCGACGTTTACCACCAGCTGCACCTTGTCACGCACTAAAAAAAAAACGCAAAAAATCACGAACGTCGGACGATTGCTCACACACCGAAAGTGCCAGCCAGTCAAGCTCTTGCTGCTCCTCATGGCCATTGGCAGCGCATCTACAGCACCACAGACATCGGGGCTCCGGGCTTTCCCTGACGAACAGGGCTTCGATGTTTACCACCACCTGCACCTGGGCGCCCATTGGAAAAAAACCCAAGAAAAATCACGAACGTTGGACGATTGCTCCCACACCGAAAGTGCCAGCCAGTCAAGCTCTTGCTGCTCCTCACCGGCCATTGGCAGCGCATCTACAGCACCACAGACATCGGGGCTCCGGGCTTTCCCTGACGAACAGGGCTTCGACGTTTATCACCAGCCGCACCTGGGGGGCCCACTGAAAAAAACCCCGAAAAATCACGAACGTCGGACGATTGCTCCCACACAAAAAGTGCCAGCCAGTCAAGCTCTTGCTGCTCCTCACCGGCCATTGGCAGCGCATCTACAGCACCACAGACATCGGGGCTCTGGGCTTTCCCTGACAAACAGGGCTTCGACGTTTACCACCACCTGCACCTGGGCGCCCATTGCAATAAAACCCAAGAAAAATCACGAACGTTGGACGATTGCTCCCACACCGAAAGTGCCAGCCAGTCAAGCTTCTGCTGCTCCTCCCCGGCCATTGGCAGCGCATCTACAGCACCACAGACATCGGGGCTCCGGGCTTTCCCTGACGAACAGGGCTTCGACCTTTACCACCACCTGCACCTGGGGGGCCCACTGAAAAAAACCCTGAAAAAGCATGAACGTCAGACGATTGCTCCCACACCGAAAGTGCCAGCCAGTCAAGCTCTTGCTGCTCCTCACCGGCCATTGGCAGCGCATCTACAGCACCACAGACATCGGGGCTCCGGGCTTTCCCTGACGAACAGGGCTTTGACGTTTACCACCAGCGGCACCTGAGGGGCCCACTTAAAAAAACTCCGAAAAATCATGAACGTCGGACGATTGCTCCGACACCGAAAGTGCCAGCCAGTCAAGCTCTTGCTGCTCCTCACCGGCCATTGGCAGTGCATCTACAGCACCACAGACATCGGGGCTCCGGGCTTTCCCTGATGAACAGGGCTTCCACGTTTACCACTAGCTGCACCTGGTCGCCCACTCCAAAAAAAACCCGAAAAATCACGAACGTCGGACGATTGCTCCCACACCAAAAGTGCCAGCCAGTCAAGCTCCTGTTGTTCCTCAGCGGCCATTGGCAGCGCATCTACAGCACCACAGACATCGGGGCTATGGGCTTTCCCTGACGAACAGGGCTTCGACGTTTACCACCAGCTGCACCTGGTCGCCCACTCCAGAAATACCCTAAAAATTACGATCGTCGGACGATTGCTCCCACACAAAAAGTGCCAGCCAGTCAAGCTCCTGCTGCTCCTCACCGGCCATTGGCAGCGCATCTAAAGCACCACAGACATCGGGGCTCCGGGCATTCCCTGACGAACAGGGCTTCGACGTTTACCACCAGCTGCACCTTGTCACGCACTAAAAAAAAAACGCAAAAAATCACGAACGTCGGACGATTGCTCCCACATCGAAAGTGCCAGCCAGTCAAGCTCTTGCTGCTCCTCACCAGCCATTGGCAGCGCATCTACAGCACCACAGACATCGGGGCTCCGGGCTTTCCCTGACGAACAGGGCTTCGACGTTTACCACCACCTGCACCTGGGGGGCCCACTGAAAAAAACCCCGAAAAATCATGAACGTCGGACGATTGCTCCCACACCGAAAGTTCCAGCCAGTCAAGCTCTTGCTGCTCCTCACCGGCCATTGGCAGCGCATCTACAGCACCACAGACATCGGGGCTCCGGGCTTTCCCTGACGAACAGGGCTTCTACGTTTACCACCAGCTGCGCCTGTTCGCCCACTCCAAAAAAACCCGAAAAATCATGAACGTCGGACAATTGCTCCCACACCGAAAGTGCCAGCCAGTCAAGCTCCTGCTGCTCCTCACTGGCCATTGGCAGCGCATCTACAGCACCACAGACATCGGGGCTCCGGGCTTTCCCTGATGAACAGGGCTTCGATATTTACCACCAGCTGCACCTGGGGGCCCCACTGAAATAATCCCCGAAAAAGCATGAACGTCGGACGATTGCTCCCACACCGAAAGTGCCAGCCAGTCAAGCTCTTGCTGCTCCTCCCCGGCCATTGGCAGCGCATCTACAGCACCACAGACGTCGGGGCTCCAGGCTTTCCATGACGAACAGGGCTTCGACGTTTACCACCAGCTGCACCTGGGCGCCCACTCCAAAAAAACCGAAAAATCACGAACGTCGGACGATTGCTCCCACTCCGAAAGTGCAAGCCAGTCAAGCTCCTGCTGCTCCTCACCGGCCATTGGCAGCCCATCTACAGCACCACAGACATCGGGGCTCCGGGCTTTCCCTGACGAACAGGGCTTCGATGTTTACCACCTCCTGCACCTCGGCACCCATTGGAAAAAAACCCAAGAAAAATCATGAACGTTGGACGATTGCTCCCACACAAAAAGTGCCAGCCAGTCAAGCTCCTGCTGCTCCTCCCCGGCCATTGGCAGCGCATCTACAGCACCACAGACATCGGGGCTCCGGGCTTTCCCTGACGAACAGGGCTTCGACGTTTACCACCAGCTGCACCTGGGGGGCCCACTGAAAAAAACCCCGAAAAATCATGAACGTTGGACGATTGCACCCACACCGAACGTGCCAGCCAGTCAAGCTCTTGCTGCTCCTCACCGGCCATTGGCAGTGCATCTATAGCACCACAGACATCGGGGCTCCGGGCTTTCCCTGTCGAACAGGGCTTCGACGTTTACCACCAGCTGCGCCTGGGCGCCCACTCGAAAAAACCCAAAAAATCACGAACGTTGGACGATTGCTCCCACACCGAAAGTGCCAGCAACTCAAGCTCTTGCTGCTCCTCACTGGCCATTGGCAGCGCATCTACAGCACCACAGACACTGGGACTCCGGGCTTTCCCTGACGAACAGGGCTTCGACGTTTACCACCAGCTGCACCTGGTCGCCCACTTTAAAAAAACCCCGAAAAATCACGAACGTCGGACGATTGTTCCCACACCGAAAGTGCCAGCCAGTCAAGCTCTTGCTGCTCCTCCCCGGCCATTGGCAGCGCATCTACAGCACCACAGACGTCGGGGCTCCGGGCTTTCCATGACGAACAGGGCTTCGACGTTTACTACCAGCTGGACCTGGGCGCCCACTCCAAAAAAACCGAAAAATCACGAACGTCGGACGATTGCTCCCACTCCGAAAGTGCAAGCCAGTCAAGATCCTGCTGCTCCTCCCCGGTCGTTGGCAGCGCATCTACAGCACCACAGACATCGGGGCTCCGGGCTTTCCCTGACGAACAGGGCTTCGACGTTTACCACCAGCTGCACCTGGACGCCCACTCCAAAAAAACCCGAAAAATCACGAACGTCTGACGATTGCTCCCACACAAAAAGTGCCAGCCAGTCAAGCTCCTGCTGCTCCTCAGCGGCCATTGGCAGCGCATTTACAGCACCACAGACATCGGGGCTCCGGGCTTTCCCTGACGAACAGGGCTTCGACGTTTACCACCAGCTGCACCTGGGGGGCCCACTCCAAAAAAACCCTGAAAAATCACGAACATCGGACGATTGCTCCCACACCGAAAGTGCCAGCCAGTCAAGCTCTTGCTGCTCCTCACCGGCCATTGGCAGCGCATCTACAGCACCACAGACATCGTTGCTCCGGGCTTTCCCTGATGAACAGGACTTCGACGTTTACCACCAGCTGCACCTGGTCGCCCACTATAAAAAAAACCCGAAAAATCACGAACGTCAGACGATTGCTCCCACACCAAAAGTGCCAGCCAGTCAAGCTCTTGCTGCTCCTCACCGGCCATTGGCAGCCCATCTACAGCACCACAGACATCGGGGCTCCGGGCTTTCCCTGACGAACAGAGCTTCGATGTTTACCACCTCCCGCACCTCGGCACCCATTGGAAAAAAACCCAAGAAAAATCACGAACGTTGGACGATTGCTCCCACACCGAAAGTGCCAGCCAGTCAAGCTCCTGCTGCTCCTCAGCGGCCATTGGCAGCGCATCTACAGCACCACAGACATCGGGGCTCCGGGCTTTCCCTGACGAACAGGGCTTCGACGTTTACCACCAGCTGCACCTGGGGGGCCCACTCGAAAAAACCCGAAAAATCAAGAACGTCGGTCGATTGCTCCCACACAAAAAGTGCCAGCCAGTCAAGCTCCTGCTGCTCCTCACCGGCCATTGGCAGCGCATCTACAGCACCACAGACATCGGGGCTCCGGGCTTTCCCTGATGAACAGGGCTTCGACGTTTACCACCACCTGCACCTGGGCGCCCATTGGAAAAAAACCCAAGAAAAATCACGAACGTTGGACGATTGCTCCCACACCGAAAGTGCCAGCAACTCAAGCTCTTGCTGCTCCTCACCGGCCATTGGCAGCGCATCTACAGCACCACAGACACTGGGACTCCGGGCTTTCCCTGACGAACAGGGCTTCGACGTTTACCACCAGCTGCACCTGGTCGCCCACTTTAAAAAAAACCCGAAAAATCACGAACGTCGGACGATTGCACCCACACAAAAAGGGCCAGCCAGTCAAGCTCTTGCTGCTCCTCCCCGGCCATTGGCAGCGCATCTACAGCACCACAGACATCGGGGCTACAGGCTTTCCCTGACGAACAGGGCTTCGATATTTACCACCAGCTGCACCTGGTCGCCCACTAAAAAACAAATCGAAAAATCATGAACGTCGGACGATTGCTCCCACTCCGAAAGTGCAAAACAGTCAAGCTCCTGCTGCTCCTCCCCGGCCATTGGCAGCGCATCTACAGCACCACAGACGTCGGGGCTCCGGGCTTTCCCTGACGAACAGGGCTTCGACGTTTACCACCAGCTGCACCTGGGCGCCCACTCCAAAAAAACCCCGAAAAATCACGAAGATCGGACGATTGCTCCCACACCGAAAGTGCCAGCCAGTCAAGCTCTTGCTGCTCCTCCCCGGCCATTGGCAGCGCATCTACAGCACCACAGACATCGGGGCTCCGGGCTTTCCCTGACGAACAGGGCTTCGACGTTTACCACCAGCTGCACCTGGGGGCCCCACTGAAAAAAAACCCGAAAAATCACGAACGTCGGACGATTGCTCCCACACCGAAAGTGTCATCCAGTCAAGCTCTTCCTGCTCCTCACCGGCCATTGGCAGCGCATCTACAGCACCACAGACATCGGGGCTCCGGTCTTTCCCTGACGAACAGGGCTTCGACGTTTACCACCAGCTGCGCCTGGGTGCCCACTTAAAAAATCCCAAAAAATCACGAACGTCGGACGATTGCTCCCACACCGAAAGTGTCATCCAGTCAAGCTCTTGCTGCTCCTCACCGGCCATTGGCAGCGCATCTACAGCACCATGACATCGGGGCTCCGGGCTTTCCCTGACGAACAGGGCTTCGACGTTTACCACCAGCTGCACCTGGGCACACACTAAAAAAAAACGCAAAAAATCACGAACGTCGGGCGATTGCTCCCACACCAAAGGTGCCAGCAACTCAAGCTCTTGCTGCTCCTCACCGGCCATTGGCAGCGCATCTACAGCACCACAGACATCGGGGCTCCGGGCTTTCCCTGACGAACAGGACTTCGACGTTTACCACCAGCTGCACCTGGGGGGCCCACTGAAAAAAAACGCAAAAAATCACGAACGTCGGACCATTGCTCCCACACCGAAAGTGCCAGCAACTCAAGCTCTTGCTGCTCCTCACCGGCCATTGGCAGCGCATCTACAGCACCACAGACATCGGGGCTCCGGGCTTTCCCTGACGAACAGGGCTTCGACGTTTACCACCAGCTGCACCTGGGCACGCACTAAAAAAAAACGCAAAAAAATCACGAACGTCGGACGATTGCTCCCACACCGAAAGTGCCAGCCAGTCAAGCTCCTGCTGCTCCTCCCCGGCCACTGGCAGCGCATCTACAGCACCACAGACATCGGGGCTCCGGGCTTTCCCTGATGAACAGGGCTTCGACGTTTACCACCAGCTGCACCTGTGGGGCCCACTGAAAAAAACCCCGAAAAATCATGAACGTCGGACGATTGCTCCCACACCGAAATTGCCAGCTAGTCAAGCTCTTGCTGCTCCTCCCCGGCCATTGGCAGCGCATCTACAGCACCACAGACATCGGGGCTCCGGGCTTTCCCTGACGAACAGGGCTTCGACGCTTACCACCAGCTGCACCTGGGCGCCCACTGGAAAAAAACCCCGAAAAATCACGAACGTCGGACGATTGCTCCCACACTGAAAGTGCCAGCCAGTCAAGCTCTTGCTGCTCCTCCCCGGCCATTGGCAGCGCATGTACAGCACCACAGACATCGGGGCTATGGGCTTTCCCTGACGAACAGGGCTTCGACGTTTACCACCACCTGCACCTGGGGGGCCCACTGAAAAAAACCCGGAAAAATCACGACCGTCGGACGATTGCTCCCACACAAAAAGTTCCAGCCAGTCAAGCTCTTGCTGCTCCTCCCCGGCCATTGGCAGCGCATCTACAGCACCACAGACATCGGGGCTCCGGGCTCTCCCTGAGGAACAGGCCTTCGACGTTTACCACCAGCTGCACCTGGGCGCCCACTGAAAAAAAACCCCGAAAAATCACGAACGTCGGACGATTGCTCCCACACCGAAAGTGCCAGCCAGTCAAGCTCTTGCTGCTCCTCACCGGCCATTGCCAGCGCATCTACAGCACCACAGACATGGGGGCTTCGGGCTTTCCCTGACGCACAGGGCTTCGACGTTTACCACCACCTGCACCTCTGCCCCCATTGGAAAAAAACCCCGAAAAATCATGAACGTCGGACGATTGCTCCCACACCAAATGTGCCAGCCAGTCAAGCTCTTGCTGCTCCTCAGCGGCCATTGGCAGCCCATCTACAGCACCACAGACATCGGGGCTCCGGACTTTCCCTGACGAACAGGGCTTCGACGTTTACCACCAGCTGCACCTGGGCGCCCACTCCAGAAAAACCCGAAAAATCACGAACGTCGGACGATTGCTCCCACACCAAAAGTGCCAGCCAGTCAAGCTCCTGCTGCTCCTCACCGGCCATTGGCAGCGCATCTACAGCACCACAGACATCGAGGCTCCGGGCTTTCCCTGACGAACAGGGCTTGAACGTTTACCACCAGCTGCACCTGGGGGGCCCACTGAAAGAAACCCCGAAAAATCACGAACGTCGGACGATTGCTCCCACACCGAAAGTGCCAGCCAGTCAAGCTCTTGCTGCTCCTCCCCGGCCATTGGCAGCGCATCTACAGCACCACAGACATCGGGGCTCCGGGCTTTCCCTGACGAACAGGGGTTTGACGTTTACCACCAGCTGCACCTGGGCGCCCATTGGAAAAAAACCCAAGAAAAAACACAAACTTTGGACGATTGCTCCCACACCAAAAGTGCCAGCAACTCAAGCTCTTGCTGCTCATCACCGGCCATTGGCAGCCCATCTACAGCACCACAGACGTCGGGGCTCCGGGCTTACCCTGACGAACAGGGCTTCGACGTTTACCACCACCTGCACCTGGGGGGCCCACTGAAAAAAACCCCGAAAAATCATGAACGTCGGACGATTGCTCCCACACCGAAAGTGCCAGCCAGTCAAGCTTCTGCTGCTCCTCACCGGCCATTGGCAGCGCATCTACAGCACCACAGACATCGGGGCTCCGGGCTTTCCCTGATGAACAGGACTTCGACGTTTACCACCAGCTGCACCTGGTCGCCCACTATAAAAAAAACCCGAAAAATCACGAACGTCAGACGATTGCTCCCACACCAAAAGTGCCAGCCAGTCAAGCTCTTGCTGCTCCTCACCGGCCATTGGCAGCCCATCTACAGCACCACAGACATCGGGGCTCCGGGCTTTCCCTGACGAACAGAGCTTCGATGTTTACCACCTCCCGCACCTCGGCACCCATTGGAAAAAAACCCAAGAAAAATCACGAACGTTGGACGATTGCTCCCACACCGAAAGTGCCAGCCAGTCAAGCTCCTGCTGCTCCTCAGCGGCCATTGGCAGCGCATCTACAGCACCACAGACATCGGGGCTCCGGGCTTTCCCTGACGAACAGGGCTTCGACGTTTACCACCAGCTGCACCTGGGGGGCCCACTCGAAAAAACCCGAAAAATCAAGAACGTCGGTCGATTGCTCCCACACAAAAAGTGCCAGCCAGTCAAGCTCTTGCTGCTCCTCACCGGCCATTGGCAGCGCATCTACAGCACCACAGACACTGGGACTCCGGGCTTTCCCTGACGAACAGGGCTTCGACGTTTACCACCAGCTGCACCTGGTCGCCCACTTTAAAAAAAACCCGAAAAATCACGAACGTCGGACGATTGCACCCACACAAAAAGGGCCAGCCAGTCAAGCTCTTGCTGCTCCTCCCCGGCCATTGGCAGCGCATCTACAGCACCACAGACATCGGGGCTACAGGCTTTCCCTGACGAACAGGGCTTCGATATTTACCACCAGCTGCACCTGGTCGCCCACTAAAAAACAAATCGAAAAATCATGAACGTCGGACGATTGCTCCCACTCCGAAAGTGCAAAACAGTCAAGCTCCTGCTGCTCCTCCCCGGCCATTGGCAGCGCATCTACAGCACCACAGACGTCGGGGCTCCGGGCTTTCCCTGACGAACAGGGCTTCGACGTTTACCACCAGCTGCACCTGGGCGCCCACTCCAAAAAAACCCCGAAAAATCACGAAGATCGGACGATTGCTCCCACACCGAAAGTGCCAGCCAGTCAAGCTCTTGCTGCTCCTCCCCGGCCATTGGCAGCGCATCTACAGCACCACAGACATCGGGGCTCCGGGCTTTCCCTGACGAACAGGGCTTCGACGTTTACCACCAGCTGCACCTGGGGGCCCCACTGAAAAAAACCCCGAAAAATCACGAACGTCGGACGATTGCTCCCACACCGAAAGTGTCATCCAGTCAAGCTCTTCCTGCTCCTCACCGGCCATTGGCAGCGCATCTACAGCACCACAGACATCGGGGCTCCGGTCTTTCCCTGACGAACAGGGCTTCGACGTTTACCACCAGCTGCGCCTGGGTGCCCACTTAAAAAATCCCAAAAAATCACGAACGTCGGACGATTGCTCCCACACCGAAAGTGTCATCCAGTCAAGCTCTTGCTGCTCCTCACCGGCCATTGGCAGCGCATCTACAGCACCATGACATCGGGGCTCCGGGCTTTCCCTGACGAACAGGGCTTCGACGTTTACCACCAGCTGCACCTGGGCACACACTAAAAAAAAACGCAAAAAATCACGAACGTCGGGCGATTGCTCCCACACCAAAGGTGCCAGCAACTCAAGCTCTTGCTGCTCCTCACCGGCCATTGGCAGCGCATCTACAGCACCACAGACATCGGGGCTCCGGGCTTTCCCTGACGAACAGGACTTCGACGTTTACCACCAGCTGCACCTGGGGGGCCCACTGAAAAAAAACGCAAAAAATCACGAACGTCGGACCATTGCTCCCACACCGAAAGTGCCAGCAACTCAAGCTCTTGCTGCTCCTCACCGGCCATTGGCAGCGCATCTACAGCACCACAGACATCGGGGCTCCGGGCTTTCCCTGACGAACAGGGCTTCGACGTTTACCACCAGCTGCACCTGGGCACGCACTAAAAAAAAACGCAAAAAAATCACGAACGTCGGACGATTGCTCCCACACCGAAAGTGCCAGCCAGTCAAGCTCCTGCTGCTCCTCCCCGGCCACTGGCAGCGCATCTACAGCACCACAGACATCGGGGCTCCGGGCTTTCCCTGATGAACAGGGCTTCGACGTTTACCACCAGCTGCACCTGTGGGGCCCACTGAAAAAAACCCCGAAAAATCATGAACGTCGGACGATTGCTCCCACACCGAAATTGCCAGCTAGTCAAGCTCTTGCTGCTCCTCCCCGGCCATTGGCAGCGCATCTACAGCACCACAGACATCGGGGCTCCGGGCTTTCCCTGACGAACAGGGCTTCGACGCTTACCACCAGCTGCACCTGGGCGCCCACTGGAAAAAAACCCCGAAAAATCACGAACGTCGGACGATTGCTCCCACACTGAAAGTGCCAGCCAGTCAAGCTCTTGCTGCTCCTCCCCGGCCATTGGCAGCGCATGTACAGCACCACAGACATCGGGGCTATGGGCTTTCCCTGACGAACAGGGCTTCGACGTTTACCACCACCTGCACCTGGGGGGCCCACTGAAAAAAACCCGGAAAAATCACGACCGTCGGACGATTGCTCCCACACAAAAAGTTCCAGCCAGTCAAGCTCTTGCTGCTCCTCCCCGGCCATTGGCAGCGCATCTACAGCACCACAGACATCGGGGCTCCGGGCTCTCCCTGAGGAACAGGCCTTCGACGTTTACCACCAGCTGCACCTGGGCGCCCACTGAAAAAAAACCCCGAAAAATCACGAACGTCGGACGATTGCTCCCACACCGAAAGTGCCAGCCAGTCAAGCTCTTGCTGCTCCTCACCGGCCATTGCCAGCGCATCTACAGCACCACAGACATGGGGGCTTCGGGCTTTCCCTGACGCACAGGGCTTCGACGTTTACCACCACCTGCACCTCTGCCCCCATTGGAAAAAAACCCCGAAAAATCATGAACGTCGGACGATTGCTCCCACACCAAATGTGCCAGCCAGTCAAGCTCTTGCTGCTCCTCAGCGGCCATTGGCAGCCCATCTACAGCACCACAGACATCGGGGCTCCGGACTTTCCCTGACGAACAGGGCTTCGACGTTTACCACCAGCTGCACCTGGGCGCCCACTCCAGAAAATCCCGAAAAATCACGAACGTCGGACGATTGCTCCCACACCAAAAGTGCCAGCCAGTCAAGCTCCTGCTGCTCCTCACCGGCCATTGGCAGCGCATCTACAGCACCACAGACATCGAGGCTCCGGGCTTTCCCTGACGAACAGGGCTTGAACGTTTACCACCAGCTGCACCTGGGGGGCCCACTGAAAGAAACCCCGAAAAATCACGAACGTCGGACGATTCCTCCCACACCGAAAGTGCCAGCCAGTCAAGCTCTTGCTGCTCCTCCCCGGCCATTGGCAGCGCATCTACAGCACCACAGACATCGGGGCTCCGGGCTTTCCCTGACGAACAGGGGTTTGACGTTTACCACCAGCTGCACCTGGGCGCCCATTGGAAAAAAACCCAAGAAAAAACACAAACTTTGGACGATTGCTCCCACACCAAAAGTGCCAGCAACTCAAGCTCTTGCTGCTCATCACCGGCCATTGGCAGCCCATCTACAGCACCACAGACGTCGGGGCTCCGGGCTTACCCTGACGAACAGGGCTTCGACGTTTACCACCACCTGCACCTGGGGGGCCCACTGAAAAAAACCCCGAAAAATCATGAACGTCGGACGATTGCTCCCACACCGAAAGTGCCAGCCAGTCAAGCTTCTGCTGCTCCTCACCGGCCATTGGCAGCGCATCTACAGCACCACAGACATCGGGGCTCCGGGCTTTCCCTGACGAACAGGGCTTCGACGTTTACCACCAGCTGCACCTGGGCACCCACTGGAAAAAAACGCAAAAAATCACGAACGTCGGACGATTGCTCCCACACCGAAAGTGCCAGCCAGTCAAGCTCCTGCTGCTCCTCCCCGGCCATTGGCAGTGCATCTACAGCACCACAGACATCAGGGCTCCGGGCTTTCCCTGACGAACAGGGCTTCGACGTTTACCACCACCTGCACCTGGTCGCCCACTCCAAAAAAACCCGAAAATCACGAACGTCAAACGATTGCTCCCACACAAAAAGTGCCAGCCAGTCAAGCTCTTGCTGCTCCTCACCGGCCATTGGCAGCGCATCTACAGCACCACAGACATCGGGGCTCCACGCTTTCCCTGACGAACAGGGCTTCGACTTTTATCACCAGCTGCACCTGGGCGCCCACTCCAAAAAAACCCCGAAAAATCATGAACGTCGGACGATTGCTCCCACACCAAAAGTGCCAGCAACTCAAGCTCTTGCTGCTCATCACCGGCCATTGGCAGCCCATCTACAGCACCACAGACATCGGGGCTCCGGGCTTTCCCTGACGAACAGGGCTTCCACGTTTACCACCAGCTGCACCTGGGCGCCCACTGGAAAAAAACCCCGAAAAATCACGAACGTCGGACGATTGCTCCCACACCGAAAGTGCCAGCCAGTCAAGCTCTTGCTGCTCCTCCCCAGCCATTGGCAGCGTATCTACAGCACCACAGACATCGGGGCTCCGGGCTTTCCCTGACGAACAGGGCTTCGACCTTTACCACCAGCTGCACCTGGTCGCCCATTCAAAAAAGCCCCGAAAAATCACGAACGTCGGACGATTGCTCCCACACAAAAAGTGCCAGCCAGTCAAGCTCTTGCTGCTCCTCCCCGGCCATTGGCAGCGCATCTACAGCACCACAGACATCGGGGCTCCGGGCATTCCCTGACGAACAGGGCTTCGACGTTTACCACCAGCTGCACCTTGTCACGCACTAAAAAAAAAACGCAAAAAATCACGAACGTCGGACGATTGCTCCCACACCGAAAGTGCCAGCCAGTCAAGCTCTTGCTGCTCCTCATGGCCATTGGCAGCGCATCTACAGCACCACAGACATCGGGGCTCCGGGCTTTCCCTGACGAACAGGGCTTCGATGTTTACCACCAGCTGCACCTGGGCGCCCATTGGAAAAAAACCCAAGAAAAATCACGAACGTTGGACGATTGCTCCCACACCGAAAGTGCCAGCCAGTCAAGCTCTTGCTGCTCCTCACCGGCCATTGGCAGCGCATCTACAGCACAACAGACATCCGGGCTCTGGGCTTTCCCTGACGAACAGGGCTTCGACGTTTACCACCACCTGCACCTGGGGGGCCAACTGAAAAAAACCCCGAAAAATCATGAACGTCGGACGATTGCTCCCACAAAAAAAGTGCCAGCCAGTCAAGCTCTTGCTGCTCCTCCCCGGCCATTGGCAGCGCATCTACAGCACCACAGACATCGGGGCTCCGGGCTTTCCCTGTCGAACAGGGCTTTGACGTTTACCACCAGCTGCGCCTGTTCGCCCACTCCAAAAAAACCCAAAAAATCATGAACGTCGGACAATTGCTCCCACACCGAAAGTGCCAGCCAGTGAAGCTCCTGCTGCTCCTCAGCAGCCATTGGCAGCGCAACTACAGCACCACAGACATCGGGGTTCCGGGCTTTCCCTGACGAACAGGGCTTCGACGTTTACCACCACCTGCGCCTGGGAGTCCACTCCAAAAAAACCTGAAAAATCATGAACGTCGGACGATTGCTCCCACACCGAAAGTGCCAGCCAGTCAAGCTCTTGCTGCTCCTCACCGGCCATTGGCAGCGCATCTACAGCACCACAGACATCGGGGCTCCGGGCTTTCCCTGACGAACAGTTCTTCGACGTTTACCACCAGCTGCACCTGGGCGCCCATTGGAAAAAAACCCAAGAAAAATCACGAACGTGGGACGATTGCTCCCACACCGAAAGTGCCAGCCAGTCAAGCTCCTGCTGCTCCTCAGCGGCCATTGGCAGCGCATCTACAGCACCACAGACATCGGGGCTCCGGGCTTTCCCTGACGAAAAGGGCTTCGACTTTTACCACCAGCTGCACCTGGGCGCCCACTCCAAAAAAACCCCGAAAAATCACGAACGTCGGACGATTGCTCCCACACCGAAAGTTCCAGCCAGTCAAGCTCTTGCTGCTCCTCACCGGCCATTGGCAGCGCATCTACAGCACCACAGACATCGGGGCTCCGGGCTTTCCCTGACGAACAGGGCTTCGACCTTTACCACCACCTGCACCTCTGCCCCCATTGGAAAAAAACCCAAGAAAAATCACGAACGTTGGACGATTGCTCCCACACCGAAAGTGCCAGCCAGTCAAGCTCTTGCTGCTCATCACCGGCCATTGGCAGCGCATCTACAGCACCACAGACATCGGGGCTCCGGGCTTTCCCTGATGAACAGGACTTCGACGTTTACCACCAGCTGCACCTGGGGGCCAACTGAAAAAAGCCCCGAAAAATCACGAACGTCGGACGATTGCTCCCACACAAAATGTGCCAGCCAGTCAAGCTCCTGCTGCTCCTCACCGGCCATTGGCAGCGCATCTACAGCACCACAGACATCGGGGCTCTGAGCTTTCCCTGACGAACAGGGCTTCGACGTTTACCACCTGCTGCACCTGGGCGCCCACTGGAAAAAAGCCCGAAAAATCACGAACGTCGGACGATTGCTCCCACACCGAAAGTGCCAGCCAGTCAAGCTCCTGCTGCTCCTCAGCGGCCATTGGCAGCGCATCTACAGCACCACAGACATCGGGGCTCCGGGCTTTCCCTGTCGAACAGGGCTTCGACGTTTACCACCACCTGCACCTGGGCGCCCACTGAAAAAAAACCCGAAAAATCACGAACTTTGGACGATTGCTCCCACACCGAAAGTGCCAGCCAGTCAAGCTCTTGCTGCTCATCACCGGCCATTGGCAGCGCATCTACAGCACCACAGACATCGGGGCTCCGGGCTTTCCCTGACGAACAGGGCTTCGACGTTTACCACCAGCTGCACCTGGTCGCCCACTCCAGAAAAACCCGAAAAATCACGAACGTCAGACGATTTCTCCCACACAAAAAGTGCCAGCCAGTCAAGCTCCTGCTGCTCCTCACTGGCCATTGGCAGCGCATCTACAGCACCACAGACATCGAGGCTCCGGGCTTTCCCTGACGAACAGGGCTTCGATATTTACCACCAGCTGCACCTGGGGGCCCCACTGAAATAATCCCCGAAAAAGCATGAACGTCGGACGATTGCTCCCACACCGAAAGTGCCAGCCAGTCAAGCTCTTTCTGCTCCTCCCCGGCCATTGGCAGCGCATCTACAGCACCACAGACGTCGGGGCTCCGGGCTTTCCATGACGAACAGGGCTTCGACGTTTACCACCAGCTGCACCTGGGCGCCCACTCCAAAAAAACCGAAAAATCACGAACGTCGGACGTTTGCTCCCACTCCGAAAGTGCAAGCCAGTCAAGCTCCTGCTGCTCCTCCCCGGTCGTTGGCAGCGCATCTACAGCACCACAGACATCGGGGCTCCGGGCTTTCCCTGACGAACAGGGCTTCGACGTTTACCACCAGCTGCACCTGGACGCCCACTCCAAAAAAACCCGAAAAATCACGAACGTCTGACGATTGCTCCCACACAAAAAGTGCCAGCCAGTCAAGCTCCTGCTGCTCCTCAGCGGCCATTGGCAGCGCATTTACAGCACCACAGACATCGGGGCTCCGGGCTTTCCCTGACGAACAGGGCTTCGACGTTTACCACCAGCTGCACCTGGGCGCCCACTCCAAAAAAACCCCGAAAAATCACGAAGATCGGACGATTGCTCCCACACCGAAAGTGCCAGCCAGTCAAGCTCTTGCTGCTCCTCCCCGGCCATTGGCAGCGCATCTACAGCACCACAGACATTGGGGCTCCGGGCTTTCCCTGATGAACAGGGCTTCGACGTTTACCACCAGCTGCACCTGGGCGCCCATTGGAAAAAAACCCAAGAAAAATCACGAACGTTGGACGATTGCTCCCACACCGAAAGTGCCAGCCAGTCAAGCTCCTGCTGCTCCTCAGCGGCCATTGGCAGCGCATCTACAGCACCACAGACATCGGGGGTCCGGGCTTTCCCTGACGAACAGGGCTTCGATGTTTACCACCAGCTGCACCTGGGGGGCCCACTCGAAAAAACCCGAAAAATCAAGAACGTCGGTCGATTGCTCCCACACAAAAAGTGCCAGCCAGTCAAGCTCCTGCTGCTCCTCACCGGCCATTGGCAGCGCATCTACAGCACCACAGACATCGGGGCTCCGGGCTTTCCCTGACGAACAGGGCTTCGAAGTTTACCACCAGCTGCACCTGGGCGCCCATTGGAAAAAAACCCAAGAAAAATCACGAACGTTGGACGATTGCTCCCACACCGAAACTGCCAGCCAGTCAAGCTCTTGCTGCTCCTCCCCGGCCATTGGCAGCGCATCTACAGCACCACAGACGTCGGGGCTCTGGGCTTTCCATGACGAACAGGGCTTCGACGTTTACTACCAGCTGGACCTGGGCGCCCACTCCAAAAAAACCGAAAAATCACGAACTTCGGACGATTGCTCCCACTCCGAAAGTGCAAGCCAGTCAAGATCCTGCTGCTCCTCCCTGGTCGTTGGCAGCGCATCTACAGCACCACAGACATCGGGGCTCCGGGCTTTCCCTGATGAACAGGACTTCGACGTTTACCACCAGCTGCACCTGGTCGCCCACTTTAAAAAAAACCCGAAAAATCACGAACGTCAGACGATTGCTCCCACACAAAAAGTGCCAGCCACTCAAGCTCTTGCTGCTCCTCACCGGCCATTGGCAGCCCATCTACAGCACCACAGACATCGGGGCTCCGGGCTTTCCCTGACGAACAGGGCTTCGACGTTTACCACCTCCTGCACCTCGGCACCCATTGGAAAAAAACCCAAGAAAAATCACGAACGTTGGACGATTGCTCCCACACCGAAAGTGCCAGCCAGTCAAGCTCCTGCTGCTCCTCAGCGGCCATTGGCAGCGCATCTACAGCACCACAGACATCGGGGCTCCGGGCTTTCCCTGACGAACAGGGCTTCGACGTTTACCACCAGCTGCACCTGGGGGGCCCACTTTAAAAAAAACCCGAAAAATCACGAACGTTGGACGATTGCACCCACACAAAAAGGGCCAGCCAGTCAAGCTCTTGCTGCTCCTCCCCGGCCATTGGCAGCGCATCTACAGCACCACAGACATCGGGGCTCCGGGCTTTCCCTGACGAACAGGGCTTCGACGTTTACCACCACCTGCACCTGGGCGCCCATTGGAAAAAAACCCAAGAAAAATCACGAACGTTGGACGATTGCTCCCACACCGAAAGTGCCAGCCAGTCAAGCTCTTGCTGCTCCTCAGCAGCCATTGGCAGCGCATCTACAGCACCACAGACATCGGGGCTACGGGCTTTCCCTGACGAACAGGGCTTCGACGTTTACCACCAGCTGCACCTGGTCGCCCACTAAAAAACAAATCGAAAAATCATGAACGTCGGACGATTGCTCCCACTCCGAAAGTGCAAGACAGTCAAGCTCCTGCTGCTCCTCCCCGGCCATTGGCAGCGCATATACAGCACCACAGACGTCGGGGCTCCGGGCTTTCCCTGACGAACAGGGCTTCGACGTTTACCACCAGCTGCACCTGGGCGCCCACTCCAAAAAAACCCCGAAAAATCACGAAGATCGGACGATTGCTCCCACACCGAAAGTGTTAGCCAGTCAAGCTCTTGCTGCTCCTCCCCGGCCATTGGCAGCGCATCTACAGCACCACAGACATCGGGGCTCCGGGCTTTCCCTGACGAACAGGGCTTCGACGTTTACCACCAGCTGCACCTGGGGGCCCCACTGAAAAAAACCCCGAAAAATCACGAACGTTGGACGATTGCTCCCACACCGAAAGTGTCATCCAGTCAAGCTCTTCCTGCTCCTCACCGGCCATTGGCAGCGCATCTACAGCACCACAGACATCGGGGCTCCGGGATTTCCCTGACGAACAGGGCTTCGACGTTTACCACCAGCTGCGCCTGGGTGCCCACTTAAAAAATCCCAAAAAATCACGAACGTCGGACGATTGCTCCCACACCGAAAGTGTCATCCAGTCAAGCTCTTGCTGCTCCTCACCGGCCATTGGCAGCGCATCTACAGCACCATGACATCGGGGCTCCGGGCTTTCCCTGACGAACAGGGCTTCGACGTTTACCACCAGCTGCACCTGGGCACACACTAAAAAAAAACGCAAAAAATCACGAACGTCGGACGATTGCTCCCACACCGAAAGTGCCAGCCAGTCAAGCTCTTGCTGCTCCTCACCGGCCATTGGCAGCGCATCTACAGCACCACAGACATCGGGGCTCCGGGCTTTCCCTGACGAACAGGGCTTCGACGTTTACCACCAGCTGCACCTGGGGGGCCCACTGAAAAAAAACGCAAAAAATCACGAACGTCGGACCATTGCTCCCACACCGAAAGTGCCGGCAACTCAAGCTCTTGCTGCTCCTCACCGGCCATTGGCAGCGCATCTACAGCACCACAGACATCGGGGCTCCGGGCTTTCCCTGACGAACAGGGCTTCGACGTTTACCACCAGCTGCACCTGGGCACGCACTAAAAAAAAACGCAAAAAAATCACGAACGTCGGACGATTGCTCCCACACCGAAAGTGCCAGCCAGTCAAGCTCTTGCTGCTCATCACCGGCCACTGGCAGCGCATCTACAGCACCACAGACATCGGGGCTCCGGGCTTTCCCTGATGAACAGGGCTTCGACGTTTACCACCAGCTGCACCTGTGGGGCCCACTGAAAAAAACCCCGAAAAATCATGAACGTCGGACGATTGCTCCCACACCGAAATTGCCAGCTAGTCAAGCTCTTGCTGCTCCTCCCCGGCCATTGGCAGCGCATCTACAGCACCACAGACATCGGGGCTCCGGGCTTTCCCTGACGAACAGGGCTTCGACGTTTACCACCAGCTGCACCTGGGCGCCCACTGGAAAAAAACCCAAGAAAAATCACGAACGTCGGGCGATTGCTCCCACACCAAAAGTGCCAGCAACTCAAGCTCTTGCTGCTCATCACCGGCCATTGGCAGGGCATCTACAGCACCACAGACATCGGGGCTCCGGGCTTTCCCTGACGAACAGGGCTTTGACGTTTACCACCACCTGCACCTGGGGGGCCCACTGAAAAAAACCCCGAAAAATCATGAACGTCGGACGATTGCTCCCACACCGAAAGTGCCAGCCAGTCAAGCTTCTGCTGCTCCTCACCGGCCATTGGCAGCGCATCTACAGCACCACAGACATTGGGGCTCCGGGCTTTCCCTGACGAACAGGGCTTCGAGGTTTACCACCACCTGCACCTAGGCGCCCATTGGAAAAAAACCCAAGAAAAATCATGAATGTCGGATGATTGCTCCCACACCAAAAGTGCCAGCAACTCAAGCTCTTGCTGCTCATCACCGGCCATTGGCAGCCCATCTACAGCACCACAGACATGGGGGCTCCGGGCTTTACCTGACGAACAGGGCTTCGACGTTTACCACCAGCTGCACCTGGGCACCCACTGGAAAAAAACGCAAAAAATCACGAACATCGGATGATTGCTCCCACACCGAAAGTGCCAGCCAGTCAAGCTCCTGCAGCTCCTCCCCGTCCATTGGCAGCGCATCTATAGCACCACAGACATCGGGGCTCCAGGCATTCCCTGACGAACAAAGCTTTGACGTTTACCACCAGCTGCACCTGGGCACCCACTGGAAAAAAACCCGGAAAAATCACGAACGTTGGACGATAGCTCCCACACCGAAAGTGCCAGCCAGTCAAGCTCTTGCGGCTCCTCACCGGCTATTGGCAGCGCATCTACAGCACCACAGACATCGGGGCTCCGGGTATTCCCTGACGAACAGGGCTTCGACGTTTACCACCAGCTGCGCCTGGGCGCCCACTTAAAAAATCCCAAAAAATCACGAATGTCTGATGATTGCTCCCACACCGAAAGTGCCAGCCAGTCAAGCTCTTGCTGCTCCTCACCGGCCATTGGCAGCGCATCTACAGCACCACAGACATCGGGGCTCTGGGCTTTCCCTGACGAACAGGGCTTCGAGGTTTACCACCACCTGCACCTAGGCGCCCATTGGAAAAAAACCCAAGAAAAATCACGAATGTCGGACGATTGCTCCCACACCAAAAGTGCCAGCCAGTCAAGCTCTTGCTGCTCCTCCCCCGCCATTGGCAGCGCATCTACAGCACCACAGACATCGGGGCTCCGGGCATTCCCTGACGAACAGGGCTTCGACGTTTACCACCACCTGCACCTCTGCCCCCATTGGAAAAAAACCCCGAAAAATCACGAACGTCGGACGATTGCTCCCACACCGAAAGTGCCAGCTAGTCAAGCTCTTGCTGCTCCTCACTGGCCATTGGCAGCGCATCTACAGCACCACAGACATCGGGGCTCCGGGCTTTCCCTGACGAACAGGGCTTCGACGTTTACCACCAGCTGCACCTGGGCGCCCACTCCAAAAAAACCCCGAAAAATCACGACCGTCGGACGATTGCTCCCACACCAAAAGTGCCAGCCAGTCAAGCTCTTGCTGCTCCTCCCCAGCCATTGGCAGCGCATCTACAGCACCACAGACATCGGGGCTCCGGGCTTTCCCTGACGAACAGGGCTTCGACGTTTACCACCACCTGCACCTGGGGGGCCCACTGAAAAAAACCCCGAAAAAGCATAAACGTCGGACGATTGCTCCGACACCGAAAGTGCCAGCCAGTCAAGCTCTTGCTGCTCCTCCCCGGCCATTGGCAGCGCATCTACAGCACCACAGACATCGGGGCTCCGGGCTTTCCCTGACGAACAGGGCTTCGACTTTTACCACCACCTGCGCCTGGGAGTCTACTCCAAAAAAACCCAAAAAATCACAAACGTCGGACGATTGCTCCCACACCGAAAGTGCCAGCCAGTCAAGCTCTTGCTGCTCCTCACCGGCCATTGGCAGCGCATCTACAGCACCACAGACATCGGGGCTCCGGGCTTTCCCTGACGAACAGGGCTTCGACGTTTACCACCAGCTGCACCTGGGGGGCCCACTGAAAAAAACCCTGAAAAAGCATAAACGTCGGACGATTGCTCCCACACCGAAAGTGCCAGCCAATCAAGCTCTTGCTGCTCCTCACCGGCCATTGGCAGCGCATCTACAGCACCACAGACATCGGGGCTCCGGGCTTTCCCTGACGAATAGGGCTTCGACCTTTACCACCAGCTGCGCCTGGGCGCCCACTTAAAAAATCCCCGAAAAATCACGAACGTCGGACGATTGCTCCCATACCGAAAGTTCCAGCCAGTCAAGCTCTTGCTGCTCCTCACCGGCCATTGGCAGCACATCTACAGCACCACAGACATCGGGGCTCCACGCTTTCCCTGACGAACAGGGCTTCGACGTTTACCACCACCTGCACCTGGGGGGCCCACTGAAAAAATCCCCGAAAAATCATGAACGTCGGACGATTGCTCCCACACCGAAATTGCCAGCCAGTCAAGCTCTTGCTGCTCCTCCCCGGCCATTGGCAGCGCATCTACAGCACCACAGACATCGGGGCTCCGGGCTTTCCCTGATGAACAGGGCTTCGACGTTTACCACCAGCTGCACCTGGGGGGCCCACTGAAAAAAACCCCAAAAAATCATGAACGTCGGACGATTGCTCCCACACAAAAAGTGCCATCAAGTCAAGCTCTTGCTGCTCCTCACCGGCCATTGGCAGCGCATCTACAGCACCACAGACATCGGGGCTCCGGGCTTTCCCTGACGAACAGGGCTTCGACATTTACCACCACCTGCACCTGGTCGCCCACTCCAAAAAAAACACCGAAAAATCACGAACGTCGGAGGATTTTTCCCACACCGAAAGTGCCAGCCAGTCAAGCTCCTGCTGCTCCTCACCGGCCATTGGCAGCGCATCTACAGCACCACAGACATCGGGGCTCCGGGCTTTCCCTGACGAACAGGGCTTCGACATTTACCACCACCTGCACCTGGGCGCCCACTGGAAAAAAACCCAAGAAAAATCACGAACGTTGGACGATTCCTCCCACACCGAAAGTGCCAGCAACTCAAGCTCTTGCTGCTCATCACCGGCCATTGGCAGCGCATCTACAGCACCACAGACATCGGGGCTCCCGGCTTTCCCTGACGAACAGGGCTTCAACGTTTACCACCAGCTGCGCCTGGGCGCCCACTGGAAAAATCCCAAAAAATCACGAATGTCGGACGATTGCTCCCAAACCGAAAGTGTCATCCAGTCAAGCTCTTGCTGCTCCTCACCGGCCATTGGCAGCGCATCTACAGCACCACAGACATCGGGGCTCCGGGCTTTCCCTGACGAACAGGGCTTTGACGTTTACAACCATCTGCACCTGGTAGCCCACGCCAAATAAACCCGAAAAATCACGAACGTCGGACGATTGCTGCCACACCAAAAGTGCCAGCAACTCAAGCTCTTGCTGGTCATCACCGGCCATTGGCAGCGCATCTACAGCACCACAGACATCGGGGCTCCGGGCTTTCCCTGACGAACAGGGCTTCGACGTTTAGCAGCAGCTGCGCCTGGGCGCCCACTAAAAAAAAACCCAAAAGATCACAAAGTTCGGACGATAGCTCCCACACTGAAAGTGCCAGCCAGTCAAGCTCTTGCTGCTCCTCCCCGGCCATTGGCAGCGCATCTACAGCACAACAGACATCGGGGCTCCGGGCTTTCCCTGACGAACAGGACTTCGACGTTTACCACCAGCTGCGCCTGGGAGTCCACTCCAAAAAAACCCGAAAAATCACGAACGTCGGACGATTGCTCCCACACCGAAAGTGCCAGCCAGTCAAGCTCTTGCTGCTCCTCACCGGCCATTGGCAGTGCATCTACAGCACCACAGACATCGGGGCTCCGGGCTTTCCCTGACGAAAAGGGCTTCGAGTTTTACCACCAGCTGCACCTGGGCGCCCACTCCAAAAAAACCCCGAAAAATCACGAACGTTGGACGATTGCTCCCAGACCGAAAGTGCCAGCCAGTCAAGCTCTTGCTGCTCCTCACCGGCCATTGGCAGCGCATCTACAGCACCACAGACATCGGGGCTCCGGGCTTTCCCTGACGAACAGGGCTTCGACGTTTACCACCAGCTGCACCTGGGGGGCCCACTGAAAAAAACCCCGAAAAATCATGAACGTCGGACGATTGCTCCCACACCGGAAGTGCCAGCCAGAAAAGCTCTTGCTGCTCATCACCGGCCATTGGCAGCACATCTACAGCACCACAGACATCAGGGCTCCGGGCTTTCCCTGACGAACAGGGCTTCGACGTTTCCCACCAGCTGCACCAGGTCGCCCACGCCAGAAAAACCCTAAAAATCACGAACGTCGGACGATTGCTCCCACACAAAAAGTGCCAGCCAGTCAAGCTCCTGCTGCTCCTCACCGGCCATTGGCAGCGCATCTACAGCACCACAGACATCGGGGCTCCGGGCTTTCCCTGACGAACAGGGCTTCGACGTTTAGCAGCAGCTGCACCTGGGGGGCCCACTGAAAAATCCCCGAAAAATCATGAACGCCGGACGATTGCTCCCACACCGAAAGTGCCAGCCAGTCAAGCTCTTGCTGCTCATCACCGGCCATTGGCAGCGCATCTACAGCACCACAGACATCGGGGCTCCGGGCTTTCCCTGACGAACAGGGCTTCGATGTTTACCACCAGCTGCACCTGGGCACCCATTGGAAAAAAACCCCGAAAAATCATGAACATCGGACGATTGCTCCCACACCGAAAGTGTCATCCAGTCAAGCTCTTGCTGCTCCTCACCGGCCATTGGCAGCGCATCTACAGCACCACAGACATCGGGGCTCCGGGCTTTCCCTGACGAACAGGGCTTCGACGTTTACCACCACCTGCAGCTGGGGGGCCCACTGAAAAAAACCCCGGAAAACCTTGAACGTCGGACGATTGCTCCCACACCGAAAGTGCCAGCCAGTCAAGCTTCTGCTGCTCCTCACCGGCCATTGGCAGCGCATCTACAGCACCACAGACATCGGGGCTCCGGGCTTTCCCTGACGAACAGGGCTTCGACGTTTACCACCACATGCACCTGGGCGCCCATTGGAAAAAAACCCAAGAAAAATCACGAACGTTGGACGATTGCTCCCACACCAAAAGTGCCAGCAACTCAAGCTCTTGCTGCTCATCACCGGCCACTGGCAGCCCATCTACAGCACCACAGACATCGGGGCTCCGGGCTTTCCTTGACGAACAGGGCTTCGACGTTTACTACCAGCTGCACCTAGGCGCCCATTGGAAAAAAAACCCGAAAAATCACGAACGTCGGACGATTGCTCCCACACCGAAAGTACCAGCCAGCCAAGCTCTTGCTGCTCCTCACCGGCCACTGGCAGCACATCTACAGCACCACAGACATCGGGGCTCCGGGCTTTCCCTGACGAACAGGGCTTCGACGTTTACCACCACCTGCACCTGGGGGGCCCACTGAAAAAAACCCCGAAAAATCATGAACGTCGGACGATTGCTCCCACACCGATATTGCCAAACAGTCAAGCTCTTGCTGCTCCTCCCCAGCCATTGGCAGCGCATCTACAGCACCACAGACATCGGGGCTCCGGGCTTTCCCTGATGAACAGGGCTTCGACGTTTACCACCAGCTGCGCCTGGGCGCCCACTGAAAAAAACCCCGAAAAATCATGAACGTCGGACGATTGCTCCCACACAAAAAGTGCCAGCCAGTCAAGCTCCTGCTGCTCCTCACCGGCCATTGGCAGCGCATCTACAGCACCACAGACATCGGGGCTCCGGGCTTTCCCTGACGAACAGGGCTTCGACGTTTAGCAGCAGCTGCACCTGGGGGGCCCACTGAAAAATCCCCGAAAAATCATGAACGCCGGACGATTGCTCCCACACCGAAAGTGCCAGCCAGTCAAGCTCTTGCTGCTCCTCACCGGCCATTGGCAGCGCATCTACAGCACCACAGACATCGGGGCTCCGGGCTTTCCCTGACGAACAGGGCTTCGATGTTTACCACCAGCTGCACCTGGGCACCCATTGGAAAAAAACCCCGAAAAATCATGAACATCGGACGATTGGTCCCACACCGAAAGTGTCATCCAGTCAAGCTCTTGCTGCTCCTCACCGGCCATTGGCAGCGCATCTACAGCACCACAGACATCGGGGCTCCGGGGTTTCCCTGACGAACAGGGCTTCGACGTTTACCACCACCTGCACCTGGGGGGCCCACTGAAAAAAACCCCGGAAAATCTTGAACGTCGGACGATTGCTCCCACACCGAATGTGCC
The DNA here is from genome assembly GCF_036417535.1 of Chlamydotis macqueenii. Classification (NCBI taxonomy): domain Eukaryota; kingdom Metazoa; phylum Chordata; class Aves; order Otidiformes; family Otididae; genus Chlamydotis; species Chlamydotis macqueenii. Next base: position 24,010,205 of record NC_141592.1, on the reverse strand, counting down.
AGCCAGTCAAGCTTCTGCTGCTCCTCACCGGCCACTGGCAGCCCATCTACAGCACCACAGACATCGGGGCTCCGGGCTTTCCTTGACGAACAGGGCTTCGACGTTTACTACCAGCTGCACCTAGGCGCCCATTGGAAAAAAACCCCGAAAAATCACGAACGTCGGACGATTGCTCCCACACTGAAAGTGTCGTCCAGTCAAGCTCTTGCTGCTCCTCACCGGCCACTGGCAGCACATCTACAGCACCACAGACATCGGGGCTCCGGGCTTTCCCTGACGAACAGGGCTTCGACGTTTACCACCACCTGCACCTGGGGGGCCCACTGAAAAAAACCCCGAAAAATCATGAACGTCGGACGATTGCTCCCACACCGATATTGCCAGCCAGTCAAGCTCTTGCTGCTCCTTCCCAGCCATTGGCAGCGCATCTACAGCACCACAGACATCGGGGCTCCGGGCTTTCCCTGATGAACAGGGCTTCGACGTTTACCACCAGCTGCGCCTGGGCGCCCACTTAAAAAATCCCAAAAAATCACGAATGTCGGACGATTGCTCCCACACAGAAAGTGTCGTCCAGTCAAGCTCTTGCTGCTCCTCACCGGCCATTGGCAGCGCATCTACAGCACCACAGACATCGGGGCTCCGGGCTTTCCCTGACGAACAGGGCTTCGATGTTTACCACCAGCTGCACCTGGGCACCCATTGGAAAAAAACCCCGAAAAATCATGAACATCGGACGATTGCTCCCACACCGAAAGTGTCATCCAGTCAAGCTCTTGCTGCTCCTCACCGGCCATTGGCAGCGCATCTACAGCACCACAGACATCGGGGCTCCGGGCTTTCCCTGACGAACAGGGCTTCGATGTTTACCACCAGCTGCACCTGGGCACCCATTGGAAAAAAACCCCGACAAATCATGAACATCGGACGATTGCTCCCACACCGAAAGTGTCATCCAGTCAAGCTTCTGCTGCTCCTCACCGGCCATTGGCAGCGCATCTACAGCACCACAGACATCGGGGCTCCGGGCTTTCCCTGACGAACAGGGCTTCGACGTTTACCACCACATGCACCTGGGAGCCCATTGGAAAAAAACCCAAGAAAAATCACGAACGTTGGACGATTGCTCCCACACCAAAAGTGCCAGCCAGTCAAGCTCTTGCTGCTCATCACCGGCCACTGGCAGCCCATCTACAGCACCACAGACATCGGGGCTCCGGGCTTTCCCTGACGAACAGGGCTTCGACGTTTACCACCACATGCACCTGGGCGCCCATTGGAAAAAAACCCAAGAAAAATCACGAACGTTGGACGATTGCTCCCACACCGAAAGTGCCAGCCAGCCAAGCTCTTGCTACTCCTCACCGGCCACTGGCAGCACATCTACAGCACCACAGACATCGGGGCTCCGGGCTTTCCCTGACGAACAGGGCTTCGACCTTTACCACCACCTGCACCTGGGCGCCCATTGGAAAAAAACCCAAGAAAAATCATGAACGTCGGACGATTGATCCCACACCGAAAGTGCCAGCCAGTCAAGCTTCTGCTGCTCCTCACCGGCCATTGGCAGCGCATCTACAGCACCACAGACATCGGGGCTCCGGGCTTTCCCTGACGAACAGGGCTTCGATGTTTACCACCAGCTGCACCTGGGCACCCATTGGAAAAAAACCCCGAAAAATCATGAACATCGGACGATTGCTCCCACACCGAAAGTGTCATCCAGTCAAGCTCTTGCTGCTCCTCACCGGCCATTGGCAGCGCATCTACAGCACCACAGACATCGGGGCTCCGGGCTTTCCCTGACGAACAGGGCTTCGATGTTTACCACCAGCTGCACCTGGGCACCCATTGGAAAAAAACCCCGAAAAATCATGAACATCGGACGATTGCTCCCACACCGAAAGTGTCATCCAGTCAAGCTTCTGCTGCTCCTCACCGGCCATTGGCAGCGCATCTACAGCACCACAGACATCGGGGCTCCGGGCTTTCCCTGACGAACAGGGCTTCGACGTTTACCACCACATGCACCTGGGCGCCCATTGGAAAAAAACCCAAGAAAAATCACGAACGTTGGACGATTGCTCCCACACCAAAAGTGCCAGCAACTCAAGCTCTTGCTGCTCATCACCGGCCACTGGCAGCCCATCTACAGCACCACAGACATCGGGGCTCCGGGCGTTCCTTGACGAACAGGGCTTCGACGTTTACTACCAGCTGCACCTAGGTGCCCATTGGAAAAAAACCCCGAAAAATCACGAACGTTGGACGATTGCTCCCACACCGAAAGTGCCAGCCAGCCAAGCTCTTGCTGCTCCTCACCGGCCATTGGCAGCGCATCTACAGCACCACAGACATCGGGGCTCCGGGCTTTCCCTGACGAACAGGGCTTCAACGTTTACCACCAGCTGCGCCCGGGCGCCCACTTAAAAAATCCCAAAAAATCACGAATGTCGGACGATTGCTCCCAAACCAAAAGTGTCATCCAGTCAAGCTCTTGCTGCTCATCACCGGCCATTGGCAGCGCATCTACAGCACCACAGACATCGGGGCTCCGGGCTTTCCCTGACGAACAGGGCTTCGATGTTTACCACCAGCTGCACCTGGGCACCCATTGGAAAAAAACCCCGAAAAATCATGAACATCGGACGATTGCTCCCACACCGAAAGTGTCATCCAGTCAAGCTCTTGCTGCTCCTCACCGGCCATTGGCAGCGCATCTACAGCACCACAGACATCGGGGCTCCGGGCTTTCCCTGACGAACAGGGCTTCGACGCTTACCACCAGCTGCACCTGGGGGGCCCACTGAAAAAAACCCCGAAAAATCTCGAACGTCGGACGATTGCTCCCACACCGAAATTGCCAGCCAGTCAAGCTCTTGCTGATCCTCCCCGGCCATTGGCAGCGCATCTACAGCACCACAGACATCGGGGCTCCGGGCTTTCTCTGACGAACAGGGCTTCGACGTTTACCACCACCTGCACCTAGGCGCCCATTGGAAAAAAACCCCGAAAAATCACGAACGTTGGACGATTGCTCCCACACCGAAAGTGCCAGCCAGCCAAGCTCTTGCTGCTCCTCACCGGCCACTGGCAGCACATCTACAGCACCACAGACATCGGGGCTCCGGGCTTTCCCTGACGAACAGGGCTTCGACGTTTACCACCACCTGCACCTGGGGGGCCCACTGAAAAAAACCCCGAAAAATCATGAACGTTGGACGATTGCTCCCACACCGGAAGTGCCAGCCAGCCAAGCTCTTGCTGCTCCTCCCCGGCCATTGGCAGCGCATCTACAGCACCACAGACATCGGGGCTCCGGGCTTTCCCTAACGAACAGGGCTTCGACGTTTACCACCAGCTGCGCCTGGGCGCCTACTTAAAAAATCCCAAAAAATCACGAATGTCGGACGATTGCTCCCAAACCAAAAGTGTCATCCAGTCAAGCTCTTGCTGCTCATCACCGGCCATTGGCAGCGCATCTACAGCACCACAGACATCGGGGCTCCGAGCTTTCCCTGACGAACAGGGCTCCGACGTTTACCACCACATGCACCTGGGCGCCCATTGGAAAAAAACCCAAGAAAAATCACGAACGTTGGACGATTGCTGCCACACCAAAAGTGCCAGCAACTCAAGCTCTTGCTGCTCATCACCGGCCACTGGCAGCCCATCTACAGCACCACAGACATCGGGGCTCCGGGCTTTCCCTGACGAACAGGGCTTCAACGTTTACCACCAGCTGCGCCCGGGCGCCCACTTAAAAAATCCCAAAAAATCACGAATGTCGGACGATTGCTCCCAAACCAAAAGTGTCATCCAGTCAAGCTCTTGCTGCTCATCACCGGCCATTGGCAGCGCATCTACAGCACCACAGACATCGGGGCTCCGGGCTTTCCCTGACGAACAGGGCTTCGATGTTTACCACCAGCTGCACCTGGGCACCCATTGGAAAAAAACCCCGAAAAATCATGAACATCGGACGATTGCTCCCACACCGAAAGTGTCATCCAGTCAATCTCTTGCTGCTCCTCACCGGCCATTGGCAGCGCATCTACAGCACCACAGACATCGGGGCTCCGGGCTTTCCCTGACGAACAGGGCTTCGACGTTTACCACCAGCTGCACCTGGGGGGCCCACTGAAAAAAACCCCGAAAAATCACGAACGTCGGACGATTGCTCCCACACCGAAATTGCCAGCCAGTCAAGCTCTTGCTGCTCCTCCCCGGCCATTGGCAGCGCATCTACAGCACCACAGACATCGGGGCTCCGGGCTTTCCCTGACGAACAGGGCTTCGACGTTTACCACCACCTGCACCTGGGGGGCCCACTGAAAAAAACCCCGAAAAATCACGAACGTTGGACGATTGCTCCCACACCGGAAGTGCCAGCCAGCCAAGCTCTTGCTGCTCATCACCGGCCACTGGCAGCCCATCTACAGCACCACAGACATCGGGGCTCCGGGCTTTCCCTGACGAACAGGGCTTCAACGTTTACCACCAGCTGCGCCCGGGCGCCCACTTAAAAAATCCCAAAAAATCACGAATGTCGGACGATTGCTCCCAAACCAAAAGTGTCATCCAGTCAAGCTCTTGCTGCTCATCACCGGCCATTGGCAGCGCATCTACAGCACCACAGACATCGGGGCTCCGGGCTTTCCCTGACGAACAGGGCTTCGACGTTTACCACCAGCTGCACCTGGGGGGCCCACTGAAAAAAACCCCGAAAAATCACGAACGTCGGACGATTGCTCCCACACCGAAATTGCCAGCCAGCCAAGCTCTTGCTGCTCCTCCCCGGCCATTGGCAGCGCATCTACAGCACCACAGACATCGGGGCTCCGGGCTTTCCCTAACGAACAGGGCTTCGACGTTTACCACCAGCTGCGCCTGGGCGCCTACTTAAAAAATCCCAAAAAATCACGAATGTCGGACGATTGCTCCCAAACCAAAAGTGTCATCCAGTCAAGCTCTTGCTGCTCATCACCGGCCATTGGCAGCGCATCTACAGCACCACAGACATCGGGGCTCCGGGCTTTCCCTGACGAACAGGGCTTCGATGTTTACCACCAGCTGCACCTGGGGGGCCCACTGAAAAAAACCCCGAAAAATCATGAACATCGGACGATTGCTCCCACACCGAATGTGCCAGCCAGTCAAGCTTCTGCTGCTCCTCACCGGCCATTGGCAGCGCATCTACCGCACCACAGACATCGGGGCTCCGAGCTTTCCCTGACGAACGGGGCTTCGACTTTTACCACCAGCTGCACCTGGGCACCCACTCCAAAAAAACCCCGAAAAATCACGAAGATCGGACGATTGCTCCCACACCGAAAGTGCCAGCCAGTCAAGCTCTTGCTGCTTCTCCCCGGCCATTGGCAGCGCATCTACAGCACCACAGACATCGGGGCTCCGGGCTTTCCCTGACAAACAGGGCTTCGACGTTTACCACCACCTGCACCTGGGCGCCCATTGGAAAAAAACCCAAGAAAAATCACGAACGTCGGACGATTGCTCCCACACCGAAAGTGCCAGCCAGTCAAGCTCTTGCTGCTCCTCACCGGCCATTGGCAGCACATCTACAGCACCACAGACATTGGGGCTCCGGGCTTTCCCTGACGAACAGGGCTTCGACGTTTACCACCAGCTGCACCTGGGCGCCCACTCCAAAAAAACCCGAAAAATCACGAACGTCGGTCGATTGCTCCCACTCCGAAAGTGCAAGCCAGTCCAGCTTTTGCTGCTCCTCCCCGGCCGTTGGCAGTGCATCTACAGCACCACAGACATCGGGGCTCCGGGCTTTCCCTGACGAACAGGGCTTCGACATTTACCACCAGCTGCATCTGGGCGCCCACTCCAAAAAAAACCCGAAAAATCACGAACGTCGGACGATTGCTCCCACACAAGAAGTGCCAGCCAGTCAAGCTCCTGCTGCTCCTCCCCGGCCATTGGCAGCGCATCTACAGCACCACAGACATCGGGGCTCCGGGCTTTCCCTGACGAACAGGGCTTCGACGTTTACCACCAGCTGCACCTGGGCGCCCACTCCAAAAAAACCCTGAAAAATCATGAACATCGGACGATTGCTCCCACACCGAAAGTGCCAGCCAGTCAAGCTCTTGCTGCTGCTCCCCGGCCATTGGCAGTGCATCTACAGCACCACAGACATCGGGGCTCCGGGCTTTCCCTGATGAATAGGGCTTCGACGTTTACCACCACCTGCACCTGGGCGACCATTGAAAAAAAACCCAAGAAAAATCACGAACGTTGGACGATTGCTCCCACACCGAAAGTGCCAGCAACTCAAGCTCTTGCTACTCCTCACCGGCCATTGGCAGCGCATCTACAGCACCACAGACATCGGGGCTCCGGGCTTTCCCTGACGAACAGGGCTTCGACGTTTGCCACCATCTGCACCTGGTCGCCCACGCCAAAAAAACCCGAAAAATCACTAACGTCGGACGATTGCTCCCACAAAAAAAGTGCCAGCCAGTCAAGCTCCTGCTGCTCCTCACCGGCCATTGGCAGCGCATCTACAGCACCACAGACATCGGGGCTCCGGGCTTTCCCTGACGAACAGGGCTTCGACGTTTACCACCATCTGCACCTGGTCGCCCACGCCAAAAAAACCCGAAAAATCACGAACGTCGGACGATTGCTCCCACAAAAAAAGTGCCAGCCAGTCAAGCTCCTGCTGCTCCTCACCGGCCATTGGCAGCGCATCTACAGCACCACAGACATCGGGGCTCCGGGCACTCCCTGACGAACAGGGCTTCGACGTTTACCACCAGCTGCACCTGGGCACCCACTCCAAAAAAACCCGAAAAATCACGAACGTCGGACGATTGCTCCCACACAAGAAGTGCCAGCCAGTCAAGCTCCTGCTGCTCCTCAGCGGCCATTGGCAGTGCATCTACAGCACCACAGACATCGGGGCACCGGGCTTTCCCTGACGAACAGGGCTTCGACCTTTACCACCACCTGCACCTGGGCGCCCACTGAAAAAAAACCCGAAAAATCACGAACGTCGGACGATTGCTCCCACACCGAAAATGCCAGCCAGTCAAGCTCTTGCTGCTCCTCCCCGGCCATTGGCAGCGCATCTACAGCACCACAGACATCGGGGCTCCGGGCTTTCCCTGACGAACAGGGCTTCGACGTTTACCACCACCTGCACCTGGGCGCTTATTGGAAAAAAGCCCAAGAAAAATCACGAACGTTGGATGATTGCTCCCACACCGAAAGTGCCAGCAACTCAAGCTCTTGCTGCTCACCACCGGCCATTGGCAGCGCATCTACAGCACCACAGACATCGGGGCTCCGGGCTTTCCCTGACGAACAGGGCTTCGACGTTTACCACCAGCTGCACCTGGTCGCCCACTCCAAAAAAACCGAAAAATCAAGAACGTCGGTCGATTGCTCCCACTCCGAAAGTGCAAGCCAGTCCAGCTTTTGCTCTCCTCCCCGGCCGTTGGCAGCGCATCTACAGCACCACAGACATCGGGGCTCCGGGCTTTCCCTGACGAACAGGGCTTCGATATTTACCACCAGCTGCACCTGGGCGCCCACTCCAAAAAAACCCCGAAAAATCACGAACGTTGGACGATTGCTCCCACACCGAAAGTGCCAGCCACTCAAGCTCTTGCTGCTCATCACCGGCCATTGGCAGCGCATCTACAGCACCACAGACACTGGGGCTCCGGGCACTCCCTGACGAACAGGGCTTCGACGTTTACCACCAGCTGCACCTGGGCGCCCACTCCAAAAAAACCTGAAAAATCACGAACGTCTGACGATTGCTGCCACACAAAAAGTGTCAGCCAGTCAAGCTCCTGCTGCTCCTCAGCGGCCATTGGCAGCGCATCTACAGCACCACAGACATCGGGGCTCCGGGCTTTCCCTGACGAACGGGGCTTCGACTTTTACCACCAGCTGCACCTGGGCACCCACTCCAAAAAAACCCCGAAAAATCACGAAGATCGGACGATTGCTCCCACACCGAAAGTGCCAGCCAGTCAAGCTCTTGCTGCTTCTCCCCGGCCATTGGCAGCGCATCTACAGCACCACAGACATCGGGGCTCCGGGCTTTCCCTGACGAACAGGGCTTCGACGTTTACCACCAGCTGCACCTGGGGGGCCCACTGAAAAAAACCCCAAAAAATCATGAACGTCGGACGATTGCTCCCACACCGAAAGTGCCAGCCAGTCAAGCTCTTGCTGCTCCTCACCGGCCATTGGCAGCGCATCTACAGCACCACAGACATCGGGGCTCCGGGCTTTCCCTGACGAACAGGGCTTCGACGTTTACCACCACCTGCACCTGGGCGCCCAATGGAAAAAAACCCAAGAAAAATCACGAACGTTGGACGATTGCTCCCACACCGAAAGTGCCAGCCAGTCAAGCTCTTGCTGCTCCTCACCGGCCATTGGCAGCGCATCTACAGCGCCACAGACATCGGGGCTCTGGGCTTTCCCTGACGAACAGTGCTTCGACATTTACCACCAGCTGCGCCTGAGCGCTCACTAAAAAAAAACCCGAAAAATCATGAACGTTGGACGATTGCTCCCACACAAAAAGTGCCAGCCAGTGAAGCTCCTGCTGCTCCTCACCGGCCGTTGGCAGCGCATCTACAGCACCACAGACATCGGGGCTCCGGGCTTTCCCTGACGAACAGGGCTTCGACGCTTACCACCAGCTGCACCTGGGCGCCCACTCCAAAAAAACCTGAAAAATCACGAACGTCTGACGATTGCTGCCACACAAAAAGTGTCAGCCAGTCAAGCTCCTGCTGCTCCTCCCCGGCCATTGGCAGCGCATCTACAGCACCACAGACATCGGGGCTCCGGGCTTTCCCTGACGAACGGGGCTTCGACTTTTACCACCAGCTGCACCTGGGCGCCCACTCCAAAAAAACCCCGAAAAATCACGAAGATCGGACGATTGCTCCCACACCGAAAGTGCCAGCCAGTCAATCTCTTGCTGCTTCTTGCCGGCCATTGGCAGCGCATCTACAGCACCACAGACATCGGGGCTCCGGGCTTTCCCTGACGAACAGGGCTTCGACGTTTACCACCAGCTGCACCTGGGGGGCCCACTGAAAAAAACCCCAAAAAATCATGAACGTTGGACGATTGCTCCCACACCGAAAGTGCCAGCAACTCAAGCTCTTGCTACTCCTCACCGGCCATTGGCAGCGCATCTACAGCACCACAGACATCGGGGCTCCGGGCTTTCCCTGACGAACAGGGCTTCGACGTTTACCACCAGCTGCACCTGGTCGCCCACGCCAAAAAAACCCGAAAAATCACGAACGTCGGACGATTGCTCCCACACAAAAAGTGCCAGCCAGTGAAGCTCCTGCTGCTCCTCAGCGGCCATTGGCAGCGCATCTACAGCAGCACAGACATCGGGGCTCCAGGCTTTCCCTGACGAACAGGGCTTCGACGTTTACCACCAGCTGCACCTGGGCGCCCACTCCAAAAAAAACCCCGAAAAATCACGAACGTCGGACGATTGCTCCCACACCGAAAGTGCCAGCCAGTCAAGCTCTTGCTGCTGCTCCCCGGCCATTGGCAGTGCATCTACAGCACCACAGACATCGGGGCTCCGGGCTTTCCCTGACGAACAGGGCTTCGACGTTTACCACCACCTGCACATGGGCGCCCATTGGAAAAAAACCCAAGAAAAATCACGAACGTTGGACGATTGCTCCCACACCGAAAGTGCCAGCAACTCAAGCTCTTGCTACTCCTCACCGGCCATTGGCAGCGCATCTACAGCACCACAGACATCGGGGCTCCGGGCTTTCCCTGACGAACAGTGCTTCGACGTTTACCACCAGCTGCACCTGGTCGCCCACTCCAAAAAAACCCGAAAAATCACGAAAGTCGGACGATTGCTCCCACAAAAAAAGTGCCAGCCAGTCAAGCTCCTGCTGCTCCTCAGCGGCCATTGGCAGCGCATCTACAGCACCACAGACATCGGGGCTCCGGGCTTTCCCTGACGAACAGGGCTTCGACGTTTACCACCACCTGCACCTGGGGGGCCCACTGAAAAAAACCCCGAAAAATCATGAAGGTCGGACGATTGCTCCCACACCAAAAGTGCCAGCCACTCAAGCTCTTCCTGCTCCTCAGCGGCCATTGGCAGCGCATCTACAGCACCACAGACACTGGGGCTCCGGGCACTCCCTGACGAACAGGGCTTCGACGTTTACCACCAGCTGCACCTGGGCACCCACTCCAAAAAAACCCGAAAAATCACGAACGTCTGACGATTGCTGCCACACAAAAAGTGTCAGCCAGCCAAGCTCCTGCTGCTTCTCAGCGGCCATTGGCAGCGCATCTACAGCACCACAGACATCAGGGCTCCGGGCTTTCCCTGACGAACAGGGCTTCGACGTTTACCACCAGCTGCACCTGGGGGGCCCACTGAAAAAAACCCCGAAAAATCATGAACGTCGGACGATTGCTCCCACACCAAAAGTGCCAGCCAGTCAAGCTCTTGCTGCTCCTCACCGGCCATTGGCAGCGCATCTACAGCACCACAGACATCGGGGCTCCGGGCTTTCCCTGACGAACAGGGCTTCGACGTTTACCACCACCTGCACCTGGGCGCCCAATGGAAAAAAACCCAAGAAAAATCACGAACGTTGGACGATTGCTCCCACACCGAAAGTGCCAGCCAGTCAAGCTCTTGCTGCTCCTCACCGGCCATTGGCAGCGCATCTACAGCGCCACAGACATCGGGGCTCTGGGCTTTCCCTGACGAACAGTGCTTCGACATTTACCACCAGCTGCGCCTGAGCGCTCACTAAAAAAAAACCCGAAAAATCATGAACGTTGGACGATTGCTCCCACACAAAAAGTGCCGGCCAGTGAAGCTCCTGCTGCTCCTCACCGGCCGTTGGCAGCGCATCTACAGCACCACAGACATCGGGGCTCCGGGCTTTCCCTGACGAACAGGGCTTCGACGCTTACCACCAGCTGCACCTGGGCGCCCACTCCAAAAAAACATGAAAAATCACGAACGTCTGACGATTGCTGCCACACAAAAAGTGTCAGCCAGTCAAGCTCCTGCTGCTCCTCCCCGGCCATTGGCAGCGCATCTACAGCACCACAGACATCGGGGCTCCGGGCTTTCCCTGACGAACAGGGCTTCGACTTTTACCACCAGCTGCACCTGGGCGCCCACTCCAAAAAAACCCCGAAAAATCACGAAGATCGGACGATTGCTCCCACACCGAAAGTGCCAGCCAGTCAATCTCTTGCTGCTTCTTGCCGGCCATTGGCAGCGCATCTACAGCACCACAGACATCGGGGCTCCGGGCTTTCCCTGACGAACAGGGCTTCGACGTTTACCACCAGCTGCACCTGGGGGGCCCACTGAAAAAAACCCCAAAAAATCATGAACGTTGGACGATTGCTCCCACACCGAAAGTGCCAGCAACTCAAGCTCTTGCTACTCCTCACCGGCCATTGGCAGCGCATCTACAGCACCACAGACATCGGGGCTCCGGGCTTTCCCTGACGAACAGGGCTTCGACGTTTACCACCAGCTGCACCTGGTCGCCCACTCCAAAAAAACCCCGAAAAATCACGAACGTCGGACGATTGCTCCCACACAAAAAGTGCCAGCCAGTGAAGCTCCTGCTGCTCCTCAGCGGCCATTGGCAGCGCATCTACAGCACCACAGACATCGGGGCTCCAGGCTTTCCCTGACGAACAGGGCTTCGACGTTTACCACCAGCTGCACCTGGGCGCCCACTCCAAAAAAACCCCGAAAAATCACGAACGTCGGACGATTGCTCCCACACCGAAAGTGCCAGCCAGTCAAGCTCTTGCTGCTGCTCCCCGGCCATTGGCAGTGCATCTACAGCACCACAGACATCGGGGCTCCGGGCTTTCCCTGACGAACAGGGCTTCGACGTTTACCACCACCTGCACATGGGCGCCCATTGGAAAAAAACCCAAGAAAAATCACGAACGTTGGACGATTGCTCCCACACCGAAAGTGCCAGCAACTCAAGCTCTTGCTACTCCTCACCGGCCATTGGCAGCGCATCTACAGCACCACAGACATCGGGGCTCCGGGCTTTCCCTGACGAACAGTGCTTCGACGTTTACCACCAGCTGCACCTGGTCGCCCACTCCAAAAAAACCCGAAAAATCACGAAAGTCGGACGATTGCTCCCACAAAAAAAGTGCCAGCCAGTCAAGCTCCTGCTGCTCCTCAGCGGCCATTGGCAGCGCATCTACAGCACCACAGACATCGGGGCTCCGGGCTTTCCCTGACGAACAGGGCTTCGACGTTTACCACCAGCTGCACCTGGGGGGCCCACTGAAAAAAACCCCGAAAAATCATGAAGGTCGGACGATTGCTCCCACACCAAAAGTGCCAGCCACTCAAGCTCTTCCTGCTCCTCAGCGGCCATTGGCAGCGCATCTACAGCACCACAGACACTGGGGCTCCGGGCACTCCCTGACGAACAGGGCTTCGACGTTTACCACCAGCTGCACCTGGGCACCCACTCCAAAAAAACCCGAAAAATCACGAACGTCTGACGATTGCTGCCACACAAAAAGTGTCAGCCAGCCAAGCTCCTGCTGCTTCTCAGCGGCCATTGGCAGCGCATCTACAGCACCACAGACATCAGGGCTCCGGGCTTTCCCTGACGAACAGGGCTTCGACGTTTACCACCAGCTGCACCTGGGGGGCCCACTGAAAAAAACCCCGAAAAATCATGAACGTCGGACGATTGCTCCCACACCAAAAGTGCCAGCCAGTCAAGCTCTTGCTACTCCTCACCGGCCATTGGCAGCGCATCTACAGCACCACAGACATCGGGGCTCCGGGCTTTCCCTGACGAACAGGGCTTCGACTTTTACCACCAGCTGCACCTGGTCGCCTACGCCAAAAAAACCCGAAAAATCACGAACGTCGGACGATTGCTCCCACAAAAAAAGTGCCAGCCAGTCAAGCTCCTGCTGCTCCTCACCGGCCATTGGCAGCGCATCTACAGCACCACAGACATCGGGGCTCCGGGCTTTCCCTGACGAACAGGGCTTCGACGTTTACCACCAGCTGCGTCTGGGCGCCCACTAAAAAAAACCCGAAAAATCACGAACGTCGGACGATTGCTGCCTCACAAAAAGTGTCAGCCAGTCAAGCTCCTGCTGCTCCTCAGCGGCCATTGGCAGCGCATCTACAGCACCACAGACATCGGGGCTCCGGGCTTTCCCTGACAAACAGGGCTTCGACGTTTACCACCAGCTGCACCTGGGGGGCCCACTGAAAAAAACCCCGAAAAATCATGAACGTCGGACGATTGCTCCCACACCAAAAGTGCCAGCCAGTCAATCTCTTGCTGCTTCTCCCCGGCCATTGGCAGCGCATCTACAGCACCACAGACATCGGGGCTCCGGGCTTTCCCTGACGAACAGGGCTTCGACGTTTACCACCAGCTGCACCTGGGGGGCCCACTGAAAAAAACCCCAAAAAATCATGAACGTCGGACGATTGCTCCCACACCGAAAGTGCCAGCCAGTCAAGCTCTTGCTGCTCCTCACCGGCCATTGACATCGCATCTACAGCACCACAGACATCGGGGCTCCGGTCTTTCCCTGACGAACAGGGCTTCGACGTTTACCACCACCTGCACCTGGGCGCCCACTGAAAAAAAACCCGAAAAATCACGAATGTCGGACGATTGCTCCCACACCGAAAATGCCAGCCAGTCAAGCTCTTGCTGCTCCTCCCCGGCCACTGGCAGCGCATCTACAGCACCACAGACATCGGGGCTCCGGGATTTCCCTGACGAACAGGGCTTCGACGTTTACCACCAGCTGCACCTGGGGGGCCCACTGAAAAAAACCCCAAAAAATCATGAACGTCGGACGATTGCTCCCACACCGAAAGTGCCAGCCAGTCAAGCTCTTGCTGCTCCTCACCGGCCATTGACATCGCATCTACAGCACCACAGACATCAGGGCTCCGGGCTTTCCCTGACGAACAGGGCTTCGACGTTTACCACCAGCTGCACCTGGGCGCCCACTGAAAAAAAACCCGAAAAATCACGAACGTCGGTCGATTGCTCCCACACCGAAAATGCCAGCCAGTCAAGCTCTTGCTGCTCCTCCCCGGCCACTGGCAGCGCATCTACAGCACCACAGACATCGGGGCTCTGAGCTTTCCCTGACGAACAGGGCTTCGACGTTTACCACCACCTGCACCTGGGGGGCCCACTGAAAAAAACCCCGAAAAATCATGAAGGTCGGACGATTGCTCCCACACCAAAAGTGCCAGCCACTCAAGCTCTTCCTGCTCCTCAGCGGCCATTGGCAGCGCATCTACAGCACCACAGACACTGGGGCTCCGGGCACTCCCTGACGAACAGGGCTTCGACGTTTACCACCAGCTGCACCTGGGCACCCACTCCAAAAAAACCCGAAAAATCACGAACGTCTGACGATTGCTGCCACACAAAAAGTGTCAGCCAGCCAAGCTCCTGCTGCTTCTCAGCGGCCATTGGCAGCGCATCTACAGCACCACAGACATCAGGGCTCCGGGCTTTCCCTGACGAACAGGGCTTCGACGTTTACCACCAGCTGCACCTGGGGGGCCCACTGAAAAAAACCCCGAAAAATCATGAACGTCGGACGATTGCTCCCACACCAAAAGTGCCAGCCAGTCAAGCTCTTGCTACTCCTCACCGGCCATTGGCAGCGCATCTACAGCACCACAGACATCGGGGCTCCGGGCTTTCCCTGACGAACAGGGCTTCGACTTTTACCACCAGCTGCACCTGGTCGCCCACGCCAAAAAAACCCGAAAAATCACGAACGTCGGACGATTGCTCCCACAAAAAAAGTGCCAGCCAGTCAAGCTCCTGCTGCTCCTCACCGGCCATTGGCAGCGCATCTACAGCACCACAGACATCGGGGCTCCGGGCTTTCCCTGACGAACAGGGCTTCGACGTTTACCACCAGCTGCGTCTGGGCGCCCACTAAAAAAAACCCGAAAAATCACGAACGTCGGACGATTGCTGCCTCACAAAAAGTGTCAGCCAGTCAAGCTCCTGCTGCTCCTCAGCGGCCATTGGCAGCGCATCTACAGCACCACAGACATCGGGGCTCCGGGCTTTCCCTGACAAACAGGGCTTCGACGTTTACCACCAGCTGCACCTGGGGGGCCCACTGAAAAAAACCCCGAAAAATCATGAACGTCGGACGATTGCTCCCACACCAAAAGTGCCAGCCAGTCAATCTCTTGCTGCTTCTCCCCGGCCATTGGCAGCGCATCTACAGCACCACAGACATCGGGGCTCCGGTCTTTCCCTGACGAACAGGGCTTCGACGTTTACCACCACCTGCACCTAGGCGCCCACTGAAAAAAAACCCGAAAAATCACGAATGTCGGACGATTGCTCCCACACCGAAAATGCCAGCCAGTCAAGCTCTTGCTGCTCCTCCCCGGCCACTGGCAGCGCATCTACAGCACCACAGACATCGGGGCTCCGGGCTTTCCCTGACGAACAGGGCTTCGACGTTTACCACCAGCTGCACCTGGGGGGCCCACTGGAAAAAACCCCAAAAAATCATGAACGTCGGACGATTGCTCCCACACCGAAAATGCCAGCAACTCAAGCTCTTGCTGCTCCTCACCGGCCATTGGCAGCCCATCTACAGCACCACAGACATCGGGGCTCCGGGCTTTCCCTGACGAACAGGGCTTCGACGTTTACCACCAGCTGCACCTGGGCGCCCACTGAAAAAAAACCCGAAAAATCACGAACGTCGGTCGATTGCTCCCACACCGAAAATGCCAGCCAGTCAAGCTCTTGCTGCTCCTCCCCGGCCACTGGCAGCGCATCTACAGCACCACAGACACTGGGGCTCCGGGCTTTCCCTGACGAACAGGGCTTCGACGTTTACCACCATCTGCACCTGGTCGCCCACTCCAAAAAAACCCGAAAAATCACGAACGTCGGACGATTGCTCCCACAAAAAAAGTGCCAGCCAGTCAAGCTCCTGCTGCTCCTCAGCGGCCATTGGCAGCGCATCTACAGCACCACAGACATCGGGGCTCCGGGCTTTCCCTGACGAACAGGGCTTCGACGTTTACCACCACCTGCACCTGGGGGGCCCACAAAAAAAAAACCCAAAAAATCACGAACGTCGGACGATTGCTCCCACACAAAAAGTGCCAGCCAGTCAAGCTCTTGCTACTCCTCACCGGCCATTGGCAGCGCATCTACAGCACCACAGACATCGGGGCTCCGGGCTTTCCCTGACGAACAGGGCTTCGACGTTTACCACCATCTGCACCTGGTCGCCCACGCCAAAAAAACCCGAAAAATCACGAACGTCGGACGATTGCTCCCACAAAAAAAGTGCCAGCCAGTCAAGCTCCTGCTGCTCCTCACCGGCCATTGGCAGCGCATCTACAGCACCACAGACATCGGGGCTCCGGGCTTTCCCTGACGAACAGGGCTTCGACGTTTACCACCAGCTGCGTCTGGGCGCCCACTAAAAAAAACCCGAAAAATCACGAACGTCGGACGATTGCTGCCACACAAAAAGTGTCAGCCAGTCAAGCTCCTGCTGCTCCTCAGCGGCCATTGGCAGCGCATCTACAGCACCACAGACATCGGGGCTCCGGGCTTTCCCTGACAAACAGGGCTTGAACGTTTACCACCAGCTGCACCTGGGGGGCCCACTGAAAAAAACCCCGAAAAATCATGAACGTCGGACGATTGCTCCCACACCAAAAGTGCCAGCCAGTCAATCTCTTGCTGCTTCTCCCCGGCCATTGGCAGCGCATCTACAGCACCACAGACATCGGGGCTCCGGGCTTTCCCTGACGAACAGGGCTTCGACGTTTACCACCAGCTGCACCTGGGGGGCCCAATGAAAAAAACCCCAAAAAATCATGAACGTCGGACGATTGCTCCCACACCGAAAGTGCCAGCCAGTCAAGCTCTTGCTGCTCCTCACCGGCCATTGACATCGCATCTACAGCACCACAGACATCGGGGCTCCGGGCTTTCCCTGACGAACAGGGCTTCGACGTTTACCACCACCTGCACCTGGGCACCCACTGAAAAAAAACCCGAAAAATCACGAATGTCGGACGATTGCTCCCACACCGAAAATGCCAGCCAGTCAAGCTCTTGCTGCTCCTCCCCGGCCACTGGCAGCGCATCTACAGCACCACAGACATCGGGGCTCCGGGCACTCCCTGACGAACAGGGCTTCGACGTTTACCACCAGCTGCACCTGGGCACGCACTCCAAAAAAACCCGAAAAATCACGAACTTCGGACGATTGCTGCCACACAAAAAGTGTCAGCCAGTCAAGCTCCTGCTGCTCCTCAGCGGCCATCGGCAGCGCATCTACAGCACCACAGACATCGGGGCTCCGGGCTTTCCCTGACAAACAGGGCTTCGACGTTTACCACCAGCTGCACCTGGTCGCCCACTCCAAAAAAACCGAAAAATCACGAACGTCGGTCGATTGCTCCCACTCCGAAAGTGCAAGCCAGTCCAGCTTTTGCTCTCCTCCCCGGCCGTTGGCAGCGCATCTACAGCACCACAGACATCGGGGCTCCGGGCTTTCCCTGACGAACAGGGCTTCGACATTTACCACCAGCTGCACCTGGGCGCCCACTCCAAAAAAACCCCGAAAAATCACGAACGTTGGACGATTGCTCCCACACCGAAAGTGCCAGCCAGTCAAGCTCTTGCTGCTGCTCCGCGGCCATTGGCAGTGCATCTACAGCACCACAGACATCGGGGCTCCGGGCTTTCCCTGACGAACAGGGCTTCGACGTTTACCACCATCTGCACCTGGTCGCCCACGCCAAAAAAACCCGAAAAATCACGAACGTCGGACGATTGCTCCCACACCGAAAGTGCCAGCCAGTCAAGCTCTTGCTGCTCCTCACCGGCCATTGGCAGCGCATCTACAGCACCACAGACATCGGGGCTCCGGGCTTTCCCTGACGAACAGGGCTTCGACGTTTACCACCAGCTGCACCTGGGCACCCACTCCAAAAAAACCCGAAAAATCACGAACGTCGGACGATTGCTCCCACACCGAAAGTGCCAGCAACTCAAGCTCTTGCTACTCCTCACCGGCCATTGGCAGCGCATCTACAGCACCACAGACATCGGGGCTCCGGGCTTTCCCTGACGAACAGGGCTTCGACGTTTACCACCAGCTGCACCTGGGGGGCCCACTGAAAAAAACCCCGAAAAATCATGAAGGTCGGACAATTGCTCCCACACCGAAAGTGCCAGCCACTCAAGCTCTTGCTGCTCATCACCGGCCATTGGCAGCGCATCTACAGCACCACAGACACTGGGGCTCCGGGCACTCCCTGACGAACAGGGCTTCGACGTTTACCACCAGCTGCACCTGGGGGGCCCACTGAAAAAAACCCCGAAAAATCATGAAGGTCGGACAATTGCTCCCACACCGAAAGTGCCAGCCACTCAAGCTCTTGCTGCTCATCACCGGCCATTGGCAGCGCATCTACAGCACCACAGACATCGGGGCTCTGGGCTTTCCCTGACGAACAGTGCTTCGACATTTACCACCAGCTGCGCCTGAGCGCTCACTAAAAAAAAACCCGAAAAATCATGAACGTCGGACGATTGCTCCCACACAAAAAGTGCCAGCCAGTGAAGCTCCTGCTGCTCCTCAGCGGCCATTGGCAGCGCATCTACAGCACCACAGACATCGGGGCTCCGGGCTTTCCCTGACGAACAGGGCTTCGACGTTTACCACCAGCTGCACCTGGGGGGCCCACTGAAAAAAACCCCGAAAAATCATGAACGTCGGACGATTGCTCCCACACCAAAAGTGCCAGCCAGTCAAGCTCTTGCTGCTCCTCACCGGCCGTTGGCAGCGCATCTACAGCACCACAGACATCGGGGCTCCGGGCTTTCCCTGACGAACAGGGCTTCGACGTTTACCACCAGCTGCACCTGGGCGCCCACTCCAAAAAAACCTGAAAAATCACGAACGTCTGACGATTGCTGCCACACAAAAAGTGTCAGCCAGTCAAGCTCCTGCTGCTCCTCCCCGGCCATTGGCAGCGCATCTACAGCACCACAGACATCGGGGCTCCGGGCTTTCCCTGACGAACGGGGCTTCGACTTTTACCACCAGCTGCACCTGGGCGCCCACTCCAAAAAAACCCCGAAAAATCACGAAGATCGGACGATTGCTCCCACACCGAAAGTGCCAGCCAGTCAATCTCTTGCTGCTTCTCCCCGGCCATTGGCAGCGCATCTACAGCACCACAGACATCGGGGCTCCGGGCTTTCCCTGACGAACAGGGCTTCGACGTTTACCACCAGCTGCACCTGGGGGGCCCACTGAAAAAAACCCCAAAAAATCATGAACGTCAGACGATTGCTCCCACACCGAAAGTGCCAGCAACTCAAGCTCTTGCTACTCCTCACCGGCCATTGGCAGCGCATCTACAGCACCACAGACATCGGGGCTCCGGGCTTTCCCTGACGAACAGGGCTTCGACGTTTACCACCAGCTGCACCTGGTCGCCCACGCCAAAAAAACCCGAAAAATCACGAACGTCGGACGATTGCTCCCACACAAAAAGTGCCAGCCAGTGAAGCTCCTGCTGCTCCTCAGCGGCCATTGGCAGCGCATCTACAGCACCACAGACATCGGGGCTCCAGGCTTTCCCTGACGAACAGGGCTTCGACGTTTACCACCACCTGCACCTGGGCGCCCATTGGAAAAAAACCCAAGAAAAATCACGAACGTTGGACGATTGCTCCCACACTGAAAGTGCCAGCCAGTCAAGCACTTGCTGCTCCTACCCGGCCATTGGCAGAGCTTCTACAGCACCACAGACATCGGGGCTCCGGGCTTTCCCTGACGAACAGGGCTTCGACATTTACCACCAGCTGCACCTGGTCGCCCACTCCAAAAAAACCCGAAAAATCACGAACGTCGGACGATTGCTCCCACACAAGAAGTGCCAGCCAGTCAAGCTCCTGCTGCTCCTCAGCGGCCATTGGCAGCGCATCTACAGCACCACAGACATCGGGGCTCCGGGCTTTCCCTGACGAACAGGGCTTCGACGTTTACCACCAGCTGCACCTGGGCGCCCACTCCAAAAAAACCCCGAAAAATCACGAACGTCGGACGATTGCTCCCACACCGAAAGTGCCAGCCAGTCAAGCTCTTGCTGCTGCTCCCCGGCCATTGGCAGTGCATCTACAGCACCACAGACATCGGGGCTCCGGGCTTTCCCTGACGAACAGGGCTTCGACGTTTACCACCACCTGCACATGGGCGCCCATTGGAAAAAAACCCAAGAAAAATCACGAACGTTGGACGATTGCTCCCACACCGAAAGTGCCAGCAACTCAAGCTCTTGCTACTCCTCACCGGCCATTGGCAGCGCATCTACAGCACCACAGACATCGGGGCTCCGGGCTTTCCCTGACGAACAGGGCTTCGACGTTTACCACCATCTGCACCTGGTCGCCCACTCCAAAAAAACCTGAAAAATCACGAAAGTCGGACGATTGCTCCCACAAAAAAAGTGCCAGCCAGTCAAGCTCCTGCTGCTCCTCACCGGCCATTGGCAGCGCATCTACAGCACCACAGACATCGGGGCTCCGGGCTTTCCCTGACGAACAGGGCTTCGACGTTTACCACCAGCTGCACCTGGGGGGCCCACTGAAAAAAACCCCGAAAAATCATGAACGTCGGACGATTGCTCCCACACCAAAAGTGCCAGCCAGTCAAGCTCTTGCTACTCCTCACCGGCCATTGGCAGCGCATCTACAGCACCACAGACATCGGGGCTCCGGGCTTTCCCTGACGAACAGGGCTTCGACTTTTACCACCAGCTGCACCTGGTCGCCCACGCCAAAAAAACCCGAAAAATCACGAACGTCGGACGATTGCTCCCACAAAAAAAGTGCCAGCCAGTCAAGCTCCTGCTGCTCCTCACCGGCCATTGGCAGCGCATCTACAGCACCACAGACATCGGGGCTCCGGGCTTTCGTGACGAACAGGGCTTCGACGTTTACCACCAGCTGCGTCTGGGCGCCCACTAAAAAAAACCCGAAAAATCATGAACGTCGGACGATTGCTCCCACACCAAAAGTGCCAGCCAGTCAATCTCTTGCTGCTTCTCCCCGGCCATTGGCAGCGCATCTACAGCACCACAGACATCGGGGCTCCGGGCTTTCCCTGACGAACAGGGCTTCGACGTTTACCACCAGCTGCACCTGGGGGCCCCACTGAAAAAAACCCCAAAAAATCATGAACGTCGGACGATTGCTCCCACACCGAAAGTGCCAGCCAGTCAAGCTCTTGCTGCTCCTCACCGGCCATTGACATCGCATCTACAGCACCACAGACATCGGGGCTCCGGGCTTTCCCTGACGAACAGGGCTTCGACGTTTACCACCACCTGCACCTGGGCGCCCACTGAAAAATAACCCGAAAAATCACGAATGTCGGACGATTGCTCCCACACCGAAAATGCCAGCCAGTCAAGCTCTTGCTGCTCCTCCCCGGCCACTGGCAGCGCATCTACAGCACCACAGACATCGGGGCTCCGGGCTTTCCCTGACGAACAGGGCTTCGACGTTTACCACCAGCTGCACCTGGGGGGCCCACTGAAAAAAACCCCGAAAAATCACGAACGTCGGACGATTGCTCCCACACCGAAAGTGCCAGCCAGTCAAGCTCCTGCTGCTCCTCAGCGGCCATTGGCAGCGCATCTACAGCACCACAGACATCGGGGCTCCGGGCTTTCCCTGACAAACAGGGCTTCGACGTTTACCACCAGCTGCACCTGGGGGGCCCACTGAAAAAAACCCCGAAAAATCATGAACGTCGGACGATTGCTCCCACACCAAAAGTGCCAGCCAGTCAATCTCTTGCTGCTTCTCCCCGGCCATTGGCAGCGCATCTACAGCACCACAGACATCGGGGCTCCGGGCTTTCCCTGACGAACAGGGCTTCGACGTTTACCACCAGCTGCACCTGTGGGGCCCACTGAAAAAAACCCCAAAAAATCATGAACGTCGGACGATTGCTCCCACACCGAAAGTGCCAGCCAGTCAAGCTCTTGCTGCTCCTCACCGGCCATTGACATCGCATCTACAGCACCACAGACATCGGGGCTCCGGGCTTTCCCTGACGAACAGGGCTTCGACGTTTACCACCACCTGCACCTGGGCACCCACTGAAAAAAAACCCGAAAAATCACGAATGTCGGACGATTGCTCCCACACCGAAAATGCCAGCCAGTCAAGCTCTTGCTGCTCCTCCCCGGCCACTGGCAGCGCATGTACAGCACCACAGACATCGGGGCTCCGGGCACTCCCTGACGAACAGGGCTTCGACGTTTACCACCAGCTGCACCTGGGCACGCACTCCAAAAAAACCCGAAAAATCACGAACGTCGGACGATTGCTGCCACACAAAAAGTGTCAGCCAGTCAAGCTCCTGCTGCTCCTCAGCGGCCATTGGCAGCGCATCTACAGCACCACAGACATCGGGGCTCCGGGCTTTCCCTGACAAACAGGGCTTCGACGTTTACCACCAGCTGCACCTGGGGGGCCCACTGAAAAAAACCCCGAAATATCATGAAGGTCGGACGATTGCTCCCACACCAAAAGTGCCAGCCAGTCAAGCTCTTGCTGCTCCTCACCGGCCACTGACATCGCATCTACAGCACCACAGACATCGGGGCTCCGGGCTTTCCCTGACGAACAGGGCTTCGACCTTTACCACCACCTGCACCTGGGCGCCCACTGAAAAAAAACCCGAAAAATCACGAACGTCGGACGATTGCTCCCACACCGAAAATGCCAGCCAGTCAAGCTCTTGCTGCTCCTCCCCGGCCATTGGCAGCGCATCTACAGCACCACAGACATCGGTGCTCCGGGCTTTCCCTGACGAACAGGGCCTCGACGTTTACCACCACCTGCACCTGGGCGCTTATTGGAAAAAAGCCCAAGAAAAATCACGAACGTTGGATGATTGCTTCCACACCAAAAGTGCCAGCAACACAAGCTCTTGCTGCTCCTCACCGGCCATTGGCAGCGCATCTACAGCACCACAGATATCGGGGCTCCGGGCTTTCCCTGACGAACAGGGCTTCGACGTTTACCACCAGCTGCACCTGGTCGCCCACTCCAAAAAAACCGAAAAATCACGAACGTCAGTCGATTGCTCCCACTCCGAAAGTGCAAGCCAGTCCAGCTTTTGCTCTCCTCCCCGGCCGTTGGCAGCGCATCTACAGCACCACAGACATCGGGGCTCCGGGCTTTCCCTGACGAACAGGGCTTCGACATTTACCACCAGCTGCACCTGGGCGCCCACTCCAAAAAAACCCCGAAAAATCACGAACGTTGGACGATTGCTCCCACACCGAAAGTGCCAGCCAGTCAAGCTCTTGCTGCTGCTCCGCGGCCATTGGCAGCGCATCTACAGCACCACAGACATCGGGGCTCCGGGCTTTCCCTGACGAACAGGGCTTCGACGTTTACCACCAGCTGCACCTGGTCGCCCACTCCAAAAAAACCCGAAAAATCACGAACGTCGGACGATTGCTCCCACACCGAAAGTGCCAGCCAGTCAAGCTCTTGCTGCTCCTCACCGGCCATTGGCAGCGCATCTACAGCACCACAGACATCGGGGCTCCAGGCTTTCCCTGACGAACAGGGCTTCGACGTTTACCACCAGCTGCACCTGGGCACCCACTCCAAAAAAACCCGAAAAATCACGAACGTCGGACGATTGCTCCCACACCGAAAGTGCCAGCAACTCAAGCTCTTGCTACTCCTCACCGGCCATTGGCAGCGCATCTACAGCACCACAGACATCGGGGCTCCGGGCTTTCCCTGACGAACAGGGCTTCGACGTTTACCACCAGCTGCACCTGGGGGGCCCACTGAAAAAAACCCCGAAAAATCATGAAGGTCGGACAATTGCTCCCACACCGAAAGTGCCAGCCACTCAAGCTCTTGCTGCTCATCACCGGCCATTGGCAGCGCATCTACAGCACCACAGACACTGGGGCTCCGGGCACTCCCTGACGAACAGGGCTTCGACGTTTACCACCAGCTGCACCTGGGCACCCACTCCAAAAAAACCCCGAAAAATCACGAACGTCGGACGATTGCTGCCACACAAAAAGTGTCAGCCAGTCAAGCTCCTGCTGCTTCGCAGCGGCCATTGGCAGCGCATCTACAGCACCACAGACATCGGGGCTCCGGGCTTTCCCTGACGAACAGGGCTTCGACGTTTACCACCAGCTGCACCTGGGGGCCCACTGAAACAAACCCCGAAAAATCATGAACGTCGGACGATTGCTCCCACACCAAAAGTGCCAGCCAGTCAAGCTCTTGCTGCTCCTCACCGGCCGTTGGCAGCGCATCTACAGCACCACAGACATCGGGGCTCCGGGCTTTCCCTGACGAACAGGGCTTCGACGTTTACCACCAGCTGCACCTGGGCGCCCACTCCAAAAAAACCTGAAAAATCACGAACGTCTGACGATTGCTGCCACACAAAAAGTGTCAGCCAGTCAAGCTCCTGCTGCTCCTCAGCGGCCATTGGCAGCGCATCTACAGCACCACAGACATCGGGGCTCCGGGCTTTCCCTGACGAACGGGGCTTCGACTTTTACCCCCAGCTGCACCTGGGCACCCACTCCAAAAAAACCCCGAAAAATCACGAAGATCGGACGATTGCTCCCACACTGAAAGTGCCAGCCAGTCAAGCTCTTGCTGCTTCTCCCCGGCCATTGGCAGCGCATCTACAGCACCACAGACATCGGGGCTCCGGGCTTTCCCTGACGAACAGGGCTTCGACGTTTACCACCAGCTGCACCTGGGAGGCCCACTGAAAAAAACCCCAAAAAATCATGAACGTCGGACGATTGCTCCCACACCGAAAGTGCCAGCCAGTCAAGCTCTTGCTGCTCCTCACCGGCCATTGGCAGCGCATCTACAGCACCACAGACATCGGGGCTCCGGGCTTTCCCGGACGAACAGGGCTTCGACGTTTACCACCACCTGCACCTGGGCGCCCATTGGAAAAAATCCCAAGAAAAATCAAGAAAGTTGGACGATTGCTCCCACACCGAAAGTGCCAGCCAGTCAAGCTCTTGCTGCTCCTCACCGGCCATTGGCAGCGCATCTACAGCGCCACAGACATCGGGGCTCTGGGCTTTCCCTGACGAGCAGTGCTTCGACATTTACCACCAGCTGCGCCTGAGCGCTCACTAAAAAAAAACCCGAAAAATCACGAACGTCGGACGATTGCTCCCACACAAAAAGTGCGAGCCAGTGAAGCTCCTGCTGCTCCTCAGCGGCCATTGGCAGCGCATCTACAGCACCACAGACATCGGGGCTCCGGGCTTTCCCTGACGAACAGGGCTTCGACATTTACCACCACCTGCGCCTGGTCGCCCACTCCAGAAAAACCCGAAAAATCACGAACGTCGGACGATTGCTCCCACACCGAAAATGCCAGCCAGTCAAGCTCTTGCTGCTCCTCACCGGCCATTGGCAGCGCATCTACAGCACCACAGACATCGGGGCTCCGGGCTTTCCCTGACAAACAGGGCTTCGACGTTTACCACCACCTGCACCTGGGCGCCCATTGGAAAAAAACCCAAGAAAAATCACGAACGTTGGATGATTGCTCCCACACCGAAAGTGCCAGCAACTCAAGCTCTTGCTGCTCACCACCGGCCATTGGCAGCACATCTACAGCACCACAGACATTGGGGCTCCGGGCTTTCCCTGACGAACAGGGCTTCGACGTTTACCACCAGCTGCACCTGGGCGCCCACTCCAAAAAAACCCGAAAAATCACGAACGTCGGTCGATTGCTCCCACTCCGAAAGTGCAAGCCAGTCCAGCTTTTCCTGCTCCTCCCCGGCCGTTGGCAGCGCATCTACAGCACCAAAGACATCGGGGCTCCGGGCTTTCCCTGACGAACAGGGCTTCGACATTTACCACCAGCTGCACCTGGGCGCCCACTCCAAAAAAACCCTGAAAAATCATGAATATCGGACGATTGCTCCCACACCGAAAGTGCCAGCCAGTCAAGCTCTTGCTGCTCCTCCCCGGCCATTGGCAGTGCATCTACAGCACCACAGACATCGGGGCTCCGGGCTTTCCCTGATGAATAGGGCTTCGACGTTTACCACCACCTGCACCTGGGCGCCCATTGGAAAAAAACCCAAGAAAAATCACGAACGTTGGACGATTGCTCCCACACCGAAAGTGCCAGCAACTCAAGCTCTTGCTACTCCTCACCGGCCATTGGCAGCGCATCTACAGCACCACAGACATCGGGGCTCCGGGCTTTCCCTGACGAACAGGGCTTCGACGTTTACCACCATCTGCACCTGGTCGCCCACGCCAAAAAAACCCGAAAAATCACGAACGTCGGACGATTGCTCCCACAAAAAAAGTGCCAGCCAGTCAAGCTCCTGCTGCTCCTCACCGGCCATTGGCAGCGCATCTACAGCACCACAGACATCGGGGCTCCGGGCACTCCCTGACGAACAGGGCTTCGACGTTTACCACCAGCTGCACCTGGGCACCCACTCCAAAAAAACCTGAAAAATCACGAACGTCGGACGATTGCTCCCACACAAGAAGTGCCAGCCAGTCAAGCTCCTGCTGCTCCTCAGCGGCCATTGGCAGCGCATCTACAGCACCACAGACATCGGGGCTCCGGGCTTTCCCTGACGAACAGGGCTTCGACCTTTACCACCACCTGCACCTGGGCGCCCACTGAAAAAAAACCCGAAATATCACGAACGTCGGACGATTGCTCCCACACCGAAAATGCCAGCCAGTCAAGATCTTGCTGCTCCTCCCCGGCCATTGGCAGCGCATCTACAGCACCACAGACATCGGGGCTCCGGGCTTTCCCTGACGAACAGGGCTTCGACGTTTACCACCACCTGCACCTGGGCGCCCATTGGAAAAAAACCCAAGAAAAATCACGAACGTTGGATGATTGCTCCCACACCGAAAGTGCCAGCAACTCAAGCTCTTGCTGCTCACCACCGGCCATTGGCAGCGCATCTACAGCACCACAGACATCGGGGCTCCGGGCTTTCCCTGACGAACAGGGCTTCGACGTTTACCACCAGCTGCACCTGGGCACCCACTCCAAAAAAACCCGAAAAATCACGAACGTTGGACGATTGCTCCCACACCGAAAGTGCCAGCAACTCAAGCTCTTGCTACTCCTCACCGGCCATTGGCAGCGCATCTACAGCACCACAGACATCGGGGCTCCGGGCTTTCCCTGACGAACAGGGCTTCGACGTTTACCACCAGCTGCACCTGGGGTGCCCACTGAAAAAAACCCCGAAAAATCATGAAGGTCGGACAATTGCTCCCACACCGAAAGTGCCAGCCACTCAAGCTCTTGCTGCTCATCACCGGCCATTGGCAGCGCATCTACAGCACCACAGACACTGGGGCTCCGGGCACTCCCTGACGAACAGGGCTTCGACGTTTACCACCAGCTGCACCTGGGCACCCACTCCAAAAAAACCCCGAAAAATCACGAACGTCGGACGATTGCTGCCACACAAAAAGTGTCAGCCAGTCAAGCTCCTGCTGCTTCGCAGCGGCCATTGGCAGCGCATCTACAGCACCACAGACATCGGGGCTCCGGGCTTTCCCTGACGAACAGGGCTTCGACGTTTACCACCAGCTGCACCTGGGGGGCCCACTGAAAAAAACCCCGAAAAATCATGAACGTCGGACGATTGCTCCCACACCAAAAGTGCCAGCCAGTCAAGCTCTTGCTGCTCCTCACCGGCCGTTGGCAGCGCATCTACAGCACCACAGACATCGGGGCTCCGGGCTTTCCCTGACGAACAGGGCTTCGACGTTTACCACCAGCTGCACCTGGGCGCCCACTCGAAAAAACCTGAAAAATCACGAACGTCTGACGATTGCTGCCACACAAAAAGTGCCAGCCAGTCAAGCTCCTGCTGCTCCTCAGCGGCCATTGGCAGCGCATCTACAGCACCACAGACATCGGGGCTCCGGGCTTTCCCTGACGAACGGGGCTTCGACTTTTACCACCAGCTGCACCTGGGCACCCACTCCAAAAAAACCCCGAAAAATCACGAAGATCGGACGATTGCTCCCACACCGAAAGTGCCAGCCAGTCAAGCTCTTGCTGCTTCTCCCCGGCCATTGGCAGCGCATCTACAGCACCACAGACATCGGGGCTCCGGGCTTTCCCTGACGAACAGGGCTTCGACGTTTACCACCACCTGCACCTGGGCGCCCATTGGAAAAAAACCCAAGAAAAATCACGAACGTTGGACGATTGCTCCCACACCGAAAGTGCCAGCCAGTCAAGCTCTTGCTGCTCCTCACCGGCCATTGGCAGCGCATCTACAGCGCCACAGACATCGGGGCTCTGGGCTTTCCCTGACGAACAGTGCTTCGACATTTACCACCAGCTGCGCCTGAGCGCTCACTAAAAAAAAACCCGAAAAATCACGAACGTCGGACGATTGCTCCCACACAAAAAGTGCCAGCCAGTGAAGCTCCTGCTGCTCCTCAGCGGCCATTGGCAGCGCATCTACAGCACCACAGACATCGGGGCTCCGGGCTTTCCCTGACGAACAGGGTTTCGACATTTACCACCACCTGCGCCTGGTCGCCCACTCCAGAAAAACCCGAAAAATCACGAACGTCGGACGATTGCTCCCACACCGAAAATGCCAGCCAGTCAAGCTCTTGCTGCTCCTCACCGGCCATTGGCAGCGCATCTACAGCACCACAGACATCGGGGCTCCGGGCTTTCCCTGACAAACAGGGCTTCGACGTTTACCACCACCTGCACCTGGGCGCCCATTGGAAAAAAACCCAAGAAAAATCACGAACGTTGGATGATTGCTTCCACACCGAAAGTGCCAGCAACTCAAGCTCTTGCTGCTCACCACCGGCCATTGGCAGCACATCTACAGCACCACAGACATTGGGGCTCCGGGCTTTCCCTGACGAACAGGGCTTCGACGTTTACCACCAGCTGCACCTGGGCGCCCACTCCAAAAAAACCCGAAAAATCACGAACGTCGGTCGATTGCTCCCACTCCGAAAGTGCAAGCCAGTCCAGCTTTTGCTGCTCCTCCCCGGCCGTTGGCAGCGCATCTACAGCACCACAGACATCGGGGCTCCGGGCTTTCCCTGACGAACAGGGCTTCGACATTTACCACCAGCTGCATCTGGGCGCCCACTCCAAAAAAAACCCGAAAAATCACGAACGTCTGACGATTGCTGCCACACAAAAAGTGTCAGCCAGTCAAGCTCCTGCTGCTTCTCAGCGGCCATTGGCAGCGCATCTACAGCACCACAGACATCGGGGCTCCGGGCTTTCCCTGACGAACAGGGCTTAGACGTTTACGACCACCTGCACCTGGGGGGCCCACAAAAAAAAACCCCAAAAAATCACGAACGTCGGACGATTGCTCCCACACCGAAAGTGCCAGCAACTCAAGCTCTTGCTACTCCTCACCGGCCATTGGCAGCGCATCTACAGCACCACAGACATCGGGGCTCCGGGCTTTCCCTGACGAACAGGGCTTCGACGTTTACCACCAGCTGCACCTGGGGGGCCCACTGAAAAAAACCCCGAAAAATCATGAAAGTCGGACGATTGCTCCCACACCGAAAGTGCCAGCCACTCAAGCTCTTCCTGCTCCTCAGCGGCCATTGGCAGCGCATCTACAGCACCACAGACACTGGGGCTCCGGGCACTCCCTGACGAACAGGGCTTCGACGTTTACCACCAGCTGCACCTGGGCACCCACTCCAAATAAACCCGAAAAATCACGAACGTCTGACGATTGCTGCCACACAAAAAGTGTCAGCCAGTCAAGCTCCTGCTGCTTCTCAGCGGCCATTGGCAGCGCATCTACAGCACCACAGACATCAGGGCTCCGGGCTTTCCCTGACGAACAGGGCTTCGACGTTTACCACCAGCTGCACCTGGGGGGCCCACTGAAAAAAACCCCGAAAAATCATGAACGTCGGACGATTGCTCCCACACCAAAAGTGCCAGCCAGTCAAGCTCTTGCTACTCCTCACCGGCCATTGGCAGCGCATCTACAGCACCACAGACATCGGGGCTCCGGGCTTTCCCTGACGAACAGGGCTTCGACTTTTACCACCAGCTGCACCTGGTCGCCCACGCCAAAAAAACCCGAAAAATCACGAACGTCGGACGATTGCTCCCACAAAAAAAGTGCCAGCCAGTCAAGCTCCTGCTGCTCCTCACCGGCCATTGGCAGCGCATCTACAGCACCACAGACATCGGGGCTCCGGGCTTTCCCTGACGAACAGGGCTTCGACGTTTACCACCAGCTGCGTCTGG
Organism: Chlamydotis macqueenii; assembly: GCF_036417535.1. Lineage (NCBI taxonomy): Eukaryota > Metazoa > Chordata > Aves > Otidiformes > Otididae > Chlamydotis > Chlamydotis macqueenii. The sequence continues at coordinate 23,979,776 of NC_141592.1, read as the reverse complement.
GCGCCCACTCCAAAAAAACCCGAAAAATCACGAACGTCGGACGATTGCTCCCACAAAAAAAGTGCCAGCCAGTCAAGCTCCTGCTGCTCCTCAGCGGCCATTGGCAGCGCATCTACAGCACCACAGACATCGGGGCTCCGGGCTTTCCCTGACGAACAGGGCTTCGACGTTTACCACCACCTGCACCTGGGGGGCCAACAAAAAAAAAACCCAAAAAATCACGAACGTCGGACGATTGCTCCCACACAAAAAGTGCCAGCCAGTCAAGCTCTTGCTACTCCTCACCGGCCATTGGCAGCGCATCTACAGCACCACAGACATCGGGGCTCCGGGCTTTCCCTGACGAACAGGGCTTCGACGTTTACCACCATCTGCACCTGGTCGCCCACGCCAAAAAAACCCGAAAAATCACGAACGTCGGACGATTGCTCCCACAAAAAAAGTGCCAGCCAGTCAAGCTCCTGCTGCTCCTCCCCGGCCATTGGCAGCGCATCTACAGCACCACAGACATCGGGGCTCCGGGCTTTCCCTGACGAACAGGGCTTCGACGTTTACCACCAGCTGCGTCTGGGCGCCCACTAAAAAAAACCCGAAAAATCACGAACGTCGGACGATTGCTGCCACACAAAAAGTGTCAGCCAGTCAAGCTCCTGCTGCTCCTCAGCGGCCATTGGCAGCGCATCTACAGCACCACAGACATCGGGGCTCCGGGCTTTCCCTGACCAACAGGGCTTCGACGTTTACCACCAGCTGCACCTGGGGGGCCCACTGAAAAAAACCCCGAAAAATCACGAACGTCGGACGATTGCTCCCACAAAAAAAGTGCCAGCCAGTCAAGCTCCTGCTGCTCCTCAGCGGCCATTGGCAGCGCATCTACAGCACCACAGACATCGGGGCTCCGGGCTTTCCCTGACGAACAGGGCTTCGACGTTTACCACCACCTGCACCTGGGGGGCCAACAAAAAAAAAACCCAAAAAATCACGAACGTCGGACGATTGCTCCCACACAAAAAGTGCCAGCCAGTCAAGCTCTTGCTACTCCTCACCGGCCATTGGCAGCGCATCTACAGCACCACAGACATCGGGGCTCCGGGCTTTCCCTGACGAACAGGGCTTCGACGTTTACCACCATCTGCACCTGGTCGCCCACGCCAAAAAAACCCGAAAAATCACGAACGTCGGACGATTGCTCCCACAAAAAAAGTGCCAGCCAGTCAAGCTCCTGCTGCTCCTCACCGGCCATTGGCAGCGCATCTACAGCACCACAGACATCGGGGCTCCGGGCTTTCCCTGACGAACAGGGCTTCGACGTTTACCACCAGCTGCGTCTGGGCGCCCACTAAAAAAAACCCGAAAAATCACGAACGTCGGACGATTGCTGCCACACAAAAAGTGTCAGCCAGTCAAGCTCCTGCTGCTCCTCAGCGGCCATTGGCAGCGCATCTACAGCACCACAGACATCGGGGCTCCGGGCTTTCCCTGACAAACAGGGCTTCGACGTTTACCACCAGCTGCACCTGGGGGGCCCACTGAAAAAAACCCCGAAAAATCATGAACGTCGGACGATTGCTGCCACACAAAAAGTGCCAGCCAGTCAAGCTCTTGCTACTCCTCACCGGCCATTGGCAGCGCATCTACAGCACCACAGACATCGGGGCTCCGGGCTTTCCCTGACGAACAGGGCTTCGACGTTTACCACCACCTGCGCCTGGTCGCCCACTCCAAAAAAACCCGAAAAATCACGAACGTCGGTCGATTGCTCCCACTCCGAAAGTGCAAGCCAGTCCAGCTTTTGCTCTCCTCCCCGGCCGTTGGCAGCGCATCTACAGCACCACAGACATCGGGGCTCCGGGCTTTCCCTGACGAACAGGGCTTCGACATTTACCACCAGCTGCACCTGGGCGCCCACTCCAAAAAAACCCGAAAAATCACGAACGTCGGACGATTGCTCCCACACAAGAAGTGCCAGCCAGTCAAGCTCCTGCTGCTCCTCCCCGGCCATTGGCAGCGCATCTACAGCACCACAGACATCGGGGCTCCGGGCTTTCCCTGACGAACAGGGCTTCGATATTTACCACCAGCTGCACCTGGGCGCCCGCTCCAAAAAAACCCCGAAAAATCACGAAGATCGGACGATTGCTCCCACACCGAAAGTGCCAGCCAGTCAAGCTCTTGCTGCGGCTCCGCGGCCATTGGCAGTGCATCTACAGCACCACAGACATCGGGGCTCCGGGCTTTCCCTGACGAACAGGGCTTCGACGTTTACCACCATCCGCACCTGGTCGCCCACTCCAAGAAAACCCGAAAAATCACGAACGTCGGACGATTGCTCCCACACCGAAAGTGCCAGCCAGTCAAGCTCTTGCTGCTGCTCCCCGGCCATTGGCAGTGCATCTACAGCACCACAGACATCGGGGCTCCGGGCTTTCCCTGACGAACAGGGCTTCGACGTTTACCACCATCTGCACCTGGTCGCCCACGCCAAAAAAACCCGAAAAATCACGAACGTCGGACGATTGCTCCCACACAAAAAGTGCCAGCCAGTGAAGCTCCTGCTGCTCCTCACCGGCCATTGGCAGCGCATCTACAGCACCACAGACATCGGGGCTCCGGGCTTTCCCTGACGAACAGGGCTTCGACGTTTACCACCACCTGCACCTGGGCGCCCATTGGAAAAAAACCCAAGAAAAATCACGAACGTTGGACGATTGCTCCCACACCGAAAGTGCCAGCCAGTCAAGCACTTGCTGCTCCTACCCGGCCATTGGCAGAGCATCTACATCACCACAGACATCGGGGCTCCGGGCTTTCCCTGACGATCAGGGCTTCGACGTTTACCACCAGCTGCACCTGGGCGCCCGCTCCAAAAAAACCCCGAAAAATCACGAAGATCGGACGATTGCTCCCACACCGAAAGTGCCAGCCAGTCAAGCTCTTGCTGCGGCTCCGCGGCCATTGGCAGTGCATCTACAGCACCACAGACATCGGGGCTCCGGGCTTTCCCTGACGAACAGGGCTTCGACGTTTACCACCACATGCACCTGGGCGCCCATTGGAAAAAAACCCAAGAAAAATCACGAACGTCGGACGATTGCTCCCACACAAGAAGTGCCAGCCAGTCAAGCTCCTGCTGCTCCTCACCGGCCATTGGCAGCGCATCTACAGCACCACAGACATCGGGGCTCCGGGCTTTCCCTGACGAACAGGGCTTCGACGTTTACCACCATCTGCACCTGGTCGCCCACGCCAAAAAAACCCAAAAAATCACGAACGTCGGACGATTGCTCCCACAAAAAAAGTGCCAGCCAGTCAAGCTCCTGTTGCTCCTCACCGGCCATTGGCAGCGCATCTACAGCACCACAGACATCGGGGCTCCGGGCTTTCCCTGAGGAACAGGGCTTCGACGTTTACCACCACCTGCACCTGGGGGGCCCACTGAAAAAAACCCCGAAAAATCATGAAGGTCGGACGATTGCTCCCACACCGAAAGTGCCAGCCAGTCAAGCTCCTGCTGCTCCTCACCGGCCATTGGCAGCGCATCTACAGCACCACAGACACTGGGGCTCCGGGCACTCCCTGACGAACAGGGCTTCGACGTTTACCACCTGCTGCACCTGGGCACCCACTCCAAAAAAACCTGAAAAATCACGAACGTCTGACGATTGCTGCCACACAAAAAGTGCCAGCCAGTCAAGCTCCTGCTGCTCCTCAGCGGCCATTGGCAGCGCATCTACAGCACCACAGACATCGGGGCTCCGGGCTTTCCCTGACGAACGGGGCTTCGACTTTTACCACCAGCTGCACCTGGGCACCCACTCCAAAAAAACCCCGAAAAATCACGAAGATCGGACGATTGCTCCCACACCGAAAGTGCCAGCCAGTCAAGCTCTTGCTGCTTCTCCCCGGCCATTGGCAGCGCATCTACAGCACCACAGACATCGGGGCTCCGGGCTTTCCCTGACGAACAGGGCTTCGACGTTTACCACCACCTGCACCTGGGCGCCCATTGGAAAAAAACCCAAGAAAAATCACGAACGTTGGACGATTGCTCCCACACCGAAAGTGCCAGCCAGTCAAGCTCTTGCTGCTCCTCACCGGCCATTGGCAGCGCATCTACAGCGCCACAGACATCGGGGCTCTGGGCTTTCCCTGACGAACAGTGCTTCGACATTTACCACCAGCTGCGCCTGAGCGCTCACTAAAAAAAAACCCGAAAAATCACGAACGTCGGACGATTGCTCCCACACAAAAAGTGCCAGCCAGTGAAGCTCCTGCTGCTCCTCAGCGGCCATTGGCAGCGCATCTACAGCACCACAGACATCGGGGCTCCGGGCTTTCCCTGACGAACAGGGTTTCGACATTTACCACCACCTGCGCCTGGTCGCCCACTCCAGAAAAACCCGAAAAATCACGAACGTCGGACGATTGCTCCCACACCGAAAATGCCAGCCAGTCAAGCTCTTGCTGCTCCTCACCGGCCATTGGCAGCGCATCTACAGCACCACAGACATCGGGGCTCCGGGCTTTCCCTGACAAACAGGGCTTCGACGTTTACCACCACCTGCACCTGGGCGCCCATTGGAAAAAAACCCAAGAAAAATCACGAACGTTGGATGATTGCTTCCACACCGAAAGTGCCAGCAACTCAAGCTCTTGCTGCTCACCACCGGCCATTGGCAGCACATCTACAGCACCACAGACATTGGGGCTCCGGGCTTTCCCTGACGAACAGGGCTTCGACGTTTACCACCAGCTGCACCTGGGCGCCCACTCCAAAAAAACCCGAAAAATCACGAACGTCGGTCGATTGCTCCCACTCCGAAAGTGCAAGCCAGTCCAGCTTTTGCTGCTCCTCCCCGGCCGTTGGCAGCGCATCTACAGCACCACAGACATCGGGGCTCCGGGCTTTCCCTGACGAACAGGGCTTCGACATTTACCACCAGCTGCATCTGGGCGCCCACTCCAAAAAAAACCCGAAAAATCACGAACGTCTGACGATTGCTGCCACACAAAAAGTGTCAGCCAGTCAAGCTCCTGCTGCTTCTCAGCGGCCATTGGCAGCGCATCTACAGCACCACAGACATCAGGGCTCCGGGCTTTCCCTGACGAACAGGGCTTCGACGTTTACCACCAGCTGCACCTGGGGGGCCCACTGAAAAAAACCCCGAAAAATCATGAACGTCGGACGATTGCTCCCACACCAAAAGTGCCAGCCAGTCAAGCTCTTGCTGCTCCTCCCCGGCCGTTGGCAGCGCATCTACAGCACCACAGACATCGGGGCTCCGGGCTTTCCCTGACGAACAGGGCTTCGACGTTTACCACCAGCTGCACCTGGGCGCCCACTCCAAAAAAACCCGAAAAATCACGAAAGTCGGACGATTGCTCCCACAAAAAAAGTGCCAGCCAGTCAAGCTCCTGCTGCTCCTCAGCGGCCATTGGCAGCGCATCTACAGCACCACAGACATCGGGGCTCCGGGCTTTCCCTGACGAACAGGGCTTAGACGTTTACGACCACCTGCACCTGGGGGGCCCACAAAAAAAAACCCCAAAAAATCACGAACGTCGGACGATTGCTCCCACACCGAAAGTGCCAGCAACTCAAGCTCTTGCTACTCCTCACCGGCCATTGGCAGCGCATCTACAGCACCACAGACATCGGGGCTCCGGGCTTTCCCTGACGAACAGGGCTTCGACGTTTACCACCAGCTGCACCTGGGGGGCCCACTGAAAAAAACCCCGAAAAATCATGAAAGTCGGACGATTGCTCCCACACCGAAAGTGCCAGCCACTCAAGCTCTTCCTGCTCCTCAGCGGCCATTGGCAGCGCATCTACAGCACCACAGACACTGGGGCTCCGGGCACTCCCTGACGAACAGGGCTTCGACGTTTACCACCAGCTGCACCTGGGCACCCACTCCAAAAAAACCCGAAAAATCACGAACGTCTGACGATTGCTGCCACACAAAAAGTGTCAGCCAGTCAAGCTCCTGCTGCTTCTCAGCGGCCATTGGCAGCGCATCTACAGCACCACAGACATCAGGGCTCCGGGCTTTCCCTGACGAACAGGGCTTCGACGTTTACCACCAGCTGCACCTGGGGGGCCCACTGAAAAAAACCCCGAAAAATCATGAACGTCGGACGATTGCTCCCACACCAAAAGTGCCAGCCAGTCAAGCTCTTGCTACTCCTCACCGGCCATTGGCAGCGCATCTACAGCACCACAGACATCGGGGCTCCGGGCTTTCCCTGACGAACAGGGCTTCGACTTTTACCACCAGCTGCACCTGGTCGCCCACGCCAAAAAAACCCGAAAAATCACGAACGTCGGACGATTGCTCCCACAAAAAAAGTGCCAGCCAGTCAAGCTCCTGCTGCTCCTCACCGGCCATTGGCAGCGCATCTACAGCACCACAGACATCGGGGCTCCGGGCTTTCCCTGACGAACAGGGCTTCGACGTTTACCACCAGCTGCGTCTGGGCGCCCACTCCAAAAAAACCCGAAAAATCACGAACGTCGGACGATTGCTCCCACAAAAAAAGTGCCAGCCAGTCAAGCTCCTGCTGCTCCTCAGCGGCCATTGGCAGCGCATCTACAGCACCACAGACATCGGGGCTCCGGGCTTTCCCTGACGAACAGGGCTTCGACGTTTACCACCACCTGCACCTGGGGGGCCAACAAAAAAAAAACCCAAAAAATCACGAACGTCGGACGATTGCTCCCACACAAAAAGTGCCAGCCAGTCAAGCTCTTGCTACTCCTCACCGGCCATTGGCAGCGCATCTACAGCACCACAGACATCGGGGCTCCGGGCTTTCCCTGACGAACAGGGCTTCGACGTTTACCACCATCTGCACCTGGTCGCCCACGCCAAAAAAACCCGAAAAATCACGAACGTCGGACGATTGCTCCCACAAAAAAAGTGCCAGCCAGTCAAGCTCCTGCTGCTCCTCCCCGGCCATTGGCAGCGCATCTACAGCACCACAGACATCGGGGCTCCGGGCTTTCCCTGACGAACAGGGCTTCGACGTTTACCACCAGCTGCGTCTGGGCGCCCACTAAAAAAAACCCGAAAAATCACGAACGTCGGACGATTGCTGCCACACAAAAAGTGTCAGCCAGTCAAGCTCCTGCTGCTCCTCAGCGGCCATTGGCAGCGCATCTACAGCACCACAGACATCGGGGCTCCGGGCTTTCCCTGACAAACAGGGCTTCGACGTTTACCACCAGCTGCACCTGGGGGGCCCACTGAAAAAAACCCCGAAAAATCACGAACGTCGGACGATTGCTCCCACAAAAAAAGTGCCAGCCAGTCAAGCTCCTGCTGCTCCTCAGCGGCCATTGGCAGCGCATCTACAGCACCACAGACATCGGGGCTCCGGGCTTTCCCTGACGAACAGGGCTTCGACGTTTACCACCACCTGCACCTGGGGGGCCAACAAAAAAAAAACCCAAAAAATCACGAACGTCGGACGATTGCTCCCACACAAAAAGTGCCAGCCAGTCAAGCTCTTGCTACTCCTCACCGGCCATTGGCAGCGCATCTACAGCACCACAGACATCGGGGCTCCGGGCTTTCCCTGACGAACAGGGCTTCGACGTTTACCACCATCTGCACCTGGTCGCCCACGCCAAAAAAACCCGAAAAATCACGAACGTCGGACGATTGCTCCCACAAAAAAAGTGCCAGCCAGTCAAGCTCCTGCTGCTCCTCACCGGCCATTGGCAGCGCATCTACAGCACCACAGACATCGGGGCTCCGGGCTTTCCCTGACGAACAGGGCTTCGACGTTTACCACCAGCTGCGTCTGGGCGCCCACTAAAAAAAACCCGAAAAATCACGAACGTCGGACGATTGCTGCCACACAAAAAGTGTCAGCCAGTCAAGCTCCTGCTGCTCCTCAGCGGCCATTGGCAGCGCATCTACAGCACCACAGACATCGGGGCTCCGGGCTTTCCCTGACAAACAGGGCTTCGACGTTTACCACCAGCTGCACCTGGGGGGCCCACTGAAAAAAACCCCGAAAAATCATGAACGTCGGACGATTGCTCCCACACCAAAAGTGCCAGCCAGTCAATCTCTTGCTGCTTCTCCCCGGCCATTGGCAGCGCATCTACAGCACCACAGACATCGGGGCTCCGGGCTTTCCCTGACGAACAGGGCTTCGACGTTTACCACCAGCTGCACCTGGGGGGCCCACTGAAAAAAACCCCAAAAAATCATGAACGTCGGACGATTGCTCCCACACCGAAAGTGCCAGCCAGTCAAGCTCTTGCTGCTCCTCACCGGCCATTGACATCGCATCTACAGCACCACAGACACTGGGGCTCCGGGCTTTCCCTGACGAACAGGGCTTCGACGTTTACCACCACCTGCGCCTGGTCGCCCACTCCAAAAAAACCCGAAAAATCACGAACGTCGGTCGATTGCTCCCACTCCGAAAGTGCAAGCCAGTCCAGCTTTTGCTCTCCTCCCCGGCCGTTGGCAGCGCATCTACAGCACCACAGACATCGGGGCTCCGGGCTTTCCCTGACGAACAGGGCTTCGACATTTACCACCAGCTGCACCTGGGCGCCCACTCCAAAAAAACCCGAAAAATCACGAACGTCGGACGATTGCTCCCACACAAGAAGTGCCAGCCAGTCAAGCTCCTGCTGCTCCTCCCCGGCCATTGGCAGCGCATCTACAGCACCACAGACATCGGGGCTCCGGGCTTTCCCTGACGAACAGGGCTTCGACGTTTACCACCAGCTGCACCTGGGCGCCCGCTCCAAAAAAACCCCGAAAAATCACGAAGATCGGACGATTGCTCCCACACCGAAAGTGCCAGCCAGTCAAGCTCTTGCTGCGGCTCCGCGGCCATTGGCAGTGCATCTACAGCACCACAGACATCGGGGCTCCGGGCTTTCCCTGACGAACAGGGCTTCGACGTTTACCACCATCCGCACCTGGTCGCCCACTCCAAAAAAACCCGAAAAATCACGAACGTCGGACGATTGCTCCCACACCGAAAGTGCCAGCCAGTCAAGCTCTTGCTGCTGCTCCCCGGCCATTGGCAGTGCATCTACAGCACCACAGACATCGGGGCTCCGGGCTTTCCCTGACGAACAGGGCTTCGACGTTTACCACCATCTGCACCTGGTCGCCCACGCCAAAAAAACCCGAAAAATCACGAACGTCGGACGATTGCTCCCACACAAAAAGTGCCAGCCAGTGAAGCTCCTGCTGCTCCTCACCGGCCATTGGCAGCGCATCTACAGCACCACAGACATCGGGGCTCCGGGCTTTCCCTGACGAACAGGGCTTCGACGTTTACCACCACCTGCACCTGGGCGCCCATTGGAAAAAAACCCAAGAAAAATCACGAACGTTGGACGATTGCTCCCACACCGAAAGTGCCAGCCAGTCAAGCACTTGCTGCTCCTACCCGGCCATTGGCAGAGCATCTACATCACCACAGACATCGGGGCTCCGGGCTTTCCCTGACGATCAGGGCTTCGACGTTTACCACCAGCTGCACCTGGGCGCCCGCTCCAAAAAAACCCCGAAAAATCACGAAGATCGGACGATTGCTCCCACACCGAAAGTGCCAGCCAGTCAAGCTCTTGCTGCGGCTCCGCGGCCATTGGCAGTGCATCTACAGCACCACAGACATCGGGGCTCCGGGCTTTCCCTGACGAACAGGGCTTCGACGTTTACCACCACATGCACCTGGGCGCCCATTGGAAAAAAACCCAAGAAAAATCACGAACGTCGGACGATTGCTCCCACACAAGAAGTGCCAGCCAGTCAAGCTCCTGCTGCTCCTCACCGGCCATTGGCAGCGCATCTACAGCACCACAGACATCGGGGCTCCGGGCTTTCCCTGACGAACAGGGCTTCGACGTTTACCACCATCTGCACCTGGTCGCCCACGCCAAAAAAACCCAAAAAATCACGAACGTCGGACGATTGCTCCCACAAAAAAAGTGCCAGCCAGTCAAGCTCCTGTTGCTCCTCACCGGCCATTGGCAGCGCATCTACAGCACCACAGACATCGGGGCTCCGGGCTTTCCCTGAGGAACAGGGCTTCGACGTTTACCACCACCTGCACCTGGGGGGCCCACTGAAAAAAACCCCGAAAAATCATGAAGGTCGGACGATTGCTCCCACACCGAAAGTGCCAGCCAGTCAAGCTCCTGCTGCTCCTCACCGGCCATTGGCAGCGCATCTACAGCACCACAGACACTGGGGCTCCGGGCACTCCCTGACGAACAGGGCTTCGACGTTTACCACCTGCTGCACCTGGGCACCCACTCCAAAAAAACCCGAAAAATCACGAACGTCTGACGATTGCTGCCACACAAAAAGTGTCAGCCAGTCAAGCTCCTGCTGCTTCTCAGCGGCCATTGGCAGCGCATCTACAGCACGACAGACATCGGGGCTCCGGGCTTTCCCTGACAAACGGGGCTTCGACTTTTACCACCAGCTGCACCTGGGCGCCCACTCCAAAAAAACCCTGAAAAATCACGAAGATCGGACGATTGCTCCCACACCGAAAGTGCCAGCCAGTCAATCTCTTGCTGCTCCTCACCGGCCATTGGCAGCGCATCTACAGCACCACAGACATCGGGGCTCCGGGCTTTCCCTGACGAACAGGGCTTCGACGTTTACCACCAGCTGCACCTGGGGGGCCCACTGAAAAAAACCCCAAAAAATCACGAACGTCGGACGATTGCTCCCACACCGAAAATGCCAGCCAGTCAAGCTCTTGCTGCTCCTCACCGGCCATTGGCAGCGCATCTACAGCACCACAGACATCGGGGCTCCGGGCTTTCCCTGACGAACAGGGCTTCGACGTTTACCACCACCTGCACCTGGGCGCCCATTGTAAAAAAACCCAAGAAAAATCACGAACGTTGGATGATTGCTCCCACACCGAAATTGCCAGCAACTCAAGCTCTTGCTGCTCACCACCGGCCATTGGCAGCAGATCTACAGCACCACAGACATTGGGGCTCCGGGCTTTCCCTGACGAACAGGGCTTCGACGTTTACCACCAGCTGCACCTGGGCGCCCACTCCAAAAAAACCCGAAAAATCACGAACGTCGGTCGATTGCTCCCACTCCGAAAGTGCAAGCCAGTCCAGCTTTTGCTGCTCCTCCCTGGCCGTTGGCAGCGCATCTACAGCACCACAGACATCGGGGCTCCGGGCTTTCCCTGACGAACAGGGCTTCGACATTTACCACCAGCTGCACCTGGGCGCCCGCTCCAAAAAAACCCCGAAAAATCACGAAGATCGGACGATTGCTCCCACACCGAAAGTGCCAGCCAGTCAAGCTCTTGCTGCGGCTCCGCGGCCATTGGCAGTGCATCTACAGCACCACAGACATCGGGGCTCCGGGCTTTCCCTGACGAACAGGGCTTCGACGTTTACCACCACCTGCACCTGGGCGCCCATTGGAAAAAAACCCAAGAAAAATCACGAACGTCGGACGATTGCTCCCACACAAGAAGTGCCAGCCAGTCAAGCTCCTGCTGCTCCTCACCGGCCATTGGCAGCGCATCTACAGCACCACAGACATCGGGGCTCCGGGCTTTCCCTGACGAACAGGGCTTCGACGTTTACCACCATCTGCACCTGGTCGCCCACGCCAAAAAAACCCAAAAAATCACGAACGTCGGACGATTGCTCCCACAAAAAAAGTGCCAGCCAGTCAAGCTCCTGTTGCTCCTCACCGGCCATTGGCAGCGCATCTACAGCACCACAGACATCGGGGCTCCGGGCTTTCCCTGAGGAACAGGGCTTCGACGTTTACCACCACCTGCACCTGGGGGGCCCACTGAAAAAAACCCCGAAAAATCATGAAGGTCGGACGATTGCTCCCACACCGAAAGTGCCAGCCAGTCAAGCTCCTGCTGCTCCTCACCGGCCATTGGCAGCGCATCTACAGCACCACAGACACTGGGGCTCCGGGCACTCCCTGACGAACAGGGCTTCGACGTTTACCACCTGCTGCACCTGGGCACCCACTCCAAAAAAACCCGAAAAATCACGAACGTCTGACGATTGCTGCCACACAAAAAGTGTCAGCCAGTCAAGCTCCTGCTGCTTCTCAGCGGCCATTGGCAGCGCATCTACAGCACGACAGACATCGGGGCTCCGGGCTTTCCCTGACAAACGGGGCTTCGACTTTTACCACCAGCTGCACCTGGGCGCCCACTCCAAAAAAACCCTGAAAAATCACGAAGATCGGACGATTGCTCCCACACCGAAAGTGCCAGCCAGTCAATCTCTTGCTGCTCCTCACCGGCCATTGGCAGCGCATCTACAGCACCACAGACATCGGGGCTCCGGGCTTTCCCTGACGAACAGGGCTTCGACGTTTACCACCAGCTGCACCTGGGGGGCCCACTGAAAAAAACCCCAAAAAATCACGAACGTCGGACGATTGCTCCCACACCAAAAATGCCAGCCAGTCAAGCTCTTGCTGCTCCTCACCGGCCATTGGCAGCGCATCTACAGCACCACAGACATCGGGGCTCCGGGCTTTCCCTGACGAACAGGGCTTCGACGTTTACCACCACCTGCACCTGGGCGCCCATTGTAAAAAAACCCAAGAAAAATCACGAACGTTGGATGATTGCTCCCACACCGAAATTGCCAGCAACTCAAGCTCTTGCTGCTCACCACCGGCCATTGGCAGCAGATCTACAGCACCACAGACATTGGGGCTCCGGGCTTTCCCTGACGAACAGGGCTTCGACGTTTACCACCAGCTGCACCTGGGCGCCCACTCCAAAAAAACCCGAAAAATCACGAACGTCGGTCGATTGCTCCCACTCCGAAAGTGCAAGCCAGTCCAGCTTTTGCTGCTCCTCCCTGGCCGTTGGCAGCGCATCTACAGCACCACAGACATCGGGGCTCCGGGCTTTCCCTGACGAACAGGGCTTCGACATTTACCACCAGCTGCATCTGGGCGCCCACTCCAAAAAAAACCCGAAAAATCACGAACGTCGGACGATTGCTCCCACACAAGAAGTGCCAGCCAGTCAAGCTCCTGCTGCTCCTCAGCGGCCATTGGCAGCGCATCTACAGCACCACAGACATCGGGGCTCCGGGCTTTCCCTGACGAACAGGGCTTCGACGTTTACCACCACCTGCACCTGGGCGCCATTTGGAAAAAAACCCAAGAAAAATCACGAACGTTGGACGATTGCTCCCACACCGAAAGTGCCAGCCAGTCAAGCACTTGCTGCTCCTACCCGGCCATTGGCAGAGCATCTACAGCACTACAGACATCGGGGCTCCGGGCTTTCCCTGACGAACAGGGCTTCGACATTTACCACCAGCTGCACCTGGGAGTCCACTCCAAAAAAACCCGAAAAATCACGAACGTCGGACGATTGCTCCCACACAAGAAGTGCCAGCCAGTCAAGCTCCTGCTGCTCCTCAGCGGCCATTGGCAGCGCATCTACAGCACCACAGACATCGGGGCTCCGGGCTTTCCCTGACGAACAGGGCTTCGACGTTTACCACCAGCTGCACCTGGGCGCCCACTCCAAAAAAACCCCGAAAAATCACGAACGTCGGACGATTGCTCCCACACCGAAAGTGCCAGCCAGTCAAGCTCTTGCTGCTGCTCCCCGGCCATTGGCAGTGCATCTACAGCACCACAGACATCGGGGCTCCGGGCTTTCCCTGACGAACAGGGCTTCGACGTTGACCACCACCTGCACCTGGGCGCCCATTGGAAAAAAACCCAAGAAAAATCACGAACGTTGGACGATTGCTCCCACACCGAAAGTGCCAGCAACTCAAGCTCTTGCTACTCCTCACCGGCCATTGGCAGCGCATCTACAGCACCACAGACATCGGGGCTACGGGCTTTCCCTGACGAACAGGGGTTCGACGTTTACCACCATCTGCACCTGGTCGCCCACTCCAAAAAAACCCGAAAAATCACGAACGTCGGACGATTGCTCCCACAAAAAAAGTGCCAGCCAGTCAAGCTCCTGCTGCTCCTCACCGGCCATTGGCAGCGCATCTACAGCACCACAGACATCGGGGCTCCGGGCTTTCCCTGACGAACAGGGCTTCGACGTTTACCACCAGCTGCACCTGGGCACCCACTCCAAATAAACCCGAAAAATCACGAACGTCTGACGATTGCTGCCACACAAAAAGTGTCAGCCAGTCAAGCTCCTGCTGCTCCTCAGCGGCCATTGGCAGCGCATCTACAGCACCACAGACATCGGGGCTCCGGGCTTTCCCTGACGAACAGGACTTCGATATTTACCACCAGCTGCACCTGGGCGCCCACTCCAAAAAAACCCCGAAAAATCACGAACATCGGACGATTGCTCCCACACCGAAAGTGCCAGCCAGTCAATCTCTTGCTGCTTCTCCCCTGCCATTGGCAGCGCATCTACAGCACCACAGACATCGGGGCTCCGGGCTTTCCCTGACGAACAGGGCTTCGACGTTTACCACCAGCTGCACCTGGGGGGCCCACTGAAAAAAAACCCAAAAAATCATGAACGTCGGACGATTGCTCCCACACCGAAATTGCCAGCCAGTCAAGCTCTTGCTGCTCCTCCCCGGCCATTGGCAGCGCATCTACAGCGCCACAGACATCGGGGCTCTGGGCTTTCCCTGACGAACAGTGCTTCGACATTTACCACCAGCTGCGCCTGAGCGCTCACTAAAAAAAAACCCGAAAAATCACGAACGTCGGACGATTGCTCCCACACAAAAAGTGCCAGCCAGTGAAGCTCCTGCTGCTCCTCAGCGGCCATTGGCAGCGCATCTACAGCACCACAGACATCGGGGCTCCGGGCTTTCCCTGACGAACAGGGCTTCGACATTTACCACCACCTGCGCCTGGTCGCCCACTCCAGAAAAACCCGAAAAATCACGAACGTCGGACGATTGCTCCCACACCGAAAATGCCAGCCAGTCAAGCTCTTGCTGCTCCTCACCGGCTATTGGCAGCGCATCTACAGCACCACAGACATCGGGGCTCCAGGCTTTCCCTGACAAACAGGGCTTCGACGTTTACCACCACCTGCACCTGGGCGCCCATTGGAAAAAAACCCAAGAAAAATCACGAACGTTGGATGATTGCTCCCACACCGAAATTGCCAGCAACTCAAGCTCTTGCTGCTCCTCACCGGCCATTGGCAGCACATCTACAGCACCACAGACATCGGGGCTCCGGGCTTTCCCTGACGAACAGGGCTTCGACGTTTACCACCAGCTGCACCTGGGGGGCCCACTGAAAAAAACCCCGAAAAATCACGAACGTCGGACGATTGCTCCCACACAAAAATTGCCAGCCAGTCAAGCTCTTGCTGCTCCTCACCGGCCGTTGGCAGCGCATCTACAGCACCACAGACATCGGGGCTCCGGGCTTTCCCTGACGAACAGGGCTTCGACGTTTACCACCAGCTGCACCTGGGCGCCCACTCCAAAAAAACCCTGAAAAATCACGAAGATCGGACGATTGCTCCCACACCGAAAGTGCCAGCCAGTCAATCTCTTGCTGCTCCTCCCCGGCCATTGGCAGCGCATCTACAGCACCACAGACATCGGGGCTCCGGGCTTTCCCTGACGAACAGGGCTTCGACCTTTACCACCAGCTGCACCTGGGGGGCCCACTGAAAAAAACCCCAAAAAATCACGAACGTCGGACGATTGCTCCCACACCGAAAATGCCAGCCAGTCAAGCTCTTGCTGCTCCTCACCGGCCATTGGCAGCGCATCTACAGCACCACAGACATCGGGGCTCCGGGCTTTCCCTGACAAACAGGGCTTCGACGTTTACCACCACCTGCACCTGGGCGCCCATTGGAAAAAAACCCAAGAAAAATCACGAACGTTGGATGATTGCTCCCACACCGAAATTGCCAGCAACTCAAGCTCTTGCTGCTCACCACCGGCCATTGGCAGCACATCTACAGCACCACAGACATTGGGGCTCCGGGCTTTCCCTGACGAACAGGGCTTCGACGTTTACCACCAGCTGCACCTGGGCGCCCACTCCAAAAAAACCCGAAAAATCACGAACGTCGGTCGATTGCTCCCACTCCGAAAGTGCAAGCCAGTCCAGCTTTTGCTGCTCCTCCCTGGCCGTTGGCAGCGCATCTACAGCACCACAGACATCGGGGCTCCGGGCTTTCCCTGACGAACAGGGCTTCGACGTTTACCACCACCTGCACCTGGGCGCCCATTGGAAAAAAACCCAAGAAAAATCACGAACGTTGGACGATTGCTCCCGCACCGAAAGTGCCAGCAACTCAAGCTCTTGCTACTCCTCACCGGCCATTGGCAGCGCATCTACAGCACCACAGACATCGGGGCTCCGGGCTTTCCCTGACGAACAGGGCTTCGACGTTTACCACCAGCTGCACCTGGTCGCCCACGCCAAAAAAACCCAAAAAATCACGAACGTCGGACGATTGCTCCCACAAAAAAAGTGCCAGCCAGTCAAGCTCCTGCTGCTCCTCACCGGCCATTGGCAGCACATCTACAGCACCACAGACATCGGGGCTCCGGGCTTTCCCTGACGAACAGGGCTTCGACGTTTACCACCAGCTGCACCTGGGCGCCATTTGGAAAAAAACCCAAGAAAAATCACGAACGTTGGACGATTGCTCCCACACCGAAAGTGCCAGCCAGTCAAGCACTTGCTGCTCCTACCCGGCCATTGCAGAGCATCTACAGCACCACAGACATCGGGGCTCCGGGCTTTCCCTGACGAACAGGGCTTCGACATTTACCACCAGCTGCACCTGGTCGCCCACTCCAAAAAAACCCGAAAAATCACGAACGTTGGACGATTGCTCCCACACAAGAAGTGCCAGCCAGTCAAGCTCCTGCTGCTCCTCAGCGGCCATTGGCAGCGCATCTACAGCACCACAGACATCGGGGCTCCGGGCTTTCCCTGACGAACAGGGCTTCGACGTTTACCACCAGCTGCACCTGGGCGCCCACTCCAAAAAAACCCCGAAAAATCACGAACGTCGGACGATTGCTCCCACACCGAAAGTGCCAGCCAGTCAAGCTCTTGCTGCTGCTCCCCGGCCATTGGCAGTGCATCTACAGCACCACAGACATCGGGGCTCCGGGCTTTCCCTGACGAACAGGGCTTCGACGTTTACCACCACCTGCACCTGGGCGCCCATTGGAAAAAAACCCAAGAAAAATCACGAACGTTGGACGATTGCTCCCACACCGAAAGTGCCAGCAACTCAAGCTCTTGCTACTCCTCACCGGCCATTGGCAGCGCATCTACAGCACCACAGACATCGGGGCTACGGGCTTTCCCTGACGAACAGGGCTTCGACGTTTACCACCAGCTGCACCTGGTCGCCCACTCCAAAAAAACCCGAAAAATCACGAACGTCGGACGATTGCTCCCACAAAAAAAGTGCCAGCCAGTCAAGCTCCTGCTGCTCCTCACCGGCCATTGGCAGCGCATCTACAGCACCACAGACATCGGGGCTCCGGGCACTCCCTGACGAACAGGGCTTCGACGTTTACCACCACCTGCACCTGGGGGGCCCACTAAAAAAAACCCCAAAAAATCACGAACGTCGGACGATTGCTCCCACACAAAAAGTGCCAGCCAGTCAAGCTCTTCCTGCTCCTCAGCGGCCATTGGCAGCGCATCTACAGCACCACAGACATCGGGGCTCCGGGCTTTCCCTGACGAACAGGGCTTTGACTTTTACCACCACCTGCACCTGGGCGCCCATTGGAAAAAAACCCAAGAAAAATCACGAACGTTGGACGATTGCTCCCACACCGAAAGTGCCAGCAACTCAAGCTCTTGCTACTCCTCACCGGCCATTGGCAGCGCATCTACAGCACCACAGACATCGGGGCTCCGGGCTTTCCCTGACGAACAGGGCTTCGACGTTTACCACCATCTGCACCTGGTCGCCCACGCCAAAAAAACCCGAAAAATCACGAACGTCGGACGATTGCTCCCACAAAAAAAGTGCCAGCCAGTCAAGCTCCTGCTGCTCCTCAGCGGCCATTGGCAGCGCATCTACCGCACCAGAGACATCGGGGCTCCGGGCTTTCCCTGACGAACAGGGCTTCGACGTTTACTACCAGCTGCACCTGGGCGCCCACTCCAAAAAAACCCGAAAAATCATGTACGTCGGACGATTGCTCCCACACCGAAAGTGCCAGCCAGTCAAGCTCCTGCTGCTCCTCAGCGGCCATTGGCAGCGCATCTACAGCACCACAGACATCGGGGCTCCGGGCTTTCCCTCACGAACAGGGCTTCGACGTTTACCACCGTCTGCACATGGGGGGCCCACTGAAAAAAAACCCGAAAAATCATGAACATCGGACGATTGCTCCCACACCGAAAGTGCCAGCCACTCAAGCTCTTGCTGCTCCTCCCCGGCCATTGGCAGCGCATCTACAGCACCACAGACATCAGGCCTCCGGGCTTTCCCTGACGAACAGGGCTTCGACGTTTACCACCATCTGCACCTGGACACCCATTGGAAAAAAACCCAAGAAAAATCACGAACGTTGGACGATTGCTCCCACACCGAAAATGCCAGCAACTCAAGCTCTTGCTGCTCCTCACCGGCCATTGGCAGCCCATCTACAGCACCACAGACATCGGGGCTCCGGGCTTTCCCTGACGAACAGGGCTTCAACATTTACCACCACCTGCACCTGGGCGACCACTCCAAAAAAAACCCGAAAAATCACGAATGTCGGACGATTGCTCCCACACAAAATGTGCCAGCCAGTCAAGCTCTTGCTGCTCATCACCGGCCATTGGCAGCCCATCTACAGCACCACAGACATAGGGGCTCCGGGCTTTCCCTGACGAACAGGGCTTCGACGTTTACCACCAGCTGCACCTGGGGGGCCCACTGAAAAAAACCCCGAAAAATCACGAACATCGGACGATTGCTCCCACACCGAATGTGCCAGCCACTCAAGCTCTTGCTGCTCCTCAGCGGCCATTGGCAGCGCATCTACAGCACCACAGACATCGGGGCTCCGGGCTTTCCCTGACGAACAGGGCTTCGACGTTTACCACCAGCTGCACCTGGGCGCCCACTGAAAAGAAAACCCCGAAAAATCACGAACATCGGACGATTGCTCCCACACCGAAAGTGCCAGCCAGTCAAGCTCTTGCTGCTCCTCCCCGGCCATTGGCAGCGCATCTACAGCACCACAGACATCGGGACTCCGGGCTTTCCCTGACGAACAGGCCTTCGACGTTTACCACCAGCTGCACATTGTCGCCCACTCCAAAAAAACCCGAAAAATCACGAACGTCGGACGATTGCTCCCACACCGAAAGTGCCAGCCAGTCAAGCTCTTGCTGCTCCTCACCGGCCATTGGCAGCGCATCTACAGCAGCACAGACATCGGGGCTCCGGGCTTTCCCTGACGAACAGGGCTTCGACGTTTACCACCAGCTGCACCTGGGCGCCCACTCCAAAAAAACCCGAAAAATCATGTACGTCGGACGATTGCTCCCACACAAAAAGTGCCAGCCAGTCAAGCTCCTGCTGCTCCTCACCGGCCATTGGCAGCGCATCTACAGCACCACAGACATCGGGGCTCCGGGCTTTCCCTGACGAACAGGGCTTCGACGTTTACCACCATCTGCACCTGGTCGCCCACGCCAAAAAAACCCGAAAAATCACGAACGTCTGACGATTGCTCCCACACCGAAAATGCCAGCAACTCAAGCTCTTGCTGCTCCTCACCGGCCATTGGCAGCCCATCTACAGCACCACAGACATGGGGGCTCCGGGCTTTCCCTCACGAACAGGGTTTCAACATTTACCACCACCTGCACCTGGGCGCCCACTCCAAAAAAAACCCGAAAAATCACGAACGTCGGACGATTGCTCCCACACCAAAAGTGCCAGCCAGTCAAGCTCTTGCTGCTCCTCACCGGCCATTGGCAGCGCATCTACAGCACCACAGACATCGGGGCTCCAGGCTTTCCCTGACGAACAGGGCTTCGACGTTTACCACCACCTGCACCTGGGCGCCCATTGGAAAAAAACCCAAGAAAAATCACGAACGTTGGACGATTGCTCCCACACCGAAAGTGCCAGCAACTCAAGCTCTTGCTACTCCTCACCGGCCATTGGCAGCGCATCTACAGCACCACAGACATCGGGGCTCCGGGCTTTCCCTGACGAACAGGGCTTCGACGTTTACCACCATCTGCACCTGGTCGCCCACGCCAAAAAAAACCCGAAAAATCACGAACGTCGAACGATTGCTCCCACACAAGAAGTGCCAGCCAGTCAAGCTCCTGCTGCTCCTCACCGGCCATTGGCAGCGCATCTACAGCACCACAGACATCGGGGCTCCGGGCTTTCCCTGACGAACAGGGCTTCGACGTTTACCACCAGCTGCGTCTGGGCGCCCACTAAAAAAAAACCCAAAAAATCACGAATGTCGGACGATTGCTCCCACAAAAAAAGTGCCAGCCAGTCAAGCTCTTGCTGCTCATCGCCGGCCATTGGCAGCCCATCTACAGCACCACAGACATCGGGGCTCCGGGCTTTCCCTGACGAACAGGGCTTCGACGTTTACCACCACCTGCACCTGGGCGCCCATTGGAAAAAAACCCAAGAAAAATCACGAACGTTGGACGATTGCTCCCACACCGAAAGTGCCAGCAACTCAAGCTCTTGCTACTCCTCACCGGCCATTGGCAGCGCATCTACAGCACCACAGACATCGGGGCTCCGGGCTTTCCCTGACGAACAGGGCTTCGACGTTTACCACCATCTGCACCTGGTCGCCCACTCCAAAAAAACCCGAAAAATCACGAACGTCGGACGATTCCTCCCACAAAAAAAGTGCCAGCCAGTCAAGCTCCTGCTGCTCCTCACCGGCCATTGGCAGCGCATCTACAGCACCACAGACATCGGGGCTCCGGGCTTTCCCTGACGAACAGGGCTTCGACGTTTACCACCACCTGCACCTGAGGGGCCCACTAAAAAAAACCCCAAAAAATCACGAACGTCGGACGATTGCTCCCACACAAAAAGTGCCAGCCAGTCAAGCTCTTGCTGCTCCTCACCGGCCATTGGCAGCGCATCTACAGCACCACAGACATCGGGGCTCCGGGCTTTCCCTGACGAACAGGGCTTCGACGTTTACCACCAGCTGCACCTGGTCGCCCACGCCAAAAAAACCCGAAAAATCACGAACGTTGGACGATTGCTCCCACAAAAAAAGTGCCAGCCAGTCAAGCTCCTGCTGCTCCTCACCGGCCATTGGCAGCGCATCTACAGCACCACAGACATCGGGGCTCCGGGCTTTCCCTGACGAACAGGGCTTCGACGTTTACCACCAGCTGCACCTGGGCGCCCACTAAAAAAAACCCCAAAAAATCACGAACGTCGGACGATTGCTCCCACACAAGAAGTGCCAGCCACACAAGCTCTTCCTGCTCATCACCGGCCATTGGCAGCGCATCTACAGCACCACAGACATCGGGGCTCCGGGCTTTCCCTGACGAACAGGGCTTCTACGTTTACCACCAGCTGCACCTGGGCACCCACTCCAAAAAAACCCGAAAAATCACGAACGTCTGACGATTGCTACCACACAAAAAGTGTCAGCCAGTCAAGCTCCTGCTGCTCCTCAGCGGCCATTGGCAGCGCATCTACAGCACCACAGACATCGGGGCTCCGGGCTTTCCCTGACAAACAGGGCTTCGACGTTTACCACCAGCTGCACCTGGGGGGCCCACTGAAAAAAACCCCGAAAAATCATGAACGTCGGACGATTGCTCCCACACCAAAAGTGCCAGCCAGTCAATCTCTTGCTGCTTCTCCCCGGCCATTGGCAGCGCATCTACAGCACCACAGACATCGGGGCTCCGGGCTTTCCCTGACGAACAGGGCTTCGACGTTTACCACCAGCTGCACCTGGGGGGCCCACTGAAAAAAACCCCAAAAAATCATGAACGTCGGACGATTGCTCCCACACCGAAAGTGCCAGCCAGTCAAGCTCTTGCTGCTCCTCACCGGCCATTGACATCGCATCTACAGCACCACAGACATCGGGGCTCCGGGCTTTCCCTGACGAACAGGGCTTCGACATTTACCACCACCTGCACCTGGGCGCCCACTGAAAAAAAACCCGAAAAATCACGAACGTCGGACGATTGCTCCCACACCGAAAATGCCAGCCAGTCAAGCTCTTGCTGCTCCTCCCCGGCCACTGGCAGCGCATCTACAGCACCACAGACATCGGGGCTCCGGGCTTTCCCTGACGAACAGGGCTTCGACGTTTACCACCAGCTGCACCTGGTCGCCCACTCCAAAAAAACCGAAAAATCACGAACGTCGGTCGATTGCTCCCACTCCGAAAGTCCAAGCCAGTCCAGCTTTTGCTCTCCTCCCCGGCCGTTGGCAGCGCATCTACAGCACCACAGACATCGGGGCTCCGGGCTTTCCCTGACGAACAGGGCTTCGACATTTACCACCAGCTGCACCTGGGCGCCCACTCCAAAAAAACCCGAAAAATCACGAACGTCGGACGATTGCTCCCACACCGAAAGTGCCAGCCAGTCAAGCTCTTGCTGCTCCTCACCGGCCATTGGCAGTGCATCTACAGCACCACAGACATCGGGGCTCCGGGCTTTCCCTGACGAACAGGGCTTCGACGTTTACCACCATCCGCACCTGGTCGCCCACGCCAAAAAAACCCGAAAAATCACGAACGTCGGACGATTGCTCCCACACCGAAAGTGCCAGCTAGTCAAGCTCTTGCTGCTCCTCACCGGCCATTGGCAGCGCATCTACAGCACCACAGACATCGGGGCTCCGGGCTTTCCCTGACGAACAGGGCTTCGACATTTACCACCAGCTGCACCTGGGCACCCACTCCAAAAAAACCCGAAAAATCACGAACGTCGGACGATTGCACCCACACCGAAAGTGCCAGCCAGTCAAGCTCTTGCTGCTCCTCCCCGGCCATTGGCAGCGCATCTACAGCACCACAGACATCGGGGCTCCGGGCACTCCCTGACGAACAGGGCTTCGATATATACTACCAGCTGCACCTGGGCGCCCACTCCAAAAAAACCCCGAAAACTCATCAAGATCGGACGATTGCTCCCACACCAAAAGTGCCAGCCAGTCAAGCTCTTGCTGCTCCTCACCGGCCATTGGCAGCGCATCTACAGCACCACAGACATCGGGGCTCCGGGCTTTCCCTGACGAACAGGGCTTCGACGTTTACCACCACCTGCACCTGGGCGCCCATTGGAAAAAAACCCAAGAAAAATCACGAACGTTGGACGATTGCTCCCACACCGAAAGTGCCAGCAACTCAAGCTCTTGCTACTCCTCACCGGCCATTGGCAGCGCATCTACAGCACCACAGACATCGGGGCTCCGGGCTTTCCCTGACGAACAGGGCTTCGACGTTTACCACCAGCTGCACCTGGGGGGCCCACTGAAAAAAACCCCGAAAAATCATGAAGGTCGGACGATTGCTCCCACACCGAAAGTGCCAGCCACTCAAGCTCTTGCTGCTCATCACCGGCCATTGGCAGCGCATCTACAGCACCACAGACACTGCGGCTCCGGGCACTCCCTGACGAACAGGGCTTCGACGTTTACCACCAGCTGCACCTGGGCACCCACTCCAAAAAAACCCGAAAAATCACGAACGTCTGACGATTGCTGCCACACAAAAAGTGTCAGCCAGTCAAGCTCCTGCTGCTTCTCAGCGGCCATTGGCAGCGCATCTACAGCACCACAGACATCAGGGCTCCGGGCTTTCCCTGACGAACAGGGCTTCGACGTTTACCACCAGCTGCACCTGGGGGGCCCACTGAAAAAAACCCCGAAAAATCATGAACGTCGGACGATTGCTCCCACACCAAAAGTGCCAGCCAGTCAAGCTCTTGCTGCTCCTCCCCGGCCGTTGGCAGCGCATCTACAGCACCACAGACATCGGGGCTCTGGGCTTTCCCTGACGAACAGGGCTTCGACGTTTACCACCAGCTGCACCTGGGCGCCCACTCCAAAAAAACCTGAAAAATCACGAACGTCTGACGATTGCTGCCACACAAAAAGTGTCAGCCAGTCAAGCTCCTGCTGCTCCTCAGCGGCCATTGGCAGCACATCTACAGCACCACAGACATCGGGGCTCTGAGCTTTCCCTGACGAACAGGGCTTCGACGTTTACCACCACCTGCACCTGGGCGCCCATTGGAAAAAAACCCAAGAAAAATCACGAACGTTGGACGATTGCTCCCACACCGAAAGTGCCAGCCAGTCAAGCTCTTGCTGCTCCTCCCCGGCCATTGGCAGCGCATCTACAGCGCCACAGACATCGGGGCTCTGGGCTTTCCCTGACGAACAGTGCTTCGACATTTACCACCAGCTGCGCCTGAGCGCTCACTAAAAAAAAACCCGAAAAATCACGAACGTCGGACGATTGCTCCCACACAAAAAGTGCCAGCCAGTGAAGCTCCTGCTGCTCCTCAGCGGCCATTGGCAGCGCATCTACAGCACCACAGACATCGGGGCTCCGGGCTTTCCCTGACGAACAGGGCTTCGACATTTACCACCACCTGCGCCTGGTCGCCCACTCCAGAAAAACCCGAAAAATCACGAACGTCGGACGATTGCTCCCACACAAGAAGTGCCAGCCAGTCAAGCTCCTGCTGCTCCTCAGCGGCCATTGGCAGCGCATCTACAGCACCACAGACATCGGGGCTCCGGGCTTTCCCTGACGAACAGGGCTTCGACGTTTACCACCAGCTGCACCTGGGCGCCCACTCCAAAAAAACCCCGAAAAATCACGAAGATCGGACGATTGTTCCCACACCGAAAGTGCCAGCCAGTCAAGCTCTTGCTGCTGCTCCCCGGCCATTGGCAGTGCAACTACAGCACCACAGACATCGGGGCTCTGGGCTTTCCCTGACGAATAGGGCTTCGACGTTTACCACCACATGCACCTGGGCGCCCATTGGAAAAAAACCCAAGAAAAATCACGAACGTCGGTCGATTGCTCCCACTCCGAAAGTGCAAGCCAGTCCAGCTCCTGCTGCTCCTCACCGGCCGTTGGCAGCGCATCTACAGCACCACAGACATCGGGGCTCCGGGCTTTCCCTGACGAACAGGGCTTCGACATTTACCACCAGCTGCATCTGGGCGCCCACTCCAAAAAAAACCCGAAAAATCACGAACGTCGGACGATTGCTCCCACACAAGAAGTGCCAGCCAGTCAAGCTCCTGCTGCTCCTCAGCGGCCATTGGCAGCGCATCTACAGCACCACAGACATCGGGGCTCCGGGCTTTCCCTGACGAACAGGGCTTCGACGTTTACCACCAGCTGCACCTGGGCGCCCACTCCAAAAAAACCCCGAAAAATCACGAAGATCGGACGATTGTTCCCACACCGAAAGTGCCAGCCAGTCAAGCTCTTGCTGCTGCTCCCCGGCCATTGGCAGTGCATCTACAGCACCACAGACATCGGGGCTCTGGGCTTTCCCTGACGAATAGGGCTTCGACGTTTACCACCACATGCACCTGGGCGCCCATTGGAAAAAAACCCAAGAAAAATCACGAACGTCGGACGATTGCTCCCACACAAGAAGTGCCAGCCAGTCAAGCTCCTGCTGCTCCTCACCGGCCATTGGCAGCGCATCTACAGCACCACAGACATCGGGGCTCCGGGCTTTCCCTGACGAACAGGGCTTCGACGTTTACCACCATCTGCACCTGGTCGCCCACGCCAAAAAAACCCAAAAAATCACGAACGTCGGACGATTGCTCCCACAAAAAAAGTGCCAGCCAGTCAAGCTCCTGTTGCTCCTCACCGGCCATTGGCAGCGCATCTACAGCACCACAGACATCGGGGCTCCGGGCTTTCCCTGAGGAACAGGGCTTCGACGTTTACCACCACCTGCACCTGGGGGGCCCACTGAAAAAAACCCCGAAAAATCATGAAGGTCGGACGATTGCTCCCACACCGAAAGTGCCAGCCAGTCAAGCTCTTGCTGCTCCTCACCGGCCATTGGCAGCGCATCTACAGCACCACAGACACTGGGGCTCCGGGCACTCCCTGACGAACAGGGCTTCGACGTTTACCACCAGCTGCACCTGGGCACCCACTCCAAAAAAACCCGAAAAATCACGAACGTCTGACGATTGCTGCCACACAAAAAGTGTCAGCCAGTCAAGCTCCTGCTGCTTCTCAGCGGCCATTGGCAGCGCATCTACAGCACGACAGACATCGGGGCTCCGGGCTTTCCCTGACAAACGGGGCTTCGACTTTTACCACCAGCTGCACCTGGGCGCCCACTCCAAAAAAACCCTGAAAAATCACGAAGATCGGACGATTGCTCCCACACCGAAAGTGCCAGCCAGTCAATCTCTTGCTGCTCCTCACCGGCCATTGGCAGCGCATCTACAGCACCACAGACATCGGGGCTCCGGGCTTTCCCTGACGAACAGGGCTTCGACGTTTACCACCAGCTGCACCTGGGGGGCCCACTGAAAAAAACCCCAAAAAATCACGAACGTCGGACGATTGCTCCCACACCGAAAATGCCAGCCAGTCAAGCTCTTGCTGCTCCTCACCGGCCATTGGCAGCGCATCTACAGCACCACAGACATCGGGGCTCCGGGCTTTCCCTGACGAACAGGGCTTCGACGTTTACCACCACCTGCACCTGGGCGCCCATTGTAAAAAAACCCAAGAAAAATCACGAACGTTGGATGATTGCTCCCACACCGAAATTGCCAGCAACTCAAGCTCTTGCTGCTCACCACCGGCCATTGGCAGCACATCTACAGCACCACAGACATTGGGGCTCCGGGCTTTCCCTGACGAACAGGGCTTCGAAGTTTACCACCAGCTGCACCTGGGCGCCCACTCCAAAAAAACCCGAAAAATCACGAACGTCGGTCGATTGCTCCCACTCCGAAAGTGCAAGCCAGTCCAGCTTTTGCTGCTCCTCCCTGGCCGTTGGCAGCGCATCTACAGCACCACAGACATCGGGGCTCCGGGCTTTCCCTGACGAACAGGGCTTCGACATTTACCACCAGCTGCATCTGGGCGCCCACTCCAAAAAAAACCCGAAAAATCACGAACGTCGGACGATTGCTCCCACACAAGAAGTGCCAGCCAGTCAAGCTCCTGCTGCTCCTCAGCGGCCATTGGCAGCGCATCTACAGCACCACAGACATCGGGGCTCCGGGCTTTCCCTGACGAACAGGGCTTCGACGTTTACCACCACCTGCACCTGGGCGCCCATTGGAAAAAAACCCAAGAAAAATCACGAACGTTGGACGATTGCTCCCACACCGAAAGTGCCAGCAACTCAAGCTCTTGCTACTCCTCACCGGCCATTGGCAGCGCATCTACAGCACCACAGACATCGGGGCTCCGGGCTTTCCCTGACGAACAGGGCTTCGACGTTTACCACCACCTGCACCTGGGCGCCATTTGGAAAAAAACCCAAGAAAAATCACGAACGTTGGACGATTGCTCCCACACCGAAAGTGCCAGCCAGTCAAGCACTTGCTGCTCCTACCCGGCCATTGGCAGAGCATCTACAGCACCACAGACATCGGGGCTCCGGGCTTTCCCTGACGAACAGGGCTTCGACATTTACCACCAGCTGCACCTGGGAGTCCACTCCAAAAAAACCCGAAAAATCACGAACGTCGGACGATTGCTCCCACACAAGAAGTGCCAGCCAGTCAAGCTCCTGCTGCTCCTCACCGGCCATTGGCAGCGCATCTACAGCACCACAGACATCGGGGCTCCGGGCTTTCCCTGACGAACAGGGCTTCGACGTTTACCACCAGCTGCACCTGGGCGCCCACTCCAAAAAAACCCCGAAAAATCACGAACGTCGGACGATTGCTCCCACACCGAAAGTGCCAGCCAGTCAAGCTCTTGCTGCTGCTCCCCGGCCATTGGCAGTGCATCTACAGCACCACAGACATCGGGGCTCCGGGCTTTCCCTGACGAACAGGGCTTCGACGTTTACCACCACCTGCACCTGGGCGCCCATTGGAAAAAAACCCAAGAAAAATCACGAACGTTGGACGATTGCTCCCACACCGAAAGTGCCAGCAACTCAAGCTCTTGCTACTCCTCACCGGCCATTGGCAGCGCATCTACAGCACCACAGACATCGGGGCTCCGGGCTTTCCCTGACGAACAGGGGTTCGACGTTTACCACCATCTGCACCTGGTCGCCCACTCCAAAAAAACCCGAAAAATCACGAACGTCGGACGATTGCTCCCACAAAAAAAGTGCCAGCCAGTCAAGCTCCTGCTGCTCCTCAGCGGCCATTGGCAGCGCATCTACAGCACCACAGACATCGGGGCTCCGGGCTTTCCCTGACGAACAGGGCTTCGACGTTTACCACCAGCTGCGTCTGGGCACCCACTCCAAATAAACCCGAAAAATCACGAACGTCTGACGATTGCTGCCACACAAAAAGTGTCAGCCAGTCAAGCTCCTGCTGCTCCTCAGCGGCCATTGGCAGCGCATCTACAGCACCACAGACATCGGGGCTCCGGGCTTTCCCTGACGAACAGGACTTCGATATTTACCACCAGCTGCACCTGGGCGCCCACTCCAAAAAAACCCCGAAAAATCACGAACATCGGACGATTGCTCCCACACCGAAAGTGCCAGCCAGTCAATCTCTTGCTGCTTCTCCCCGGCCATTGGCAGCGCATCTACAGCACCACAGACATCGGGGCTCCGGGCTTTCCCTGACGAACAGGGCTTCGACGTTTACCACCAGCTGCACCTGGGGGGCCCACTGAAAAAAACCCCAAAAAATCATGAACGTCGGACGATTGCTCCCACACCGAAAGTGCCAGCCAGTCAAGCTCTTGCTGCTCCTCCCCGGCCATTGGCAGCGCATCTACAGCGCCACAGACATCGGGGCTCTGGGCTTTCCCTGACGAACAGTGCTTCGACATTTACCACCAGCTGCGCCTGAGCGCTCACTAAAAAAAAACCCGAAAAATCACGAACGTCGGACGATTGCTCCCACACAAAAAGTGCCAGCCAGTGAAGCTCCTGCTGCTCCTCAGCGGCCATTGGCAGCGCATCTACAGCACCACAGACATCGGGGCTCCGGGCTTTCCCTGACGAACAGGGCTTCGACATTTACCACCACCTGCGCCTGGTCGCCCACTCCAGAAAAACCCGAAAAATCACGAACGTCGGACGATTGCTCCCACACCGAAAATGCCAGCCAGTCAAGCTCTTGCTGCTCCTCACCGGCCATTGGCAGCGCATCTACAGCACCACAGACATCGGGGCTCCGGGCTTTCCCTGACAAACAGGGCTTCGACGTTTACCACCACCTGCACCTGGGCGCCCATTGGAAAAAAACCCAAGAAAAATCACGAACGTTGGATGATTGCTCCCACACCGAAATTGCCAGCAACTCAAGCTCTTGCTGCTCCTCACCGGCCATTGGCAGCACATCTACAGCACCACAGACATTGGGGCTCCGGGCTTTCCCTGACGAACAGGGCTTCGACGTTTACCACCAGCTGCACCTGGGGGGCCCACTGAAAAAAACCCCGTAAAATCATGAACGTCGGACGATTGCTCCCACACCAAAAGTGCCAGCCAGTCAAGCTCTTGCTGCTCCTCACCGGCCGTTGGCAGCGCATCTACAGCACCACAGACATCGGGGCTCCGGGCTTTCCCTGACGAACAGGGCTTCGACGTTTACCACCAGCTGCACCTGGGCGCCCACTCCAAAAAAACCTGAAAAATCACGAACGTCTGACGATTGCTGCCACACAAAAAGTGTCAGCCAGTCAAGCTCCTGCTGCTCCTCAGCGGCCATTGGCAGCGCATCTACAGCACGACAGACATCGGGGCTCCGGGCTTTCCCTGACAAACGGGGCTTCGACTTTTACCACCAGCTGCACCTGGGCGCCCACTCCAAAAAAACCCTGAAAAATCACGAAGATCGGACGATTGCTCCCACACCGAAAGTGCCAGCCAGTCAATCTCTTGCTGCTCCTCCCCGGCCATTGGCAGCGCATCTACAGCACCACAGACATCGGGGCTCCGGGCTTTCCCTGACGAACAGGGCTTCGACCTTTACCACCAGCTGCACCTGGGGGGCCCACTGAAAAAAACCCCAAAAAATCACGAACGTCGGACGATTGCTCCCACACCGAAAATGCCAGCCAGTCAAGCTCTTGCTGCTCCTCACCGGCCATTGGCAGCGCATCTACAGCACCACAGACATCGGGGCTCCGGGCTTTCCCTGACAAACAGGGCTTCGACGTTTACCACCACCTGCACCTGGGCGCCCATTGGAAAAAAACCCAAGAAAAATCACGAACGTTGGATGATTGCTCCCACACCGAAATTGCCAGCAACTCAAGCTCTTGCTGCTCACCACCGGCCATTGGCAGCACATCTACAGCACCACAGACATTGGGGCTCCGGGCTTTCCCTGACGAACAGGGCTTCGACGTTTACCACCAGCTGCACCTGGGCGCCCACTCCAAAAAAACCCGAAAAATCATGGACGTCGGTCGATTGCTCCCACTCCGAAAGTGCAAGCCAGTCCAGCTTTTGCTGCTCCTCCCTGGCCGTTGGCAGCGCATCTACAGCACCACAGACATCGGGGCTCCGGGCTTTCCCTGACGAACAGGGCTTCGACATTTACCACCAGCTGCATCTGGGCGCCCACTCCAAAAAAAACCCGAAAAATCACGAACGTCGGACGATTGCTCCCACACAAGAAGTGCCAGCCAGTCAAGCTCCTGCTGCTCCTCAGCGGCCATTGGCAGCGCATCTACAGCACCACAGACATCGTGGCTCCGGGCTTTCCCTGACGAACAGGGCTGCGACGTTTACCACCACCTGCACCTGGGCGCCCATTGGAAAAAAACCCAAGAAAAATCACGAACGTTGGACGATTGCTCCCGCACCGAAAGTGCCAGCAACTCAAGCTCTTGCTACTCCTCACCGGCCATTGGCAGCGCATCTACAGCACCACAGACATCGGGGCTCCGGGCTTTCCCTGACGAACAGGGCTTCGACGTTTACCACCAGCTGCACCTGGTCGCCCAGGCCAAAAAAACCCAAAAAATCACGAACGTCGGACGATTGCTCCCACAAAAAAAGTGCCAGCCAGTCAAGCTCCTGCTGCTCCTCACCGGCCATTGGCAGCACATCTACAGCACCACAGACATCGGGGCTCCGGGCTTTCCCTGACGAACAGGGCTTCGACGTTTACCACCAGCTGCACCTGGGCGCCATTTGGAAAAAAACCCAAGAAAAATCACGAACGTTGGACGATTGCTCCCACACCGAAAGTGCCAGCCAGTCAAGCACTTGCTGCTCCTACCCGGCCATTGGCAGAGCATCTACAGCACCACAGACATCGGGGCTCCGGGCTTTCCCTGACGAACAGGGCTTCGACATTTACCACCAGCTGCACCTGGTCGCCCACTCCAAAAAAACCCGAAAAATCACGAACGTTGGACGATTGCTCCCACACAAGAAGTGCCAGCCAGTCAAGCTCCTGCTGCTCCCCAGCGGCCATTGGCAGCGCATCTACAGCACCACAGACATCGGGGCTCCGGGCTTTCCCTGACGAACAGGGCTTCGACGTTTACCACCACCTGCACCTGGGCGCCCATTGGAAAAAAACCCAAGAAAAATCACGAACGTTGGACGATTGCTCCCACACCGAAAGTGCCAGCAACTCAAGCTCTTGCTACTCCTCACCGGCCATTGGCAGCGCATCTACAGCACCACAGACATCGGGGCTACGGGCTTTCCCTGACGAACAGGGCTTCGACGTTTACCACCAGCTGCACCTGGTCGCCCACTCCAAAAAAACCCGAAAAATCACGAACGTCGGACGATTGCTCCCACAAAAAAAGTGCCAGCCAGTCAAGCTCCTGCTGCTCCTCACCGGCCATTGGCAGCGCATCTACAGCACCACAGACATCGGGGCTCCGGGCTTTCCCTGACGAACAGGGCTTCGACGTTTACCACCACCTGCACCTGGGGGGCCCACTAAAAAAAACCCCAAAAAATCACGAACGTCGGACGATTGCTCCCACACAAAAAGTGCCAGCCAGTCAAGCTCTTCCTGCTCCTCAGCGGCCATTGGCAGCGCATCTACAGCACCACAGACATCGGGGCTCCGGGCTTTCCCTGACGAACAGGGCTTTGACTTTTACCACCACCTGCACCTGGGCGCCCATTGGAAAAAAACCCAAGAAAAATCACGAACGTTGGACGATTGCTCCCACACCGAAAGTGCCAGCAACTCAAGCTCTTGCTACTCCTCACCGGCCATTGGCAGCGCATCTACAGCACCACAGACATCGGGGCTCCGGGCTTTCCCTGACGAACAGGGCTTCGACGTTTACCACCATCTGCACCTGGTCGCCCACGCCAAAAAAACCCGAAAAATCACGAACGTCGGACGATTGCTCCCACAAAAAAAGTGCCAGCCAGTCAAGCTCCTGCTGCTCCTCAGCGGCCATTGGCAGCGCATCTACCGCACCAGAGACATCGGGGCTCCGGGCTTTCCCTGACGAACAGGGCTTCGACGTTTACCACCAGCTGCACCTGGGCGCCCACTCCAAAAAAACCCGAAAAATCATGTACGTCGGACGATTGCTCCCACACAAAAAGTGCCAGCCAGTCAAGCTCCTGCTGCTCCTCAGCGGCCATTGGCAGCGCATCTACAGCACCACAGACATCGGGGCTCCGGGCTTTCCCTCACGAACAGGGCTTCGACGTTTACCACCATCTGCACATGGGGGGCCCACTGAAAAAAAACCCGAAAAATCATGAACATCGGACGATTGCTCCCACACCGAAAGTGCCAGCCACTCAAGCTCTTGCTGCTCCTCCCCGGCCATTGGCAGCGCATCTACAGCACCACAGACATCAGGCCTCCGGGCTTTCCCTGACGAACAGGGCTTCGACGTTTACCACCATCTGCACCTGGACACCCATTGGAAAAAAACCCAAGAAAAATCACGAACGTTGGACGATTGCTCCCACACCGAAAATGCCAGCAACTCAAGCTCTTGCTGCTCCTCACCGGCCATTGGCAGCCCATCTACAGCACCACAGACATCGGGGCTCCGGGCTTTCCCTGACGAACAGGGCTTCAACATTTACCACCACCTGCACCTGGGCGACCACTCCAAAAAAAACCCGAAAAATCATGAACGTCGGACGATTGCTCCCACACCAAAAGTGCCAGCCAGTCAAGCTCTTGCTGCTCCTCACCGGCCATTGGCAGCGCATCTACAGCACCACAGACATCGGGGCTCCGGGCTTTCCCTGACGAACAGGGCTTCGACGTTTACCACCACCTGCACCTGGGCGCCCATTGGAAAAAAAACCAAGAAAAATCACGAACGTTGGACGATTGCTCCCACACCGAAAGTGCCAGCAACTCAAGCTCTTGCTACTCCTCACCGGCCATTGGCAGCGCATCTACAGCACCACAGACATCGGGGCTCCAGGCTTTCCCTCACGAACAGGGCTTCGACGTTTACCACCAGCTGCACCTGGGCGCCCACTCCAAAAAAACCCGAAAAATCACGAACGTCGGACGATTGCTCCTACAAAAAAAGTGCCAGCCAGTCAAGCTCTTGCTGCTCCTCAGCGGCCATTGGCAGCGCATCTACAGCACCACAGACATCGGGGCTCCGGGCTTTCCCTGACGAACAGGGCTTCGACGTTTACCACCAGCTGCGTCTGGGCTCCCACTAAAAAACAACCCAAAAAATCACGAACATCGGACGATTGCTCCCACACCGAAAGTGCCAGCCAGTCAAGCTCTTGCTGCTCCTCAGCGGCCATTGGCAGCGCATCTACAGCACCACAGACATCGGGCCTCCGGGCTTTCCCTGACGAACAGGCCTTCGACGTTTACCACCAGCTGCACCTGGGCGCCCATTGGAAAAAAACCCAAGAAAATCATGAACGTTGGACGATTGCTCCCACACAAAAAGTGCCAGCAACTCAAGCTCTTGCTCCTCATCACCGGCCACTGGCAGCGCATCTACAGCACCACAGACACTGGGGCTCCGGGCTTTCCCTGACGTACAGGGCTTCGACGTTTACCACCAGCTGCACCTGGGGGGCCCACTGAAAAAAACCCCGAAAGTCATGAACGTAGGACGATTGCTCCCACTCCGAAAGTGCCAGCCAGTCAAGCTCTTGCTGTATCAAACTGGCCATTGGCAGCGCATCTACAGCACGACAGACATCGGGGCTCCGGGATTTCCCTGACGAACAGGGCTTTGACGTTTACCAGCAGCTGCACCTGGTCGCACACTCCAAAATAACCCGAAAAATCACGAACGTCGGACGATTGCTCCCACACAAAAAGTTCCAGCCAGTCAAGCTCCTGCTGCTCCTCAGCGGCCATTGGCAGCGCATCTACAGCACCACAGACATCGGGGCTCCGGGCTTTCCCTGATGAACAGGGCTTCGACGTTTACCACCACCTGCACCTGGGCGCCCATTGGAAAAAAACCCAAGAAAAATCACGAACGTTGGACGATTGCTCCCACACCGAAAGTGGCAGCAACTCAAGCTCTTGCTACTCCTCACCGGCCATTGGCAGCGCATCTACAGCACCACAGACATCGGGGCTCCGGGCTTTCCCTGACGAACAGGGCTTCGACGTTTACCACCAGCTGCGTCTGGGCGCCCACTAAAAAAAAACCCAAAAAATCACGAATGTCGGACGATTGCTCCCACACAAAATGTGCCAGCCAGTCAAGCTCTTGCTGCTCATCACCGGCCATTGGCAGCCCATCTACAGCACCACAGACATAGGGGCTCCGGGCTTTCCCTGACGAACAGGGCTTCGACGTTTACCACCAGCTGCACCTGGGGGGCCCACTGAAAAAAACCCCGAAAAATCACGAACATCGGACGATTGCTCCCACACCGAAAGTGCCAGCCACTCAAGCTCTTGCTGCTCCTCAGCGGCCATTGGCAGCGCATCTACAGCACCACAGACATCGGGGCTCCGGGCTTTCCCTGACGAACAGGGCTTCGACGTTTACCACCAGCTGCACCTGGGCGCCCACTGAAAAGAAAACCCCGAAAAATCACGAACATCGGACGATTGCTCCCACACCGAAAGTGCCAGCCAGTCAAGCTCTTGCTGCTCCTCCCCGGCCATTGGCAGCGCATCTACAGCACCACAGACATCGGGACTCCGGGCTTTCCCTGATGAACAGGCCTTCGACGTTTACCACCAGCTGCACCGGGTCGCCCACTCCAAAAAAACCCGAAAAATCACGAGCGTCGGACGATTGCTCCCACACCGAAAGTGTCAGCCAGTCAAGCTCTTGCTGCTCCTCACCGGCCATTGGCAGCGCATCTACAGCAGCACAGACATCGGGGCCCCGTGCTTTCCCTGACGAACAGGGCTTCGACGTTTACCACCAGCTGCACCTGGGCGCCCACTCCAAAAAAACCCGAAAAATCATGTACGTCGGACGATTGCTCCCACACAAAAAGTGCCAGCCAGTCAAGCTCCTGCTGCTCCTCACCGGCCATTGGCAGCGCATCTACAGCACCACAGACATCGGGGCTCCGGGCTTTCCCTGACGAACAGGGCTTCGACGTTTACCACCATCTGCACCTGGTCGCCCACGCCAAAAAAACCCGAAAAATCACGAACGTCTGACGATTGCTCCCACACAAAAAGTGCCAGCCAGTCAAGCTCTTGCTGCTCATCACCGGCCATTGGCAGCCCATCTACAGCACCACAGACATAGGGGCTCCAGGCTTTCCCTCACGAACAGGGCTTCGACGTTTACCACCAGCTGCACATGGGGGGCCCACTGAAAAAAACCCCGAAAAATCACGAACATCGGACGATTGCTCCCACACCGAATGTGCCAGCCACTCAAGCTCTTGCTGCTCCTCCCCGGCCATTGGCAGCGCATCTACAGCACCACAGACATCACGCATCCAGGCTTTCCCTGACGAACAGGGCTTCGACGTTTACCACCATCTGCACCTGGACACCCATTGGAAAAAAACCCCAAAAAATCACGAATGTCGGACGATTGCTCCCACACCGAAAATGCCAGCAACTCAAGCTCTTGCTGCTCCTCACCGGCCATTGGCAGCCCATCTACAGCACCACAGACATCGGGGCTCCGGGCTTTCCCTCACGAACAGGGTTTCAACATTTACCACCACCTGCACCTGGGCGCCCACTCCAAAAAAAACCCGAAAAATCACGAACGTCGGACGATTGCTCCCACACCAAAAGTGCCAGCCAGTCAAGCTCTTGCTGCTCCTCACCGGCCATTGGCAGCGCATCTACAGCACCACAGACATCGGGGCTCCAGGCTTTCCCTGACGAACAGGGCTTCGACGTTTACCACCACCTGCACCTGGGCGCCCA
The DNA here is from genome assembly GCF_036417535.1 of Chlamydotis macqueenii. Lineage (NCBI taxonomy): Eukaryota > Metazoa > Chordata > Aves > Otidiformes > Otididae > Chlamydotis > Chlamydotis macqueenii. Next base: position 23,943,341 of record NC_141592.1, on the reverse strand, counting down.
TTGGAAAAAAACCCAAGAAAAATCACGAACGTTGGACGATTGCTCCCACACCGAAAGTGCCAGCAACTCAAGCTCTTGCTACTCCTCACCGGCCATTGGCAGCGCATCTACAGCACCACAGACATCGGGGCTCCGGGCTTTCCCTGACGAACAGGGCTTCGACGTTTACCACCATCTGCACCTGGTCGCCCACGCCAAAAAAAACCCGAAAAATCACGAACGTCGAACGATTGCTCCCACACAAGAAGTGCCAGCCAGTCAAGCTCCTGCTGCTCCTCACCGGCCATTGGCAGCGCATCTACAGCACCACAGACATCGGGGCTCCGGGCTTTCCCTGACGAACAGGGCTTCGACGTTTACCACCAGCTGCGTCTGGGCGCCCACTAAAAAAAAACCCAAAAAATCACGAATGTCGGACGATTGCTCCCACACAAAAAGTGCCAGCCAGTCAAGCTCTTGCTGCTCCTCCCCGGCCATTGGCAGCGCATCTACAGCACCACAGACATCAGGCCTCCGGGCTTTCCCTGACGAACAGGGCTTCGACGTTTACCACCATCTGCACCTGGACACCCATTGGAAAAAAACCCAAGAAAAATCACGAACGTTGGACGATTGCTCCCACACCGAAAATGCCAGCAACTCAAGCTCTTGCTGCTCCTCACCGGCCATTGGCAGCCCATCTACAGCACCACAGACATCGGGGCTCCGGGCTTTCCCTGACGAACAGGGCTTCAACATTTACCACCACCTGCACCTGGGCGACCACTCCAAAAAAAACCCGAAAAATCATGAACGTCGGACGATTGCTCCCACACCAAAAGTGCCAGCCAGTCAAGCTCTTGCTGCTCCTCACCGGCCATTGGCAGCGCATCTACAGCACCACAGACATCGGGGCTCCGGGCTTTCCCTGACGAACAGGGCTTCGACGTTTACCACCACCTGCACCTGGGCGCCCATTGGAAAAAAAACCAAGAAAAATCACGAACGTTGGACGATTGCTCCCACACCGAAAGTGCCAGCAACTCAAGCTCTTGCTACTCCTCACCGGCCATTGGCAGCGCATCTACAGCACCACAGACATCGGGGCTCCAGGCTTTCCCTCACGAACAGGGCTTCGACGTTTACCACCAGCTGCACCTGGGCGCCCACTCCAAAAAAACCCGAAAAATCACGAACGTCGGACGATTGCTCCTACAAAAAAAGTGCCAGCCAGTCAAGCTCTTGCTGCTCCTCAGCGGCCATTGGCAGCGCATCTACAGCACCACAGACATCGGGGCTCCGGGCTTTCCCTGACGAACAGGGCTTCGACGTTTACCACCAGCTGCGTCTGGGCTCCCACTAAAAAACAACCCAAAAAATCACGAACATCGGACGATTGCTCCCACACCGAAAGTGCCAGCCAGTCAAGCTCTTGCTGCTCCTCAGCGGCCATTGGCAGCGCATCTACAGCACCACAGACATCGGGCCTCCGGGCTTTCCCTGACGAACAGGCCTTCGACGTTTACCACCAGCTGCACCTGGGCGCCCATTGGAAAAAAACCCAAGAAAATCATGAACGTTGGACGATTGCTCCCACACAAAAAGTGCCAGCAACTCAAGCTCTTGCTCCTCATCACCGGCCACTGGCAGCGCATCTACAGCACCACAGACACTGGGGCTCCGGGCTTTCCCTGACGTACAGGGCTTCGACGTTTACCACCAGCTGCACCTGGGGGGCCCACTGAAAAAAACCCCGAAAGTCATGAACGTAGGACGATTGCTCCCACTCCGAAAGTGCCAGCCAGTCAAGCTCTTGCTGTATCAAACTGGCCATTGGCAGCGCATCTACAGCACGACAGACATCGGGGCTCCGGGATTTCCCTGACGAACAGGGCTTTGACGTTTACCAGCAGCTGCACCTGGTCGCACACTCCAAAATAACCCGAAAAATCACGAACGTCGGACGATTGCTCCCACACAAAAAGTTCCAGCCAGTCAAGCTCCTGCTGCTCCTCAGCGGCCATTGGCAGCGCATCTACAGCACCACAGACATCGGGGCTCCGGGCTTTCCCTGATGAACAGGGCTTCGACGTTTACCACCACCTGCACCTGGGCGCCCATTGGAAAAAAACCCAAGAAAAATCACGAACGTTGGACGATTGCTCCCACACCGAAAGTGGCAGCAACTCAAGCTCTTGCTACTCCTCACCGGCCATTGGCAGCGCATCTACAGCACCACAGACATCGGGGCTCCGGGCTTTCCCTGACGAACAGGGCTTCGACGTTTACCACCAGCTGCGTCTGGGCGCCCACTAAAAAAAAACCCAAAAAATCACGAATGTCGGACGATTGCTCCCACACAAAATGTGCCAGCCAGTCAAGCTCTTGCTGCTCATCACCGGCCATTGGCAGCCCATCTACAGCACCACAGACATAGGGGCTCCGGGCTTTCCCTGACGAACAGGGCTTCGACGTTTACCACCAGCTGCACCTGGGGGGCCCACTGAAAAAAACCCCGAAAAATCACGAACATCGGACGATTGCTCCCACACCGAAAGTGCCAGCCACTCAAGCTCTTGCTGCTCCTCAGCGGCCATTGGCAGCGCATCTACAGCACCACAGACATCGGGGCTCCGGGCTTTCCCTGACGAACAGGGCTTCGACGTTTACCACCAGCTGCACCTGGGCGCCCACTGAAAAGAAAACCCCGAAAAATCACGAACATCGGACGATTGCTCCCACACCGAAAGTGCCAGCCAGTCAAGCTCTTGCTGCTCCTCCCCGGCCATTGGCAGCGCATCTACAGCACCACAGACATCGGGACTCCGGGCTTTCCCTGATGAACAGGCCTTCGACGTTTACCACCAGCTGCACCGGGTCGCCCACTCCAAAAAAACCCGAAAAATCACGAGCGTCGGACGATTGCTCCCACACCGAAAGTGTCAGCCAGTCAAGCTCTTGCTGCTCCTCACCGGCCATTGGCAGCGCATCTACAGCAGCACAGACATCGGGGCCCCGTGCTTTCCCTGACGAACAGGGCTTCGACGTTTACCACCAGCTGCACCTGGGCGCCCACTCCAAAAAAACCCGAAAAATCATGTACGTCGGACGATTGCTCCCACACAAAAAGTGCCAGCCAGTCAAGCTCCTGCTGCTCCTCACCGGCCATTGGCAGCGCATCTACAGCACCACAGACATCGGGGCTCCGGGCTTTCCCTGACGAACAGGGCTTCGACGTTTACCACCATCTGCACCTGGTCGCCCACGCCAAAAAAACCCGAAAAATCACGAACGTCTGACGATTGCTCCCACACAAAAAGTGCCAGCCAGTCAAGCTCTTGCTGCTCATCACCGGCCATTGGCAGCCCATCTACAGCACCACAGACATAGGGGCTCCAGGCTTTCCCTCACGAACAGGGCTTCGACGTTTACCACCAGCTGCACATGGGGGGCCCACTGAAAAAAACCCCGAAAAATCACGAACATCGGACGATTGCTCCCACACCGAATGTGCCAGCCACTCAAGCTCTTGCTGCTCCTCCCCGGCCATTGGCAGCGCATCTACAGCACCACAGACATCACGCATCCAGGCTTTCCCTGACGAACAGGGCTTCGACGTTTACCACCATCTGCACCTGGACACCCATTGGAAAAAAACCCCAAAAAATCACGAATGTCGGACGATTGCTCCCACACCGAAAATGCCAGCAACTCAAGCTCTTGCTGCTCCTCACCGGCCATTGGCAGCCCATCTACAGCACCACAGACATCGGGGCTCCGGGCTTTCCCTCACGAACAGGGTTTCAACATTTACCACCACCTGCACCTGGGCGCCCACTCCAAAAAAAACCCGAAAAATCACGAACGTCGGACGATTGCTCCCACACCAAAAGTGCCAGCCAGTCAAGCTCTTGCTGCTCCTCACCGGCCATTGGCAGCGCATCTACAGCACCACAGACATCGGGGCTCCAGGCTTTCCCTGACGAACAGGGCTTCGACGTTTACCACCACCTGCACCTGGGCGCCCATTGGAAAAAAACCCAAGAAAAATCACGAACGTTGGACGATTGCTCCCACACCGAAAGTGCCAGCAACTCAAGCTCTTGCTACTCCTCACCGGCCATTGGCAGCGCATCTACAGCACCACAGACATCGGGGCTCCGGGCTTTCCCTGACGAACAGGGCTTCGACGTTTACCACCATCTGCACCTGGTCGCCCACGCCAAAAAAAACCCGAAAAATCACGAACGTCGAACGATTGCTCCCACACAAGAAGTGCCAGCCAGTCAAGCTCCTGCTGCTCCTCACCGGCCATTGGCAGCGCATCTACAGCACCACAGACATCGGGGCTCCGGGCTTTCCCTGACGAACAGGGCTTCGACGTTTACCACCAGCTGCGTCTGGGCGCCCACTAAAAAAAAACCCAAAAAATCACGAATGTCGGACGATTGCTCCCACACAAAAAGTGCCAGCCAGTCAAGCTCTTGCTGCTCATCGCCGGCCATTGGCAGCCCATCTACAGCACCACAGACATCGGGGCTCCAGGCTTTCCCTCACGAACAGGGCTTCGACGTTTACCACCAGCTGCACCTGGGGGGCCCACTGAAAAAAACCCCGAAAAATCACGAACATCGGACAATTGCTCCCACACCGAAAGTGCCAGCCAGTCAAGCTCCTGCTGCTCCTCACCGGCCATTGGCAGCGCATCTACAGCACCACACACATCGGTGCTCCGGGCTTTCCCTGACGAACAGGGCTTCGACGTTTACCACCAGCTGCACCTGGGCGCCCACTGAAAAGAAAACCCCGAAAAATCACGAACATCGGACGATTGCTCCCACACCGAAAGTGCCAGCCAGTCAAGCTCTTGCTGCTCCTCCCCGGCCATTGTCAGCGCATCTACAGCACCACAGACATCGGGGCTCCGGGCTTTACCTGACGAACAGGGCTTCGACGTTTACCACCAGCTGCACCTGGGCGCCCACTCCAAAAAAACCCGAAAAATCATGAACGTCGGACGATTGCCCCCACACAAAAAGTGCCAGCCAGTCAAGCTCTTGCTGCTCCTCAGCGGCCATTGGCAGCGCATCTACAGCACCACAGACATCGGGGCTCCGGGCTTTCCCTGACGAACAGGGCTTCGACGTTTACCACCATCTGCACCTGGTCGCCCACGCCAAAAAAACCCGAAAAATCACGAACGTCGGACGATTGCTCCCACACGGAAAGTGCCAGCCAGTCAAGCTCCTGCTGCTCCTCAGCGGCCATTGGCAGCGCATCTACCGCACCAGAGACATCGGGGCTCCGGGCACTCCCTGACGAACAGGGCTTCGATGTTTACCACCATCTGCACCTGGTCGCCCACGCCAAAAAAACCCGAAAAATCACGAACGTCGGACGATTGCTCCCACACGGAAAGTGCCAGCCAGTCAAGCTCCTGCTGCTCCTCAGCGGCCATTGGCAGCGCATCTACCGCACCAGAGACATCGGGGCTCCGGGCACTCCCTGACGAACAGGGCTTCGATGTTTACCACCAGCTGCATCTGGGGGGCCCACTGAAAAAAACCCCGAAAAATCATGAACGTCGGACGATTGCTCCCACACAAAAAGTGCCAGCCAGTCAAGCTCTTGCTGCTCCTCACTGACCATTGGCAGCGCATCTACAGCACCACAGACATCGGGGCTCTGGGCTTTCCCTGACGAAAAGGGCTTCGACGTTTACCACCAGCTGCACCTGGGCGCCCACTCCAAAAAAACCCGAAAAATCACGAACGTCTGACGATTGCTGCCACACAAAAAGTGTCAGCCAGTCAAGCCCCTGCTGCTCCTCAGCGGCCATTGGCAGCGCATCTACAGCACCACAGACATCGGGGCTCCGGGCTTTCCCTGACGAACAGGGCTTCGACGTATACCACCACCTGCACCTGGTCGCCCACGCCAAAAAAACCCAAAAAATCACGAACGTCGGACGATTGCTCCCACAAAAAGTGCCAGCCAGTCAAGCTCTTGCTGCTGCTCCCCGGCCATTGGCAGTGCATCTACAGCACCACAGACATCGGGGCTCCGGGCTTTCCCTGACGAACAGGGCTTCGACGTTTACCACCACCTGCACCTGGGCGCCCATTGGAAAAAAACCCAAGAAAAATCATGAACGTCGGACGATTGCTCCCACACCGAAAGTGCCAGCCAGTCAAGCTCTTGCTGCTCCTCCCCGGCCATTGGCAGCGCATCTACAGCACCACAGACATCGGGGCTCCGGGCACTCCCTGACGAACAGGGCTTCGACGTTTACCACCAGCTGCACCTGGTCGCCCACTCCAAAAAAACCCCGAAAAATCACGAACGTCTGACGATTGCTGCCACACAAAAAGTGTCAGCCAGTCAAGCTCCTGCTGCTCCTCAGCGGCCATTGGCAGCGCATCTACAGCACCACAGACATCGGGGCTCCGGGCTTTCCCTGACGAACAGGACTTCGACGTTTACCACCAGCTGCACCTGGGCACCCACTCCAAAAAAACCCCAAAAAATCACGAAGATCGGACGATTTCTCCCACACCGAAAGTGCGAGCCACTCAAGCTCTTGCTGCTCATCACCGGCCATTGGCAGCGCATCTACAGCACCACAGACATCGGGGCTCCGGGCTTTCCCTGACGAACAGGGCTTCGACGTTTACCACCACCTGCACCTGGGCGCCCATTGGAAAAAAACCCAAGAAAAATCACGAACGTTGGACGATTGCTCCCACACCGAAAGTGCCAGCAACTCAAGCTCTTGCTACTCCTCACCGGCCATTGGCAGCGCATCTACAGCACCACAGACATCGGGGCTCCGGGCTTTCCCTGACGAACAGGGGTTCGACGTTTACCACCATCTGCACCTGGTCGCCCACTCCAAAAAAACCCGAAAAATCACGAACGTCGGACGATTGCTCCCACAAAAAAAGTGCCAGCCAGTCAAGCTCCTGCTGCTCCTCAGCGGCCATTGGCAGCGCATCTACAGCACCACAGACATCGGGGCTCCGGGCTTTCCCTGACGAACAGGGCTTCGACGTTTACCACCAGCTGCGTCTGGGCACCCACTCCAAATAAACCCGAAAAATCACGAACGTCTGACGATTGCTGCCACACAAAAAGTGTCAGCCAGTCAAGCTCCTGCTGCTCCTCAGCGGCCATTGGCAGCGCATCTACAGCACCACAGACATCGGGGCTCCGGGCTTTCCCTGACGAACAGGACTTCGATATTTACCACCAGCTGCACCTGGGCGCCCACTCCAAAAAAACCCCGAAAAATCACGAACATCGGACGATTGCTCCCACACCGAAAGTGCCAGCCAGTCAATCTCTTGCTGCTTCTCCCCGGCCATTGGCAGCGCATCTACAGCACCACAGACATCGGGGCTCCGGGCTTTCCCTGACGAACAGGGCTTCGACGTTTACCACCAGCTGCACCTGGGGGGCCCACTGAAAAAAACCCCAAAAAATCATGAACGTCGGACGATTGCTCCCACACCGAAAGTGCCAGCCAGTCAAGCTCTTGCTGCTCCTCCCCGGCCATTGGCAGCGCATCTACAGCGCCACAGACATCGGGGCTCTGGGCTTTCCCTGACGAACAGTGCTTCGACATTTACCACCAGCTGCGCCTGAGCGCTCACTAAAAAAAAACCCGAAAAATCACGAACGTCGGACGATTGCTCCCACACAAAAAGTGCCAGCCAGTGAAGCTCCTGCTGCTCCTCAGCGGCCATTGGCAGCGCATCTACAGCACCACAGACATCGGGGCTCCGGGCTTTCCCTGACGAACAGGGCTTCGACATTTACCACCACCTGCGCCTGGTCGCCCACTCCAGAAAAACCCGAAAAATCACGAACGTCGGACGATTGCTCCCACACCGAAAATGCCAGCCAGTCAAGCTCTTGCTGCTCCTCACCGGCCATTGGCAGCGCATCTACAGCACCACAGACATCGGGGCTCCGGGCTTTCCCTGACAAACAGGGCTTCGACGTTTACCACCACCTGCACCTGGGCGCCCATTGGAAAAAAACCCAAGAAAAATCACGAACGTTGGATGATTGCTCCCACACCGAAATTGCCAGCAACTCAAGCTCTTGCTGCTCCTCACCGGCCATTGGCAGCACATCTACAGCACCACAGACATTGGGGCTCCGGGCTTTCCCTGACGAACAGGGCTTCGACGTTTACCACCAGCTGCACCTGGGGGGCCCACTGAAAAAAACCCCGTAAAATCATGAACGTCGGACGATTGCTCCCACACCAAAAGTGCCAGCCAGTCAAGCTCTTGCTGCTCCTCACCGGCCGTTGGCAGCGCATCTACAGCACCACAGACATCGGGGCTCCGGGCTTTCCCTGACGAACAGGGCTTCGACGTTTACCACCAGCTGCACCTGGGCGCCCACTCCAAAAAAACCTGAAAAATCACGAACGTCTGACGATTGCTGCCACACAAAAAGTGTCAGCCAGTCAAGCTCCTGCTGCTCCTCAGCGGCCATTGGCAGCGCATCTACAGCACGACAGACATCGGGGCTCCGGGCTTTCCCTGACAAACGGGGCTTCGACTTTTACCACCAGCTGCACCTGGGCGCCCACTCCAAAAAAACCCTGAAAAATCACGAAGATCGGACGATTGCTCCCACACCGAAAGTGCCAGCCAGTCAATCTCTTGCTGCTCCTCCCCGGCCATTGGCAGCGCATCTACAGCACCACAGACATCGGGGCTCCGGGCTTTCCCTGACGAACAGGGCTTCGACCTTTACCACCAGCTGCACCTGGGGGGCCCACTGAAAAAAACCCCAAAAAATCACGAACGTCGGACGATTGCTCCCACACCGAAAATGCCAGCCAGTCAAGCTCTTGCTGCTCCTCACCGGCCATTGGCAGCGCATCTACAGCACCACAGACATCGGGGCTCCGGGCTTTCCCTGACAAACAGGGCTTCGACGTTTACCACCACCTGCACCTGGGCGCCCATTGGAAAAAAACCCAAGAAAAATCACGAACGTTGGATGATTGCTCCCACACCGAAATTGCCAGCAACTCAAGCTCTTGCTGCTCACCACCGGCCATTGGCAGCACATCTACAGCACCACAGACATTGGGGCTCCGGGCTTTCCCTGACGAACAGGGCTTCGACGTTTACCACCAGCTGCACCTGGGCGCCCACTCCAAAAAAACCCGAAAAATCATGGACGTCGGTCGATTGCTCCCACTCCGAAAGTGCAAGCCAGTCCAGCTTTTGCTGCTCCTCCCTGGCCGTTGGCAGCGCATCTACAGCACCACAGACATCGGGGCTCCGGGCTTTCCCTGACGAACAGGGCTTCGACATTTACCACCAGCTGCATCTGGGCGCCCACTCCAAAAAAAACCCGAAAAATCACGAACGTCGGACGATTGCTCCCACACAAGAAGTGCCAGCCAGTCAAGCTCCTGCTGCTCCTCAGCGGCCATTGGCAGCGCATCTACAGCACCACAGACATCGTGGCTCCGGGCTTTCCCTGACGAACAGGGCTGCGACGTTTACCACCACCTGCACCTGGGCGCCCATTGGAAAAAAACCCAAGAAAAATCACGAACGTTGGACGATTGCTCCCGCACCGAAAGTGCCAGCAACTCAAGCTCTTGCTACTCCTCACCGGCCATTGGCAGCGCATCTACAGCACCACAGACATCGGGGCTCCGGGCTTTCCCTGACGAACAGGGCTTCGACGTTTACCACCAGCTGCACCTGGTCGCCCAGGCCAAAAAAACCCAAAAAATCACGAACGTCGGACGATTGCTCCCACAAAAAAAGTGCCAGCCAGTCAAGCTCCTGCTGCTCCTCACCGGCCATTGGCAGCACATCTACAGCACCACAGACATCGGGGCTCCGGGCTTTCCCTGACGAACAGGGCTTCGACGTTTACCACCAGCTGCACCTGGGCGCCATTTGGAAAAAAACCCAAGAAAAATCACGAACGTTGGACGATTGCTCCCACACCGAAAGTGCCAGCCAGTCAAGCACTTGCTGCTCCTACCCGGCCATTGGCAGAGCATCTACAGCACCACAGACATCGGGGCTCCGGGCTTTCCCTGACGAACAGGGCTTCGACATTTACCACCAGCTGCACCTGGTCGCCCACTCCAAAAAAACCCGAAAAATCACGAACGTTGGACGATTGCTCCCACACAAGAAGTGCCAGCCAGTCAAGCTCCTGCTGCTCCCCAGCGGCCATTGGCAGCGCATCTACAGCACCACAGACATCGGGGCTCCGGGCTTTCCCTGACGAACAGGGCTTCGACGTTTACCACCACCTGCACCTGGGCGCCCATTGGAAAAAAACCCAAGAAAAATCACGAACGTTGGACGATTGCTCCCACACCGAAAGTGCCAGCAACTCAAGCTCTTGCTACTCCTCACCGGCCATTGGCAGCGCATCTACAGCACCACAGACATCGGGGCTACGGGCTTTCCCTGACGAACAGGGCTTCGACGTTTACCACCAGCTGCACCTGGTCGCCCACTCCAAAAAAACCCGAAAAATCACGAACGTCGGACGATTGCTCCCACAAAAAAAGTGCCAGCCAGTCAAGCTCCTGCTGCTCCTCACCGGCCATTGGCAGCGCATCTACAGCACCACAGACATCGGGGCTCCGGGCTTTCCCTGACGAACAGGGCTTCGACGTTTACCACCACCTGCACCTGGGGGGCCCACTAAAAAAAACCCCAAAAAATCACGAACGTCGGACGATTGCTCCCACACAAAAAGTGCCAGCCAGTCAAGCTCTTCCTGCTCCTCAGCGGCCATTGGCAGCGCATCTACAGCACCACAGACATCGGGGCTCCGGGCTTTCCCTGACGAACAGGGCTTTGACTTTTACCACCACCTGCACCTGGGCGCCCATTGGAAAAAAACCCAAGAAAAATCACGAACGTTGGACGATTGCTCCCACACCGAAAGTGCCAGCAACTCAAGCTCTTGCTACTCCTCACCGGCCATTGGCAGCGCATCTACAGCACCACAGACATCGGGGCTCCGGGCTTTCCCTGACGAACAGGGCTTCGACGTTTACCACCATCTGCACCTGGTCGCCCACGCCAAAAAAACCCGAAAAATCACGAACGTCGGACGATTGCTCCCACAAAAAAAGTGCCAGCCAGTCAAGCTCCTGCTGCTCCTCAGCGGCCATTGGCAGCGCATCTACCGCACCAGAGACATCGGGGCTCCGGGCTTTCCCTGACGAACAGGGCTTCGACGTTTACCACCAGCTGCACCTGGGCGCCCACTCCAAAAAAACCCGAAAAATCATGTACGTCGGACGATTGCTCCCACACAAAAAGTGCCAGCCAGTCAAGCTCCTGCTGCTCCTCAGCGGCCATTGGCAGCGCATCTACAGCACCACAGACATCGGGGCTCCGGGCTTTCCCTCACGAACAGGGCTTCGACGTTTACCACCATCTGCACATGGGGGGCCCACTGAAAAAAAACCCGAAAAATCATGAACATCGGACGATTGCTCCCACACCGAAAGTGCCAGCCACTCAAGCTCTTGCTGCTCCTCCCCGGCCATTGGCAGCGCATCTACAGCACCACAGACATCAGGCCTCCGGGCTTTCCCTGACGAACAGGGCTTCGACGTTTACCACCATCTGCACCTGGACACCCATTGGAAAAAAACCCAAGAAAAATCACGAACGTTGGACGATTGCTCCCACACCGAAAATGCCAGCAACTCAAGCTCTTGCTGCTCCTCACCGGCCATTGGCAGCCCATCTACAGCACCACAGACATCGGGGCTCCGGGCTTTCCCTGACGAACAGGGCTTCAACATTTACCACCACCTGCACCTGGGCGACCACTCCAAAAAAAACCCGAAAAATCATGAACGTCGGACGATTGCTCCCACACCAAAAGTGCCAGCCAGTCAAGCTCTTGCTGCTCCTCACCGGCCATTGGCAGCGCATCTACAGCACCACAGACATCGGGGCTCCGGGCTTTCCCTGACGAACAGGGCTTCGACGTTTACCACCACCTGCACCTGGGCGCCCATTGGAAAAAAAACCAAGAAAAATCACGAACGTTGGACGATTGCTCCCACACCGAAAGTGCCAGCAACTCAAGCTCTTGCTACTCCTCACCGGCCATTGGCAGCGCATCTACAGCACCACAGACATCGGGGCTCCAGGCTTTCCCTCACGAACAGGGCTTCGACGTTTACCACCAGCTGCACCTGGGCGCCCACTCCAAAAAAACCCGAAAAATCACGAACGTCGGACGATTGCTCCTACAAAAAAAGTGCCAGCCAGTCAAGCTCTTGCTGCTCCTCAGCGGCCATTGGCAGCGCATCTACAGCACCACAGACATCGGGGCTCCGGGCTTTCCCTGACGAACAGGGCTTCGACGTTTACCACCAGCTGCGTCTGGGCTCCCACTAAAAAACAACCCAAAAAATCACGAACATCGGACGATTGCTCCCACACCGAAAGTGCCAGCCAGTCAAGCTCTTGCTGCTCCTCAGCGGCCATTGGCAGCGCATCTACAGCACCACAGACATCGGGCCTCCGGGCTTTCCCTGACGAACAGGCCTTCGACGTTTACCACCAGCTGCACCTGGGCGCCCATTGGAAAAAAACCCAAGAAAATCATGAACGTTGGACGATTGCTCCCACACAAAAAGTGCCAGCAACTCAAGCTCTTGCTCCTCATCACCGGCCACTGGCAGCGCATCTACAGCACCACAGACACTGGGGCTCCGGGCTTTCCCTGACGTACAGGGCTTCGACGTTTACCACCAGCTGCACCTGGGGGGCCCACTGAAAAAAACCCCGAAAGTCATGAACGTAGGACGATTGCTCCCACTCCGAAAGTGCCAGCCAGTCAAGCTCTTGCTGTATCAAACTGGCCATTGGCAGCGCATCTACAGCACGACAGACATCGGGGCTCCGGGATTTCCCTGACGAACAGGGCTTTGACGTTTACCAGCAGCTGCACCTGGTCGCACACTCCAAAATAACCCGAAAAATCACGAACGTCGGACGATTGCTCCCACACAAAAAGTTCCAGCCAGTCAAGCTCCTGCTGCTCCTCAGCGGCCATTGGCAGCGCATCTACAGCACCACAGACATCGGGGCTCCGGGCTTTCCCTGATGAACAGGGCTTCGACGTTTACCACCACCTGCACCTGGGCGCCCATTGGAAAAAAACCCAAGAAAAATCACGAACGTTGGACGATTGCTCCCACACCGAAAGTGGCAGCAACTCAAGCTCTTGCTACTCCTCACCGGCCATTGGCAGCGCATCTACAGCACCACAGACATCGGGGCTCCGGGCTTTCCCTGACGAACAGGGCTTCGACGTTTACCACCAGCTGCGTCTGGGCGCCCACTAAAAAAAAACCCAAAAAATCACGAATGTCGGACGATTGCTCCCACACAAAATGTGCCAGCCAGTCAAGCTCTTGCTGCTCATCACCGGCCATTGGCAGCCCATCTACAGCACCACAGACATAGGGGCTCCGGGCTTTCCCTGACGAACAGGGCTTCGACGTTTACCACCAGCTGCACCTGGGGGGCCCACTGAAAAAAACCCCGAAAAATCACGAACATCGGACGATTGCTCCCACACCGAAAGTGCCAGCCACTCAAGCTCTTGCTGCTCCTCAGCGGCCATTGGCAGCGCATCTACAGCACCACAGACATCGGGGCTCCGGGCTTTCCCTGACGAACAGGGCTTCGACGTTTACCACCAGCTGCACCTGGGCGCCCACTGAAAAGAAAACCCCGAAAAATCACGAACATCGGACGATTGCTCCCACACCGAAAGTGCCAGCCAGTCAAGCTCTTGCTGCTCCTCCCCGGCCATTGGCAGCGCATCTACAGCACCACAGACATCGGGACTCCGGGCTTTCCCTGATGAACAGGCCTTCGACGTTTACCACCAGCTGCACCGGGTCGCCCACTCCAAAAAAACCCGAAAAATCACGAGCGTCGGACGATTGCTCCCACACCGAAAGTGTCAGCCAGTCAAGCTCTTGCTGCTCCTCACCGGCCATTGGCAGCGCATCTACAGCAGCACAGACATCGGGGCCCCGTGCTTTCCCTGACGAACAGGGCTTCGACGTTTACCACCAGCTGCACCTGGGCGCCCACTCCAAAAAAACCCGAAAAATCATGTACGTCGGACGATTGCTCCCACACAAAAAGTGCCAGCCAGTCAAGCTCCTGCTGCTCCTCACCGGCCATTGGCAGCGCATCTACAGCACCACAGACATCGGGGCTCCGGGCTTTCCCTGACGAACAGGGCTTCGACGTTTACCACCATCTGCACCTGGTCGCCCACGCCAAAAAAACCCGAAAAATCACGAACGTCTGACGATTGCTCCCACACAAAAAGTGCCAGCCAGTCAAGCTCTTGCTGCTCATCACCGGCCATTGGCAGCCCATCTACAGCACCACAGACATAGGGGCTCCAGGCTTTCCCTCACGAACAGGGCTTCGACGTTTACCACCAGCTGCACATGGGGGGCCCACTGAAAAAAACCCCGAAAAATCACGAACATCGGACGATTGCTCCCACACCGAATGTGCCAGCCACTCAAGCTCTTGCTGCTCCTCCCCGGCCATTGGCAGCGCATCTACAGCACCACAGACATCACGCATCCAGGCTTTCCCTGACGAACAGGGCTTCGACGTTTACCACCATCTGCACCTGGACACCCATTGGAAAAAAACCCCAAAAAATCACGAATGTCGGACGATTGCTCCCACACCGAAAATGCCAGCAACTCAAGCTCTTGCTGCTCCTCACCGGCCATTGGCAGCCCATCTACAGCACCACAGACATCGGGGCTCCGGGCTTTCCCTCACGAACAGGGTTTCAACATTTACCACCACCTGCACCTGGGCGCCCACTCCAAAAAAAACCCGAAAAATCACGAACGTCGGACGATTGCTCCCACACCAAAAGTGCCAGCCAGTCAAGCTCTTGCTGCTCCTCACCGGCCATTGGCAGCGCATCTACAGCACCACAGACATCGGGGCTCCAGGCTTTCCCTGACGAACAGGGCTTCGACGTTTACCACCACCTGCACCTGGGCGCCCATTGGAAAAAAACCCAAGAAAAATCACGAACGTTGGACGATTGCTCCCACACCGAAAGTGCCAGCAACTCAAGCTCTTGCTACTCCTCACCGGCCATTGGCAGCGCATCTACAGCACCACAGACATCGGGGCTCCGGGCTTTCCCTGACGAACAGGGCTTCGACGTTTACCACCATCTGCACCTGGTCGCCCACGCCAAAAAAAACCCGAAAAATCACGAACGTCGAACGATTGCTCCCACACAAGAAGTGCCAGCCAGTCAAGCTCCTGCTGCTCCTCACCGGCCATTGGCAGCGCATCTACAGCACCACAGACATCGGGGCTCCGGGCTTTCCCTGACGAACAGGGCTTCGACGTTTACCACCAGCTGCGTCTGGGCGCCCACTAAAAAAAAACCCAAAAAATCACGAATGTCGGACGATTGCTCCCACACAAAAAGTGCCAGCCAGTCAAGCTCTTGCTGCTCCTCCCCGGCCATTGGCAGCGCATCTACAGCACCACAGACATCAGGCCTCCGGGCTTTCCCTGACGAACAGGGCTTCGACGTTTACCACCATCTGCACCTGGACACCCATTGGAAAAAAACCCAAGAAAAATCACGAACGTTGGACGATTGCTCCCACACCGAAAATGCCAGCAACTCAAGCTCTTGCTGCTCCTCACCGGCCATTGGCAGCCCATCTACAGCACCACAGACATCGGGGCTCCGGGCTTTCCCTGACGAACAGGGCTTCAACATTTACCACCACCTGCACCTGGGCGACCACTCCAAAAAAAACCCGAAAAATCATGAACGTCGGACGATTGCTCCCACACCAAAAGTGCCAGCCAGTCAAGCTCTTGCTGCTCCTCACCGGCCATTGGCAGCGCATCTACAGCACCACAGACATCGGGGCTCCGGGCTTTCCCTGACGAACAGGGCTTCGACGTTTACCACCACCTGCACCTGGGCGCCCATTGGAAAAAAAACCAAGAAAAATCACGAACGTTGGACGATTGCTCCCACACCGAAAGTGCCAGCAACTCAAGCTCTTGCTACTCCTCACCGGCCATTGGCAGCGCATCTACAGCACCACAGACATCGGGGCTCCAGGCTTTCCCTCACGAACAGGGCTTCGACGTTTACCACCAGCTGCACCTGGGCGCCCACTCCAAAAAAACCCGAAAAATCACGAACGTCGGACGATTGCTCCTACAAAAAAAGTGCCAGCCAGTCAAGCTCTTGCTGCTCCTCAGCGGCCATTGGCAGCGCATCTACAGCACCACAGACATCGGGGCTCCGGGCTTTCCCTGACGAACAGGGCTTCGACGTTTACCACCAGCTGCGTCTGGGCTCCCACTAAAAAACAACCCAAAAAATCACGAACATCGGACGATTGCTCCCACACCGAAAGTGCCAGCCAGTCAAGCTCTTGCTGCTCCTCAGCGGCCATTGGCAGCGCATCTACAGCACCACAGACATCGGGCCTCCGGGCTTTCCCTGACGAACAGGCCTTCGACGTTTACCACCAGCTGCACCTGGGCGCCCATTGGAAAAAAACCCAAGAAAATCATGAACGTTGGACGATTGCTCCCACACAAAAAGTGCCAGCAACTCAAGCTCTTGCTCCTCATCACCGGCCACTGGCAGCGCATCTACAGCACCACAGACACTGGGGCTCCGGGCTTTCCCTGACGTACAGGGCTTCGACGTTTACCACCAGCTGCACCTGGGGGGCCCACTGAAAAAAACCCCGAAAGTCATGAACGTAGGACGATTGCTCCCACTCCGAAAGTGCCAGCCAGTCAAGCTCTTGCTGTATCAAACTGGCCATTGGCAGCGCATCTACAGCACGACAGACATCGGGGCTCCGGGATTTCCCTGACGAACAGGGCTTTGACGTTTACCAGCAGCTGCACCTGGTCGCACACTCCAAAATAACCCGAAAAATCACGAACGTCGGACGATTGCTCCCACACAAAAAGTTCCAGCCAGTCAAGCTCCTGCTGCTCCTCAGCGGCCATTGGCAGCGCATCTACAGCACCACAGACATCGGGGCTCCGGGCTTTCCCTGATGAACAGGGCTTCGACGTTTACCACCACCTGCACCTGGGCGCCCATTGGAAAAAAACCCAAGAAAAATCACGAACGTTGGACGATTGCTCCCACACCGAAAGTGGCAGCAACTCAAGCTCTTGCTACTCCTCACCGGCCATTGGCAGCGCATCTACAGCACCACAGACATCGGGGCTCCGGGCTTTCCCTGACGAACAGGGCTTCGACGTTTACCACCAGCTGCGTCTGGGCGCCCACTAAAAAAAAACCCAAAAAATCACGAATGTCGGACGATTGCTCCCACACAAAATGTGCCAGCCAGTCAAGCTCTTGCTGCTCATCACCGGCCATTGGCAGCCCATCTACAGCACCACAGACATAGGGGCTCCGGGCTTTCCCTGACGAACAGGGCTTCGACGTTTACCACCAGCTGCACCTGGGGGGCCCACTGAAAAAAACCCCGAAAAATCACGAACATCGGACGATTGCTCCCACACCGAAAGTGCCAGCCACTCAAGCTCTTGCTGCTCCTCAGCGGCCATTGGCAGCGCATCTACAGCACCACAGACATCGGGGCTCCGGGCTTTCCCTGACGAACAGGGCTTCGACGTTTACCACCAGCTGCACCTGGGCGCCCACTGAAAAGAAAACCCCGAAAAATCACGAACATCGGACGATTGCTCCCACACCGAAAGTGCCAGCCAGTCAAGCTCTTGCTGCTCCTCCCCGGCCATTGGCAGCGCATCTACAGCACCACAGACATCGGGACTCCGGGCTTTCCCTGATGAACAGGCCTTCGACGTTTACCACCAGCTGCACCGGGTCGCCCACTCCAAAAAAACCCGAAAAATCACGAGCGTCGGACGATTGCTCCCACACCGAAAGTGTCAGCCAGTCAAGCTCTTGCTGCTCCTCACCGGCCATTGGCAGCGCATCTACAGCAGCACAGACATCGGGGCCCCGTGCTTTCCCTGACGAACAGGGCTTCGACGTTTACCACCAGCTGCACCTGGGCGCCCACTCCAAAAAAACCCGAAAAATCATGTACGTCGGACGATTGCTCCCACACAAAAAGTGCCAGCCAGTCAAGCTCCTGCTGCTCCTCACCGGCCATTGGCAGCGCATCTACAGCACCACAGACATCGGGGCTCCGGGCTTTCCCTGACGAACAGGGCTTCGACGTTTACCACCATCTGCACCTGGTCGCCCACGCCAAAAAAACCCGAAAAATCACGAACGTCTGACGATTGCTCCCACACAAAAAGTGCCAGCCAGTCAAGCTCTTGCTGCTCATCACCGGCCATTGGCAGCCCATCTACAGCACCACAGACATAGGGGCTCCAGGCTTTCCCTCACGAACAGGGCTTCGACGTTTACCACCAGCTGCACATGGGGGGCCCACTGAAAAAAACCCCGAAAAATCACGAACATCGGACGATTGCTCCCACACCGAATGTGCCAGCCACTCAAGCTCTTGCTGCTCCTCCCCGGCCATTGGCAGCGCATCTACAGCACCACAGACATCACGCATCCAGGCTTTCCCTGACGAACAGGGCTTCGACGTTTACCACCATCTGCACCTGGACACCCATTGGAAAAAAACCCCAAAAAATCACGAATGTCGGACGATTGCTCCCACACCGAAAATGCCAGCAACTCAAGCTCTTGCTGCTCCTCACCGGCCATTGGCAGCCCATCTACAGCACCACAGACATCGGGGCTCCGGGCTTTCCCTCACGAACAGGGTTTCAACATTTACCACCACCTGCACCTGGGCGCCCACTCCAAAAAAAACCCGAAAAATCACGAACGTCGGACGATTGCTCCCACACCAAAAGTGCCAGCCAGTCAAGCTCTTGCTGCTCCTCACCGGCCATTGGCAGCGCATCTACAGCACCACAGACATCGGGGCTCCAGGCTTTCCCTGACGAACAGGGCTTCGACGTTTACCACCACCTGCACCTGGGCGCCCATTGGAAAAAAACCCAAGAAAAATCACGAACGTTGGACGATTGCTCCCACACCGAAAGTGCCAGCAACTCAAGCTCTTGCTACTCCTCACCGGCCATTGGCAGCGCATCTACAGCACCACAGACATCGGGGCTCCGGGCTTTCCCTGACGAACAGGGCTTCGACGTTTACCACCATCTGCACCTGGTCGCCCACGCCAAAAAAAACCCGAAAAATCACGAACGTCGAACGATTGCTCCCACACAAGAAGTGCCAGCCAGTCAAGCTCCTGCTGCTCCTCACCGGCCATTGGCAGCGCATCTACAGCACCACAGACATCGGGGCTCCGGGCTTTCCCTGACGAACAGGGCTTCGACGTTTACCACCAGCTGCGTCTGGGCGCCCACTAAAAAAAAACCCAAAAAATCACGAATGTCGGACGATTGCTCCCACACAAAAAGTGCCAGCCAGTCAAGCTCTTGCTGCTCATCGCCGGCCATTGGCAGCCCATCTACAGCACCACAGACATCGGGGCTCCAGGCTTTCCCTCACGAACAGGGCTTCGACGTTTACCACCAGCTGCACCTGGGGGGCCCACTGAAAAAAACCCCGAAAAATCACGAACATCGGACAATTGCTCCCACACCGAAAGTGCCAGCCAGTCAAGCTCCTGCTGCTCCTCACCGGCCATTGGCAGCGCATCTACAGCACCACACACATCGGTGCTCCGGGCTTTCCCTGACGAACAGGGCTTCGACGTTTACCACCAGCTGCACCTGGGCGCCCACTGAAAAGAAAACCCCGAAAAATCACGAACATCGGACGATTGCTCCCACACCGAAAGTGCCAGCCAGTCAAGCTCTTGCTGCTCCTCCCCGGCCATTGTCAGCGCATCTACAGCACCACAGACATCGGGGCTCCGGGCTTTACCTGACGAACAGGGCTTCGACGTTTACCACCAGCTGCACCTGGGCGCCCACTCCAAAAAAACCCGAAAAATCATGAACGTCGGACGATTGCCCCCACACAAAAAGTGCCAGCCAGTCAAGCTCTTGCTGCTCCTCAGCGGCCATTGGCAGCGCATCTACAGCACCACAGACATCGGGGCTCCGGGCTTTCCCTGACGAACAGGGCTTCGACGTTTACCACCATCTGCACCTGGTCGCCCACGCCAAAAAAACCCGAAAAATCACGAACGTCGGACGATTGCTCCCACACGGAAAGTGCCAGCCAGTCAAGCTCCTGCTGCTCCTCAGCGGCCATTGGCAGCGCATCTACCGCACCAGAGACATCGGGGCTCCGGGCACTCCCTGACGAACAGGGCTTCGATGTTTACCACCATCTGCACCTGGTCGCCCACGCCAAAAAAACCCGAAAAATCACGAACGTCGGACGATTGCTCCCACACGGAAAGTGCCAGCCAGTCAAGCTCCTGCTGCTCCTCAGCGGCCATTGGCAGCGCATCTACCGCACCAGAGACATCGGGGCTCCGGGCACTCCCTGACGAACAGGGCTTCGATGTTTACCACCAGCTGCATCTGGGGGGCCCACTGAAAAAAACCCCGAAAAATCATGAACGTCGGACGATTGCTCCCACACAAAAAGTGCCAGCCAGTCAAGCTCTTGCTGCTCCTCACTGACCATTGGCAGCGCATCTACAGCACCACAGACATCGGGGCTCTGGGCTTTCCCTGACGAAAAGGGCTTCGACGTTTACCACCAGCTGCACCTGGGCGCCCACTCCAAAAAAACCCGAAAAATCACGAACGTCTGACGATTGCTGCCACACAAAAAGTGTCAGCCAGTCAAGCCCCTGCTGCTCCTCAGCGGCCATTGGCAGCGCATCTACAGCACCACAGACATCGGGGCTCCGGGCTTTCCCTGACGAACAGGGCTTCGACGTATACCACCACCTGCACCTGGTCGCCCACGCCAAAAAAACCCAAAAAATCACGAACGTCGGACGATTGCTCCCACAAAAAGTGCCAGCCAGTCAAGCTCTTGCTGCTGCTCCCCGGCCATTGGCAGTGCATCTACAGCACCACAGACATCGGGGCTCCGGGCTTTCCCTGACGAACAGGGCTTCGACGTTTACCACCACCTGCACCTGGGCGCCCATTGGAAAAAAACCCAAGAAAAATCATGAACGTCGGACGATTGCTCCCACACCGAAAGTGCCAGCCAGTCAAGCTCTTGCTGCTCCTCCCCGGCCATTGGCAGCGCATCTACAGCACCACAGACATCGGGGCTCCGGGCACTCCCTGACGAACAGGGCTTCGACGTTTACCACCAGCTGCACCTGGTCGCCCACTCCAAAAAAACCCCGAAAAATCACGAACGTCTGACGATTGCTGCCACACAAAAAGTGTCAGCCAGTCAAGCTCCTGCTGCTCCTCAGCGGCCATTGGCAGCGCATCTACAGCACCACAGACATCGGGGCTCCGGGCTTTCCCTGACGAACAGGACTTCGACGTTTACCACCAGCTGCACCTGGGCACCCACTCCAAAAAAACCCCAAAAAATCACGAAGATCGGACGATTTCTCCCACACCGAAAGTGCGAGCCACTCAAGCTCTTGCTGCTCATCACCGGCCATTGGCAGCGCATCTACAGCACCACAGACATCGGGGCTCCGGGCTTTCCCTGACGAACAGGGCTTCGACGTTTACCACCAGCTGCACCTGGGGGGCCCACTGAAAAAAACCCCGAAAAATCATGAACGTCGGACGATTGCTCCCACACCGAAAGTGCCAGCCAGTCAAGCTCTTGCTACTCCTCACCGGCCATTGGCAGCGCATCTACAGCACCACAGACATCGGGGCTCCGGGCTTTCCCTGACAAACAGGGCTTCGACGTTTACCACCATCTGCACCTGGTCGCCCACGCCAAAAAAACCCGAAAAATCACGAACGTCGGACGATTGCTCCCACACCGAAAGTGCCAGCAACTCAAGCTCTTCCTGCTCATCACCGGCCATTGGCAGCGCATCTACAGCACCACAGACACTGGGGCTCCGGGCTTTCCCTGACGAACATGGTTTCGACGTTTACCACCAGCTGCACCTGGGCGCCCACTCCAAAAAAACCCGAAAAATCACGAACGTCGGATGATTGCTCCCACACCGAAAGTGCCAGCCAGTCAAGCTCCTGCTGCACCTCCCCGGCCATTGGCAGCGCATCTACAGCACCACAGACGTCGGGGCTCCGGGCTTTCCCTGACGAACATGGTTTCGACGTTTACCACCAGCTGCACCTGGGCGCCCACTCCAAAAAAACCCGAAAAATCATGAACGTCGGACGATTGCTCCCACACAAAAAGTGCCAGCCAGTCAAGCTCCTGCTGCTCCTCAGCGGCCATTGGCAGCGCATCTACAGCACCACAGACATCGGGGCTCCGGGCTTTCCCTGACGAACAGGGCTTCGACGTTTACCACCACCTGCACCTGGGCGCCCATTGGAAATAAACCCAAGAAAAATCACGAACGTTGGACGATTGCTCCCACACCGAAAGTGCCAGCAACTCAAGCTCTTGCTACTCCTCACCGGCCATTGGCAGCGCATCTACAGCACCACAGACATCGGGGCTCCGGGCTTTCCCTGACGAACAGGGCTTCGACGTTTACCACCAGCTGCGTCTGGGCTCCCACTAAAAAAAAACCCAAAAAATAACGAATGTCGGACGATTGCTCCCACACCGAAAGTGCCAGCCAGTCAAGCTCTTGCTGCTCATCACCGGCCATTGGCAGCCCATCTACAGCACCACAGACATAGGGGCTCCGGGCTTTCCCTGACGAACAGGGCTTCGACGTTTACCACCAGCTGCACCTGGGGGGCCCACTGAAAAAAACCCCGAAAAATCACGAACATCGGACGATTGCTCCCACACCGAAAGTGCCAGCCACTCAAGCTCTTGCTGCTCCTCACCGGCCATTGGCAGCGCATCTACAGCACCACAGACATCTGGGCTCCGGGCTTTCCCTGACGAACAGGCCTTCGACGTTTACCACCAGCTGCACCGGGTCGCCCACTCCAAAAAAACCCGAAAAATCACGAACGTCGGACGATTGCTCCCACACCGAAAGTGCCAGCCAGTCAAGCTCTTGCTGCTCCTCAACGGCCATTGGCAGCGCATCTACAGCACCACAGACATCGGGGCTCCGGGCTTTCCCTGACGAACAGGGCTTCGACGTTTACCACCACCTGCACCTGTGCGCCCACTCCAAAAAAACCCGAAAAATCATGTACGTCGGACGATTGCTCCCACACAAAAAGTGCCAGCCAGTCAAGCTCTTGCTGCTCCTCACCGGCCATTGGCAGCGCATCTCCAGCAACACAGACATCGGGGCTCCGGGCTTTCCCTGACGAACAGGGCTTCGACATTTACCACCACCTGCACCTGGGCGCCCATTGGAAAAAAACCCAAGAAAAATCACGAACGTTGGACGATTGCTCCCACACCGAAAGTGCCAGCAACTCAAGCTCTTGCTACTCCTCACCGGCCATTGGCAGCGCATTTACAGCACCACAGACATCGGGGCTCCAGGCTTTCCCTCACGAACAGGGCTTCGACATTTACCACCAGCTGCACCTGGTCGCACACTCCAAAAAAACCCGAAAAATCAAGAACGTCGGACGATTGCTCCCACACAAAAAGTTCCAGACATTCAACCTCCTGCTGCTCCTCAGCGGCCATTGGCAGCGCATCTACAGCACCACAGACATCGGGGCTCCGGGCTTTCCCTGACGAACAGGGCTTCGACGTTTACCACCAGCTGCACCTGGGCGCCCACTCAAGAAAAACCCCGAAAAATCACGAAGATCGGACGATTGCTCCCACACCGAAAGTGCCAGCCAATCAAGCTCTTGCTGCTGCTCCCCGTCCATTGGCAGTGCATCTACAGCACCACAGACATCGGGGCTCCGGGCTTTCCCTGACGAACAGGGCTTCGACGTTTACCACCAGCTGCACCTGGGCGCCCACTCAAGAAAAACCCCGAAAAATCACGAAGATCGGACGATTGCTCCCACACCGAAAGTGCCAGCCAGTCAAGCTCCTGCTGCTCCTCACCGGCCATTGGCAGCGCATCTACAGCACCACAGACATCGGGGCTCCGGGCTTTCCCTGACGAACAGGGCTTCGACGTTTACCACCAGCTGCGTCTGGGCTCCCACTAAAAAAAAACCCAAAAAATCACGAACATCGGACGATTGCTCCCACACCGAAAGTGCCAGCCAGTCAAGCTCTTGCTGCTCCTCAGCGGCCATTGGCAGCGCATCTACAGCACCACAGACATCGGGGCTCCGGGCTTTCCCTGACGAACAGGGCTTCAACATTTACCACCACCTGCACCTGGGCGCCCACTCCAAAAAAACCCGAAAAATCACGAACGTCGGACGATTGCTCTCACACCGAAAATGCTAGCAACTCAAGCTCTTGCTCCTCATCACCGGCCATTGGCAGCGCATCTACAGCACCACAGACATCGGGGCTCCGGGCTTTCCCTGACGAACAGGGCTTCGATTTTTACCACCAGCTGCACCTGGGCGCCCACTCCAAAAAAACCCCGAAAAATCACGAAGATCGAACGATAGCTCCCACACCGAAAGTGCCAGCCAGTCAAGCTCTTGCTGCTCCTCACCGGCCATTGGCAGCGCATCTACAGCACCACAGACATCGGGGCTCCGGGCTTTCCCTGACGAACAGGGCTTCGATGTTTACCACCAGCTGCACCTGGGCGCCAACGCCAAAAAAACCCGAAAAATCACAAACATCGTACGATTTCTCCCAAACAAAAAGTGCCAGCCAGTCAAGCTCTTGCTGCTCCTCACCGGCCATTGGCAGCGCATCTACAGCACCACAGACATCGGGGCTCCGGGCTTTCCCTGACGAACAGGGCTTCGACGTTTACCACCAGCTGCACCTGGGCGCCCACTGAAAAAAACCCCGAAAAATCACAAACGTCGGATGATTGCTCCCACACCGAAAGTGCCAGCCAGTCAAGCTCTTGCTGCTCCTCCTTGGTCATTGGCAGCGCATCTACAGCACCACAGACATCGGGGCTCCGGGCTTTCCCTGACGAACAGGGCTTCGACGTTTACCACCAGCTGCACCTGGGCGCCCACAGGAAGAAACCCCGAAAAATCACGAACGTCTCACGATTGCTCCCACACCGGAAGTGACAGCCAGTCAAGCTCCTGCTGCTCCTCAGCGGCCATTGGCAGCGCATCTACAGCACCACAGACATCGGGGCTCCAAGCTTTCCCTGACGAACAGGGCTTCGACGTTTACCACTAGCTGCACCGTGGAGCCCACTGAAAAAAACCCCAAAAAATCATGAACGTCGGATGGTTGCTCCCACACCGAAAGTGCCAGCCAGTCAAGCTTGTGCTGCACCTCACCGGCCATTGGCAGCGCATCTACAGCACCACAGACATAGGGGCTCCAGGCTTTCCCTCACGAACAGGGCTTCGACGTTTACCACCAGCTGCACCTGGGGGGCCCACTGAAAAAAACCCCGAAAAATCACGAACATCGGACGATTGCTCCCACACCGAAAGTGCCAACCACTCAAGCTCTTGCTGCTCCTCAGCGGCCATTGGCAGCGCATCTACAGCACCACAGACATCGGGGCTCCGGGCTTTCCCTGACGAACAGGGCTTCGACGTTTACCACCAGCTGCACCTGGGCGCCCACTGAAAAGAAAACCCCGAAAAATCACGAACATCGGACGATTGCTCCCACACCGAAAGTGCCAGCCAGACAATCTCTTGCTGCTCCTCCCCGGCCATTGGCAGCGCATCTACAGCACCACAGACATCGGGGCTCCGGGCTTTCCCTGACGAACAGGCCTTTGACGTTTACCACCACCTGCACCGGGTCGCCCACTCCAAAAAAACCCGAAAAATCACGAACGTCGGACGATTGCTCCCACACCGAAAGTGCCAGCCAGTCAAGCTCTTGCTGCTCCTCAACGGCCATTGGCAGTGCATCTACAGCACCACAGACATCGGGGCTCCGGGCTTTCCCTGACGAACAGGGCTTCGACGTTTACCACCAGCTGCACCTGGGCGCCCACTCCAAAAAAACCCGAAAAATCATGTACGTCGGACGATTGCTCCCACACAAAAAGTGCCAGCCAGTCAAGCTCCTGCTGCTCCTCAGCGGCCATTGGCAGCGCATCTACAGCACCACAGACATCGGGGCTCCGGGCTTTCCCTGACGAACAGGGCTTCGACGTTTACCACCAGCTGCACCTGGGCGCCCATTCCAAAAAAACCCGAAAAATCATGTACGTCGGACGATTGCTCCCACACAAAAAGTGCCAGCAACTCAAGCTCTTGCTGCTCCTCACCGGCCATTGGCAGCCCATCTACAGCACCACAGACATCGGGGCTCCGGGCTTTCCCTGACGAACAGGGCTTCAACATTTACCACCACCTGCACCTGGGCGCCCACTCCAAAAAAAACCCGAAAAATCACGAACGTCGGACGATTGCTCCCACACCAAAAGTGCCAGCCAGTCAAGCTCCTGCTGCTCCTCAGCGGCCATTGGCAGCGCATCTACAGCACCACAGACATCGGGGCTCCGGGCT
Organism: Chlamydotis macqueenii; assembly: GCF_036417535.1. Lineage (NCBI taxonomy): Eukaryota > Metazoa > Chordata > Aves > Otidiformes > Otididae > Chlamydotis > Chlamydotis macqueenii. The sequence goes on along the minus strand of NC_141592.1, from coordinate 23,916,693 downwards.
TTCCCTGACGAACAGGGCTTCGACGTTTACCACCAGCTGCACCTGGTCGCACACTCCAAAAAAACCCGAAAAATCACGAACGTCGGACGATTGCTCCCACACCAAAAGTGCCAGCCCGTCAAGCTCTTGCTGCTCCTCACTGGCCATTGGCAGCGCATCTACAGCACCACGGACATCGGGGCTCCGGGCTTTCCCTGACGAACAGGGCTTCGACCTTTACCACCACCTGCACCTCTGCCCCCATTGGAAAAAAACCCAAGAAAAATAACGAACGTTGGACGATTGCTCCCACACCGAAAGTGCCAGCCTGTCAAGCTCTTGCTGCTCCTCACGGGCCATTGGCAGCGCATCTACAGCACCACAGACATCGGGGCTCCGGGCTTTCCCTGACGAACAGGGCTTCGACCTTTACCACCACCTGCACCTCTGCCCCCATTGGAAAAAAACCCAAGAAAAATCACAAACGTCGGATGATTGCTCCCACACCGAAAGTGCCAGCCAGTCAAGATCTTGCTGCTCCTCCTCGGTCATTGGCAGCGCATCTACAGCACCACAGACATTGGGGCTCCGGGCTTTCCCTGACGAACAGGGCTTCGACGTTTACCACCAGCTGCACCTGGGCACCCACTGGAAAAAAACCCCAGGATATCACGAACGTCGGACGATTGCTCCCACACCGAAAGTGCCAGCCAGTCAAGCTCCTGCTGCTCCTCAGCGGCCATTGGCAGCGCATCTACAGCACCACAGACATCAGGGCTCCGGGCTTTCCCTGACGAACAGGGCTTCGACGTTTACCACCAGCTGCAACTGGGGGCCCCACTGAAAAAAACCCCGAAAAAGCACGAACGTCAGACGATTGCTCCCACACCAAAAGTGCCAGCAACTCAAGCTTCTGCTGCTCCTCCCCGGCCATTGGCAGCGCATCTACAGCACCACAGACATCGGGGCTCCGGGCTTTCCCTGACGAACAGGGCTTCGACGTTTACCACCAGCTGCACCTGGGCGCCCACAGGAAGAAACCCCGAAAAATCACGAACGTCTCACGATTGCTCCCACACCGGAAGTGACAGCCAGTCAAGCTCTTGCTGCTCCTCACCGGCCATTGGCAGCACATCTACAGCACCACAGACATCGGGGCTCCAAGCTTTCCCTGACGAACAGGGCTTCGACGTTTACCACCAGCTGCACCTGGGGCCCACTGAAAAAAAACCCAAAAAATCATGAACGTCGGATGGTTGCTCCCACACCGAAAGTGCCAGCCAGTCAAGCTTCTGCTGCACCTCACCGGCCATTGGCAGCGCATCTACAGCACCACAGACATAGGGGCTCCAGGCTTTCCCTCACGAACAGGGCTTCGACGTTTACCACCAGCTGCACCTGGGGGGCCCACTGAAAAAAACCCCGAAAAATCACGAACATCGGACGATTGCTCCCACAAAAAAAGTGCCAACCACTCAAGCTCTTGCTGCTCCTCAGCGGCCATTGGCAGCGCATCTACAGCACCACAGACATCGGGGCTCCGGGCTTTCCCTGACGAACAGGGCTTCGACGTTTACCACCAGCTGCACCTGGGCGCCCACTGAAAAGAAAACCCCGAAAAATCACGAACATCGGACGATTGCTCCCACACCGAAAGTGCCAGCCAGTCAATCTCTTGCTGCTCCTCCCCGGCCATTGGCAGCGCATCTACAGCACCACAGACATCGGGGCTCCGGGCTTTCCCTGACGAACAGGCCTTTGACGTTTACCACCAGCTGCACCGGGTCGCCCACTCCAGAAAAACCCGAAAAATCACAAACGTCGGACGATTGCTCCCACACCGAAAGTGCCAGCCAGTCAAGCTCTTGCTGCTCATCACCGGCCATTGGCAGCGCATCTACAGCACCACAGACATCGGGGCTCCGGGCTTTCCCTGACGAACAGGGCTTCGACGTTTACCACCATCTGCACCTGGACACCCATTGGAAAAAAACCCAAGAAAAATCACGAACGTTGGACGATTGCTCCCACACCGAAAATGCCAGCAACTCAAGCTCTTGCTGCTCCTCACCGGCCATTGGCAGCCCATCTACAGCACCACAGACATCGGGGCTCCGGGCTTTCCCTGACGAACAGGGCTTCAACATTTACCACCACCTGCACCTGGGCGCCCACTCCAAAAAAAACCCGAAAAATCACGAACGTCGGACGATTGCTCCCACACCAAAAGTGCCAGCCAGTAAAGCTCTTGCTGCTCCTCACCGGCCATTGGCAGCGCATCTACAGCACCACAGACATCGGGGCTCCGGGCTTTCCCTGACGAACAGGGCTTCGACGTTTACCACCAGCTGCACCTGGGCGCCCACTCCAAAAAAACCCGAAAAATCATGAACGTCGGACGATTGCTCCCACACAAAAAGTGCCAGCCAGTCAAGCTCCTGCTGCTGCTCCCCGGCCATTGGCAGCGCATCTACAGCACCACAGACATCGGGGCTCCGGGCTTTCCCTGACGAACAGGGCTTCGACGTTTACCACCACCTGCACCTGGGCGCCCATTGGAAAAAAACCCAAGAAAAATCACGAACGTTGGACGATTGCTCCCACACCGAAAGTGCCAGCAACTCAAGCTCTTGCTACTCCTCACCGGCCATTGGCAGCGCATCTACAGCACCACAGACATCGGGGCTCCGGGCTTTCCCTGACGAACAGGGCTTCGACGTTTACCACCATCTGCACCTGGTCGCCCACGCCAAAAAAACCCGAAAAATCACGAACGTCGGACGATTGCTCCCACAAAAAAAGTGCCAGCCAGTCAAGCTCCTGCTGCTCCTCACCGGCCATTGGCAGCGCATCTACAGCACCACAGACATCGGGGCTCCGGGCTTTCCCTGACGAACAGGGCTTCGACGTTTACCACCAGCTGCGTCTGGGCTCCCACTAAAAAAAAACCCAGAAAATCACGAACATCGGACGATTGCTCCCACACCGAAAGTGCCAGCCAGTCAAGCTCTTGCTGCTCCTCAACGGCCATTGGCAGCGCATCTACAGCACCACAGACATCGGGGCTCCGGGCTTTCCCTCACGAACAGGGCTTCGACGTTTACCACCAGCTGCACCTGGGCGCCCACTCCAAAAAAACCCGAAAAATCATGTACGTCGGACGATTGCTCCCACACAAAAAGTGCCAGCCAGTCAAGCTCCTGCTGCTCCTCAGCGGCCATTGGCAGCGCATCTACAGCACCACAGACATCGGGGCTCCGGGCTTTCCCTGACGAACAGGGCTTCGACGTTTACCACCATCTGCACCTGGGGGGCCCACTGAAAAAAACCCCGAAAAATCACGAACATCGGACGATTGCTCCCACACCGAAAGTGCCAGCCACTCAAGCTCTTGCTGCTCCTCCCCGGCCATTGGCAGCGCATCTACAGCACCACAGACATCAGGCCTCCGGGCTTTCCCTGACGAACAGGGCTTCGACGTTTACCACCATCTGCACCTGGACACCCATTGGAAAAAAACCCAAGAAAAATCACGAACGTTGGACGATTGCTCCCACACCGAAAGTGCCAGCAACTCAAGCTCTTGCTGCTCCTCCCCGGCCATTGGCAGTGCATCTACATCACCACAGACATCGGGGCTCCAGGCTTTCCCTGACGAACAGGGCTTCGACGTTTACCACCAGCTGCACCTGGGGCCCACTGAAAATAAACCCAAAAAATCATGAACGTCGGATGGTTGCTCCCACACCGAAAGTGCCAGCCAGTCAAGCTTCTGCTGCACCTCACCGGCCATTGGCAGCGCATCTACAGCACCACAGACATAGGGGCTCCAGGCTTTCCCTCACGAACAGGGCTTCGACGTTTACCACCAGCTGCACCTGGGGGGCCCACTGAAAAAAACCCCGAAAAATCACGAACATCGGACGATTGCTCCCACAAAAAAAGTGCCAACCACTCAAGCTCTTGCTGCTCCTCAGCGGCCATTGGCAGCGCATCTACAGCACCACAGACATCGGGGCTCCGGGCTTTCCCTGACGAACAGGGCTTCGACGTTTACCACCAGCTGCACCTGGGCGCCCACTGAAAAGAAAACCCCGAAAAATCACGAACATCGGACGATTGCTCCCACACCGAAAGTGCCAGCCAGTCAATCTCTTGCTGCTCCTCCCCGGCCATTGGCAGCGCATCTACAGCACCACAGACATCGGGGCTCCGGGCTTTCCCTGACGAACAGGCCTTTGACGTTTACCACCAGCTGCACCGGGTCGCCCACTCCAGAAAAACCCGAAAAATCACAAACGTCGGACGATTGCTCCCACACCGAAAGTGCCAGCCAGTCAAGCTCTTGCTGCTCATCACCGGCCATTGGCAGCGCATCTACAGCACCACAGACATCGGGGCTCCGGGCTTTCCCTGACGAACAGGGCTTCGACGTTTACCACCATCTGCACCTGGACACCCATTGGAAAAAAACCCAAGAAAAATCACGAACGTTGGACGATTGCTCCCACACCGAAAATGCCAGCAACTCAAGCTCTTGCTGCTCCTCACCGGCCATTGGCAGCCCATCTACAGCACCACAGACATCGGGGCTCCGGGCTTTCCCTGACGAACAGGGCTTCAACATTTACCACCACCTGCACCTGGGCGCCCACTCCAAAAAAAACCCGAAAAATCACGAACGTCGGACGATTGCTCCCACACCAAAAGTGCCAGCCAGTAAAGCTCTTGCTGCTCCTCACCGGCCATTGGCAGCGCATCTACAGCACCACAGACATCGGGGCTCCGGGCTTTCCCTGACGAACAGGGCTTCGACGTTTACCACCAGCTGCACCTGGGCGCCCACTCCAAAAAAACCCGAAAAATCATGAACGTCGGACGATTGCTCCCACACAAAAAGTGCCAGCCAGTCAAGCTCCTGCTGCTGCTCCCCGGCCATTGGCAGCGCATCTACAGCACCACAGACATCGGGGCTCCGGGCTTTCCCTGACGAACAGGGCTTCGACGTTTACCACCACCTGCACCTGGGCGCCCATTGGAAAAAAACCCAAGAAAAATCACGAACGTTGGACGATTGCTCCCACACCGAAAGTGCCAGCAACTCAAGCTCTTGCTACTCCTCACCGGCCATTGGCAGCGCATCTACAGCACCACAGACATCGGGGCTCCGGGCTTTCCCTGACGAACAGGGCTTCGACGTTTACCACCATCTGCACCTGGTCGCCCACGCCAAAAAAACCCGAAAAATCACGAACGTCGGACGATTGCTCCCACAAAAAAAGTGCCAGCCAGTCAAGCTCCTGCTGCTCCTCACCGGCCATTGGCAGCGCATCTACAGCACCACAGACATCGGGGCTCCGGGCTTTCCCTGACGAACAGGGCTTCGACGTTTACCACCAGCTGCACCTGGGGGGCCCACTGAAAAAAAACCCCGAAAAATCACGAACATCGGACGATTGCTCCCACACCAAAAGTGCCAGCCAGTCAAGCTCCTGCTGCTCCTCAGCGGCCATTGGCAGCGCATCTACAGCACCACAGACATCGGGGCTCCGGGCTTTCCCTGACGAACAGGGCTTCGACGTTTACCACCAGCTGCACCTGGTCGCACACTCCAAAAAAACCCGAAAAATCACGAACGTCGGACGATTGCTCTTACACCAAAAGTGCCAGCCAGTCAAGCTCTTGCTGCTCCTCACTGGCCATTGGCAGCGCATCTACAGCACCACGGACATCGGGGCTCCGGGCTTTCCCTGATGAACAGGGCTTCGACGTTTACCACCAGCTGCACCTGGTCGCACACTCCAAAAAAACCCGAAAAATCAAGAACGTCGGACGATTGCTCCCACACAAAAAGTTCCAGACAGTCAAGCTCCTGCTGCTCCTCAGCGGCCATTGGCAGCGCATCTACAGCACCACAGACATCGGGGCTCCGGGCTTTCCCTGACGAACAGGGCTTCGACGTTTACCACCAGCTGCACCTGGGCGCCCACTCCAGAAAAACCCCGAAAAATCACGAACGTCGGACGATTGCTCCCACACCGAAAGTGCCAGCAACTCAAGCTCTTGCTACTCCTCACCGGCCATTGGCAGCGCATCTACAGCACCACAGACATCGGGGCTCGGGGCTTTCCCTGACGAACAGGGCTTCGACGTTTACCACAATCTGCACCTGGGCGCCCACGCCAAAAAAACCCGAAAAATCACGAACGTCGGACGATTGCTCCTACAAAAAAAGTGCCAGCCAGTCAAGCTCCTGCTGCTCCTCACCGGCCATTGGCAGCGCATCTACAGCACCAGAGACATCGGGGCTCCGGGCTTTCCCTGACGAACAGGGCTTCGACGTTTACCACCAGCTGCGTCTGGGCTCCCACTAAAAAAAAACCCAGAAAATCACGAACATCGGACGATTGCTCCCACACCGAAAGTGCCAGCCAGTCAAGCTCTTGCTGCTCCTCAACGGCCATTGGCAGCGCATCTACAGCACCACAGACATCGGGGCTCCGGGCTTTCCCTCACGAACAGGGCTTCGACGTTTACCACCAGCTGCACCTGGGCGCCCACTCCAAAAAAACCCGAAAAATCATGTACGTCGGACGATTGCTCCCACACAAAAAGTGCCAGCCAGTCAAGCTCCTGCTGCTCCTCAGCGGCCATTGGCAGCGCATCTACAGCACCACAGACATCGGGGCTCCGGGCTTTCCCTGACGAACAGGGCTTCGACGTTTACCACCATCTGCACCTGGGGGGCCCACTGAAAAAAACCCCGAAAAATCACGAACATCGGACGATTGCTCCCACACCGAAAGTGCCAGCCACTCAAGCTCTTGCTGCTCCTCCCCGGCCATTGGCAGCGCATCTACAGCACCACAGACATCAGGCCTCCGGGCTTTCCCTGACGAACAGGGCTTCGACGTTTACCACCATCTGCACCTGGACACCCATTGGAAAAAAACCCAAGAAAAATCACGAACGTTGGACGATTGCTCCCACACCGAAAGTGCCAGCAACTCAAGCTCTTGCTGCTCCTCCCCGGCCATTGGCAGTGCATCTACATCACCACAGACATCGGGGCTCCAGGCTTTCCCTCACGAACAGGGCTTCGACGTTTACCACCAGCTGCACCTGGTCGCACACTCCAAAAAACCCCGAAAAATCAAGAACTTCGGACGATTGCTCCCACACCGAAAGTGCCAGCCAGTCAAGCTCTTGCTGCTGCTCCCCGTCCATTGGCAGTGCATCTACAGCACCACAGACATCGGGGCTCCGGGCTTTCCCTGACGAACAGGGCTTCGACGTTTACCACCAGCTGCACCTGGGCGCCCACGCCAAAAAAACCCGAAAAATCACGAACGTCGGACGATTGCTCCTACAAAAAAAGTGCCAGCCAGTCAAGCTCCTGCTGCTCCTCACCGGCCATTGGCAGCGCATCTACAGCACCACAGACATCGGGGCTCCGGGCTTTCCCTGACGAACAGGGCTTCGACGTTTACCACCAGCTGCGTCTGGGCGCCCACTAAAAAAAAACCCAAAAAATCACGAACATCGGACGATTGCTCCCACACCGAAAGTGCCAGCCAGTCAAGCTCTTGCTGCTCCTCAGCGGCCATTGGCAGCGCATCTACAGCACCACAGACATCGGGCCTCCGGGCTTTCCCTGACGAACAGGGCTTCGACGTTTACCACCAGCTGCACCTGGGCGCCCATTGGAAAAAAACCCAAGAAAATCACGAACGTTGGACGATTGCTCCCACACAAAAAGTGCCAGCAACTCAACCTCTTGCTCCTCATCACCGGCCACTGGCAGCGCATCTACAGGACCACAGACACTGGGGCTCCGGGCTTTCCCTGACGTACAGGGCTTCGACGTTTACCACAAGCTGCACCTGGGGGGCCCACTGAAAAAAACCCCGAAAGTCATGAACGTAGGACGATTGCTCCCACACCGAAAGTGCCAGCCAGTCAAGATCTTGCTGTATCAAACTGGCCATTGGCAGCGCATCTACAGCACGACAGACATCGGGGCTCCGGGCTTTCCCTGACGAACAGGGCTTTGACGTTTACCACCAGCTGCACCTGGTCGCACACTCCAAAATAACCCGAAAAATCACGAACGTCGGACGATTGCTCCCACACAAAAAGTTCCAGCCAGTCAAGCTCCTGCTGCTCCTCAGCGGCCATTGGCAGCGCATCTACAGCACCACAGACATCGGGGCTCCGGGCTTTCCCTGACGAACAGGGCTTCGACGTTTACCACCAGCTGCACCTGGGCGCCCACTCCAAAAAAACCCGAAAAATCATGAACGTCGGACGATTGCTCCCACACAAAAAGTGCCAGCCAGTCAAGCTCCTGCTGCTCCTCAGCGGCCATTGGCAGCGCATCTACAGCACCACAGACATCGGGGCTCCGGGCTTTCCCTGACGAACAGGGCTTCGACGTTTACCACCACCTGCACCTGGGCGCCCATTGGAAAAAAACCCAAGAAAAATCACGAACGTTGGACGATTGCTCCCACACCGAAAGTGCCAGCAACTCAAGCTCTTGCTACTCCTCACCGGCCATTGGCAGCGCATCTACAGCACCACAGACATCGGGGCTCCGGGCTTTCCCTGACGAACAGGGCTTCGACGTTTACCACCAGCTGCGTCAGGGCGCCCACTAAAAAAAAACCCAAAAAATCACGAATGTCGGACGATTGCTCCCACACAAAAAGTGCCAGCCAGTCAAGCTCTTGCTGCTCATCACCGGCCATTGGCAGCCCATCTACAGCACCACAGACATCGGGGCTCCGGGCTTTCCCTGACGAACAGGGCTTCGACGTTTACCACCAGCTGCACCTGGGGGGCCCACTGAAAAAAACCCCGAAAAATCACGAACATCGGACGATTACTCCCACACCGAAAGTGCCAGCCACTCAAGCTCTTGCTGCTCCTCAGCGGCCATTGGCAGCGCATCTACAGCACCACAGACATCGGGGCTCCGGGCTTTCCCTGACGAACAGGGCTTCGACGTTTACCACCAGCTGCACCTGGGCGCCCACTGAAAAGAAAACCTCGAAAAATCACGAACATCGGACGATTGCTCCCACACCAAAAGTGCCAGCCAGTCAATCTCTTGCTGCTCCTCCCCGGCCATTGGCAGCGCATCTACAGCACCACAGACATCGGGGCTCCGGGCTTTCCCTGACGAACAGGCCTTCGACGTTTACCACCAGCTGCACCGGGTCGCGCACTCCAAAAAAACCCGAAAAATCACGAACGTCGGACGATTGCTCCCACACCGAAAGTGCCAGCCAGTCAAGCTCTTGCTGCTCCTCAACGGCCATTGGCAGCGCATCTACAGCACCACAGACATCGGGGCTCCGGGCTTTCCCTGACGAACAGGGCTTCGACGTTTACCACCAGCTGCACCTGGGCGCCCACTCCAAAAAAACCCGAAAAATCATGTACGTCGAACGATTGCTCCCACACAAAAAGTGCCAGCCAGTCAAGCTCCTGCTGCTCCTCACCGGCCATTGGCAGCGCATCTACAGCACCACAGACATCGGGGCTCCGGGCTTTCCCTGACGAACAGGGCTTCGACGTTTACCACCATCTGCACCTGGTCGCCCACGCCAAAAAAAACCCGAAAAATCACGAACGTCTGACGATTGCTCCCACACAAAAAGTGCCAGCCAGTCAAGCTCTTGCTGCTCATCACCGGCCATTGGCAGCACATCTACAGCACCACAGACATAGGGGCTCCAGGCTTTCCCTCACGAACAGGGCTTCGACGTTTACCACCAGCTGCACATGGGGGGCCCACTGAAAAAAACCCCGAAAAATCACGAATATCGGACGATTGCTCCCACACCGAAAGTGCCAGCCACTCAAGCTCTTGCTGCTCCTCCCCGGCCATTGGCAGCGCATCTACAGCACCACAGACATCGGGGCTCCGGGCTTTCCCTGACGAACAGGGCTTTGACGTTTACCACCACCTGCACCTGGTCGCACACTCCAAAATAACCCGAAAAATCACGAACGTCGGACGATTGCTCCCACACCAAAAGTTCCAGCCAGTCAAGCTCTTGCTGCTCCTCAGCGGCCATTGGCAGCGCATCTACAGCACCACAGACATCGGGGCTCCGGGCTTTCCCTGACGAACAGGGCTTCGACGTTTACCACCAGCTGCACCTGGGCGCCCACTCCAAAAAAACCCGAAAAATCATGAACGTCGGACGATTGCTCCCACACAAAAAGTGCCAGCCAGTCAAGCTCCTGCTGCTCCTCAGCGGCCATTGGCAGCGCATCTACAGCACCACAGACATCGGGGCTCCGGGCTTTCCCTGACGAACAGGGCTTCGACGTTTACCACCACCTGCACCTGGGCGCCCATTGGAAAAAAACCCAAGAAAAATCACGAACGTTGGACGATTGCTCCCACACCGAAAGTGCCAGCAACTCAAGCTCTTGCTACTCCTCACCGGCCATTGGCAGCGCATCTACAGCACCACAGACATCGGGGCTCCGGGCTTTCCCTGACGAACAGGGCTTCGACGTTTACCACCAGCTGCGTCTGGGCGCCCACTAAAAAAAAACCCAAAAAATCACGAATGTCGGACGATTGCTCCCACACCGAAAGTGCCAGCCAGTCAAGCTCTTGCTGCTCATCACCGGCCATTGGCAGCCCATCTACAGCACCACAGACATAGGGGCTCCGGGCTTTCCCTGACGAACAGGGCTTCGACGTTTACCACCAGCTGCACCTGGGGGGCCCACTGAAAAAAACCCCGAAAAATCACGAACATCGGACGATTGCTCCCACACCGAAAGTGCCAGCCACTCAAGCTCTTGCTGCTCCTCACCGGCCATTGGCAGCGCATCTACAGCACCACAGACATCGGGGCTCCGGGCTTTCCCTGACGAACAGGGCTTCGACGTTTACCACCAGCTGCACCTGGGCGCCCACTGAAAAGAAAACCCCGAAAAATCACGAACATCGGACGATTGCTCCCACACCGAAAGTGCCAGCCAGTCAATCTCTTGCTGCTCCTCCCCGGCCATTGGCAGCGCATCTACAGCACCACAGACATCGGGGCTCCGGGCTTTCCCTGACGAACAGGCCTTCGACGTTTACCACCAGCTGCACCGGGTCGCCCACTCCAAAAAAACCCGAAAAATCACGAACGTCGGACGATTGCTCCCACACCGAAAGTGCCAGCCAGTCAAGCTCTTGCTGCTCCTCAACGGCCATTGGCAGCGCATCTACAGCACCACAGACATCGGGGCTCCGGGCTTTCCCTCACGAACAGGGGTTCGACGTTTACCACCACCTGCACCTGGGCGCCCACTCCAAAAAAACCCGAAAAATCATGTACGTCGGACGATTGCTCCCACACAAAAAGTGCCAGCCAGTCAAGCTCCTGCTGCTCCTCAGCGGCCATTGGCAGCGCATCTACAGCACCACAGACATCGGGGCTCCGGGCTTTCCCTGACGAACAGGGCTTCGACGTTTACCACCATCTGCACATGGGGGGCCCACTGAAAAAAACCCCGAAAAGTCACGAGCATCGGACGATTGCTCCCACACCGAAAGTGCCAGCCACTCAAGCTCTTGCTGCTCCTCCCCGGCCATTGGCAGCGCATCTACAGCACCACAGACATCAGGCCTCCGGGCTTTCCCTGACGAACAGGGCTTCGACGTTTACCACCATCTGCACCTGGACACCCATTGGAAAAAAACCCAAGAAAAATCACGAACGTTGGACGATTGCTCCCACACCAAAAGTGCCAGCCAGTCAAGCTCTTGCTGCTCCTCACCGGCCATTGGCAGCGCATCTACAGCACCACAGACATCGGGGCTCCGGGCTTTCCCTGACGAACAGGGCTTCGACATTTACCACCACCTGCACCTGGGCGCCCATTGGAAAAAAACCCAAGAAAAATCACGAACGTTGGACGATTGTTCCCACACCGAAAGTGCCAGCAACTCAAGCTCTTGCTACTCCTCACCGGCCATTGGCAGCGCATCTACAGCACCACAGACATCGGGGCTCCAGGCTTTCCCTCACGAACAGGGCTTCGACGTTTACCACCAGCTGCACCTGGTCGCACACTCCAAAAAAACCCGAAAAATCAAGAACTTCGGACGATTGCTCCCACACCGAAAGTGCCAGCCAGTCAAGCTCTTGCTGCTGCTCCCCGTCCATTGGCAGTGCATCTACAGCACCACAGACATCGGGGCTCCGGGCTTTCCCTGACGAACAGGGCTTCGACGTTTACCACCAGCTGCACCTGGGCGCCCACGCCAAAAAAACCCGAAAAATCACGAACGTCGGACGATTGCTCCTACAAAAAAAGTGCCAGCCAGTCAAGCTCCTGCTGCTCCTCACCGGACATTGGCAGCGCATCTACAGCACCACAGACATCGGGGCTCCGGGCTTTCCCTGACGAACAGGGCTTCGACGTTTACCACCAGCTGCGTCTGGGCGCCCACTAAAAAAAAACCCAAAAAATCACGAACATCGGACGATTGCTCCCACACCGAAAGTGCCAGCCAGTCAAGCTCTTGCTGCTCCTCAGCGGCCATTGGCAGCGCATCTACAGCACCACAGACATCGGGCCTCCGGGCTTTCCCTGACGAACAGGGCTTCGACGTTTACCACCAGCTGCACCTGGGCGCCCATTGGAAAAAAACCCAAGAAAATCACGAACGTTGGACGATTGCTCCCACACAAAAAGTGCCAGCAACTCAACCTCTTGCTCCTCATCACCGGCCACTGGCAGCGCATCTACAGGACCACAGACACTGGTGCTCCGGGCTTTCCCTGACGTACAGGGCTTCGACGTTTACCATAAGCTGCACCTGGGGGGCCCACTGAAAAAAACCCCGAAAGTCATGAACGTAGGACGATTGCTCCCACTCCGAAAGTGCCAGCCAGTCAAGATCTTGCTGTATCAAACTGGCCATTGGCAGCGCATCTACAGCACGACAGACATCGGGGCTCCGGGATTTCCCTGACGAACAGGGCTTTGACGTTTACCACCAGCTGCACCTGGTCGCACACTCCAAAATAACCCGAAAAATCACGAACGTCGGACGATTGCTCCCACACCAAAAGTGCCAGCCAGTCAAGCTCTTGCTGCTCATCACCGGCCATTGGCAGCCCATCTACAGCACCACAGACATCGGGGCTCCGGGCTTTCCCTGACGAACAGGCCTTCGACGTTTACCACCAGCTGCACCTGGGGGGCCCACTGAAAAAAACCCCGAAAAATCACGAACATCGGACGATTACTCCCACACCGAAAGTGCCAACCACTCAAGCTCTTGCTGCTCCTCAGCGGCCATTGGCAGCGCATCTACAGCACCACAGACATCGGGGCTCCGGGCTTTCCCTGACGAACAGGGCTTCGACGTTTACCACCAGCTGCACCTGGGCGCCCACTGAAAAGAAAACCTCGAAAAATCACGAACATCGGACGATTGCTCCCACACCAAAAGTGCCAGCCAGTCAATCTCTTGCTGCTCCTCCCCGGCCATTGGCAGCGCATCTACAGCACCACAGACATCGGGGCTCCGGGCTTTCCCTGACGAACAGGCCTTCGACGTTTACCACCAGCTGCACCGGGTCGCGCACTCCAAAAAAACCCGAAAAATCACGAACGTCGGACGATTGCTCCCACACCGAAAGTGCCAGCCAGTCAAGCTCTTGCTGCTCCTCAACGGCCATTGGCAGCGCATCTACAGCACCACAGACATCGGGGCTCCGGGCTTTCCCTGACGAACAGGGCTTCGACGTTTACCACCAGCTGCACCTGGGCGCCCACTCCAAAAAAACCCGAAAAATCATGTACGTCGAACGATTGCTCCCACACAAAAAGTGCCAGCCAGTCAAGCTCCTGCTGCTCCTCACCGGCCATTGGCAGCGCATCTACAGCACCACAGACATCGGGGCTCCGGGCTTTCCCTGACGAACAGGGCTTCGACGTTTACCACCATCTGCACCTGGTCGCCCACGCCAAAAAAAACCCGAAAAATCACGAACGTCTGACGATTGCTCCCACACAAAAAGTGCCAGCCAGTCAAGCTCTTGCTGCTCATCACCGGCCATTGGCAGCCCATCTACAGAACCACAGACATAGGGGCTCCAGGCTTTCCCTCACGAGCAGGGCTTCGACGTTTACCACCAGCTGCACATGGGGGGCCCACTGAAAAAAACCCCGAAAAATCACGAATATCGGACGATTGCTCCCACACCGAAAGTGCCAGCCACTCAAGCTCTTGCTGCTCCTCCCCGGCCATTGGCAGCGCATCTACAGCACCACAGACATCGGGGCTCCGGGCTTTCCCTGACGAACAGGGCTTCGACGTTTACCACCATCTGCACCTGGTCGCCCATGCCAAAAAAACCCGAAAAATCACGAACGTCGGACGATTGCTCCCACACCGAAAGTGCCAGCCAGTCAAGCTCCTGCTGCTCCTCAGCGGCCATTGGCAGCGCATCTACCGTACCAGAGACATCGGGGCTCCGGGCACTCCCTGACGAACAGGGCTTCGACATTTACCACCAGCTGCACCTGGGCGCCCACTCCAAAAAAACCCGAAAAATCACGAACGTCGGATGATTGCTCCCACACCGAAAGTGCCAGCCAGTCAAGCTCCTGCTGCTCCTCACCGGCCATTGGCAGCGCATCTACCGCACCAGAGACATCGGGGCTCCGGGCACTCCCTGACGAACAGGGCTTCGACGTTTACCACCAGCTGCACCTGGGCGCCCACTCCAAAAAAACCCGAAAAATCACGAACGTCTGACGATTGCTCCCACACAAAAAGTGTCAGCCAGTCAATCTCCTGCTGCTCCTCAGCGGCCATTGGCAGCGCATCTACAGCACCACAGACATCGGGGCTCCGGGCTTTCCCTGACGAACAGGGCTTCGACGTTTACCACCAGCTGCACCTGGGGGGCCCACTGAAAAAAACCCCAAAAAATCATGAACGTCGGACGATTGCTCCCACACAAAAAGTGTCAGCCAGTCAAGCCCCTGCTGCTCCTCAGCGGCCATTGGCAGCGCATCTACAGCACCACAGACATCGGGGCTCCGGGCTTTCCCTGACGAACAGGGCTTCGACGTTTACCACCACCTGCACCTGGTCGCCCACGCCAAAAAAACCCGAAAAATCACGAACGTCGGACGATTGCTCCCACAAAAAAAGTGCCAGCCAGTCAAGCTCTTACTGCTGCTCCCCGGCCATTGGCAGTGCATCTACAGCACCACAGACATCGGGGCTCCGGGCTTTCCCTGACGAATAGGGCTTCGACGTTTACCACCACCTGCACCTGGGCGCCCATTGGAAAAAAACCCAAGAAAAATCACGAACGTTGGACGATTGCTCCCACACCGAAAGTGCCAGCAACTCAAGCTCTTGCTACTCCTCACCGGCCATTGGCAGCGCATCTACAGCACCACAGACATCGGGGCTCCGGGCTTTCCCTGACGAACAGGGCTTCGACGTTTACCACCAGCTGCACCTGGGGGGCCCACTGAAAAAAACCCCGAAAAATCATGAACGTCGGACGATTGCTCCCACACCGAAAGTGCCAGCCAGTCAAGCACTTGCTGCTCCTCCCCGGCCATTGGCAGCGCATCTACAGCACCACAGACATCGGGGCTCCGGGCACTCCCTGACGAACAAGGCTTCAACGTTTACCACCAGCTGCACCTGCTCGCCCATTCCAAAAAAACCCCGAAAAATCACGAACATCTGACGATTGCTGCCACACAAAAAGTGTCAGCCAGTCAAGCTCCTGCTGCTCCTCAGCGGCCATTGGCAGCGCATCTACAGCACCACAGACATCGGGGCTCCGGGCTTTCCCTGACGAACAGGACTTCGACGTTTACCACCAGCTGCACCTGGGCACCCACTCCAAAAAACCCCCAAAAAATCACGAAGATCGGACGATTTCTCCCACACCGAAAGTGCGAGCCAGTCAAGCTCTTGCTGCTCATCACCGGCCATTGGCAGCGCATCTACAGCACCACAGACATCGGGGCTCCGGGCTTTCCCTGACGAACAGGGCTTCGACGTTTACCACCAGCTGCACCTGGGGGGCCCACTGAAAAAAACCCCGAAAAATCATGAACGTCGGACGATTGCTCCCACACCGAAAGTGCCAGCCATTCAAGCTCTTGCTACTCCTCACCGGCCATTGGCAGCGCATCTACAGCACCACAGACATCGGGGCTCCGGGCTTTCCCTGACGAACAGGGCTTCGACGTTTACCACCATCTGCACCTGGTCGCCCACGCCAAAAAAACCCGAAAAATCACAAACGTCGGACGATTGCTCCCACACCGAAACTGCCAGCCAGTCAAGCTCTTGCTGCTCCTCACCGGCCATTGGCAGCGCATCTACAGCACCACAGACATCGGGGCTCCGGGCTTTCCCTGACGAACAGGGCTTCGACGTTTACCACCACCTGCACCTGGGCGCCCATTGGAAAAAACACCAAGAAAAATCACGAACGTTGGACGATTGCTCCCACACCGAAAGTGCCAGCAACTCAAGCTCTTCCTGCTCATCACCGGCCATTGGCAGCGCATCTACAGCACCACAGACACTGGGGCTCCGGGCTTTCCCTGACGAACATGGTTTCGACGTTTACCACCAGCTGCACCTGGGCGCCCACTCCAAAAAAACCCGAAAAATCACGAACGTCGGATGATTGCTCCCACACCGAAAGTGCCAGCCAGTCAAGCTCCTGCTGCACCTCCCCGGCCATTGGCAGCGCATCTACAGCACCACAGACGTCGGGGCTCCGGGCTTTCCCTGACGAACAGGGCTTCGACGTTTACCACCAGCTGCACCTGGGCGCCCACTCCAAAAAAAACCGAAAAATCACGAACGTCGGACGATTGCTCCCACACCGAAAGTGCCAGCCAGTCAAGCTCTTGCTTGTCCTCACTGGCCATTGGCAGCGCATCTACAGCACCACAGACATCGGGGCTCCGGGCTTTCCCTGACGAACAGGGCTTCGACGTTTACCACCAGCTGCACCTGGTCGCACACTCCAAAAAAACCCGAAAAATCACGAACGTCGGACGATTGCTCCCACACAAAAAGTGCCAGCCAGTCAAGCTCCTGCTGCTCCTCAGCGGCCATTGGCAGCGCATCTACAGCACCACAGACATCGGGGCTCCGGGCTTTCCCTGACGAACAGGGCTTCGACGTTTACCACCATCTGCACCTGGTCGCCCACGCCAAAAAAAACCCGAAAAATCACGAACGTCTGACGATTGCTCCCACACAAAAAGTGCCAGCCAGTCAAGCTCTTGCTGCTCATCACCGGCCATTGGCAGCCCATCTACAGCACCACAGACATAGGGGCTCCAGGCTTTCCCTCACGAACAGGGCTTCGACGTTTACCACCAGCTGCACATGGGGGGCCCACTGAAAAAAACCCCGAAAAATCACGAATATCGGACGATTGCTCCCACACCGAAAGTGCCAGCCACTCAAGCTCTTGCTGCTCCTCCCCGGCCATTGGCAGCGCATCTACAGCACCACAGACATCGGGGCTCCGGGCTTTCCCTGACGAACAGGGCTTCGACGTTTACCACCAGCTGCACCTGGGCGCCCACTCCAAAAAAACCCGAAAAATCATGAACGTCGGACGATTGCTCCCACACAAAAAGTGCCAGCCAGTCAAGCTCTTGCTGCTCCTCAGCGGCCATTGGCAGCGCATCTACAGCACCACAGACATCGGGGCTCCGGGCTTTCCCTGACGAACAGGGCTTCGACGTTTACCACCATCTGCACCTGGTCGCCCACGCCAAAAAAAACCCGAAAAATCACGAACGTCTGACGATTGCTCCCACACAAAAAGTGCCAGCCAGTCAAGCTCTTGCTGCTCATCACCGGCCATTGGCAGCCCATCTACAGCACCACAGACATAGGGGCTCCAGGCTTTCCCTCACGAACAGGGCTTCGACGTTTACCACCAGCTGCACATGGGGGGCCCACTGAAAAAAACCCCGAAAAATCACGAATATCGGACGATTGCTCCCACACCGAAAGTGCCAGCCACTCAAGCTCTTGCTGCTCCTCCCCGGCCATTGGCAGCGCATCTACAGCACCACAGACATCGGGGCTCCGGGCTTTCCCTGACGAACAGGGCTTCGACGTTTACCACCAGCTGCACCTGGGCGCCCACTCCAAAAAAACCCGAAAAATCATGAACGTCGGACGATTGCTCCCACACAAAAAGTGCCAGCCAGTAAAGCTCTTGCTGCTCCTCAGCGGCCATTGGCAGCGCATCTACAGCACCACAGACATCGGGGCTCCGGGCTTTCCCTGACGAACAGGGCTTCGACGTTTACCACCAGCTGCACCTGGGCGCCCACTCCAAAAAAACCCGAAAAATCACGAACGTCGGACGATTGCTCCCACACCGAAAGTGCCAGCCAGTCAAGCTCCTGCTGCTCCTCAGCGGCCATTGGCAGCGCATCTACCGCACCAGAGACATCGGGGCTCCGGGCACTCCCTGACGAACAGGGCTTCGACGTTTACCACGAGCTGCACCTGGGCGCCCACTCCAAAAAAACCCGAAAAATCACGAACGTCTGACGATTGCTGCCACACAAAAAGTGTCAGCCAGTCAATCTCCTGCTGCTCCTCAGCGGCCATTGGCAGCGCATCTACAGCACCACAGACATCGGGGCTCCGGGCTTTCCCTGACGAACAGGGCTTCGACGTTTACCACCACCTGCACCTGGTCGCCCACGCCAAAAAAACCCGAAAAATCACGAACGTCGGACGATTGCTCCCACAAAAAAAGTGCCAGCCAGTCAAGCTCTTACTGCTGCTCCCCGGCCATTGGCAGTGCATCTACAGCACCACAGACATCGGGGCTCCGGGCTTTCCCTGACGAATAGGGCTTCGACGTTTACCACCACCTGCACCTGGGCGCCCATTAGAAAAAAACCCAAGAAAAATCACGAACGTTGGACGATTGCTCCCACACCGAAAGTGCCAGCAACTCAAGCTCTTGCTACTCCTCACCGGCCATTGGCAGCGCATCTACAGCACCACAGACATCGGGGCTCCGGGCTTTCCCTGACGAACAGGGCTTCGACGTTTACCACCAGCTGCACCTGGGGGGCCCACTGAAAAAAACCCCGAAAAATCATGAACGTCGGATGATTGCTCCCACACCGAAAGTGCCAGCCAGTCAAGCACTTGCTGCTCCTCCCCGGCCATTGGCAGCGCATCTACAGCACCACAGACATCGGGGCTCCGGGCACTCCCTGACGAACAAGGCTTCAACGTTTACCACCAGCTGCACCTGCTCGCCCATTCCAAAAAAACCCCGAAAAATCACGAACATCTGACGATTGCTGCCACACAAAAAGTGTCAGCCAGTCAAGCTCCTGCTGCACCTCCCCGGCCATTGGCAGCGCATCTACAGCACCACAGACGTCGGGGCTCCGGGCTTTCCCTGACGAACAGGGCTTCGACGTTTACCACCAGCTGCACCTGGGCGCCCACTCCAAAAAAAACCGAAAAATCACGAACGTCGGACGATTGCTCCCACACCGAAAGTGCCAGCCAGTCAAGCTCTTGCTTGTCCTCACTGGCCATTGGCAGCGCATCTACAGCACCACAGACATCGGGGCTCCGGGCTTTCCCTGACGAACAGGGCTTCGACGTTTACCACCAGCTGCACCTGGTCGCACACTCCAAAAAAACCCGAAAAATCACGAACGTCGGACGATTGCTCCCACACAAAAAGTGCCAGCCAGTCAAGCTCCTGCTGCTCCTCACCGGCCATTGGCAGCGCATCTACAGCACCACAGACATCGGGGCTCCGGGCTTTCCCTGACGAACAGGGCTTCGACGTTTACCACCATCTGCACCTGGTCGCCCACGCCAAAAAAAACCCGAAAAATCACGAACGTCTGACGATTGCTCCCACACAAAAAGTGCCAGCCAGTCAAGCTCTTGCTGCTCATCACCGGCCATTGGCAGCCCATCTACAGCACCACAGACATAGGGGCTCCAGGCTTTCCCTCACGAACAGGGCTTCGACGTTTACCACCAGCTGCACATGGGGGGCCCACTGAAAAAAACCCCGAAAAATCACGAATATCGGACGATTGCTCCCACACCGAAAGTGCCAGCCACTCAAGCTCTTGCTGCTCCTCCCCGGCCATTGGCAGCGCATCTACAGCACCACAGACATCGGGGCTCCGGGCTTTCCCTGACGAACAGGGCTTCGACGTTTACCACCAGCTGCACCTGGGCGCCCACTCCAAAAAAACCCGAAAAATCATGAACGTCGGACGATTGCTCCCACACAAAAAGTGCCAGCCAGTCAAGCTCTTGCTGCTCCTCAGCGGCCATTGGCAGCGCATCTACAGCACCACAGACATCGGGGCTCCGGGCTTTCCCTGACGAACAGGGCTTCGACGTTTACCACCATCTGCACCTGGTCGCCCACGCCAAAAAAAACCCGAAAAATCACGAACGTCTGACGATTGCTCCCACACAAAAAGTGCCAGCCAGTCAAGCTCTTGCTGCTCATCACCGGCCATTGGCAGCCCATCTACAGCACCACAGACATAGGGGCTCCAGGCTTTCCCTCACGAACAGGGCTTCGACGTTTACCACCAGCTGCACATGGGGGGCCCACTGAAAAAAACCCCGAAAAATCACGAATATCGGACGATTGCTCCCACACCGAAAGTGCCAGCCACTCAAGCTCTTGCTGCTCCTCCCCGGCCATTGGCAGCGCATCTACAGCACCACAGACATCGGGGCTCCGGGCTTTCCCTGACGAACAGGGCTTCGACGTTTACCACCAGCTGCACCTGGGCGCCCACTCCAAAAAAACCCGAAAAATCATGAACGTCGGACGATTGCTCCCACACAAAAAGTGCCAGCCAGTAAAGCTCTTGCTGCTCCTCAGCGGCCATTGGCAGCGCATCTACAGCACCACAGACATCGGGGCTCCGGGCTTTCCCTGACGAACAGGGCTTCGACGTTTACCACCAGCTGCACCTGGGCGCCCACTCCAAAAAAACCCGAAAAATCACGAACGTCGGACGATTGCTCCCACACCGAAAGTGCCAGCCAGTCAAGCTCCTGCTGCTCCTCAGCGGCCATTGGCAGCGCATCTACCGCACCAGAGACATCGGGGCTCCGGGCACTCCCTGACGAACAGGGCTTCGACGTTTACCACGAGCTGCACCTGGGCGCCCACTCCAAAAAAACCCGAAAAATCACGAACGTCTGACGATTGCTGCCACACAAAAAGTGTCAGCCAGTCAATCTCCTGCTGCTCCTCAGCGGCCATTGGCAGCGCATCTACAGCACCACAGACATCGGGGCTCCGGGCTTTCCCTGACGAACAGGGCTTCGACGTTTACCACCACCTGCACCTGGTCGCCCACGCCAAAAAAACCCGAAAAATCACGAACGTCGGACGATTGCTCCCACAAAAAAAGTGCCAGCCAGTCAAGCTCTTACTGCTGCTCCCCGGCCATTGGCAGTGCATCTACAGCACCACAGACATCGGGGCTCCGGGCTTTCCCTGACGAATAGGGCTTCGACGTTTACCACCACCTGCACCTGGGCGCCCATTAGAAAAAAACCCAAGAAAAATCACGAACGTTGGACGATTGCTCCCACACCGAAAGTGCCAGCAACTCAAGCTCTTGCTACTCCTCACCGGCCATTGGCAGCGCATCTACAGCACCACAGACATCGGGGCTCCGGGCTTTCCCTGACGAACAGGGCTTCGACGTTTACCACCAGCTGCACCTGGGGGGCCCACTGAAAAAAACCCCGAAAAATCATGAACGTCGGATGATTGCTCCCACACCGAAAGTGCCAGCCAGTCAAGCACTTGCTGCTCCTCCCCGGCCATTGGCAGCGCATCTACAGCACCACAGACATCGGGGCTCCGGGCACTCCCTGACGAACAAGGCTTCAACGTTTACCACCAGCTGCACCTGCTCGCCCATTCCAAAAAAACCCCGAAAAATCACGAACATCTGACGATTGCTGCCACACAAAAAGTGTCAGCCAGTCAAGCTCCTGCTGCTCCTCAGCGGCCATTGGCAGCGCATCTACAGCACCACAGACATCGGGGCTCCGGGCTTTCCCTGACGAACAGGACTTCGACGTTTACCACCAGCTGCACCTGGGCACCCACTCCAAAAAAACCCCAAAAAATCACGAAGATCGGACGATTTCTCCCACACCGAAAGTGAGAGCCAGTCAAGCTCTTGCTGCTCATCACCGGCCATTGGCAGCGCATCTGCAGCACCACAGACATCGGGGCTCCGGGCTTTCCCTGACGAACAGGGCTTCGACGTTTACCACCAGCTGCACCTGGGGGGCCCACTGAAAAAAACCCCGAAAAATCATGAACGTCGGACGATTGCTCCCACACCGAAAGTGCCAGCCAGTCAAGCTCTTGCTACTCCTCACCGGCCATTGGCAGCGCATCTACAGCACCACAGACATCGGGGCTCCGGGCTTTCCCTGACGAACAGGGCTTCGACGTTTACCACCATCTGCACCTGGTCGCCCACGCCAAAAAAACCCGAAAAATCACGAACGTCGGACGATTGCTCCTACACCGAAAGTGCCAGCAACTCAAGCTCTTGCTGCTCCTCACCGGCCATTGGCAGCGCATCTACAGCACCACAGACATCGGGGCTCCGGGCTTTCCCTGACGAACAGGGCTTCGACGTTTACCACCACCTGCACCTGGGCGCCCATTGGAAAAAAACCCAAGAAAAATCACGAACGTTGGACGATTGCTCCCACACCGAAAGTGCCAGCCAGTCAAGCACTTGCTGCTCCTCCCCGGCCATTGGCAGCGCATCTACAGCACAACAGACATCGGGGCTCCGGGCTTTCCCTGACGAACAGGGCTTCGACGTTTACCACCATCTGCACCTGGTCGCCCATGCCAAAAAAACCCGAAAAATCACGAACGTCGGACGATTGCTCCCACACCGAAAGTGCCAGCCAGTCAAGCTCCTGCTGCTCCTCAGCGGCCATTGGCAGCGCATCTACAGCACCACAGACATCGGGGCTCCGGGCACTCCCTGACGAACAGGGCTTCGACGTTTACCACCAGCTGCACCTGGGCGCCCACTCCAAAAAAACCCGAAAAATCACGAACGTCGGACGATTGCTCCCACACCGAAAGTGCCAGCCAGTCAAGCTCCTGCTACTCCTCAGCGGCCATTGGCAGCGCATCTACCGCACCAGAGATATCGGGGCTCCGGGCTTTCCCTGACGAACAGGGCTTCGACGTTTACCACCAGCTGCACCTGGGGGGCCCACTGAAAAAAACCCCGAAAAATCATGAACGTCGGACGATTGCTCCCACACAAAAAGTGTCAGCCAGTCAAGCCCCTGCTGCTCCTCAGCAGCCATTGGCAGCGCATCTACAGCACCACAGTCATCGGGGCTCCGGGCTTTCCCTGACGAACAGGGCTTCGACGTTTACCACCACCTGCACCTGGTCGCCCACGCCAAAAAAACCCGAAAAATCACGAACGTCGGACGATTGCTCCCACAAAAAAAGTGCCAGCCAGTCAAGCTCTTACTGCTGCTCCCCGGCCATTGGCAGTGCATCTACAGCACCACAGACATCGGGGCTCCGGGCTTTCCCTGACGAATAGGGCTTCGACGTTTACCACCACCTGCACCTGGGCGCCCATTGGAAAAAAGCCCAAGAAAAATCACGAACGTTGGACGATTGCTCCCACACCGAAAGTGCCAGCCAGTCAAGCTCTTGCTACTCCTCACCGGCCATTGGCAGCGCATCTACAGCACCACAGACATCGGGGCTCCGGGCTTTCCCTGACGAACAGGGCTTCGACGTTTACCACCAGCTGCACCTGGGGGGCCCACTGAAAAAAACCCCGAAAAATAATGAACGTCGGACGATTGCTCCCACACCGAAAGTGCCAGCCAGTCAAGCACTTGCTGCTCCTCCCCGGCCATTGGCAGCGCATCTACAGCACCACAGACATCGGGGCTCCGGGCACTCCCTGACGAACAAGGCTTCAACGTTTACCACCAGCTGCACCTGCTCGCCCATTCCAAAAAAACCCCGAAAAATCACGAACATCTGGCGATTGCTGCCACACAAAAAGTGTCAGCCAGTCAAGCTCCTGCTGCTCCTCAGCGGCCATTGGCAGCGCATCTACAGCACCACAGACATCGGGGCTCCGGGCTTTCCCTGACGAACAGGACTTCGACGTTTACCACCAGCTGCACCTGGGCACCCACTCCAAAAAAACCCCAAAAAATCACGAAGATCGGACGATTTCTCCCACACCGAAAGTGCGAGCCAGTCAAGCTCTTGCTGCTCATCACCGGCCATTGGCAGCGCATCTACAGCACCACAGACATCGGGGCTCCGGGCTTTCCCTGACGAACAGGGCTTCGACGTTTACCACCAGCTGCACCTGGGGGGCCCACTGAAAAAAACCCCGAAAAATCATGAACGTCGGACGATTGCTCCCACACCGAAAGTGCCAGCCAGTCAAGCTCTTGCTACTCCTCACCGGCCATTGGCAGCGCATCTACAGCACCACAGACATCGGGGCTCCGGGCTTTCCCTGACGAAAAGGGCTTCGACGTTTACCACCATCTGCACCTGGTCGCCCACGCCAAAAAAACCCGAAAAATCACAAACGTCGGACGATTGCTCCCACACCGAAAGTGCCAGCAACTCAAGCTCTTGCTGCTCCTCACCGGCCATTGGCAGCGCATCTACAGCACCACAGACATCGGGGCTCCGGGCTTTCCCTGACGAACAGGGCTTCGACGTTTACCACCACCTGCACCTGGGCGCCCATTGGAAAAAACCCCAAGAAAAATCACGAACGTTGGACGATTGCTCCCACACCGAACGTGCCAGCAACTCAAGCTCTTCCTGCTCATCACCGGCCATTGGCAGCGCATCTACAGCACCACAGACACTGGGGCTCCGGGCTTTCCCTGACGAACATGGTTTCGACGTTTACCACCAGCTGCACCTGGGCGCCCACTCCAAAAAAACCCGAAAAATCACGAACGTCGGATGATTGCTCCCACACCGAAAGTGCCAGCCAGTCAAGCTCCTGCTGCACCTCCCCGGCCATTGGCAGCGCATCTACAGCACCACAGACGTCGGGGCTCCGGGTTTTCCCTGACGAACAGGGCTTCGACGTTTACCACCAGCTGCACCTGGGCGCCCACTCCAAAAAAAACCGAAAAATCACGAACGTCGGACGATTGCTCCCACAAAAAAAGTGCCAGCCAGTCAAGCTCTTGCTTGTCCTCACTGGCCATTGGCAGCGCATCTACAGCACCACAGACATCGGGGCTCCGGGCTTTCCCTGACGAACAGGGCTTCGACGTTTACCACCAGCTGCACCTGGTCGCACACTCCAAAAAACCCGAAAAATCACGAACGTCGGACGATTGCTCCCACACAAAAAGTGCCAGCCAGTCAAGCTCCTGCTGCTCCTCAGCGGCCATTGGCAGCGCATCTACAGCACCACAGACATCGGGGCTCCGGGCTTTCCCTGACGAACAGGGCTTCGACGTTTACCACCAGCTGCACCTGGGCGCCCATTGGAAAAAAACCCAAGAAAAATCACGAACGTTGGATGATTGCTCCCACACCAAAAGTGCCAGCCAGTCAAGCACTTGCTGCTCCTCCCCGGCCATTGGCAGCGCATCTACAGCACCACAGACATCGGTGCTCCGGGCTTTCCCTGACGAACAGGGCTTCGACATTTACCACCAGCTGCACCTGGGCGCCCACTCCAAAAAAACCAGAAAAATCACGAAGGTCGGACGATTGCTCCCACACCGAAAGTGCCAGCCAGTCAAGCTCCTGCTGCTCCTCAGCGGCCATTGGCAGCGCATCTACCGCACCAGAGACATCGGGGCTCCGGGCACTCCCTGACGAACAGGGCTTCGACGTTTACCACCAGCTGCACCTGGGCGCCCACTCCAAAAAAACCTGAAAAATCACGAACGTCTGACGATTGCTGCCACACAAAAAGTGTCAGCCAGTCAAGCCCCTGCTGCTCCTCAGCGGCCATTGGCAGCGCATCTACAGCACCACAGACATCGGGGCTCCGGGCTTTCCCTGACGAACAGGGCTTCGACGTTTACCACCAGCTGCACCTGGTCGCCCACGCCAAAAAACCCGAAAAATCACGAACGTCGGACGATTGCTCCCACAAAAAAAGTGCCAGCCAGTCACGCTCTTGCTGCTGCTCCCCGGCCATTGGCAGTGCATCTACAGCACCACAGACATTGGGGCTCCGGGCTTTCCCTGACGAACAGGGCTTCGACCTTTACCACCATCTGCACCTGGTCGCCCACGCCAAAAAAACCCGAAAAATCACGAACGTCGGACGATTGCTCCCACACCGAAAGTGCCAGCCAGTCAAGCTCCTGCTGCTCCTCAGCGGCCATTGGCAGCGCATCTACCGCACCAGAGACATCGGGGCTCCGGGCACTCCCTGACGAACAGGGCTTCGACGTTTACCACCAGCTGCACCTGGGCGCCCACTCCAAAAAAACCCGAAAAATCACGAACGTCTGACGATTGCTCCCACACAAAAAGTGTCAGCCAGTCAATCTCCTGCTGCTCCTCAGCGGCCATTGGCAGCGCATCTACAGCACCACAGACATCGGGGCTCCGGGCTTTCCCTGACGAACAGGGCTTCGATGTTTACCACCAGCTGCACCTGGGGGGCCCACTGAAAAAAACCCCGAAAAATCACGAACGTCGGACGATTGCTCCCACACCAAAAGTGCCAGCCAGTCAAGCTCTTGCTGCTCCTCACCGACCATTGGCAGCGCATCTACAGCACCACAGACATCGGGGCTCCGGGCTTTCCCTGACGAACAGGGCTTCGACGTTTACCACCAGCTGCACCTGGGCGCCCATTGGAAAAAAACCCAAGAAAAATCACGAACGTTGGACGATTGCTCCCACACCGAAAGTGCCAGCAACTCAAGCTCTTGCTACTCCTCACCGGCCATTGGCAGCGCATCTACAGCACCACAGACATCGGGGCTCTGGGCTTTCCCTGACGAACAGGGCTTCGACGTTTACCAGCAGCTGCACCTGGTCGCCCATTCCAAAAAAACCCCGAAAAATCACGAACGTCTGACGATTGCTGCCACACAAAAAGTGCCAGCCAGTCAAGCTCTTGCTACTCCTCACCGGCCATTGGCAGCGCATCTACAGCACCACAGACATCGGGGCTCCGGGCTTTCCCTGACGAACAGGGCTTCGACGTTTACCACCACCTGCACCTGGGCGCCCATTGGAAAAAACCCCAAGAAAAATCACGAACGTTGGACGATTGCTCCCACACCGAAAGTGCCAGCAACTCAAGCTCTTCCTGCTCATCACCGGCCATTGGCAGCGCATCTACAGCACCACAGACACTGGGGCTCCGGGCTTTCCCTGACGAACATGGTTTCGACGTTTACCACCAGCTGCACCTGGGCGCCCACTCCAAAAAAACCCGAAAAATCACGAACGTCGGACGATTGCTCCCACACCGAAAGTGCCAGCCAGTCAAGCTCTTGCTGCTCCTCACCGGCCATTGGCAGCGCATCTACAGCACCACAGACATCGGGGCTCCGGGCTTTCCCTGACGAACAGGGCTTCGACGTTTACCACCATCTGCACCTGGTCGCCCACGCCAAAAAAACCCGAAAAATCACGAACGTCGGACGATTGCTCCCACACCGAAAGTGCCAGCAACTCAAGCTCTTGCTGCTCCTCAGCGGCCATTGGCAGCGCATCTACAGCACCACAGACATCGGGGCTCCGGGCTTTCCCTGACGAACAGGGCTTCGACGTTTACCACCAGCTGCACCTGGTCGCACACTCCAAAAAAACCCGAAAAATCACGAACGTCGGACGATTGCTCCCACACAAAAAGTGCCAGCCAGTCAAGCTACTGCTGCTCCTCAGCGGCCATTGGCAGCGCATCTACAGCACCACAGACATCGGGGCTCCGGGCTTTCCCTGACGAACAGGGCTTCGACGTTTACCACCACCTGCACCTGGGCGCCCATTGGAAAAAAACCCAAGAAAAATCACGAACGTTGGATGATTGCTCCCACACCGAAAGTGCCAGCCAGTCAAGCACTTGCTGCTCCTCCCCGGCCATTGGCAGCGCATCTACAGCACCACAGACATCGGGGCTCCGGGCTTTCCCTGACGAACAGGGCTTCGACATTTACCACCAGCTGCACCTGGGCGCCCACTCCAAAAAAACCCGAAAAATCACGAACGTCGGACGATTGCTCCCACACCGAAAGTGCCAGCCAGTCAAGCTCCTGCTGCTCCTCAGCGGCCATTGGCAGCGCATCTACCGCACCAGAGACATCGGGGCTCCGGGCACTCCCTGACGAACAGGGCTTCGACGTTTACCACCAGCTGCACCTGGGCGCCCACTCCAAAAAAACCTGAAAAATCACGAACGTCTGACGATTGCTGCCACACAAAAAGTGTCAGCCAGTCAAGCCCCTGCTGCTCCTCAGCGGCCATTGGCAGCGCATCTACAGCACCACAGACATCGGGGCTCCGGGCTTTCCCTGACGAACAGGGCTTCAACGTTTACCACCACCTGCACCTGGTCGCCCACTCCAAAAAAACCCGAAAAATCACGAACGTCGGACGATTGCTCCCACAAAAAAAGTGCCAGCCAGTCAAGCTCTTGCTGCTGCTCCCCGGCCATTGGCAGTGCATCTACAGCACCACAGACATCGGGGCTCCGGGCTTTCCCTGACGAACAGGGCTTCGACATTTACCACCACCTGCACCTGGGCGCCCATTGGAAAAAAACCCAAGAAAAATCACGAACGTTGGACGATTGCTCCCACACCGAAAGTGCCAGCAACTCAAGCTCTTGCTACTCCTCACCGGCCATTGGCAGCGCATCTACAGCACCACAGACATCGGGGCTCCGGGCTTTCCCTGACGAACAGGGCTTCGACGTTTACCACCAGCTGCACCTGGGGGGCCCACTGAAAAAAACCCCGTAAAATCATGAACGTCGGACGATTGTTCCCACACCGAAAGTGCCAGCCAGTCAAGCTCCTGCTGCTCCTCAGCGGCCATTGGCAGCGCATCTACAGCACCACAGACATCGGGGCTCCGGGCTTTCCCTGACGAACAGGACTTCGACGTTTACCACCAGCTGCACCTGGGCACCCATTCTAAAAAAACCCCGAAAAATCACGAAGATCGGACGATTTCTCCCACACCGAAAGTGTGAGCCAGTCAAGCTCTTGCTGCTCATCACCGGCCATTGGCAGCGCATCTACAGCACCACAGACATCGGGGCTCCGGGCTTTCCCTGACGAACAGGGCTTCGACGTTTACCACCAGCTGCACCTGGGGGGCCCACTGAAAAAAACCCCGAAAAATCATGAACGTCGGACGATTGCTCCCACACCGAAAGTGCCAGCCAGTCAAGCTCTTGCTACTCCTCACCGGCCATTGGCAGCGCATCTACAGCACCACAGACATCGGGGCTCCGGGCTTTCCCTGACGAACAGGGCTTTGACGTTTACCACCACCTGCACCTGGGCGCCCATTGGAAAAAACCCCAAGAAAAATCACGACCGTTGGACGATTGCTCCCACACCGAATGTGCCAGCAACTCAAGCTCTTCCTGCTCATCACCGGCCATTGGCAGCGCATCTACAGCACCACAGACACTGGGGCTCCGGGCTTTCCCTGACGAACATGGTTTCGACGTTTACCAACAGCTGCACCTGGGCGCCCACTCCAAAAAAACCCGAAAAATCACGAACGTCGGATGATTGCTCCCACACCGAAAGTGCCAGCCAGTCAAGCTCCTGCTGCACCTCCCCGGCCATTGGCAGCGCATCTACAGCACCACAGACGTCGGGGCTCCGGGCTTTCCCTGACGAACAGGGCTTCGACGTTTACCACCAGCTGCACCTGGTCGCCCACTCCAAAAAAAAACGAAAAATCACGAACGTCGGACGATTGCTCCCACACAAAAAGTGCCAGCCAGTCAAGCTCTTGCTTGTCCTCACTGGCCATTGGCAGCGCATCTACAGCACCACGGACATCGGGGCTCCGGGCTTTCCCTGACGAACAGGGCTTCGACGTTTACCACCAGCTGCACCTGGTCGCACACTCCAAAAAAACCCGAAAAATCACGAACGTCGGACGATTGCTCCCACACAAAAAGTGCCAGCCAGTCAAGCTCCTGCTGCTCCTCAGCGGCCATTGGCAGCGCATCTACAGCACCACAGACATCGGGGCTCCGGGCTTTCCCTGACGAACAGGGCTTCGACGTTTACCACCAGCTGCACCTGGGGGGCCCACTGAAAAAAACCCCAAAATATCATGAACGTCGGACGATTGCACCCACACCGAAAGTGCAAGCCAGTCAAGCACTTGCTGCTCCTCACCGGCCATTGGCAGCGCATCTACAGCACCACAGACATCGGGGCTCCGGGCTTTCCCTGACGAACAGGGCTTCGACGTTTACCACCACCTGCACCTGGGCGCCCATTGGAAAAAAACCCAAGAAAAATCACGAACGTTGGATGATTGCTCCTACACCAAAAGTGCCAGCCAGTCAAGCACTTGCTGCTCCTCCCCGGCCATTGGCAGCGCATCTACAGCACCACAGACATCGGGGCTCCGGGCTTTCCCTGACGAACAGGGCTTCGACATTTACCACCAGCTGCACCTGGGCGCCCACTCCAAAAAAACCCGAAAAATCACGAACGTCGGACGATTGCTCCCACAACGAAAGTGCCAGCCAGTCAAGATCCTGCTGCTCCTCACCGGCCATTGGCAGCGCATCTACTGCACCAGAGACATGGGGGCTCCGGGCACTCCCTGACGAACAGGGCTTCGACGTTTACCACCAGCTGCACCTGGGCGCCCACTCCAAAAAAACCTGAAAAATCACGAACGTCTGACGATTGCTGCCACACAAAAAGTGTCAGCCAGTCAAGCCCCTGCTGCTCCTCAGCGGCCATTGGCAGCGCATCTACAGCACCACAGACATCGGGGCTCCGGGCTTTCCCTGACGAACAGGGCTTCGACGTTTACCACCACCTGCACCTGGTCGCCCACGCCAAAAAAACCCAAAAAATCACGAACGTCGGACGATTGCTCCCACAAAAAAAGTGCCAGCCAGTCAAGCTCTTGCTGCTGCTCCCCGGCCATTGGCAGTGCATCTACAGCACCACAGACATCGGGGCTCCGGGCTTTCCCTGACGAACAGGGCTTCGACGTTTACCACCACCTGCACCTGGGCGCCCATTGGAAAAAAACCCAAGAAAAATCACGAACGTTGGACGATTGCTCCCACACCGAAAGTGCCAGCAACTCAAGCTCTTGCTACTCGTCACCGGCCATTGGCAGCGCATCTACAGCACCACAGACATCGGGGCTCCGGGCTTTCCCTGACGAACAGGGCTTCGACGTTTACCACCAGCTGCACCTGGTCGCCCATTCCAAAAAAACCCCGAAAAATCACGAACGTCTAACGATTGCTGCCACACAAAAAGTGTCAGCCAGTCAAGCTCCTGCTGCTCCTCAGCGGCCATTGGCAGCGCATCTACAGCACCACAGACATCGGGGCTCCGGGCTTTCCCTGACGAACAGGGCTTCGACGTTTACCACCATCTGCACCTGGTCGCCCACGCCAAAAAAACCCGAAAAATCACGAACGTCGGACGATTGCTCCCACACCGAAAGTGCCAGCAACTCAAGCTCTTGCTGCTCCTCACCGGCCATTGGCAGCGCATCTACAGCACCACAGACATTGGGGCTCCGGGCTTTCCCTGACGAACAGGGCTTCGACGTTTACCACCACCTGCACCTGGGCGCCCACTCCAAGAAAACCCGAAAAATCACGAACGTCGGATGATTGCTCCCACACCGAAAGTGCCAGCCAGTCAAGCTCCTGCTGCTCCTCAGCGGCCATTGGCAGCGCATCTACAGCACCACAGACATCGGGGCTCCGGGCTTTCCCTGACGAACAGGGCTTCGACGTTTACCACCAGCTGCACCTGGGGGGCCCACTGAAAAAAACCCCAAAAAATCATGAACGTCGGACGATTGCTCCCACACCAAAAGTGCCAGCCAGTCAAGCTCTTGCTGCTCCTCAGCGGCCATTGGCAGCGCATCTACAGCACCACAGACATCGGGGCTCCGGGCTTTCCCTGACGAACAGGGCTTCGACGTTTACCACCAGCTGCACCTGGGCACCCACTCCAAAAAAACCCCGAAAAATCACAAAGATCGGATGATTGCTCCCACACCAAAATTGCCAGCCAGTCAAGCTCTTGCTGCTGCTCCCCGGCCATTGGCAGTGCATCTACAGCACCACAGACATCGGGGCTCCGGGCTTTCCCTGACGAACAGGGCTTCGACGTTTACCACCTGCACCTGGGCGCCCATTGGAAAAAAACCCAAGGAAAATCACGAACGTTGGACGATTGCTCCCACACCGAAAGTGCCAGCAACTCAAGCTCTTGCTACTCCTCACCGGCCATTGGCAGCGCATCTACAGCACCACAGACATCGGGGCTCCGGGCTTTCCCTGACGAACAGGGCTTCGAAGTTTACCACCAGCTGCACCTGGGGGGCCCACTGAAAAAAACCCCAAAAAATCATGAACGTCGGACGATTGCTCCCACACAAAAAGTGCCAGCCAGTCAAGCTCTTGCTGCTCACCACCGGCCACTGGCAGCGCATCTACAGCACCACAGACACTGGGGCTCCGGGCTTTCCCTGACGAACAGGGCTTCGACGTTTACCACCCGCTGCACCTGGTCGCCCACTCCATAAAAACCCGAAAAATCACAAACGTCGGTCGATTGCTCCCACTCCGAAAGTGCAAGCCATTCAAGCTTTTGCTGCTCCTTCCCGGCCGTTGGCAGCGCATCTACAGCACCACAGACATCGGGGCTCCGGGCTTTCCCTGACGAACAGGGCTTCGACGTTTACCACCAGCTGCACCTGGGGGGCCCACTGAAAAAAACCCCGAAAAATCATGAACGTCGGACGATTGCTCCCACACCGAAAGTGTCAGCCAGTCAAGCTCCTGCTGCTCCTCAGCGGCCATTGGCAGCGCATCTACAGCACCACAGACATCGGGGCTCCGGGCTTTCCCTGACGAACAGGACTTCGACGTTTACCACCAGCTGCACCTGGGCACCCACTCCAAAAAAACCCCAAAAAATCACGAAGTTCGGACGATTTCTCCCACACCGAAAGTGCGAGCCAGTCAAGCTCTTGCTGCTCATCACCGGCCATTGGCAGCGCATCTACAGCACCACAGACATCGGGGCTCCGGGCTTTCCCTGACGAACAGGGCTTCGACGTTTACCACCAGCTGCACCTGGGCGCCCACTCCAAAAAAACCCCGAAAAATCACGAACGTCGGACGATTGCTCCCACACAAAAAGTGCCAGCCAGTCAAGCTCCTGCTGCTCCTCAGCGGCCATTGGCAGCGCATCTACAGCACCACAGACATCGGGGCTCCGGGCTTTCCCTGACGAACAGGGCTTCGACGTTTACCACCACCTGCACCTGGGCGCCCATTGGAAAAAAACCCAAGAAAAATCACGAACGTTGGATGATTGCTCCCACACCAAAAGTGCCAGCCAGTCAAGCACTTGCTGCTCCTCCCCGGCCATTGGCAGCGCATCTACAGCACCACAGACATCGGGGCTCCGGGCTTTCCCTGACGAACAGGGCTTCGACCTTTACCACCACCTGCACCTGGGCGCCCAGTCCAGAAAAACCCTAAAAATCGCGAACGTCGGACGATTGCTCCCACACCGAAAGTGCCAGCCAGTCAAGCTCCTGCTGCTCCTCAGCGGCCATTGGCAGCGCATCTACAGCACCAGAGACATCGGGGCTCCGGGCACTCCCTGACGAACAGGGCTTCGACGTTTACCACCAGCTGCACCTGGGCACCCACTCCAAAAAAACCTGAAAAATCACGAACGTCTGACGATTGCTCCCACACAAAAAGTGTCAGCCAGTCAATCTCCTGCTGCTCCTCAGCGGCCATTGGCAGCGCATCTACAGCACCACAGACATCGGGGCTCCGGGCTTTCCCTGACGAACAGGGCTTCGACGTTTACCACCACCTGCGCCTGGGAGTCCACTCCAAAAAAACCCGAAAAATCACAAACGTTGGACGATTGCTCCCACACCGAAAGTGCCAGCCAGTCAAGCTCCTGCTGCTCCTCACCGGCCATTGGCAGCGCATCTACAGCACCACAGACATCGGGGCTCCGGGCTTTCCCTGACGAACAGGGCTTCGACCCTTACCACCAGCTGCACCTGGGGGGCCCACTGAAAAAAACCCAGAAAAATCACGAACGTTGGACGATTGCTCCCACACCGAAAGTGCCAGCCAGTCAAGCTCTTGCTGCTCCTCACCGGCCATTGGCAGCACATCTACAGCACCACAGACATCGGGGCTCCGGGCTTTCCCTGACGAACAGGGCTTTGACGTTTACCACCAGCTGCACCTGGTCGCCCACGCCAAAAAACCCGAAAAATCACAAACGTCGGACGATTGCTCCCACACAAAAAGTGCCAGCCAGTCAAGCTCCTGCTGCACCTCACCGGCCATTGGCAGCGCATCTACAGCACCACCGACATCGGGGCTCCGGGCTTTCCCTCACGAACAGGGCTTCGACGTTTACCACCAGCTGCACCTGGTCGCCCACTCCAGAAAAACCCGAAAAATCACGAACGTCAGACGATTGCTCCCACACAAAAAGTGCCAGCCAGTCAAGCTCCTGCTGCTCCTCACTGGCCATTGGCAGCGCATCTACAGCACCACAAACATCGGGGCTCCGAGCTTTCCCTGACGAACAGGGCTTCGATATTTACCACCACCTGCACCTGGGCGCCCACTGGAAAAATCCCTGAAAAATCACGAACGTCGGACTATTGCTCCCACACCAAAAGTGCCAGCCAGTCAAGCTCTTGCTGCTCCTCACCGGCCATTGGCAGCGCATCTACAGCACCACAGACATCGGGGCTCCGGGCTTTCCCTGACGAACAGGGCTTCGACGTTTACCACCAGCTGCACCTGGGGGGCCAACTGAAAAAACCCCGAAAAATCATGAACGTCGGACGGTTGCTCCGACACCGAAAGTGCCAGCCAGTCAAGCTCTTGCTGCTCCTCCCCGGTCATTGGCAGCACATCTACAGCACCACAGACATCGGGGCTCCGGGCTTTCCC
The DNA here is from genome assembly GCF_036417535.1 of Chlamydotis macqueenii. Taxonomy (NCBI): domain Eukaryota; kingdom Metazoa; phylum Chordata; class Aves; order Otidiformes; family Otididae; genus Chlamydotis; species Chlamydotis macqueenii. Next base: position 23,881,419 of record NC_141592.1, on the reverse strand, counting down.
TGACGAACAGGGCTTCGACTTTTACCACCACCTGCGCCTGGGAGTCCACTCCAAAAAAACCCGAAAAATCACAAACGTCGGACGATTGCTCCCACACCGAAAGTGCCAGCCAGACAAGCTCTTGCTGCTCCTCACCGGCCATTGGCAGCGCATCTACAGCACCACAGACATCGGGGCTCCGGGCTTTCCCTGACGAACAGGGCTTGAACCTTTACCACCAGCTGCACCTGGGGGGCCCACTGAAAGAAACCCCGAAAAATCGGGAACGTCGGATGATTACTCCCACACCGAAAGTGCCAGCCAGTCAAGCTCTTGCTGCTCCTCACCGGCCATTGGCAGCGCATCTACAGCACCACAGACATCGGGTCTCCGGGCTTTCCCTGACGAACAGGGGTTCGACGTTTACCACCAGCTGCACCTGGGCGCCCATTGGAAAAAAACCCAAGAAAAATCACGAACGTTGGACGATTGCTCCCACACCAAAAGTGCCAGCCAGTCAAGCTCTTGCTGCTCCTCACCGGCCATTGGCAGCGCATCTACAGCACCACAGACATCGGGGCTCCGGGCTTTCCCTGACGAACAGTGCTTCGTCGTTTACCACCACCTGCACCTGCGCGCCCATTGGAAAAAAACCCAAGAAAAATCACGAACGTCGGACGATTGCTCCCACACAAAAAGTGCCAGCCAGTCAAGCTCCTGCTGCTCCTCACCGGCCCTTGGCAGCGCATCTACAGCACCACAGACATCGGGTCTCTGGGCTTTCCCTGACGAACAGGGCTTTGACGTTTACAACCATCTGCACCTGGTCGCCCACGCCAAAAAAAACCGAAAAATCACGAACGTTGGACGATTGCTCCCACACAAAAAGTGCCAGCCAGTCAAGCTCTTGCTGCTCCTCACCGGCCATTGGCAGCGCATCTACAGCACCACAGACATCGGGGCTCCGGGCTTTCCCTGACGAACAGGGCTTCGACGTTTACCACCAGCTGCACCTGGGCGCCCATTGGAAAAAAACCCAAGAAAAATCACGAACGTTGGACAATTGCTCCCACACCGAAAGTGCCAGCAACTCAAGCTGTTACTGCTCCTCACCGGCCATTGGCAGCGCATCTACAGCACCACAGACATCGGGGCTCCGAGCTTTCCCTGACGAACAGGGCTTCGACGTTTACCACCAGCTGCACCTGGGGGGCCCACTCCAAAAAAACACGAAAAATCACGAACGTCGGACGATTACTCCCACACAAAAAGTGCCAGCCAGTGAAGCTCTTGCTGCTCCTCACCGGCCATTGGCAGCCCATCTACAGCACCACAGACATCGGGGCTCCGGGCTTTCCCTGATGTAAAGGGCTTCGACGTTTACCACCAGCTGCACCTGGGCGCCCACTGGAAAAAGACCCCGAAATATCACGAACGTCGGACAATTGCTCCCACACAAAGTGTGCCAGCAACTCAAGCTCTTGCTGCTCCTCACTGGCCATTGGCAGCTCATCTACAGCACCACAGACATCGGGGCTCCGGGCTTTCCCTGACGAACAGGGCTTCGACGTTTACCACCAGCTGCACCTCGGTGCCCACTAAAAAAAAAAAACCCAAAAATCACGAACGTCGGACGATTGCTCCCACACCGAAAGTGCCAGCCAGTCAAGCTCTTGCTGCTCCTCACCGGCCATTGGCAGGGCATCTACAGCACCACAGACATCGGGGCTCCGGGCTTTCCCTGACGAACAGGGCTTTGACTTTTACAACCATCTGCACCTGGTCGCCCACGCCAAAAAAACCCGAAAAATCACGAACGTTGGACGATTGCTCCCACACAAAAAGTGCCAGCCAGTCAAGCTCTTGCTGCTCCTCACCGGCCATTGGCAGCCCATCTACAGCACCACAGACATCGGGGCTCCGGGCTTTCCCTAACGAACAGGGCTTCGACGTTTACCACCAGCTGCACCTGGGGGGCCCACTGAAAAAAACCCCGAAAAATCATGAACGTTGGACGATTGCTCCCACACCGAAAGTGCTAGCCAGAAAAGCTCTTGCTGCTCCTCACCGGCCATTGGCAGCGCATCTACAGCACCACAGACATCGGGGCTCCGGGCTTTCCCTGACGAACAGGGCTTCGACCTTTACCACCAGCTGCACCTAGGGGTCCCACTGAAAAAAACCCCGAAAAAGCATGAACGTCGGACGATTGCTCCCACACCGAAAGTGCCAGCCAGTCAAGCTCTTGCTGCTGCTCCCCGGCCATTGGCAGCGCATCTACAGCACCACAGACATCGGGGCTCCGGGCTTTCCCTGACGAACAGGGCTTCGACTTTTACCACCACCTGCGCCCCGGAGTCCACTCCAAAAAAACCCAAAAAATCACAAACGTCAGACGATTGCTCCCACACCGAAACTGCCAGCCAGTCAAGCTCTTGCTGCTCCTCACCGGCCATTGGCAGCGCATCTACAGCACCACAGACATCGGGGCTCCGGGCTTTCCCTGACGAACAGGGCTTCGACGTTTACCACCACCTGCACCTGGGCGCCCATTGGAAAAAAACCCCAGAAAAATCACGAACGTTGGACAATTGCTCCCACACCGAAAGTGCCAGCAACTGAAGCTGTTACTGCTCCTTACCGGCCATTGGCAGCGCATCTACAGCACCACAGACATCGGGGCTCCGAGCTTTCCCTGACGAACAGGGCTTCGACGTTTACCACCAGCTGCACCTGGGCGCCCACTCCAAAAAAACCCCGAAAAATCACGAACGTCGGACGATTGCTCCCACACCGAAAGTGCCAGCCAGTCAAGCTCCTGCTGCTCCTCAGCGGCCATTGGCAGCGCATTTACAGCACCACAGACATCGGGGCTCCGGGCTTTCCCTGACGAACAGGGCTTCGACGTTTACCACCATCTGCACCTGGTCGCCCACGCCAAAAAAACCCGAAAAATCACGAACGTCGGACGATTGCTCCCACACCGAAAGTGCCAGCAACTCAAGCTCTTGCTGCTCCTCACCGGCCATTGGCAGCGCATCTACAGCACCACAGACATCGGGGCTCCGGGCTTTCCCTGACGAACAGGGCTTCGACGTTTACCACCAGCTGCACCTGGGCACGCACTCCAAAAAAACCCCGAAAAATCACGAACGTCGGACGATTGCTCCCACACAAAAAGTGCCAGCCAGTCAAGCTCCTGCTGCTCCTCAGCGGCCATTGGCAGCGCATCTACAGCACCACAGACATCGGGGCTCCGGGCTTTCCCTGACGAACAGGGCTTCGACGTTTACCACCAGCTGCACCTGGGGGGCCCAGTGAAAAAAACCCCAAAAAATCATGAACGTCGGACGATTGCTCCCACACCGAAAGTGCAAGCCAGTCAAGCACTTGCTGCTCCTCCCCGGCCATTGGCAGCGCATCTACAGCACCACAGACATCGGGGCTCCGGGCTTTCCCTGACGAACAGGGCTTCGACGTTTACCACCACCTGCACCTGGGCGCCCATTGGAAAAAAACCCAAGAAAAATCACGAACGTTGGATTATTGCTCCCACACCAAAAGTGCCAGCCAGTCAAGCACTTGCTGCTCCTCCCCGGCCATTGGCAGCGCATCTACAGCACCACAGACATCGGGGCTCCGGGCTTTCCCTGACGAACAGGGCTTCGACATTTACCACCAGCTGCACCTGGGCGCCCACTCCAAAAAAACCCGAAAAATCACGAACGTCGGACGATTGCTCCCACACCGAAAGTGCCAGCCAGTCAAGCTCCTGCTGCTCCTCAGCGGCCATTGGCAGCGCATCTACAGCACCAGAGACATCGGGGCTCCGGGCTTTCCCTGACGAACAGGGCTTCGACGTTTACCACCAGCTGCACCTGGGCACCCACTCCAAAAAAACCTGAAAAATCACGAACGTCTGACGATTGCTGCCACACAAAAAGTGTCAGCCAGTCAATCTCCTGCTGCTCCTCAGCGGCCATTGGCAGCGCATCTACAGCACCACAGACATCGGGGCTCCGGGCTTTCCCTGACGAACAGGGCTTCGACGTTTACCACCAGCTGCACCTCGGGGGCCCACTGAAAAAAACCCCGAAAAATCATGAACGTCGGACGATTGCTCCCACACCAAAAGTGCCAGCCAGTCAAGCTCTTGCTGCTCCGCAGCGGCCATTGGCAGCGCATCTACAGCACCACAGACATCGGGGCTCCGGGCTTTCCCTGACGAACAGGGCTTCGACGTTTACCACCAGCTGCACCTGGGCGCCCACTCCAAAAAAACCCGAAAAATCACGAACGTCGGACGATTGCTCCCACACAAAAAGTGCCAGCCAGTCAAGCTCCTGCTGCTCCTCAGCAGCCATTGGCAGCGCATCTACAGCACCACAGACATCGGGGCTCCGGGTTTCCCTGACGAACAGGACTTCGACGTTTACCACCAGCTGCACCTGGGGGGCCCACTGAAAAAAACCCCAAAAAATCATGAACGTCGGACGATTGCTCCCACACCAAAAGTGCTAGCCAGTCAAGCTCTTGCTGCTCCTCACCGGCCATTGGCAGCGCATCTACAGCACCACAGACATCGGGGCTCCGGGCTTTCCCTGACGAACAGGGCTTCGACGTTTACCACCACCTGCACCTGGGCGCCCATTGGAAAAAAACCCAAGAAAAATCACGAACGTTGGATGATTGCTCCCACACCAAAAGTGCCAGCCAGTCAAGCACTTGCTGCTCCTCCCCGGCCATTGGCAGCGCATCTACAGCACCACAGACATCGGGGCTCCGGGCTTTCCCTGACGAACAGGGCTTCGACGTTTACCACCAGCTGCACCTGGGCGCCCACTCCAAAAAAACCCAAGAATCACGAACGTCGGACGATTGCTCCCACACCGAAAGTGCTAGCCAGTCAAGCTCCTGCTGCTCCTCCCCGGCCGTTGGCAGCGCATCTACAGCACCACAGACATCGGGGCTCCGGGCTTTCCCTGACGAACAGGGCTTCGACGTTTACCACCAGCTGCACCTGGGCGCCCACTCCAAAAAAACCCAAAAAATCACAAACGTCGGACGATTGCTCCCACACAAAAAGGGCCAGCCAGTCAAGCTCTTGCTGCTGCTCCCCGGCCATTAGCAGCGCATCTACAGCACCACAGACATCGGGGCTCCGGGCTTTCCCTGACGAACAGGGCTTCGACGTTTACCACCAGCTGCACCTGGGCGCCCACTCCAAAAAAACCCCGAAAAATCACGAAGATCGGACGATTGCTCCCACACCGAAAGTGCCAGCCAGTCAAGCTCTTGCTGCTCCTCACTGGCCATTGGCAGCCCATCTACAGCACCACAGACATCGGGGCTCCGGGCTTTCCCTGACGAACAGGGCTTCTATGTTTACCACCTCCTGCACCTGGGCACCCATTGGAAAAAAACCCAAGAAAAATCACGAACGTTGGACGATTGCTCCCACACCGAAAGTGCCAGCCAGTCAAGCTCCTGCTGCTCCTCAGCGGCCATTAGCAGCGCATCTACAGCACCACAGACATCGGGGCTCCGGGCTTTCCCTGACGAACAGGGCTTCGACGTTTACCACCAGCTGCACCTGGGCGCCCACTCCAAAAAAACCCGAAAAATCACGAACGTCGGACGATTGCTCCCACACCGAAAGTGCCAGCCAGTCAAGCTCCTGCTGCTCCTCAGCGGCCATTGGCAACGCATTTACAGCACCACAGACATCGGGGCTCCGGGCTTTCCCTGACGAACAGGGCTTCGACGTTTACCACCAGCTGCACCTGGGCGCTCACTCCAAAAAAACCCCGAAAAATCACGAAGATCGGACGATTGCTCCCACACCGAAAGTGCCAGCCAGTCAAGCTCTTGCTGCTCATCACCGGCCATTGGCAGCGCATCTACAGCACCACAGACATCGGGGCTCCGGGCTTTCCCTGACGAACAGGGCTTCGACTTTTACCAGCAGCTGCACCTGGGCGCCCATTGGAAAAAAACCCAAGAAAAATCACGAACGTCGGACGATTGCTCCCACACCGAAAGTGCCAGCCAGTCAAGCTCTTGCTGCTCCTCACCGGCCATTGGCAGCGCATCTACAGCACCACAGACATCGGGGCTCCGGGCTTTCCCTGACGAACAGGGCTTCGACGTTTACCACCAGCTGCACCTGGGGGGCCCACTGAAAAAAACCCCGAAAAATCATGAACGTCGGACGATTGCTCCCACACAAAAAGTTCCAGCCAGTCAAGCTCTTGCTGCTTCTCCCCTGACATTGGCAGCGCATCTACAGCACCACAGACATCGGGGCTCCGGGCTTTCCCTGACGAACAGGCCTTCGACGTTTACCACCACCTGCGCCTGGGAGTCCATTCCAAAAAAACCCGAAAAATCACGAACGTCGGACGATTGCTCCCACACCGAAAGTGCCAGCCAGTCAAGCTCTTGCTGCTCCTCACCGGCCATTGGCAGCGCATCTACAGCACCACAGACATCGGGGCTCCGGGCTTTCCCTGACGAACAGGGCTTCGACGTTTACCACCAGCTGCACCTGGGGGGCCACTGAAAAAAACCCCGAAAAATCATGAACGTCGGACGATTGCTCCCACACCGAAACTGCCAGCCAGTCAAGCTCTTGCTGCTCGTCACCGGCCATTGGCAGCGCATCTACAGCACCACAGACATCGGGGCTCCGGGCTTTCCCTGACAAACAGGGCTTCGACGTTTACCACCAGCTGCACCTGGGCGCCCATTGGAAATAAACCCAAGAACAATCACGAACGTCGGACGATTGCTCCCACACCGAAAGTGCCAGCCAGTCAAGCTCCTGCTGCTCCTCAGCGGCCATTGGCAACGCATTTACAGCACCACAGACATCGGGGCTCCGGGCTTTCCCTGACGAACAGGGCTTCGACGTTTACCACCAGCTGCACCTGGGCGCTCACTCCAAAAAAACTCCGAAAAATCACGAAGATCGGACGATTGCTCCCACACCGAAAGTGCCAGCCAGTCAAGCTCTTGCTGCTCCTCCCCGGCCATTGGCAGCGCATCTACAGCACCACAGACATCGGGGCTCCGGGCTTTCCCTGACGAACAGGGCTTCGACGTTTACCACCACCTGCACCTGGGCGCCCATTGGAAACAAACCCAAGAAAAATCACGAACGTTGGACGATTGCTCCCACACCGAAAGTACCAGCAACTCAAGCTCTTGCTGCTCCTCACCGGCCATTGGCAGCGCATCTACAGCACCACAGACACTGGGACTCCGGGCTTTCCCTGACGAACAGGGCTTCGACGTTTACCACCAGCTGGACCTGGGAGCCCACTGAAAAAAACCTTGAAAAATCACGAACGTCGGACGATTACTCCCACACCGAACATGCCAGCCAGTCAAGCTCTTGTTGCTCCTCCTCGGTCATTGGCAACACATCTACAGCACCACAGACATCGGAGCTCCGGGCTTTCCCTGACGAACAGGGCTTCGACGTTTACCACCAGCTGCACCTGGGGGGCCCCCTGAAAAAAACCCCGAAAAATCATGAACGTCGGACGATTGCTCCCACACTGAAAGTGCCAGCCAGTCAAGCTCTTGCTGCTCCTCACCGGCCATTGGCAGCGCATCTACAGCACCACAGACATCGGGGCTCCGGGCATTCCTTGACGAACAGGGCTTCGACGTTTACCACCAGCTGCACCTGGGCGCCCATTGGAAAAAAACCCAAGAAAAATCACGAACGTCGGACGATTGCTCCCACACAAAAAGTGACAGCCAGTCAAGCTCCTGCTGCTCCTCACCGGCCATTGGCAGCGCATCTACAGCACCACAGACATCGGGGCTCCGGGCTTTCCCTGACGAACAGGGCTTCGCTGTTTACCACCAGCTGCACCTGGGCACCCACTGGAAAAAAACCCCGAAAAATCATGAACGTCGGACGATTGCTCCCACACCGAAAGTGTCATCCAGTCAAGCTCTTGCTGCTCCTCACCGGCCATTGGCAGCGCATCTACAGCACCACAGACATCGGGGCTCCGGGCTTTCCCTGACGAACAGGGCTTCGCCGTTTACCACCAGCTGCACCTGGGCGCCCATTGGAAATAAACCCAAGAACAATCACGAACGTCGGACGATTGCTCCCACACAAAAAGTGCCAGCCAGTCAAGCTCCTGCTGCTCCTCACCGGCCATTGGCAGCGCATCTACAGCACCACAGACATCGGGGCTCCGGGCTTTCCCTGACGAACAGGGCTTCGACGTTTACCACCACCTGCGCCTGGGAGTCCACTCCAAAAAAACCCAAAAAATCACGAACATCGGACGATTGCTCCCACACCGAAAGTGCCAGCCAGTCAAGCTCTTGCTGCTCCTCACCGGCCATTGGCAGCGCATCTACAGCACCACAGACATCGGGGCTCCACGCTTTCCCTGACGAACAGGGCTTCGACTTTTACCACCAGCTGCACCTGGGGGGCCCACTGAAAGAAACCCCGAAAAATCGGGAACGTCGGATGATTACTCCCACACCGAAAGTGCCAGCCAGTCAAGCTCTTGCTGCTCCTCACCTGCCATTGGCAGCGCATCTACAGCACCACAGACATCGGGGCTCCGGGCTTTCCCTGACGAACAGGGCTTCGACCTTTACCACCAGCTGCACCTGGGAGGCCCACTGAAAAAACCCCGAAAAATCATGAACGTCGGACGATTGCTCCCACACTGAAAGTGCCAGCCAGTCAAGCTCTTGCTGCTCCTCACCGGCCATTGGCAGCGCATCTACAGCACCACAGACATCGGGGCTCCGGGCATTCCTTGACGAACAGGGCTTCGACGTTTACCACCAGCTGCACCTGGGCGCCCATTGGAAAAAAACCCAAGAAAAATCACGAACGTCGGACGATTGCTCCCACACAAAAAGTGACAGCCAGTCAAGCTCCTGCTGCTCCTCACCGGCCATTGGCAGCGCATCTACAGCACCACAGACATCGGGGCTCCGGGCTTTCCCTGACGAACAGGGCTTCGCTGTTTACCACCAGCTGCACCTGGGCACCCACTGGAAAAAAACCCCGAAAAATCATGAACGTCGGACGATTGCTCCCACACCGAAAGTGTCATCCAGTCAAGCTCTTGCTGCTCCTCACCGGCCATTGGCAGCGCATCTACAGCACCACAGACATCGGGGCTCCGGGCTTTCCCTGACGAACAGGGCTTCGACGTTTACCACCAGCTGCACCTGGGCGCCCATTGGAAATAAACCCAAGAACAATCACGAACGTCGGACGATTGCTCCCACACAAAAAGTGCCAGCCAGTCAAGCTCCTGCTGCTCCTCACCGGCCATTGGCAGCGCATCTACAGCACCACAGACATCGGGGCTCCGGGCTTTCCCTGACGAACAGGGCTTCGACGTTTACCACCACCTGCGCCTGGGAGTCCACTCCAAAAAAACCCAAAAAATCACGAACATCGGACGATTGCTCCCACACCGAAAGTGCCAGCCAGTCAAGCTCTTGCTGCTCCTCACCGGCCATTGGCAGCGCATCTACAGCACCACAGACATCGGGGCTCCACGCTTTCCCTGACGAACAGGGCTTCGACTTTTACCACCAGCTGCACCTGGGGGGCCCACTGAAAGAAACCCCGAAAAATCGGGAACGTCGGATGATTACTCCCACACCGAAAGTGCCAGCCAGTCAAGCTCTTGCTGCTCCTCACCTGCCATTGGCAGCGCATCTACAGCACCACAGACATCGGGGCTCCGGGCTTTCCCTGACGAACAGGGCTTCGACCTTTACCACCAGCTGCACCTGGGAGGCCCACTGAAAAAACCCCGAAAAAGCATGAACGTCGGACGATTGCTCCGTCACCGAAAGTGCCAGCCAGTCAAGCTCTTGCTGCTCCTCCCCGGCCATTGGCAACACATCTACAGCACCACAGACATCGGGGCTCCGGGCTTTCCCTGACGAACAGGGCTTTGACTTTTACCACCACCTGCGCCCCGGAGTCCACTCCAAAAAAACCCAAAAAATCACAAACGTCAGACGATTGCTCCCACACCGAAACTGCCAGCCAGACAAGCTCTTGCTGCTCCTCCCCGGCCATTGGCAGCGCATCTACAGCACCACAGACATCGGGGCTCCGGGCTTTCCCTGACGAACAGGGCTTCGACCTTTACCACCAGCTGCACCTGGTCGCCCACTCCAAAAAAACACGAAAAATCACGAACGTCGGATGATTGCTCCCACACCAAAAGTGCCAGCCAGTGAAGCTCCTGCTGCTCCTCAGCGGCCATTGGCAGCGCATCTACAGCACCACAGACATCGGGGCTCCGAGCTTTCCCTGACGAACAGGGCTTCGACGTTTACCACCAGCTGCACCTGGGGGCCCCACTGAAAAAAACCCCGAAAAATCACGAACGTTGGACGATTGCTCCCACACCGAAAGTGTCATCCAGTCAAGCTCTTGCTGCTCCTCCCCGGCCATTGGCAGCACATCTACAGCACCACAGACATCGGGGTTCCGGGCATTCCCTGACGAACAGGGCTTCGACTTTTACCACCACCTGCGCCTGGGAGTCCACTCCAAAATAACCCGAAAAATCACAAATGTTGGACGATTGCTCCCACACCGAAAGTGCCAGCCAGTCAAGCTCCTGCTGCTCCTCACCGGCCATTGGCAGCACATCTACAGCACCACAGACATCGGGGCTCCGGGCTTTCCCTGACGAACAGGGCTTCGACCCTTACCACCAGCTGCACCTGGGGGGCCCACTGAAAAAAACCCAGAAAAATCATGAACGTCGGATGATTGCTCCCACACCGAAAGTGCCAGCCAGTCAAGCTCTTGCTGCTCCTCACCGGCCATTGGCAGCGCATCTACAGCACCACAGACATCGGGGCTCCGGGCTTTCCCTGACGAACAGGGCTTCGACCTTTACCACCACCTGCACCTGGGCGCCCACTCCAGAAAAACCCTAAAAATCGCGAACGTCGGACGATTGCTCCCACACCGAAAGTGCCAGCCAGTCAAGCTCCTGCTGCTCCTCACCGGCCATTGGCAGTGCATCTACAGCACCACAGACATCGGGGCTCCGGGCTTTCCCTGACGAACAGGGCTTTGACGTTTACCACCAGCTGCACCTGGTCGCCCACGCCAAAAAACCCGAAAAATCACAAACGTCGGACGATTGCTCCCACACAAAAAGTGCCAGCCAGTCAAGCTCCTGCTGCTCCTCACCGGCCATTGGCAGCGCATCTACAGCACCACAGACATCGGGGCTCCGGGCTTTCCCTGACGAACAGGGCTTCGACGTTTACCACCAGCTGCACCTGGTCGCCCACTCCAGAAAAACCCGAAAAATCACGAACGTCAGACGATTGCTCCCACACAAAAAGTGCCAGCCAGTCAAGCTCCTGCTGCTCCTCACTGGCCATTGGCAGCGCATCTACAGCACCACAAACATCGGGGCTCCGAGCTTTCCCTGACGAACAGGGCTTCGATATTTACCACAAGCTGCACCTGGGCGCCCACTGGAAAAATCCCTGAAAAATCACGAACGTCGGACTATTGCTCCCACACCAAAAGTGCCAGCCAGTCAAGCTCTTGCTGCTCCTCACCGGCCATTGGCAGCGCATCTACAGCACCACAGACATCGGGGCTCCGGGCTTTCCCTGACGAACAGGAGTTCGACGTTTACCACCAGCTGCACCTGGGCGCCCATTGGAAAAAAACCCAAGAAAAATCACGAACGTCGGACGATTGCTCCCACACAAAAAGTGCCAGCCAGTCAAGCTCCTGCTGCTCCTCACCGGCCCTTGGCAGCGCATCTACAGCACCACAGACATCGGGGCTCTGGGCTTTCCCTGACGAACAGGGCTTTGACGTTTACAACCATCTGCACCTGGTCGCCCACGCCAAAAAAAACCGAAAAATCACGAACGTTGGACGATTGCTCCCACACAAAAAGTGCCAGCCAGTCAAGCTCTTGCTGCTCCTCACCGGCCATTGGCAGAGCATCTACAGCACCACAGACATCGGGGCTCCGGGCTTTCCCTGACGAACAGGGCTTCGAAGTTTGCCACCAGCTGCATCAGTGGGCCCACTGAAAAAAAACAGAAAAATCATGAACATCGGACAATTGCTCCCACACAAAGTGTGCCAGCAACTCAAGCTCTTGCTGCTCCTCACTGGCCATTGGCAGCGCATCTACAGCACCACAGACATCGGGGCTCCGGGCTTTCCCTGACGAACAGGGCTTCAACGTTTACCACCAGCTGCACCTCGGTGCCCACTAAAAAAAAAAAACCCAAAAATCACAAACGTCGGACGATTGCTCCCACACCGAAAGTGCCAGCCAGTCAAGCTCTTGCTGCTCCTCAGCGGCCATTGGCAGCGCATCTACAGCACCACAGACATCGGGGCTCCGGGCTTTCCCTGACGAACAGGGCTTCGACGTTTACCACCACCTGCACCTGGGCGCCCATTGGAAACAAACCCAAGAAAAATCACGAACGTTGGACGATTGCTCCCACACCTAAAGTGCCAGCAACTCAAGCTCTTGCTGCTCCTCACCGGCCATTGGCAGCGCATCTACAGCACCACAGACACTGGGACTCCGGGCTTTCCCTGACGAACAGGGCTTCGACGTTTACCACCAGCTGGACCTGGGAGCCCACTGAAAAAAACCTTGAAAAATCACGAACGTCGGACGATTACTCCCACACCGAACATGCCAGCCAGTCAAGCTCTTGTTGCTCCTCCTCGGTCATTGGCAACACATCTACAGCACCACAGACATCGGGGCTCCGGGCTTTCCCTGACGACCAGGGCTTCGACGTTTACCACCAGCTGCACCTGGGGGGCCCCCTGAAAAAAACCCCGAAAAATCATGAACGTCGGACGATTGCTCCCACACTGAAAGTGCCAGCCAGTCAAGCTCTTGCTGCTCCTCACCGGCCATTGGCAGCGCATCTACAGCACCACAGACATCGGGGCTCCGGGCATTCCTTGACGAACAGGGCTTCGACGTTTACCACCAGCTGCACCTGGGCGCCCATTGGAAAAAAACCCAAGAAAAATCACGAACGTCGGACGATTGCTCCCACACAAAAAGTGACAGCCAGTCAAGCTCTTGCTGCTCCTCAGCGGCCATTGGCAGCGCATCTACAGCACCACAGACATCGGGGCTCCGGGCTTTCCCTGACGAACAGGGCTTCGACGTTTACCACCAGCTGCACCTGGGCGCCCATTGGAAAAAAACCCAAGAAAAATCACGAACGTCGGACGATTGCTCCCACACAAAAAGTGACAGCCAGTCAAGCTCCTGCTGCTCCTCACCGGCCATTGGCAGCGCATCTACAGCACCACAGACATCGGGGCTCCGGGCTTTCCCTGACGAACAGGGCTTCGCTGTTTACCACCAGCTGCACCTGGGCACCCACTGGAAAAAAACCCCGAAAAATCATGAAAGTCGGACGATTGCTCCCACACCGAAAGTGTCATCCAGTCAAGCTCTTGCTGCTCCTCACCGGCCATTGGCAGCGCATCTACAGCACCACAGACATCGGGGCTCCGGGCTTTCCCTGACGAACAGGGCTTCGACGTTTATCACCAGCTGCACCTGGGCGCCCATTGGAAAAAAACCCAAGAAAAATCACGAACGTTGGACGATTGCTCCCACACCAAAAGTGCCAGCCAGTCAAGCTCTTGCTGCTCATCACCGGCCATTGGCAGCGCATCTACAGCACCACAGACATCGGGGCTCCGGGCTTTCCCTGACGAACAGGGCTTCGACTTTTACCAGCAGCTGCACCTGGGCGCCCATTGGAAAAAAACCCAAGAAAAATCACCAACGTCGGACGATTGCTCCCAGACCGAAAGTGCCAGCCAGTCAAGCTCTTGCTGCTCCTCACCGGCCATTGGCAGCGCATCTACAGCACCACAGACATCGGGGCTCCGGGCTTTCCCTGACGAACAGGGCTTCGACGTTTACCACCAGCTGCACCTGGGGGGCCCACTGAAAAAAACCCCGAAAAATCATGAACGTCGGACGATTGCTCCCACACAAAAAGTTCCAGCCAGTCAAGCTCTTGCTGCTTCTCCCCTGACATTGGCAGCGCATCTACAGCACCACAGACATCGGGGCTCCGGGCTTTCCCTGACGAACAGGCCTTCGACGTTTACCACCACCTGCGCCTGGGAGTCCATTCCAAAAAAACCCGAAAAATCACGAACGTCGGACGATTGCTCCCACACCGAAAGTGCCAGGCAGTCAAGCTCTTGCTGCTCCTCACCGGCCATTGGCAGCGCATCTACAGCACCACAGACATCGGGGCTCCGGGCTTTCCCTGACGAACAGGGCTTCGACGTTTACCACCAGCTGCACCTGGGGGGCCACTGAAAAAAACCCCGAAAAATCATGAACGTCGGACGATTGCTCCCACACCGAAACTGCCAGCCAGTCAAGCTCTTGCTGCTCGTCACCGGCCATTGGCAGTGCATCTACAGCACCACAGACATCGGGGCTCCGGGCTTTCCCTGACAAACAGGGCTTCGACGTTTACCACCAGCTGCACCTGGGCGCCCATTGGAAATAAACCCAAGAACAATCACGAACGTCGGACGATTGCTCCCACACAAAAAGTGCCAGCCAGTCAAGCTCCTGCTGCTCCTCACCGGCCATTGGCAGCGCATCTACAGCACCACAGACATCGGGGCTCCGGGCTTTCCCTGACGAACAGGGCTTCGACGTTTACCACCACCTGCGCCTGGGAGTCCACTCCAAAAAAACCCAAAAAATCACGAACATCGGACGATTGCTCCCACACCGAAAGTGCCAGCCAGTCAAGCTCTTGCTGCTCCTCACCGGCCATTGGCAGCGCATCTACAGCACCACAGACATCGGGGCTCCACGCTTTCCCTGACGAACAGGGCTTCGACTTTTACCACCAGCTGCACCTGGGGGGCCCACTGAAAGAAACCCCGAAAAATCGGGAACGTCGGATGATTACTCCCACACCGAAAGTGCCAGCCAGTCAAGCTCTTGCTGCTCCTCACCTGCCATTGGCAGCGCATCTACAGCACCACAGACATCGGGGCTCCGGGCTTTCCCTGACGAACAGGGCTTCGACCTTTACCACCAGCTGCACCTGGGAGGCCCACTGAAAAAACCCCGAAAAAGCATGAACGTCGGACGATTGCTCCGTCACCGAAAGTGCCAGCCAGTCAAGCTCTTGCTGCTCCTCCCCGGCCATTGGCAACACATCTACAGCACCACAGACATCGGGGCTCCGGGCTTTCCCTGACGAACAGGGCTTTGACTTTTACCACCACCTGCGCCCCGGAGTCCACTCCAAAAAAACCCAAAAAATCACAAACGTCAGACGATTGCTCCCACACCGAAACTGCCAGCCAGACAAGCTCTTGCTGCTCCTCCCCGGCCATTGGCAGCGCATCTACAGCACCACAGACATCGGGGCTCCGGGCTTTCCCTGACGAACAGGGCTTCGACCTTTACCACCAGCTGCACCTGGTCGCCCACTCCAAAAAAACACGAAAAATCACGAACGTCGGATGATTGCTCCCACACCAAAAGTGCCAGCCAGTGAAGCTCCTGCTGCTCCTCAGCGGCCATTGGCAGCGCATCTACAGCACCACAGACATCGGGGCTCCGAGCTTTCCCTGACGAACAGGGCTTCGACGTTTACCACCAGCTGCACCTGGGGGCCCCACTGAAAAAAACCCCGAAAAATCACGAACGTTGGACGATTGCTCCCACACCAAAAGTGCCAGCCAGTCAAGCTCTTGCTGCTCCTCACCGGCCATTGGCAGCGCATCTACAGCACCACAGACATCGGGGCTCCGGGCTTTCCCTGACGAACAGGGCTTCGACCTTTACCACCACCTGCACCTGGGCGCCCACTCCAGAAAAACCCTAAAAATCGCGAACGTCGGACGATTGCTCCCACACCGAAAGTGCCAGCCAGTCAAGCTCCTGCTGCTCCTCACCGGCCATTGGCAGTGCATCTACAGCACCACAGACATCGGGGCTCCGGGCTTTCCCTGACGAACAGGGCTTCGACGTTTACCACCAGCTGCACCTGGTCGCCCACTCCAGAAAAACCCGAAAAATCACGAACGTCAGACGATTGCTCCCACACAAAAAGTGCCAGCCAGTCAAGCTCCTGCTGCTCCTCACTGGCCATTGGCAGCGCATCTACAGCACCACAAACATCGGGGCTCCGAGCTTTCCCTGACGAACAGGGCTTCGATATTTACCACAAGCTGCACCTGGGCGCCCACTGGAAAAATCCCTGAAAAATCACGAACGTCGGACTATTGCTCCCACACCAAAAGTGCCAGCCAGTCAAGCTCTTGCTGCTCCTCACCGGCCATTGGCAGCGCATCTACAGCACCACAGACATCGGGGCTCCGGGCTTTCCCTGACGAACAGGAGTTCGACGTTTACCACCAGCTGCACCTGGGCGCCCATTGGAAAAAAACCCAAGAAAAATCACGAACGTCGGACGATTGCTCCCACACAAAAAGTGCCAGCCAGTCAAGCTCCTGCTGCTCCTCACCGGCCCTTGGCAGCGCATCTACAGCACCACAGACATCGGGGCTCTGGGCTTTCCCTGACGAACAGGGCTTTGACGTTTACAACCATCTGCACCTGGTCGCCCACGCCAAAAAAAACCGAAAAATCACGAAATTGGACGATTGCTCCCACACAAAAAGTGCCAGCCAGTCAAGCTCTTGCTGCTCCTCACCGGCCATTGGCAGAGCATCTACAGCACCACAGACATCGGGGCTCCGGGCTTTCCCTGACGAACAGGGCTTCGAAGTTTGCCACCAGCTGCATCAGTTGGCCCACTGAAAAAAAACAGAAAAATCATGAACATCGGACAATTGCTCCCACACAAAGTGTGCCAGCAACTCAAGCTCTTGCTGCTCCTCACTGGCCATTGGCAGCGCATCTACAGCACCACAGACATCGGGGCTCCGGGCTTTCCCTGACGAACAGGGCTTCGACGTTTACCACCAGCTGCACCTCGGTGCCCACTAAAAAAAAAAAACCCAAAAATCACAAACGTCGGACGATTGCTCCCACACCGAAAGTGCCAGCCAGTCAAGCTCTTGCTGCTCCTCACCGGCCATTGGCAGCGCATCTACAGCACCACAGACATCGGGGCTCCGGGCTTTCCCTGACGAAAAGGGCTTCGACTTTTACCACCAGCTGCACCTGGGCACCCACTGGAAAAAAACCCCGAAAAATCATGAACGTCGGACGATTGCTCCCACACCGAAACTGCCAGCCAGTCAAGCTCTTGCTGCTCCTCACCGGCCATTGGCAGCGCATCTACAGCACCACAGACATCGGGGCTCCGGGCTTTCCCTGACGAACAGGGCTTTGACGTTTACAACCATCTGCACCTGGTCGCCCACGCCAAAAAAACCCGAAAAATCACGAACGTTGGACGATTGCTCCCACACAAAAAGTGCCAGCCAGTCAAGCTCTTGCTGCTCCTCACCGGCCATTGGCAGCCCATCTACAGCACCACAGACATCGGGGCTCCGGGCTTTCCCTAACGAACAGGGCTTCGACGTTTACCACCAGCTGCACCTGGTCGCCCACGCCAAAAAACCCGAAAAATCACAAACGTCGGACGATTGCTCCCACACAAAAAGTGCCAGCCAGTCAAGCTCCTGCTGCTCCTCACCGGCCATTGGCAGCGCATCTACAGCACCACAGACATCGGGGCTCCGGGCTTTCCCTGACGAACAGGGCTTCGACGTTTACCACCAGCTGCACCTGGTCGCCCACTCCAGAAAAACCCGAAAAATCACGAACGTCAGACGATTGCTCCCACACAAAAAGTGCCAGCCAGTCAAGCTCCTGCTGCTCCTCACTGGCCATTGGCAGCGCATCTACAGCACCACAAACATCGGGGCTCCGAGCTTTCCCTGACGAACAGGGCTTCGATATTTACCACAAGCTGCACCTGGGCGCCCACTGGAAAAATCCCTGAAAAATCACGAACGTCGGACTATTGCTCCCACACCAAAAGTGCCAGCCAGTCAAGCTCTTGCTGCTCCTCACCGGCCATTGGCAGCGCATCTACAGCACCACAGACATCGGGGCTCCGGGCTTTCCCTGACGAACAGGAGTTCGACGTTTACCACCAGCTGCACCTGGGCGCCCATTGGAAAAAAACCCAAGAAAAATCACGAACGTCGGACGATTGCTCCCACACAAAAAGTGCCAGCCAGTCAAGCTCTTGCTGCTCCTCACCGGCCATTGGCAGAGCATCTACAGCACCACAGACATCGGGGCTCCGGGCTTTCCCTGACGAACAGGGCTTCGAAGTTTGCCACCAGCTGCATCAGTGGGCCCACTGAAAAAAAACAGAAAAATCATGAACATCGGACAATTGCTCCCACACAAAGTGTGCCAGCAACTCAAGCTCTTGCTGCTCCTCACTGGCCATTGGCAGCGCATCTACAGCACCACAGACATCGGGGCTCCGGGCTTTCCCTGACGAACAGGGCTTCGACGTTTACCACCAGCTGCACCTCGGTGCCCACTAAAAAAAAAAAACCCAAAAATCACAAACGTCGGACGATTGCTCCCACACCGAAAGTGCCAGCCAGTCAAGCTCTTGCTGCTCCTCACCGGCCATTGGCAGCGCATCTACAGCACCACAGACATCGGGGCTCCGGGCTTTCCCTGACGAAAAGGGCTTCGACTTTTACCACCAGCTGCACCTGGGCACCCACTGGAAAAAAACCCCGAAAAATCATGAACGTCGGACGATTGCTCCCACACCGAAACTGCCAGCCAGTCAAGCTCTTGCTGCTCATCACCGGCCATTGGCAGCGCATCTACAGCACCACAGACATCGGGGCTCCGGGCTTTCCCTGACGAACAGGGCTTTGACGTTTACAACCATCTGCACCTGGTCGCCCACGCCAAAAAAACCCGAAAAATCACGAACGTTGGACGATTGCTCCCACACAAAAAGTGCCAGCCAGTCAAGCTCTTGCTGCTCCTCACCGGCCATTGGCAGCGCATCTACAGCACCACAGACATCGGGGCTCCGGGCTTTCCCTGACGAACAGGGCTTCGACGTTTACCACCATCTGCACCTGGGGGGCCCACTGAAAGAAACCCCGAAAAATCGGGAACGTCGGATGATTACTCCCACACCGAAAGTGCCAGCCAGTCAAGCTCTTGCTGCTCCTCACCGGCCATTGGCAGCGCATCTACAGCACCACAGACATCGGGGCTCCGGGCTTTCCCTGACGAACAGGGCTTCGACCTTTACCACCAGCTGCACCTAGGGGGCCCACTGAAAAAAACCCCGAAAAAGCATGAACGTCGGACGATTGCTCCCACACCGAAAGTGCCAGCCAGTCAAGCTCTTGCTGCTCCTCCCCGGCCATTGGCAGCGCATCTACAGCACCACAGACATCGGGGCTCCGGGCTTTCCCTGATGAACAGGGCTTCGACTTTTACCACCACCTGCGCCCCGGAGTCCACTCCAAAAAAACCCCAAAAATCACAAACGTCAGACGATTGCTCCCACACCGAAACTGCCAGCCAGTCAAGCTCTTGCTGCTCCTCACCGGCCATTGGCAGCGCATCTACAGCACCACAGACATCGGGGCTCCGGGCTTTCCCTGACGAACAGGGCTTTGACGTTTACCACCACCTGCACCTGGGCGCCCATTGGAAAAAAACCCCTGAAAAATCACGAACGTTGGACAATTGCTCCCACACCAAATGTGCCAGCCAGTCAAGCTCTTGCTGCTCCTCACCGGCCATTGGCAGCGCATCTACAGCACCACAGACATCGGGGCTCTGGGCTTTCCCTGACGAACAGGGCTTCGACGTTTACCACCAGCTGCACCTGGGGGGCCCACTGAAAAAAACCCCGAAAAAGCATGAACGTCTGACTATTGCTCCCACTCCGAAAGTGCAAGACAGTCAAGCTCTTGCTGCTCCTCACCGGCCATTGGCAGCACATCTACAGCACCACAGACATCGGGGCTCCGGGCTTTCCCTGACGAACAGGGCTTCGACGTTTACCACCAGCTGCACCTGGTCGCCCACTCCAAAAAAACCCAAAAAATCACAAACGTCGGACGATTGCTCCCACACCGAAAGTGCCAGCCAGTCAAGCTCTTGCTCCTCCTCACCGGCCATTGGCAGCGCATCTACAGCACCACAGACATCGGGGCTCCGGGCTTTCCCTGACGAACAGGGCTTCGACGCTTACCACCAGCTGCACCTGGGCGCCCATTGGAAAAAAACCCAAGAAAAATCACGAACGTTGGACGATTGCTCCCACACCGAAAGTGCCAGCCAGTCAAGCTCTTGCTGCTCCTCACCGGCCATTGGCAGCGCATCTACAGCACCACAGACATCGGGGCTCCGGGCTTTCCCTGACGAACAGGGCTTCGACGTTTACCACCAGCTGCACCTGGGCGTCCACTCCAAAAAAACCCGAAAAATCACAAACGTCGGACGATTGCTCCCACACCGAAAGTGCCAGCCAGTCAAGCTCTTGCTGCTCCTCACCGGCCATTGGCAGCGCATCTACAGCACCACAGACATCGGGGCTCCGGGCTTTCCCTGACGAACAGGGCTTCGACGTTTACCACCAGCTGCACCTGGGGGGCCCACTGAAAAAAACCCCGAAAAATCATGAACGTCGGACGATTGCTCCCACACCGAAAGTGCAAGCCAGTCAAGCTCTTGCTGCTCCTCCCCGGCCATTGGCAGCGCATCTACAGCACCACAGACATCGGGGCTCCGGGCTTTCCCTGACGAACAGGGCTTCGACGTTTACCACCAGCTGCACCTGGGGGGCCCACTGAAAAAAACCCCGAAAAATCATGAACGTCGGACGATTGCTCCCACACAAAAAGTGCCAGCCAGTGAAGCTCCTGCAGGTCCTCCCCGGCCATTGGCAGCGCATCTACAGCACCACAGACATCGGGGCTCCGGGCTTTCCCTGACGAACAGGGCTTCGACGTTTACCACCAGCTGCACCTGGGCGACCATTGGAAAAAAACCCAAGAAAAATCACGAACGTTGGACGATTGCTCCCACACCGAAAGTGCCAGCCAGTCAAGCTCTTGCTGCTCCTCCCCGGCCATTGGCAGCGCATCTACAGCACCACAGACATCGGGGCTCCGGGCTTTCCCTGACGAACAGGGCTTCGACGTTTACCACCAGCTGCACCTGGGGGGCC
This sequence comes from Chlamydotis macqueenii, assembly GCF_036417535.1. Classification (NCBI taxonomy): domain Eukaryota; kingdom Metazoa; phylum Chordata; class Aves; order Otidiformes; family Otididae; genus Chlamydotis; species Chlamydotis macqueenii. The sequence goes on along the minus strand of NC_141592.1, from coordinate 23,860,197 downwards.
AACTGAAAAAAGCCCCGAAAAATCACGAACGTCGGACGATTGCTCCCACACAAAAAGTGCCAGCCAGTCAAGCTCCTGCTGCTCCTCACCGGCCATTGGCAGCGCATCTACAGCACCACAGACATCGGGGCTCTGAGCTTTCCCTGACGAACAGGGCTTCGATATTTACCACCTGCTGCACCTGGGTGCCCACTGGAAAAAACCCCGAAAAATCACGAACGTCGGACGATTGCTCCCACTCCGAAAGTGCCAGCCAGTGAAGCTTTTGCTGCTCCTCACCGGCCATTGGCAGCGCATCTGCAGCACCACAGACATCGGGGCTCCGGGCTTACCCTGACGAACAGGGCTTCGACCTTTACCACCACCTGCACCTGGGCGACCATTGGAAAAAAACCCAAGAAAAATCACGAACGTTGGACGGTTGCTCCCACACAAAAAGTTCCAGCCAGTCAAGCTCTTGCTGCTCCTCCCCGGCCATTGGCAGCGCATCTACAGCACCACAGACATCGGGGCTCCGGGCTTTCCCTGACGAAAAGGGCTTCGACGTTTACCACCAGCTGCACCTGGGAGTCCACTCCAAAATAACCCGAAAAATCACAAACGTCGGACGATTGCTCCCACACCGAAAGTGCCAGCCAGTCAAGCTCTTGCTGCTCCTCACCGGCCATTGGCAGCGCATCTACAGCACCACAGACATCGGGGCTCCGGGCTTTCCCTGACGAACAGGGCTTCGACCTTTACCACCACCTGCACCTGGGCGACCATTGGAAAAAAACCCAAGAAAAATCACGAACGTTGGACGATTGCTCCCACACCGAAAGTGCCAGCCAGTCAAGCTCTTGCTGCTCCTCCCCGGCCATTGGCAGCGCATCTACAGCACCACAGACATCGGGGCTCCGGGCTTTCCCTGACGAACAGGGCTTCGACGTTTACCACCAGCTGCACCTGGGGGGCCAACTGAAAAAAGCCCCGAAAAATCACGAACGTCGGACGATTGCTCCCACACAAAAAGTGCCAGCCAGTCAAGCTCCTGCTGCTCCTCACCGGCCATTGGCAGCGCATCTACAGCACCACAGACATCGGGGCTCTGAGCTTTCCCTGACGAACAGGGCTTCGATATTTACCACCTGCTGCACCTGGGTGCCCACTGGAAAAAACCCCGAAAAATCACGAACGTCGGACAATTGCTCCCACTCCGAAAGTGCCAGCCAGTGAAGCTCCTGCTGCTCCTCAGCGGCCATTGGCAGCGCATCTACAGCACCACAGACATCGGGGCTCCGGGCTTTCCCTGACGAACAGGGCTTCGACGCTTACCACCAGCTGCACCTGGGCGCCCATTGGAAAAAACCCAAGAAAAATCACGAACGTTGGACGGTTGCTCCCACACCAAAATTGCAAGCCAGTCAAGCTCTTGCTGCTCATCACAGGCCATTGGCAGCGCATCTACAGCACCACAGACATCGGGGCTCCGGGCTTTCCCTGACGAACAGGGCTTCGTCGTTTACCACCAGCTGCACCTGGGGGGCCCACTGAAAAAAACCCCGAAAAATCACGAACGTCAGACGATTGCTCCCACACCAAAAGTGTCAGCCAGACAAGCCCTTGCTGCTCCTCACTGGCCATTGGCAGCGCATCTACAGCACCACAGACATCGGGGCTCCGGGCTTTCCCTGACGAACAGGGCTTCGACGTTTACCACCAGCTGCACCTGGTCGCCCACTCCAGAAAAACCCTAAAAATCACGAACGTCGGACGATTGCTCCCACACAAAAAGTGCCAGCCAGTCAAGCTCCTGCTGCTCCTCACCGGCCATTGGCAGCGCATCTACAGCACCACAGACATCGGGGCTCCGGGCTTTCCCTGACGAACAGGGCTTGAACGTTTACCACCAGCTGCACCTGGGCACCCACTCCAAAAAAACCCCGAAAAAGCATGAACGTCAAACGATTGCACCAACACTGAAAGTGCCAGCCAGTCAAGCTCTTGCTGCTCCTCACCGGCCATTGGCAGCACATCTACAGCACCACAGACATCGGGGTTCCGGGCTTTCCCTGACGAACAGGGCTTCGACGTTTACCATTACCTGTGCCTGGGAGTCCACTCCAACAAAACCCGAAAAATCACAAACGTCGGACGATTGCTCCCACACAAAAAGTGCCAGACAGTCAAGCTCTTGCTGCTCCTCACCGGCCATTGGCAGCGCATCTACAGCACCACAGACATCGGGGCTCCGGGCTTTCCCTGACGAACAGGGCTTCGACGTTTACCACCAGCTGCACCTGGGGGGCCCACTGAAAAAAACCCCGAAAAATCACGAACGTTGGACGGTTGCTCCCACACCGAAAGTACCAGCCAGTCAAGCTCTTGCTGCTCCTCCCCGGCCATTGGCAGCGCATCTACAGCACCACAGACATCGGGGCTCCGGGCTTTCCCTGACGAAAAGGGCTTCGACGTTTACCACCAGCTGCACCTGGGAGTCCACTCCAAAATAACCCGAAAAATCACAAACGTCGGACGATTGCTCCCACACCGAAAGTGCCAGCCAGTCAAGCTCTTGCTGCTCCTCACCGGCCATTGGCAGCGCATCTACAGCACCACAGACATCGGGGCTCCGGGCTTTCCCTGACGAACAGGGCTTCGACCTTTACCACCACCTGCACCTGGGCGACCATTGGAAAAAAACCCAAGAAAAATCACGAACGTTGGACGATTGCTCCCACACCGAAAGTGCCAGCCAGTCAAGCTCTTGCTGCTCCTCACCGGCCATTGGCAGCGCATCTACAGCACCACAGACATCGGGGCTCCGGGCTTTCCCTGACGAACAGGGCTTTGACGTTTACCACCAGCTGCACCTGGGGGGCCAACTGAAAAAAGCCCCGAAAAATCATGAACGTCGGACGATTGCTCCCACACAAAAAGTGCCAGCCAGTCAAGCTCCTGCTGCTCCTCAGCGGCCATTGGCAGCGCATCTACAGCACCACAGACATCGGGGCTCTGAGCTTTCCCTGACGAACAGGGCTTCGATATTTACCACCTGCTGCACCTGGGTGCCCACTGGAAAAAACCCCGAAAAATCACGAACGTCGGACGATTGCTCCCACTCCGAAAGTGCCAGCCAGTGAAGCTCCTGCTGCTCCTCACCGGCCATTGGCAGCACATCTACAGCACCACAGACATCGGGGCTCCGGGCTTTCCCTGACGAACAGGGCTTCGACGTTTACCACCAGCTGCACCTGGGGGGCCCACTGAAAAAAACCCCGAAAAATCACGAACGTCAGACGATTGCTCCCACACCAAAAGTGTCAGCCAGACAAGCCCTTGCTGCTCCTCACTGGCCATTGGCAGCGCATCTACAGCACCACAGACATCGGGGCTCCGGGCTTTCCCTGACGAACAGGGCTTCGACGTTTACCACCAGCTGCACCTGGTCGCCCACTCCAGAAAAACCCTAAAAATCACGAACGTCGGACGATTGCTCCCACACAAAAAGTGCCAGCCAGTCAAGCTCCTGCTGCTCCTCACCGGCCATTGGCAGCGCATCTACAGCACCACAGACATCGGGGCTCCGGGCTTTCCCTGACGAACAGGGCTTCGACGTTTACCACCAGCTGCACCTGGGCGCCCATTGGAAAAAAACCCAAGAAAAATCACGAATGTTGGACAATTGCTCCCACACCGAAAGTGCCAGCCAGTCAAGCTCTTGCTGCTCCTCACCGGCCATTGGCAGCGCATCTACAGCACCACAGACATCGGGGCTCCGGGCTTTCCCTGACGAACAGGGCTTCGACGTTTACCACCAGCTGCACCTGGGGGGCCCACTGAAAAAAACCCTGAAAAAGCATGAACGTCGGACGATTGCTCCGACACCGAAAGTGCCAGCCAGTCAAGCTCTTGCTGCTCCTCACCGGCCATTGGCAGCGCATCTACAGCACCACAGACATCGGGGCTCCGGGCTTTCCCTGACGAACAGGGCTTCGATGTTTACCACCAGCTGCATCTGGGCGCCCACTCCAAAAAAACCCGAAAAATCACAAACGTCAGACGATTGCTCCCACACCGAAAGTGCCAGCCAGTCAAGCTCTTGCTGCTCCTCACCGGCCATTGGCAGCGCATCTACAGCACCACAGACATCGGGGCTCCGGGCTTTCCCTGACGAACAGGGCTTCGACGTTTACCACCACCTGCACCTGGGCGCCCATTGGAAAAAAACCCAAGAAAAATCACGAACGTTGGACGATTGCTCCCACACAAAAAGTGCCAGCCAGTCAAGCTCTTGCTGCTCCTCACCGGCCATTGGCAGCGCATCTACAGCACCACAGACATCGGGGCTCCGGGCTTTCCCTGACGAACAGGGCTTCGATGTTTACCACCAGCTGCACCTGGGCGCCCACTGAAAAAAACCCAAGAAAAATCGGGAATGTCGGATGATTACTCCCACACCGAAAGTGCCAGCCAGTCAAGCTCTTGCTGCTCCTCACCGGCCATTGGCAGCGCATCTACAGCACCACAGACATCGGGGCTCCGGGCTTTCCCTGACGAACAGGGCTTCGACGTTTACCACCAGCTGCACCTGGGAGTCCACTCCAAAAAAACCCGAAAAATCACAAACGTCGGACGATTGCTCCCACACCGAAAGTGCCAGCCAGTCAAGCTCTTGCTGCTCCTCACCGGCCATTGGCAGCGCATCTGCAGCACCACAGACATCGGGGCTCCGGGCTTTCCCTGACGAACAGGGCTTCGACGTTTACCACCAGCTGCACCTGGGGGGCCCACTGAAAAAAAACCCAAAAATTCATGAACGTCGGACGATTGCTCCCACACAAAAAGTTCCAGCCAGTCAAGCTCTTGCTGCTCCTCCCCGGCCATTGGCAGCGCATCTACAGCACCACAGACATCGGGGCTCCGGGCTTTCCCTGACGAATAGGGCTTCGACGTTTACCACCAGCTGCACCTGGGGGGCCAACTGAAAAAAGCCCCGAAAAATCACGAACGTTGGACGATTGCTCCCACACAAAAAGTGCCAGCCAGTCAAGCTCCTGCTGCTCCTCACCGGCCATTGGCAGCGCATCTACAGCACCGCAGACATCGGGGCTCTGAGCTTTCCCTGACGAACAGGGCTTCGATATTTACCACCTGCTGCACCTGGGTGCCCACTGGAAAAAACCCCGAAAAATCACGAACGTCGGACGATTGCTCCCACACCGAAAGTGCCAGCCAGTCAAGCTCTTGCTGCTCCTCACCGGCCATTGGCAGCGCATCTACAGCACCACAGACATCGGGGCTCCGGGCTTTCCCTGACGAACAGGGCTTCGACGTTTACCACCAGCTGCACCTGGGGGGCCCACTGAAAGAAACCCCTAAAAATCTGGAACGTCGGATGATTACTCCCACACCGAAAGTGCCAGCCAGTCAAGCTCTTGCTGCTCCTCCCCGGCCATTGGCAGCGCATCTACAGCACCACAGACATCGGGGCTCCGGGCTTTCCCTGACGAAAAGGGCTTCGACGTTTACCACCAGCTGCACCTGGGAGTCCACTCCAAAATAACCCGAAAAATCACGAACGTTGGACGATTGCTCCCACACCGAAAGTGCCAGCCAGTCAAGCTCTTGCTGCTCCTCCCCGGCCATTGGCAGCGCATCTACAGCACCACAGACATCGGGGCTCCGGGCTTTCCCTGACGAACAGGGCTTCGACGTTTACCACCAGCTGCACCTGGGGGGCCAACTGAAAAAAGCCCCGAAAAATCACGAACGTCGGACGATTGCTCCCACACAAAAAGTGCCAGCCAGTCAAGCTCCTGCTGCTCCTCACCGGCCATTGGCAGCGCATCTACAGCACCACAGACATCGGGGCTCCGGGCTTTCCCTGACGAACAGGGCTTCGACGCTTACCACCAGCTGCACCTGGGCGCCCATTGGAAAAAACCCAAGAAAAATCACGAACGTTGGACGGTTGCTCCCACACCAAAATTGCAAGCCAGTCAAGCTCTTGCTGCTCATCACAGGCCATTGGCAGCGCATCTACAGCACCACAGACATCGGGGCTCCGGGCTTTCCCTGACGAACAGGGCTTCGACGTTTACCACCAGCTGCACCTGGGAGTCCACTCCAAAAAAACCCGAAAAATCACGAACGTCGGACGATTGCTCCCACTCCGAAAGTGCCAGCCAGTGAAGCTCCTGCTGCTCCTCAGCGGCCATTGGCAGCGCATCTACAGCACCACAGACATCGGGGCTCCGGGCTTTCCCTGACGAACAGGGCTTCGACGCTTACCACCAGCTGCACCTGGGCGCCCATTGGAAAAAACCCAAGAAAAATCACGAACGTTGGACGGTTGCTCCCACACCAAAATTGCAAGCCAGTCAAGCTCTTGCTGCTCATCACAGGCCATTGGCAGCGCATCTACAGCACCACAGACATCGGGGCTCCGGGCTTTCCCTGACGAACAGGGCTTCGACGTTTACCACCAGCTGCACCTGGGGGGCCCACTGAAAAAAACCCCGAAAAATCACGAACGTCAGACGATTGCTCCCACACCGAAAGTGCCAGCCAGTCAAGCTCTTGCTGCTCCTCACCGGCCATTGGCAGCGCATCTACAGCACCATAGACATCGGGGCTCCGGGCTTTCCCTGACGAACAGGGCTTCGACGTTTACCACCAGCTGCACCTGGGAGTCCACTCCAAAAAAACCCGAAAAATCACAAACGTCGGACGATTGCTCCCACACCGAAAGTGCCAGCCAGTCAAGCTCTTGCTGCTCCTCACCGGCCATTGGCAGCGCATCTGCAGCACCACAGACATCGGGGCTCCGGGCTTTCCCTGACGAACAGGGCTTCGACCTTTACCACCACCTGCACCTGGGCGACCATTGGAAAAAAACCCAAGAAAAATCACGAACGTTGGACGGTTGCTCCCACACAAAAAGTTCCAGCCAGTCAAGCTCTTGCTGCTCCTCCCCGGCCATTGGCAGCGCATCTACAGCACCACAGACATCGGGGCTCCGGGCTTTCCCTGACGAACAGGGCTTCGACCTTTACCACCAGCTGCACCTGGGAGTCCACTCCAAAAAAACCCGAAAAATCACAAACGTCGGACGATTGCTCCCACACCGAAAGTGCCAGCCAGTCAAGCTCTTGCTGCTCCTCACCGGCCATTGGCAGCGCATCTGCAGCACCACAGACATCGGGGCTCCGGGCTTACCCTGACGAACAGGGCTTCGACCTTTACCACCACCTGCACCTGGGCGACCATTGGAAAAAAACCCAAGAAAAATCACGAACGTTGGACGGTTGCTCCCATACAAAAAGTTCCAGCCAGTCAAGCTCTTGCTGCTCCTCCCCGGCCATTGGCAGCGCATCTACAGCACCACAGACATCGGGGCTCCGGGCTTTCCCTGACGAAAAGGGCTTCGACGTTTACCACCAGCTGCACCTGGGAGTCCACTCCAAAATAACCCGAAAAATCACAAACGTCGGACGATTGCTCCCACACCGAAAGTGCCAGCCAGTCAAGCTCTTGCTGCTCCTCACCGGCCATTGGCAGCGCATCTACAGCACCACAGACATCGGGGCTCCGGGCTTTCCCTGACGAACAGGGCTTCGACCTTTACCACCACCTGCACCTGGGCGACCATTGGAAAAAAACCCAAGAAAAATCACGAACGTTGGACGATTGCTCCCACACCGAAAGTGCCAGCCAGTCAAGCTCTTGCTGCTCCTCCCCGGCCATTGGCAGCGCATCTACAGCACCACAGACATCGGGGCTCCGGGCTTTCCCTGACGAACAGGGCTTCGACGTTTACCACCAGCTGCACCTGGGGGGCCAACTGAAAAAAGCCCCGAAAAATCACGAACGTCGGACGATTGCTCCCACACAAAAAGTGCCAGCCAGTCAAGCTCCTGCTGCTCCTCACCGGCCATTGGCAGCGCATCTACAGCACCACAGACATCGGGGCTCTGAGCTTTCCCTGACGAACAGGGCTTCGATATTTACCACCTGCTGCACCTGGGTGCCCACTGGAAAAAACCCCGAAAAATCACGAACGTCGGACGATTGCTCCCACTCCGAAAGTGCCAGCCAGTGAAGCTCCTGCTGCTCCTCAGCGGCCATTGGCAGCGCATCTACAGCACCACAGACATCGGGGCTCCGGGCTTTCCCTGACGAACAGGGCTTCGACGCTTACCACCAGCTGCACCTGGGCGCCCATTGGAAAAAACCCAAGAAAAATCACGAACGTTGGACGGTTGCTCCCACACCAAAATTGCAAGCCAGTCAAGCTCTTGCTGCTCATCACAGGCCATTGGCAGCGCATCTACAGCACCACAGACATCGGGGCTCCGGGCTTTCCCTGACGAACAGGGCTTCGTCGTTTACCACCAGCTGCACCTGGGGGGCCCACTGAAAAAAACCCCGAAAAATCACGAACGTCAGACGATTGCTCCCACACCAAAAGTGTCAGCCAGACAAGCCCTTGCTGCTCCTCACTGGCCATTGGCAGCGCATCTACAGCACCACAGACATCGGGGCTCCGGGCTTTCCCTGACGAACAGGGCTTCGACGTTTACCACCAGCTGCACCTGGTCGCCCACTCCAGAAAAACCCTAAAAATCACGAACGTCGGACGATTGCTCCCACACAAAAAGTGCCAGCCAGTCAAGCTCCTGCTGCTCCTCACCGGCCATTGGCAGCGCATCTACAGCACCACAGACATCGGGGCTCCGGGCTTTCCCTGACGAACAGGGCTTGAACGTTTACCACCAGCTGCACCTGGGCACCCACTCCAAAAAAACCCCGAAAAAGCATGAACGTCAAACGATTGCACCAACACTGAAAGTGCCAGCCAGTCAAGCTCTTGCTGCTCCTCACCGGCCATTGGCAGCACATCTACAGCACCACAGACATCGGGGTTCCGGGCTTTCCCTGACGAACAGGGCTTCGACGTTTACCATTACCTGTGCCTGGGAGTCCACTCCAACAAAACCCGAAAAATCACAAACGTCGGACGATTGCTCCCACACAAAAAGTGCCAGACAGTCAAGCTCTTGCTGCTCCTCACCGGCCATTGGCAGCGCATCTACAGCACCACAGACATCGGGGCTCCGGGCTTTCCCTGACGAACAGGGCTTCGACGTTTACCACCAGCTGCACCTGGGGGGCCCACTGAAAAAAACCCCGAAAAATCACGAACGTTGGACGGTTGCTCCCACACAAAAAGTTCCAGCCAGTCAAGCTCTTGCTGCTCCTCCCCGGCCATTGGCAGCGCATCTACAGCACCACAGACATCGGGGCTCCGGGCTTTCCCTGACGAAAAGGGCTTCGACGTTTACCACCAGCTGCACCTGGGTGTCCACTCCAAAATAACCCGAAAAATCACAAACGTCGGACGATTGCTCCCACACCGAAAGTGCCAGCCAGTCAAGCTCTTGCTGCTCCTCACCGGCCATTGGCAGCGCATCTACAGCACCACAGACATCGGGGCTCCGGGCTTTCCCTGACGAACAGGGCTTCGACCTTTACCACCACCTGCACCTGGGCGACCATTGGAAAAAAACCCAAGAAAAATCACGAACGTTGGACGATTGCTCCCACACCGAAAGTGCCAGCCAGTCAAGCTCTTGCTGCTCATCACCGGCCATTGGCAGCGCATCTACAGCACCACAGACATCGGGGCTCCGGGCTTTCCCTGACGAACAGGGCTTTGACGTTTACCACCAGCTGCACCTGGGGGGCCAACTGAAAAAAGCCCCGAAAAATCATGAACGTCGGACGATTGCTCCCACACAAAAAGTGCCAGCCAGTCAAGCTCCTGCTGCTCCTCAGCGGCCATTGGCAGCGCATCTACAGCACCACAGACATCGGGGCTCTGAGCTTTCCCTGACGAACAGGGCTTCGATATTTACCACCTGCTGCACCTGGGTGCCCACTGGAAAAAACCCCGAAAAATCACGAACGTCGGACGATTGCTCCCACTCCGAAAGTGCCAGCCAGTGAAGCTCCTGCTGCTCCTCACCGGCCATTGGCAGCACATCTACAGCACCACAGACATCGGGGCTCCGGGCTTTCCCTGACGAACAGGGCTTCGACGTTTACCACCAGCTGCACCTGGGCGCCCATTGGAAAAAAACCCAAGAAAAATCACGAATGTTGGACAATTGCTCCCACACCGAAAGTGCCAGCCAGTCAAGCTCTTGCTGCTCCTCACCGGCCATTGGCAGCGCATCTACAGCACCACAGACATCGGGGCTCCGGGCTTTCCCTGACGAACAGGGCTTCGACGTTTACCACCAGCTGCACCTGGGGGGCCCACTGAAAAAAACCCTGAAAAAGCATGAACGTCGGACGATTGCTCCGACACCGAAAGTGCCAGCCAGTCAAGCTCTTGCTGCTCCTCACCGGCCATTGGCAGCACATCTACAGCACCACAGACATCGGGGTTCCGGGCTTTCCCTGACGAACAGGGCTTCGACGTTTACCATTACCTGTGCCTGGGAGTCCACTCCAAAAAAACCCGAAAAATCACAAACGTCAGACGATTGCTCCCACACCGAAAGTGCCAGCCAGTCAAGCTCCTGCTGCTCCTCACCGGCCATTGGCAGCGCATCTACAGCACCACAGACATCGGGGCTCCGGGCTTTCCCTGACGAACAGGGCTTCGACGTTTACCACCACCTGCACCTGGGCGCCCATTGGAAAAAAACCCAAGAAAAATCACGAACGTTGGACGATTGCTCCCACACAAAAAGTGCCAGCCAGTCAAGCTCTTGCTGCTCCTCACCGGCCATTGGCAGCGCATCTACAGCACCACAGACATCGGGGCTCCGGGCTTTCCCTGACGAACAGGGCTTCGATGTTTACCACCAGCTGCACCTGGGCGCCCACTGAAAAAAACCCAAGAAAAATCGGGAACGTCGGATGATTACTCCCACACCGAAAGTGCCAGCCAGTCAAGCTCTTGCTGCTCCTCACCGGCCATTGGCAGCGCATCTACAGCACCACAGACATCGGGGCTCCGGGCTTTCCCTGACGAACAGGGCTTCGACGTTTACCACCAGCTGCACCTGGGAGTCCACTCCAAAAAAACCCGAAAAATCACAAACGTCGGACGATTGCTCCCACACCGAAAGTGCCAGCCAGTCAAGCTCTTGCTGCTCCTCACCGGCCATTGGCAGCGCATCTGCAGCACCACAGACATCGGGGCTCCGGGCTTTCCCTGACGAACAGGGCTTCGACGTTTACCACCAGCTGCACCTGGGGGGCCCACTGAAAAAAAACCCAAAAATTCATGAACGTCGGACGATTGCTCCCACACAAAAAGTTCCAGCCAGTCAAGCTCTTGCTGCTCCTCCCCGGCCATTGGCAGCGCATCTACAGCACCACAGACATCGGGGCTCCGGGCTTTCCCTGACGAATAGGGCTTCGACGTTTACCACCAGCTGCACCTGGGGGGCCAACTGAAAAAAGCCCCGAAAAATCACGAACGTTGGACGATTGCTCCCACACAAAAAGTGCCAGCCAGTCAAGCTCCTGCTGCTCCTCACCGGCCATTGGCAGCGCATCTACAGCACCGCAGACATCGGGGCTCTGAGCTTTCCCTGACGAACAGGGCTTCGATATTTACCACCTGCTGCACCTGGGTGCCCACTGGAAAAAACCCCGAAAAATCACGAACGTCGGACGATTGCTCCCACTCCGAAAGTGCCAGCCAGTGAAGCTCCTGCTGCTCATCACCGGCCATTGGCAGCGCATCTACAGCACCACAGACATCGGGGCTCCGGGCTTTCCCTGACGAACAGGGCTTCGACGCTTACCACCAGCTGCACCTGGGCGCCCATTGGAAAAAAACCCAAGAAAAATCACGAACGTTGGACGGTTGCTCCCACACCAAAATTGCCAGCCAGTCAAGCTCTTGCTGCTCCTCCCCGGCCATTGGCAGCGCATCTACAGCACCACAGACATCGGGGCTCCGGGCTTTCCCTGACGAACAGGGCTTCGACGTTTACCACCAGCTGCACCTGGGAGTCCACTCCAAAAAAACCCGAAAAATCACGAACGTCGGACGATTGCTCCCACTCCGAAAGTGCCAGCCAGTGAAGCTCCTGCTGCTCCTCAGCGGCCATTGGCAGCGCATCTACAGCACCACAGACATCGGGGCTCCGGGCTTTCCCTGACGAACAGGGCTTCGACGCTTACCACCAGCTGCACCTGGGCGCCCATTGGAAAAAACCCAAGAAAAATCACGAACGTTGGACGGTTGCTCCCACACCAAAATTGCAAGCCAGTCAAGCTCTTGCTGCTCATCACAGGCCATTGGCAGCGCATCTACAGCACCACAGACATCGGGGCTCCGGGCTTTCCCTGACGAACAGGGCTTCGACGTTTACCACCAGCTGCACCTGGGGGGCCCACTGAAAAAAACCCCGAAAAATCACGAACGTCAGACGATTGCTCCCACACCGAAAGTGCCAGCCAGTCAAGCTCTTGCTGCTCCTCACCGGCCATTGGCAGCGCATCTACAGCACCATAGACATCGGGGCTCCGGGCTTTCCCTGACGAACAGGGCTTCGACGTTTACCACCAGCTGCACCTGGGAGTCCACTCCAAAAAAACCCGAAAAATCACAAACGTCGGACGATTGCTCCCACACCGAAAGTGCCAGCCAGTCAAGCTCTTGCTGCTCCTCACCGGCCATTGGCAGCGCATCTGCAGCACCACAGACATCGGGGCTCCGGGCTTTCCCTGACGAACAGGGCTTCGACCTTTACCACCACCTGCACCTGGGCGACCATTGGAAAAAAACCCAAGAAAAATCACGAACGTTGGACGGTTGCTCCCACACAAAAAGTTCCAGCCAGTCAAGCTCTTGCTGCTCCTCCCCGGCCATTGGCAGCGCATCTACAGCACCACAGACATCGGGGCTCCGGGCTTTCCCTGACGAACAGGGCTTCGACCTTTACCACCAGCTGCACCTGGGAGTCCACTCCAAAAAAACCCGAAAAATCACAAACGTCGGACGATTGCTCCCACACCGAAAGTGCCAGCCAGTCAAGCTCTTGCTGCTCCTCACCGGCCATTGGCAGCGCATCTGCAGCACCACAGACATCGGGGCTCCGGGCTTACCCTGACGAACAGGGCTTCGACCTTTACCACCACCTGCACCTGGGCGACCATTGGAAAAAAACCCAAGAAAAATCACGAACGTTGGACGGTTGCTCCCACACAAAAAGTTCCAGCCAGTCAAGCTCTTGCTGCTCCTCCCCGGCCATTGGCAGCGCATCTACAGCACCACAGACATCGGGGCTCCGGGCTTTCCCTGACGAAAAGGGCTTCGACGTTTACCACCAGCTGCACCTGGGAGTCCACTCCAAAATAACCCGAAAAATCACAAACGTCGGACGATTGCTCCCACACCGAAAGTGCCAGCCAGTCAAGCTCTTGCTGCTCCTCACCGGCCATTGGCAGCGCATCTACAGCACCACAGACATCGGGGCTCCGGGCTTTCCCTGACGAACAGGGCTTCGACCTTTACCACCACCTGCACCTGGGCGACCATTGGAAAAAAACCCAAGAAAAATCACGAACGTTGGACGATTGCTCCCACACCGAAAGTGCCAGCCAGTCAAGCTCTTGCTGCTCCTCCCCGGCCATTGGCAGCGCATCTACAGCACCACAGACATCGGGGCTCCGGGCTTTCCCTGACGAACAGGGCTTCGACGTTTACCACCAGCTGCACCTGGGGGGCCAACTGAAAAAAGCCCCGAAAAATCACGAACGTCGGACGATTGCTCCCACACAAAAAGTGCCAGCCAGTCAAGCTCCTGCTGCTCCTCACCGGCCATTGGCAGCGCATCTACAGCACCACAGACATCGGGGCTCTGAGCTTTCCCTGACGAACAGGGCTTCGATATTTACCACCTGCTGCACCTGGGTGCCCACTGGAAAAAACCCCGAAAAATCACGAACGTCGGACGATTGCTCCCACTCCGAAAGTGCCAGCCAGTGAAGCTCCTGCTGCTCCTCAGCGGCCATTGGCAGCGCATCTACAGCACCACAGACATCGGGGCTCCGGGCTTTCCCTGACGAACAGGGCTTCGACGCTTACCACCAGCTGCACCTGGGCGCCCATTGGAAAAAACCCAAGAAAAATCACGAACGTTGGACGGTTGCTCCCACACCAAAATTGCAAGCCAGTCAAGCTCTTGCTGCTCATCACAGGCCATTGGCAGCGCATCTACAGCACCACAGACATCGGGGCTCCGGGCTTTCCCTGACGAACAGGGCTTCGACGTTTACCACCAGCTGCACCTGGGCACCCACTCCAAAAAAACCCCGAAAAAGCATGAACGTCAAACGATTGCACCAACACTGAAAGTGCCAGCCAGTCAAGCTCTTGCTGCTCCTCACCGGCCATTGGCAGCACATCTACAGCACCACAGACATCGGGGTTCCGGGCTTTCCCTGACGAACAGGGCTTCGACGTTTACCATTACCTGTGCCTGGGAGTCCACTCCAACAAAACCCGAAAAATCACAAACGTCGGACGATTGCTCCCACACAAAAAGTGCCAGACAGTCAAGCTCTTGCTGCTCCTCACCGGCCATTGGCAGCGCATCTACAGCACCACAGACATCGGGGCTCCGGGCTTTCCCTGACGAACAGGGCTTCGACGTTTACCACCAGCTGCACCTGGGGGGCCCACTGAAAAAAACCCCGAAAAATCACGAACGTTGGACGGTTGCTCCCACACAAAAAGTTCCAGCCAGTCAAGCTCTTGCTGCTCCTCCCCGGCCATTGGCAGCGCATCTACAGCACCACAGACATCGGGGCTCCGGGCTTTCCCTGACGAAAAGGGCTTCGACGTTTACCACCAGCTGCACCTGGGAGTCCACTCCAAAATAACCCGAAAAATCACAAACGTCGGACGATTGCTCCCACACCGAAAGTGCCAGCCAGTCAAGCTCTTGCTGCTCCTCACCGGCCATTGGCAGCGCATCTACAGCACCACAGACATCGGGGCTCCGGGCTTTCCCTGACGAACAGGGCTTCGACCTTTACCACCACCTGCACCTGGGCGACCATTGGAAAAAAACCCAAGAAAAATCACGAACGTTGGACGATTGCTCCCACACCGAAAGTGCCAGCCAGTCAAGCTCTTGCTGCTCATCACCGGCCATTGGCAGCGCATCTACAGCACCACAGACATCGGGGCTCCGGGCTTTCCCTGACGAACAGGGCTTTGACGTTTACCACCAGCTGCACCTGGGGGGCCAACTGAAAAAAGCCCCGAAAAATCATGAACGTCGGACGATTGCTCCCACACAAAAAGTGCCAGCCAGTCAAGCTCCTGCTGCTCCTCAGCGGCCATTGGCAGCGCATCTACAGCACCACAGACATCGGGGCTCTGAGCTTTCCCTGACGAACAGGGCTTCGATATTTACCACCTGCTGCACCTGGGTGCCCACTGGAAAAAACCCCGAAAAATCACGAACGTCGGACGATTGCTCCCACTCCGAAAGTGCCAGCCAGTGAAGCTCCTGCTGCTCCTCACCGGCCATTGGCAGCACATCTACAGCACCACAGACATCGGGGCTCCGGGCTTTCCCTGACGAACAGGGCTTCGACGTTTACCACCAGCTGCACCTGGGCGCCCATTGGAAAAAAACCCAAGAAAAATCACGAATGTTGGACAATTGCTCCCACACCGAAAGTGCCAGCCAGTCAAGCTCTTGCTGCTCCTCACCGGCCATTGGCAGCGCATCTACAGCACCACAGACATCGGGGCTCCGGGCTTTCCCTGACGAACAGGGCTTCGACGTTTACCACCAGCTGCACCTGGGGGGCCCACTGAAAAAAACCCTGAAAAAGCATGAACGTCGGACGATTGCTCCGACACCGAAAGTGCCAGCCAGTCAAGCTCTTGCTGCTCCTCACCGGCCATTGGCAGCACATCTACAGCACCACAGACATCGGGGTTCCGGGCTTTCCCTGACGAACAGGGCTTCGACGTTTACCATTACCTGTGCCTGGGAGTCCACTCCAAAAAAACCCGAAAAATCACAAACGTCAGACGATTGCTCCCACACCGAAAGTGCCAGCCAGTCAAGCTCCTGCTGCTCCTCACCGGCCATTGGCAGCGCATCTACAGCACCACAGACATCGGGGCTCCGGGCTTTCCCTGACGAACAGGGCTTCGACGTTTACCACCACCTGCACCTGGGCGCCCATTGGAAAAAAACCCAAGAAAAATCACGAACGTTGGACGATTGCTCCCACACAAAAAGTGCCAGCCAGTCAAGCTCTTGCTGCTCCTCACCGGCCATTGGCAGCGCATCTACAGCACCACAGACATCGGGGCTCCGGGCTTTCCCTGACGAACAGGGCTTCGATGTTTACCACCAGCTGCACCTGGGCGCCCACTGAAAAAAACCCAAGAAAAATCGGGAACGTCGGATGATTACTCCCACACCGAAAGTGCCAGCCAGTCAAGCTCTTGCTGCTCCTCACCGGCCATTGGCAGCGCATCTACAGCACCACAGACATCGGGGCTCCGGGCTTTCCCTGACGAACAGGGCTTCGACGTTTACCACCAGCTGCACCTGGGGGGCCAACTGAAAAAAGCCCCGAAAAATCACGAACGTCGGACGATTGCTCCCACACAAAAAGTGCCAGCCAGTCAAGCTCCTGCTGCTCCTCACCGGCCATTGGCAGCGCATCTACAGCACCACAGACATCGGGGCTCTGAGCTTTCCCTGACGAACAGGGCTTCGATATTTACCACCTGCTGCACCTGGGTGCCCACTGGAAAAAACCCCGAAAAATCACGAACGTCGGACGATTGCTCCCACTCCGAAAGTGCCAGCCAGTGAAGCTCCTGCTGCTCCTCAGCGGCCATTGGCAGCGCATCTACAGCACCACAGACATCGGGGCTCCGGGCTTTCCCTGACGAACAGGGCTTCGACGCTTACCACCAGCTGCACCTGGGCGCCCATTGGAAAAAACCCAAGAAAAATCACGAACGTTGGACGGTTGCTCCCACACCAAAATTGCAAGCCAGTCAAGCTCTTGCTGCTCATCACAGGCCATTGGCAGCGCATCTACAGCACCACAGACATCGGGGCTCCGGGCTTTCCCTGACGAACAGGGCTTCGACGTTTACCACCAGCTGCACCTGGGCACCCACTCCAAAAAAACCCCGAAAAAGCATGAACGTCAAACGATTGCACCAACACTGAAAGTGCCAGCCAGTCAAGCTCTTGCTGCTCCTCACCGGCCATTGGCAGCACATCTACAGCACCACAGACATCGGGGTTCCGGGCTTTCCCTGACGAACAGGGCTTCGACGTTTACCATTACCTGTGCCTGGGAGTCCACTCCAACAAAACCCGAAAAATCACAAACGTCGGACGATTGCTCCCACACAAAAAGTGCCAGACAGTCAAGCTCTTGCTGCTCCTCACCGGCCATTGGCAGCGCATCTACAGCACCACAGACATCGGGGCTCCGGGCTTTCCCTGACGAACAGGGCTTCGACGTTTACCACCAGCTGCACCTGGGGGGCCCACTGAAAAAAACCCCGAAAAATCACGAACGTTGGACGGTTGCTCCCACACAAAAAGTTCCAGCCAGTCAAGCTCTTGCTGCTCCTCCCCGGCCATTGGCAGCGCATCTACAGCACCACAGACATCGGGGCTCCGGGCTTTCCCTGACGAAAAGGGCTTCGACGTTTACCACCAGCTGCACCTGGGAGTCCACTCCAAAATAACCCGAAAAATCACAAACGTCGGACGATTGCTCCCACACCGAAAGTGCCAGCCAGTCAAGCTCTTGCTGCTCCTCACCGGCCATTGGCAGCGCATCTACAGCACCACAGACATCGGGGCTCCGGGCTTTCCCTGACGAACAGGGCTTCGACCTTTACCACCACCTGCACCTGGGCGACCATTGGAAAAAAACCCAAGAAAAATCACGAACGTTGGACGATTGCTCCCACACCGAAAGTGCCAGCCAGTCAAGCTCTTGCTGCTCATCACCGGCCATTGGCAGCGCATCTACAGCACCACAGACATCGGGGCTCCGGGCTTTCCCTGACGAACAGGGCTTTGACGTTTACCACCAGCTGCACCTGGGGGGCCAACTGAAAAAAGCCCCGAAAAATCATGAACGTCGGACGATTGCTCCCACACAAAAAGTGCCAGCCAGTCAAGCTCCTGCTGCTCCTTAGCGGCCATTGGCAGCGCATCTACAGCACCACAGACATCGGGGCTCTGAGCTTTCCCTGACGAACAGGGCTTCGATATTTACCACCTGCTGCACCTGGGTGCCCACTGGAAAAAACCCCGAAAAATCACGAACGTCGGACGATTGCTCCCACTCCGAAAGTGCCAGCCAGTGAAGCTCCTGCTGCTCCTCACCGGCCATTGGCAGCACATCTACAGCACCACAGACATCGGGGCTCCGGGCTTTCCCTGACGAACAGGGCTTCGACGTTTACCACCAGCTGCACCTGGGCGCCCATTGGAAAAAAACCCAAGAAAAATCACGAATGTTGGACAATTGCTCCCACACCGAAAGTGCCAGCCAGTCAAGCTCTTGCTGCTCCTCACCGGCCATTGGCAGCGCATCTACAGCACCACAGACATCGGGGCTCCGGGCTTTCCCTGACGAACAGGGCTTCGACGTTTACCACCAGCTGCACCTGGGGGGCCCACTGAAAAAAACCCTGAAAAAGCATGAACGTCGGACGATTGCTCCGACACCGAAAGTGCCAGCCAGTCAAGCTCTTGCTGCTCCTCACCGGCCATTGGCAGCACATCTACAGCACCACAGACATCGGGGTTCCGGGCTTTCCCTGACGAACAGGGCTTCGACGTTTACCATTACCTGTGCCTGGGAGTCCACTCCAAAAAAACCCGAAAAATCACAAACGTCAGACGATTGCTCCCACACCGAAAGTGCCAGCCAGTCAAGCTCCTGCTGCTCCTCACCGGCCATTGGCAGCGCATCTACAGCACCACAGACATCGGGGCTCCGGGCTTTCCCTGACGAACAGGGCTTCGACGTTTACCACCACCTGCACCTGGGCGCCCATTGGAAAAAAACCCAAGAAAAATCACGAACGTTGGACGATTGCTCCCACACAAAAAGTGCCA
Organism: Chlamydotis macqueenii; assembly: GCF_036417535.1. Lineage (NCBI taxonomy): Eukaryota > Metazoa > Chordata > Aves > Otidiformes > Otididae > Chlamydotis > Chlamydotis macqueenii. The sequence goes on along the minus strand of NC_141592.1, from coordinate 23,841,052 downwards.
GCCAGTCAAGCTCTTGCTGCTCCTCACCGGCCATTGGCAGCGCATCTACAGCACCACAGACATCGGGGCTCCGGGCTTTCCCTGACGAACAGGGCTTCGATGTTTACCACCAGCTGCACCTGGGCGCCCACTGAAAAAAACCCAAGAAAAATCGGGAACGTCGGATGATTACTCCCACACCGAAAGTGCCAGCCAGTCAAGCTCTTGCTGCTCCTCACCGGCCATTGGCAGCGCATCTACAGCACCACAGACATCGGGGCTCCGGGCTTTCCCTGACGAACAGGGCTTCGACGTTTACCACCAGCTGCACCTGGGAGTCCACTCCAAAAAAACCCGAAAAATCACAAACGTCGGACGATTGCTCCCACACCGAAAGTGCCAGCCAGTCAAGCTCTTGCTGCTCCTCACCGGCCATTGGCAGCGCATCTGCAGCACCACAGACATCGGGGCTCCGGGCTTTCCCTGACGAACAGGGCTTCGACGTTTACCACCAGCTGCACCTGGGGGGCCCACTGAAACAAAACCCAAAAATTCATGAACGTCGGACGATTGCTCCCACACAAAAAGTTCCAGCCAGTCAAGCTCTTGCTGCTCCTCCCCGGCCATTGGCAGCGCATCTACAGCACCACAGACATCGGGGCTCCGGGCTTTCCCTGACGAATAGGGCTTCGACGTTTACCACCAGCTGCACCTGGGGGGCCAACTGAAAAAAGCCCCGAAAAATCACGAACGTTGGACGATTGCTCCCACACAAAAAGTGCCAGCCAGTCAAGCTCCTGCTGCTCCTCACCGGCCATTGGCAGCGCATCTACAGCACCGCAGACATCGGGGCTCTGAGCTTTCCCTGACGAACAGGGCTTCGATATTTACCACCTGCTGCACCTGGGTGCCCACTGGAAAAAACCCCGAAAAATCACGAACGTCGGACGATTGCTCCCACTCCGAAAGTGCCAGCCAGTGAAGCTCCTGCTGCTCATCACCGGCCATTGGCAGCGCATCTACAGCACCACAGACATCGGGGCTCCGGGCTTTCCCTGACGAACAGGGCTTCGACGCTTACCACCAGCTGCACCTGGGCGCCCATTGGAAAAAAACCCAAGAAAAATCACGAACGTTGGACGGTTGCTCCCACACCAAAATTGCCAGCCAGTCAAGCTCTTGCTGCTCCTCCCCGGCCATTGGCAGCGCATCTACAGCACCACAGACATCGGGGCTCCGGGCTTTCCCTGACGAACAGGGCTTCGACGTTTACCACCAGCTGCACCTGGTCGCCCACTCCAGAAAAACCCTAAAAATCACGAACGTCGGACGATTGCTCCCACACAAAAAGTGCCAGCCAGTCAAGCTCCTGCTGCTCCTCACCGGCCATTGGCAGCGCATCTACAGCACCACAGACATCGGGGCTCCGGGCTTTCCCTGACGAACAGGGCTTCGACGTTTACCACCAGCTGCACCTGGGGGGCCCACTGAAAGAAACCCCTAAAAATCTGGAACGTCGGATGATTACTCCCACACCGAAAGTGCCAGCCAGTCAAGCTCTTGCTGCTCCTCACCGGCCATTGGCAGCGCATCTACAGCACCACAGACATCGGGGCTCCGGGCTTTCCCTGACGAACAGGGCTTCGACGTTTACCACCAGCTGCACCTGGGAGTCCACTCCAAAAAAACCCGAAAAATCACGAACGTCGGACGATTGCTCCCACACCGAAAGTGCCAGCCAGTCAAGCTCTTGCTGCTCCTCACCGGCCATTGGCAGCGCATCTACAGCACCACAGACATCGGGGCTCCGGGCTTTCCCTGACGAACAGGGCTTCGACGTTTACCACCAGCTGCACCTGGGGGGCCAACTGAAAAAAAGCCCCGAAAAATCAAGAACATCGGACGATTGCTCCCACACAAAAAGTGCCAGCCAGTCAAGCTCCTGCTGCTCCTCACCGGCCATTGGCAGCGCATCTACAGCACCACAGACATCGGGGCTCTGAGCTTTCCCTGACGAACAGGGCTTCGACCTTTACCACCACCTGCACCTGGGTGCCCACTGGAAAAAACCCCGAAAAATCATGAACGTCGGACGATTGCTCCCACACCGAAAGTGCCAGCCAGTGAAGCTCCTGCTGCTCCTCAGCGGCCATTGGCAGCGCATCTACAGCACCACAGACATCGGGGCTCCGGGCTTTCCCTGACGAACAGGGCTTCGACGTTTACCACCAGCTGCACCTGGGCGCCCATTGGAAAAAAACCCAAGAAAAATCACGAATGTTGGACAATTGCTCCCACACCGAAAGTGCCAGCCAGTCAAGCTCTTGCTGCTCCTCACCGGCCATTGGCAGCGCATCTACAGCACCACAGACATCGGGGCTCCGGGCTTTCCCTGACGAACAGGGCTTCGACGTTTACCACCACCTGCACCTGGGCGCCCATTGGAAAAAAACCCAAGAAAAATCACGAACGTTGGACGATTGCTCCCACACAAAAAGTGCCAGCCAGTCAAGCTCTTGCTGCTCCTCACCGGCCATTGGCAGCGCATCTACAGCACCACAGACATCGGGGCTCCGGGCTTTCCCTGACGAACAGGGCTTCGATGTTTACCACCAGCTGCACCTGGGCGCCCACTGAAAAAAACCCAAGAAAAATCGGGAACGTCGGATGATTACTCCCACACCGAAAGTGCCAGCCAGTCAAGCTCTTGCTGCTCCTCACCGGCCATTGGCAGCGCATCTACAGCACCACAGACATCGGGGCTCCGGGCTTTCCCTGACGAACAGGGCTTCGACGTTTACCACCAGCTGCACCTGGGAGTCCACTCCAAAAAAACCCGAAAAATCACAAACGTCGGACGATTGCTCCCACACCGAAAGTGCCAGCCACTCAAGCTCTTGCTGCTCCTCACCGGCCATTGGCAGCGCATCTGCAGCACCACAGACATCGGGGCTCCGGGCTTTCCCTGACGAACAGGGCTTCGACGTTTACCACCAGCTGCACCTGGGGGGCCCACTGAAAAAAAACCCAAAAATTCATGAACGTCGGACGATTGCTCCCACACAAAAAGTTCCAGCCAGTCAAGCTCTTGCTGCTCCTCCCCGGCCATTGGCAGCGCATCTACAGCACCACAGACATCGGGGCTCCGGGCTTTCCCTGACGAATAGGGCTTCGACGTTTACCACCAGCTGCACCTGGGGGGCCAACTGAAAAAAGCCCCGAAAAATCACGAACGTTGGACGATTGCTCCCACACAAAAAGTGCCAGCCAGTCAAGCTCCTGCTGCTCCTCACCGGCCATTGGCAGCGCATCTACAGCACCGCAGACATCGGGGCTCTGAGCTTTCCCTGACGAACAGGGCTTCGATATTTACCACCTGCTGCACCTGGGTGCCCACTGGAAAAAACCCCGAAAAATCACGAACGTCGGACGATTGCTCCCACTCCGAAAGTGCCAGCCAGTGAAGCTCCTGCTGCTCATCACCGGCCATTGGCAGCGCATCTACAGCACCACAGACATCGGGGCTCCGGGCTTTCCCTGACGAACAGGCCTTCGACGCTTACCACCAGCTGCACCTGGGCGCCCATTGGAAAAAAACCCAAGAAAAATCACGAACGTTGGACGGTTGCTCCCACACCAAAATTGCCAGCCAGTCAAGCTCTTGCTGCTCCTCCCCGGCCATTGGCAGCGCATCTACAGCACCACAGACATCGGGGCTCCGGGCTTTCCCTGACGAACAGGGCTTCGACGTTTACCACCAGCTGCACCTGGTCGCCCACTCCAGAAAAACCCTAAAAATCACGAACGTCGGACGATTGCTCCCACACAAAAAGTGCCAGCCAGTCAAGCTCCTGCTGCTCCTCACCGGCCATTGGCAGCGCATCTACAGCACCACAGACATCGGGGCTCCGGGCTTTCCCTGACGAACAGGGCTTGAACGTTTACCACCAGCTGCACCTGGGGGGCCCACTGAAAGAAACCCCTAAAAATCTGGAACGTCGGATGATTACTCCCACACCGAAAGTGCCAGCCAGTCAAGCTCTTGCTGCTCCTCACCGGCCATTGGCAGCGCATCTACAGCACCACAGACATCGGGGCTCCGGGCTTTCCCTGACGAACAGGGCTTCGACGTTTACCACCAGCTGCACCTGGGAGTCCACTCCAAAAAAACCCGAAAAATCACAAACGTCGGACGATTGCTCCCACACCGAAAGTGCCAGCCAGTCAAGCTCTTGCTGCTCCTCACCGGCCATTGGCAGCGCATCTACAGCACCACAGACATCGGGGCTCCGGGCTTTCCCTGACGAACAGGGCTTCGACCTTTACCACCACCTGCACCTGGGCGCCCATTGGAAAAAAACCCAAGAAAAATCACGAACGTTGGACGATTGCTCCCACACCGAAAGTGCCAGCCAGTCAAGCTCTTGCTGCTCCTCAGCGGCCATTGGCAGCGCATCTACAGCACCACAGACATCGGGGCTCCGGGCTTTCCCTGACGAACAGGGCTTCGACGTTTACCACCAGCTGCACCTGGGGGGCCAACTGAAAAAAGCCCCGAAAAATCAAGAACATCGGACGATTGCTCCCACACAAAAAGTGCCAGCCAGTCAAGCTCCTGCTGCTCCTCACCGGCCATTGGCAGCGCATCTACAGCACCACAGACATCGGGGCTCTGAGCTTTCCCTGACGAACAGGGCTTCGATATTTACCACCTGCTGCACCTGGGTGCCCACTGGAAAAAACCCCGAAAAATCACGAACGTCGGACGATTGCTCCCACTCCGAAAGTGCCAGCCAGTGAAGCTCCTGCTGCTCCTCAGCGGCCATTGGCAGCGCATCTACAGCACCACAGACATCGGGGCTCCGGGCTTTCCCTGACGAACAGGGCTTCGACGTTTACCACCAGCTGCACCTGGGCGCCCACTGAAAAAAACCCCGAAAAATCACGAACGTCGGACGATTGCTCCCACACCGAAAGTGCCAGCCAGTCAAGCTCTTGCTGCTCCTCCCCGGCCATTGGCAGCACATCTACAGCACCACAGACATCGGGGCTCCGGGCTTTCCCTGACGAAAAGGGCTTCGACCTTTACCACCACCTGTGCCTGGGAGTCCACTCCAAAAAAACCCGGAAAATCACGAACGTCGGACGATTGCTCCCACACCGAAAGTTCCAGCCAGTCAAGCTCTTGCTGCTCATCACCTGCCATTGGCAGCGCATCTACAGCACCACAGACATCGGGGCTCCGGGCTTTCCCTGACGAACAGGGCTTCGACGTTTACCACCAGCTGCACCTGGGGGGCCCACTGAAAAAAACCCCGAAAAATCACGAACGTCGGACGATTGCTCCCACACCAAAAGTGCCAGCCAGACAAGCCCTTGCTGCTCCTCACCGGCCATTGGCAGCGCATCTACAGCACCACAGACATCGGGGCTCCGGGCTTTCCCTGACGAACAGGGCTTCGACGTTTACCACCAGCTGCACCTGGTCGCCCACTCCAGAAAAACCCTAAAAATCACGAACGTCGGACGATTGCTCCCACACAAAAAGTCCAGCCAGTCAAGCTCTTGCTGCTTCTCCCCTGACATTGGCAGCGCATCTACAGCACCACAGACATCGGGGCTCCGGGCTTTCCCTGACGAACAGGCCTTCGACGTTTACCACCACCTGCGCCTTGGAGTCCATTCCAAAAAAACCCGAAAAATCACGAACGTCGGACGATTGCTCCCACACCGAAAGTGCCAGCCAGTCAAGCTCTTCCTGCTCATCACCGGCCATTGGCAGCGCATCTACAGCACCACAGACATCGGGGCTCCGGGCTTTCCCTGACGAACAGGGCTTCGACGTTTACCACCAACTGCACCTGGGGGGCCCACTGAAAAAAACCCCGAAAAATCACGAACGTCGGACGATTGCTCCCACACAAAAAGTTCCAGCCAGTCAAGCTCTTGCTGCTTCTCCCCTGACATTGGCAGCGCATCTACAGCACCACAGACATCGGGGCTCCGGGCTTTCCCTGACGAACAGGGCTTCGACGTTTACCACCAGCTGCACCTGGGGGGCCCCCTGAAAAAAACCCCGAAAAATCATGAACGTCGGACGATTGCTCCCACACCGAAAGTGCCAGCCAGTCAAGCTCTTGCTGCTCCTCACCGGCCATTGGCAGCGCATCTACAGCACCACAGACATCGGGGCTCCGGGCATTCCTTGACGAACAGGGCTTCGACGTTTACCACCAGCTGCACCTGGGCGCCAATTGGAAAAAAACCCAAGAAAAATCACGAACGTCGGACGATTGCTCCCACACAAAAAGTGCCAGCCAGTCAAGCTCTTGCTGCTCCTCACCGGCCATTGGCAGCGCATCTACAGCACCACAGACATCGGGGCTCCGGGCTTTCCCTGACGAACAGGGCTTCGACGTTTACCACCAGCTGCACCTGGGCGCCCATTGGAAAAAAACCCAAGAAAAATCACGAACGTCGGACGATTGCTCCCACACAAAAAGTGACAGCCAGTCAAGCTCCTGCTGCTCCTCACCGGCCATTGGCAGCGCATCTACAGCACCACAGACATCGGGGCTCCGGGCTTTCCCTGACGAACAGGGCTTCGCTGTTTACCACCAGCTGCACCTGGGCACCCACTGGAAAAAAACCCCGAAAAATCATGAACGTCGGACGATTGCTCCCACACCGAAAGTGTCATCCAGTCAAGCTCTTGCTGCTCCTCACCGGCCATTGGCAGCGCATCTACAGCACCACAGACATCGGGGCTCCGGGCTTTCCCTGACGAACAGGGCTTCGACGTTTATCACCAGCTGCACCTGGGCACCCATTGGAAAAAAACCCAAGAAAAATCACGAACGTTGGACGATTGCTCCCACACCAAAAGTGCCAGCCAGTCAAGCTCTTGCTGCTCCTCACCGGCCATTGGCAGCGCATCTACAGCACCACAGACATCGGGGCTCCGGGCTTTCCCTGACGAACAGGGCTTCGACTTTTACCAGCAGCTGCACCTGGGCGCCCATTGGAAAAAAACCCAAGAAAAATCACGAACGTCGGACGATTGCTCCCACACCGAAAGTGCCAGCCAGTCAAGCTCTTGCTGCTCCTCACCGGCCATTGGCAGCGCATCTACAGCACCACAGACATCGGGGCTCCGGGCTTTCCCTGACGAACAGGGCTTCGACGTTTACCACCAGCTGCACCTGGGGGGCCCACTGAAAAAAACCCCGAAAAATCATGAACGTCGGACGATTGCTCCCACACAAAAAGTTCCAGCCAGTCAAGCTCTTGCTGCTTCTCCCCTGACATTGGCAGCGCATCTACAGCACCACAGACATCGGGGCTCCGGGCTTTCCCTGACGAACAGGCCTTCGACGTTTACCACCACCTGCGCCTGGGAGTCCATTCCAAAAAAACCCGAAAAATCACGAACGTTGGACGATTGCTCCCACACCGAAAGTGCCAGCCAGTCAAGCTCTTGCTGCTCCTCACCGGCCATTGGCAGCGCATCTACAGCACCACAGACATCGGGGCTCCGGGCTTTCCCTGACGAACAGGGCTTCGACGTTTACCACCAGCTGCACCTGGGCGCCCATTGGAAAAAAACCCAAGAAAAATCACGAACGTTGGACGATTGCTCCCACACCAAAAGTGCCAGCCAGTCAAGCTCTTGCTGCTCATCACCGGCCATTGGCAGCGCATCTACAGCACCACAGACATCGGGGCTCCGGGCTTTCCCTGACGAACAGGGCTTCAACGTTTACCACCAGCTGCACCTGGGCGCCCATTGGAAAAAAACTCAAGAAAAATCATGAACGTCGGACGATTGCTCCCACACCGAAAGTGTCATCCAGTCAAGCTCTTGCTGCTCCTCACCGGCCATTGGCAGCGCATCTACAGCACCACAGACATCGGTGCTCCGGGCTTTCCCTGACGAACAGGGCTTCGACGTTTACCACCACCTGCGCCTGGGAGTCCACTCCAAAAAAACCCGAAAAATCACGAACATCGGACGATTGCTCCCACACCGAAAGTGCCAGCCAGTCAAGCTCTTGCTGCTCCTCACCAGCCATTGGCAGCGCATCTACAGCACCACAGACATCGGGGCTCCACGCTTTCCCTGACGAACAGGGCTTCGACTTTTACCACCAGCTGCACCTGGGGGGCCCACTGAAAGAAACCCCGAAAAATCGGGAACGTCGGATGATTACTCCCACACCGAAAGTGCCAGCCAGTCAAGCTCTTGCTGCTCCTCACCTGCCATTGGCAGCGCATCTACAGCACCACAGACATCGGGGCTCCGGGCTTTCCCTGACGAACAGGGCTTCGACCTTTACCACCAGCTGCACCTGGGGGGCCCACTGAAAAAACCCCGAAAAAGCATGAACGTCGGACGATTGCTCCGTCACCGAAAGTGCCAGCCAGTCAAGCTCTTGCTGCTCCTCCCCGGCCATTGGCAACACATCTACAGCACCACAGACATCGGGGCTCCGGGCTTTCCCTGACGAACAGGGCTTTGACTTTTACCACCACCTGCGCCCCGGAGTCCACTCCAAAAAAACCCAAAAAATCACAAACGTCAGACGATTGCTCCCACACCGAAACTGCCAGCCAGACAAGCTCTTGCTGCTCCTCCCCGGCCATTGGCAGCGCATCTACAGCACCACAGACATCGGGGCTCCGGGCTTTCCCTGACGAACAGGGCTTCGACGTTTACCACCAGCTGCACCTGGTCGCCCACTCCAAAAAAACCCGAAAAATCACGAACGTCAGACGATTGCTGCCACACAAAAAGTGCCAGCCAGTCAAGCTCCTGCTGCTCCTCACTGGCCATTGGCAGCGCATCTACAGCACCACAAACATCGGGGCTCCGAGCTTTCCCTGACGAACAGGGCTTCGATATTTACCACAAGCTGCACCTGGGCGCCCACTGGAAAAATCCCTGAAAAATCACGAACGTCGGACTATTGCTCCCACACCAAAAGTGCCAGCCAGTCAAGCTCTTGCTGCTCCTCACCGGCCATTGGCAGCGCATCTACAGCACCACAGACATCGGGGCTCCGGGCTTTCCCTGACGAACAGGGCTTCGACGTTTACCACCAGCTGCACCTGGGGGGCCCACTGAAAAAACCCCGAAAAATCATGAACGTCGGACGGTTGCTCCGACACCGAAAGTGCCAGCCAGTCAAGCTCTTGCTGCTCCTCCCCGGCCATTGGCAGCGCATCTACAGCACCACAGACATCGGGGCTCCGGGCTTTCCCTGACGAACAGGGCTTCGACTTTTACCACCACCTGCGCCTGGGAGTCCACTCCAAAAAAACCCGAAAAATCACAAACGTCGGACGATTGCTCCCACACCGAAAGTGCCAGCCAGACAAGCTCTTGCTGCTCCTCACCGGCCATTGGCAGCGCATCTACAGCACCACAGACATCGGGGCTCCGGGCTTTCCCTGACGAACAGGGCTTCGACGTTTACCACCAGCTGCACCTGGGGGGCCATTGGAAAAAAACCCAAGAAAAATCACGAACGTTGGACGATTGCTCCCACACCAAAAGTGCCAGCCAGTCAAGCTCTTGCTGCTCCTCACCGGCCATTGGCAGCGCATCTACAGCACCACAGACATCGGGGCTCCGGGCTTTCCCTGACGAACAGTGCTTCGTCGTTTACCACCACCTGCACCTGCGCGCCCATTGGAAAAAAACCCAAGAAAAATCACGAACGTCGGACGATTGCTCCCACACAAAAAGTGCCAGCCAGTCAAGCTCCTGCTGCTCCTCACCGGCCCTTGGCAGCGCATCTACAGCACCACAGACATCGGGGCTCTGGGCTTTCCCTGACGAACAGGGCTTTGACGTTTACAACCATCTGCACCTGGTCGCCCACGCCAAAAAAAACCGAAAAATCACGAACGTTGGACGATTGCTCCCACACAAAAAGTGCCAGCCAGTCAAGCTCTTGCTGCTCCTCACCGGCCATTGGCAGAGCATCTACAGCACCACAGACATCGGGGCTCCGGGCTTTCCCTGACGAACAGGGCTTCGACGTTTACCACCAGCTGCACCTGGGCGCCCATTGGAAAAAAACCCAAGAAAAATCACGAACGTTGGACAATTGCTCCCACACCGAAAGTGCCAGCAACTCAAGCTGTTACTGCTCCTCACCGGCCATTGGCAGCGCATCTACAGCACCACAGACATCGGGGCTCCGGGCTTTCCCTGACGAACAGGGCTTCGACGTTTACCACCAGCTGCACCTGGGGGGCCCACTCCAAAAAAACACGAAAAATCACGAACGTCGGACGATTACTCCCACACAAAAAGTGCCAGCCAGTGAAGCTCTTGCTGCTCCTCACCGGCCATTGGCAGCCCATCTACAGCACCACAGACATCGGGGCTCCGGGCTTTCCCTGATGTAAAGGGCTTCGACGTTTACCACCAGCTGCACCTGGGCGCCCACTGGAAAAAAACCCCGAAATATCACGAACGTCGGACGATTGCTCCCACACCGAAAGTGCCAGCCAGTAAAGCTCTTGCTGCTCCTCACCGGCCATTGGCAGCGCATCTACAGCACCACAGACATCGGGGCTCCGGGCTTTCCCTGCCGAACAGGGCTTCGACGTTTACCACCAGCTGCACCTCGGTGCCCACTAAAAAAAAAAAACCCAAAAATCACGAACGTTGGACGATTGCTCCCACACCGAAAGTGCCAGCCAGTCAAGCTCTTGCTGCTCCTCACCGGCCATTGGCAGCGCATCTACAGCACCACAGATATCGGGGCTCTGGGCTTTCCCTGTCAAACAGGGCTTCGACGTTTACCACCAGCTGCGCCTGGGCGCCCACTAAAAAAAAACCCAAAACATCACGAACTTCGGACGATTGCTCCCACACTGAAAGTGCCAGCCAGTCAAGCTCTTGCTGCTCATCACCGGCCATTGGCAGCGCATCTACAGCACCACAGACATCGGGGCTCCGGGCTTTCCCTAACGAACAGGGCTTCGACGTTTACCACCAGCTGCACCTGGGGGGCCCACTGAAAAAAGCCCCGAAAAATCATGAACGTCGGACGATTGCTCCCACACAAAAAGTGCCAGCCAGTCAAGCTCTTGCTGCTCCTCACCGGCCATTGGCAGCGCATCTACAGCACCACAGATATCGGGGCTCTGGGCTTTCCCTGTCGAACAGGGCTTCGACGTTTACCACCAGCTGCGCCTGGGCGCCCACTAAAAAAAAACCCAAAACATCACGAACTTCGGACGATTGCTCCCACACTGAAAGTGCCAGCCAGTCAAGCTCTTGCTGCTCATCACCGGCCATTGGCAGCGCATCTACAGCACCACAGACATCGGGGCTCCGAGCTTTCCCTGACGAACAGGGCTTCGACGTTTACCACCAGCTGCACCTGGGGGGCTCACTGAAAAAAACCCCGAAAAATCATGAACGTCGGATGATTGCTCCCACACAAAAAGTTCCAGCCAGTCAAGCTCTTGCTGCTCCTCACCGGCCATTGGCAGCGCATCTACAGCACCACAGACATCGGGGCTCCGGGCTTTCCCTGACGAACAGGGCTTCGACCTTTACCACCACCTGCACCTGGGCGCCCATTGGAAAAAAACACAAGAAAAATCACGAACGTCGGACGATTGCTCCCACACCGAAAGTGCCAGCCAGTCAAGCTCTTGCTGCTCCTCACCGGCCATTGGCAGTGCATCTACAGCACCACAGACATCGGGGCTCCACGCTTTCCCTGACGAACAGGGCTTCGACGTTTACCACCAGCTGCACCTGGTCGCCCACTCCAAAAAAACACGAAAAATCACGAACGTTGGACGATTACTCCCACACAAGAAGTGCCAGCCAGTGAAGCTCTTGCTGCTCCTCACCGGGCATTGGCAGCGCATCTACAGCACCACAGACATCGGGGCTCCGCGCTTTCCCTGACGAACAGGGCTTCGACGTTTACCACCAGCTGCACCTGGGCGCCCACTGGAAAAAAACCCAAGAAAAATCACAAACGTTGGACGATTGCTCCCACACCAAATGTGCCAGCCAGTCAAGCTCTTGCTGCTCCTCACCGGCCATTGGCAGCGCATCTACAGCACCACAGACATCGGGGCTCTGGGCTTTCCCTGACGAACAGGGCTTCGACGTTTACCACCAGCTGCACCTGGGGGCCCACTGAAAAAAACCCCGAAAAATCACGAACGTCTGACTATTGCTCCCACTCCGAAAGTGCAAGACAGTCAAGCTCTTGCTGCTCCTCACCGGCCATTGGCAGCACATCTACAGCACCACAGACATCGGGGCTCCGGGCTTTCCCTGACGAACAGGGCTTCGACGTTTACCACCAGCTGCACCTGGTCGCCCACTCCAAAAAAACCCAAAAAATCACAAACGTCGGACGATTGCTCCCACACCGAAAGTGCCAGCCAGTCAAGCTCTTGCTGCTCCTCACCGGCCACTGGCAGCGCATCTACAGCACCACAGACATCGGGGCTCCGGGCTTTCCCTAACGAACAGGGCTTCGACGTTTACCACCAGCTGCACCTGGGGGGCCAACTGAAAAAAGCCCCGAAAAATCATGAACGTTGGACGATTGCTCCCACACCGAAAGTGCCAGCCAGTCAAGCTGTTACTGCTCCTTACCGGCCATTGGCAGCGCATCTACAGCACCACAGACATCGGGGCTCCGAGCTTTCCCTGACGAACAGGGCTTCGACGTTTACCACCAGCTGCACCTGGGGGGCCCACTGAAAAAAACCCCGAAAAATCATGAACGTCGGATGATTGCTCCCACACAAAAAGTTCCAGCCAGTCAAGCTCTTGCTGCTCCTCACCGGCCATTGGCAGCGCATCTACAGCACCACAGACATCGGGGCTCCGGGCTTTCCCTGACGAACAGGGCTTCGACCTTTACCACCACCTGCACCTGGGCGCCCATTGGAAAAAAACACAAGAAAAATCACGAACGTCGGACGATTGCTCCCACACCGAAAGTGCCAGCCAGTCAAGCTCTTGCTGCTCCTCACCGGCCATTGGCAGTGCATCTACAGCACCACAGACATCGGGGCTCCACGCTTTCCCTGACGAACAGGGCTTCGACGTTTACCACCAGCTGCACCTGGTCGCCCACTCCAAAAAAACACGAAAAATCACGAACGTTGGACGATTACTCCCACACAAGAAGTGCCAGCCAGTGAAGCTCTTGCTGCTCCTCACCGGGCATTGGCAGCGCATCTACAGCACCACAGACATCGGGGCTCCGCGCTTTCCCTGACGAACAGGGCTTCGACGTTTACCACCAGCTGCACCTGGGCGCCCACTGGAAAAAAACCCAAGAAAAATCACAAACGTTGGACGATTGCTCCCATACCAAATGTGCCAGCCAGTCAAGCTCTTGCTGCTCCTCACCGGCCATTGGCAGCGCATCTACAGCACCACAGACATCGGGGCTCTGGGCTTTCCCTGACGAACAGGGCTTCGACGTTTACCACCAGCTGCACCTGGGGGCCCACTGAAAAAAACCCCGAAAAATCACGAACGTCTGACTATTGCTCCCACTCCGAAAGTGCAAGACAGTCAAGCTCTTGCTGCTCCTCACCGGCCATTGGCAGCACATCTACAGCACCACAGACATCGGGGCTCCGGGCTTTCCCTGACGAACAGGGCTTCGACGTTTACCACCAGCTGCACCTGGTCGCCCACTCCAAAAAAACCCAAAAAATCACAAACGTCGGACGATTGCTCCCACACCGAAAGTGCCAGCCAGTCAAGCTCTTGCTGCTCCTCACCGGCCATTGGCAGCGCATCTACAGCACCACAGACATCGGGGCTCCGGGCTTTCCCTGACGAACAGGGCTTGAACGTTTACCACCAGCTGCACCTGGGGGGCCCACTGAAAGAAACCCCGAAAAATCGGGAACGTCGGATGATTACTCCCACACCGAAAGTGCCAGCCAGTCAAGCTCTTGCTGCTCCTCCCCGGCCATTGTCAGCGCATCTACAGCACCACAGACATCGGGGCTCCGGGCTTTCCCTGACGAACAGGGCTTCGACACTTACCACCAGCTGCACCTGGGCGCCCATTGGAAAAAAACCCAAGAAAAATCACGAACGTTGGACGATTGCTCCCACACCGAAAGTGCCAGCCAGTCAAGATCTTGCTGCTCCTCACCGGCCATTGGCAGCGCATCTACAGCACCACAGACATCGGGGCTCCGGGCTTTCCCTGACGAACAGGGCTTCGACGTTTACCACCAGCTGCACCTGGGAGTCCACTCCAAAAAAACCCGAAAAATCACAAACGTCGGACGATTGCTCCCACACCGAAAGTGCCAGCCAGTCAAGCTCTTGCTGCTCCTCACCGGCCATTGGCAGCGCATCTACAGCACCACAGACATCGGGGCTCCGGGCTTTCCCTGACGAACAGGGCTTCGACGTTTACCACCAGCTGCACCTGGGGGGCCCACTGAAAAAAACCCCGAAAAATCATGAACGTCGGACGATTGCTCCCACACAAAAAGTGCCAGCCAGTCAAGCTCCTGCTGCTCCTCAGCGGCCATTGGCAGCGCATCTACAGCACCACAGACATCGGGGCTCCGGGCTTTCCCTGACGAACAGGGCTTCGACGTTTACCACCAGCTGCACCTGGGGGGCCCACTGAAAAAAACCCCGAAAAATCACGAACGTTGGACGATTGCTCCCACACCGAAAGTGCCAGCCAGTCAAGCTCTTGCTGCTCATCACCGGCCATTGGCAGCGCATCTACAGCACCACAGACATCGGGGCTCCGGGCTTTCCCTGACGAACAGGGCTTCGACGTTTACCACCAGCTGCACCTGGGGGGCCCAGTGAAAAAAACCCCAAAAAATCATGAACGTCGGACGATTGCTCCCACACCGAAAGTGCAAGCCAGTCAAGCACTTGCTGCTCCTCCCCGGCCATTGGCAGAGCATCTACAGCACCACAGACATCGGGGCTCCGGGCTTTCCCTGACGAACAGGGCTTCGACGTTTACCACCACCTGCACCTGGGCGCCCATTGGAAAAAAACCCAAGAAAAATCACGAACGTTGGATGATTGCTCCCACACCAAAAGTGCCAGCCAGTCAAGCACTTGCTGCTCCTCCCCGGCCATTGGCAGCGCATCTACAGCACCACAGACATCGGGGCTCCGGGCTTTCCCTGACGAACAGGGCTTCGACATTTACCACCAGCTGCACCTGGGCGCCCACTCCAAAAAAACCCGAAAAATCACGAACGTCGGACGATTGCTCCCACACCGAAAGTGCCAGCCAGTCAAGCTCCTGCTGCTCCTCAGCGGCCATTGGCAGCGCATCTACAGCACCAGAGACATCGGGGCTCCGGGCACTCCCTGACGAACAGGGCTTCGACGTTTACCACCAGCTGCACCTGGGCACCCACTCCAAAAAAACCTGAAAAATCACGAACGTCTGACGATTGCTCCCACACAAAAAGTGCCAGCCAGTCAAGCTCTTGCTGCTCCTCCCCGGCCATTGGCAGCGCATCTACAGCACCACAGACATCGGGGCTCCGGGCTTTCCCTGACGAACAGGGCTTCGACGTTTACCACCAGCTGCACCTGGGCACCCACTCCAAAAAAACCCCAAAAAATCACGAATTTCGGACGATTTCTCCCACACCGAAAGTGCGAGCCAGTCAAGCTCTTGCTGCTCATCACCGGCCACTGGCAGCGCATCTACAGCACCACAGACATCGGGGCTCCGGGCTTTCCCGGACGAACAGGGCTTCGACGTTTACCACCAGCTGCACCTGGGCGCCCACTCCAAAAAAACCCCGAAAAACCACGAACGTCGGACGATTGCTCCCACACCGAAAGTGCCAGCCAGTCAAGCTCCTGCTGCTCCTCAGCGGCCATTGGCAGCGCATTTACAGCACCACAGACATCGGGGCTCCGGGCTTTCCCTGACGAACAGGGCTTCGACGTTTACCACCAGCTGCACCTGGGCGCCCACTCCAAAAAAACCCCGAAAAATCACGAACGTCGGACGATTGCTCCCACACAAAAAGTGCCAGCCAGTCAAGCTCCTGCTGCTCCTCAGCGGCCATTGGCAGCGCATCTACAGCACCACAGACATCGGGGCTCCGGGCTTTCCCTGACGAACAGGGCTTCGACGTTTACCACCAGCTGCACCTGGGGGGCCCAGTGAAAAAAACCCCAAAAAATCATGAACGTCGGACGATTGCTCCCACACCGAAAGTGCAAGCCAGTCAAGCACTTGCTGCTCCTCCCCGGCCATTGGCAGCGCATCTACAGCACCACAGACATCGGGGCTCCGGGCTTTCCCTGACGAACAGGGCTTCGACGTTTACCACCACCTGCACCTGGGCGCCCATTGGAAAAAAACCCAAGAAAAATCACGAACGTTGGATGATTGCTCCCACACCAAAAGTGCCAGCCAGTCAAGCACTTGCTGCTCCTCCCCGGCCATTGGCAGCGCATCTACAGCACCACAGACATCGGGGCTCCGGGCTTTCCCTGACGAACAGGGCTTCGACATTTACCACCAGCTGCACCTGGGCGCCCACTCCAAAAAAACCCGAAAAATCACGAACGTCGGACGATTGCTCCCACACCGAAAGTGCCAGCCAGTCAAGCTCCTGCTGCTCCTCAGCGGCCATTGGCAGCGCATCTACAGCACCAGAGACATCGGGGCTCCGGGCTTTCCCTGACGAACAGGGCTTCGACGTTTACCACCAGCTGCACCTGGGCACCCACTCAAAAAAAACCTGAAAAATCACGAACGTCTGACGATTGCTCCCACACAAAAAGTGTCAGCCAGTCAATCTCCTGCTGCTCCTCAGCGGCCATTGGCAGCGCATCTACAGCACCACAGACATCGGGGCTCCGGGCTTTCCCTGACGAACAGGGCTTCGACGTTTACCACCACCTGCACCTGGGGGGCCCACTGAAAAAAACCCCGAAAAATCATGAACGTTGGACGATTGCTCCCACACCAAAAGTGCCAGCCAGTCAAGCTCTTGCTGCTCCTCAGCGGCCATTGGCAGCGCATCTACAGCACCACAGACATCGGGGCTCCGGGCTTTCCCTGACGAACAGGGCTTCGACGTTTACCACCAGCTGCACCTGGGCGCCCACTCCAAAAAAACCCCGAAAAATCACGAAGATCGGACGATTGCTCCCACACCAAAAGTGCCAGCCAGTCAAGCTCTTGCTGCTCCTCCCCGGCCATTGGCAGCGCATCTACAGCACCACAGACATCTGGGCTCCGGGCTTTCCCTGACGAACAGGGCTTCGACGTTTACCACCACCTGCACCTGGTCGCCCACACCAAAAAAACCCGAAAAATCACGAACGTCTGACGATTGCTCCCACAAAAAAAGTGCCAGCCAGTCAAGCTCTTGCTGCTGCTCCCCGGCCATTGGCAGTGCATCTACAGCACCACAGACATCGGGGCTCCGGGCTTTCCCTGACGAACAGGGCTTCGACGTTTACCACCACCTGCACCTGGGCGCCCATTGGAAAAAAACCCAAGAAAAATCTCGAACGTTGGACGATTGCTCCCACACCGAAAGTGCCAGCAACTCAGGCTCTTGCTACTCCTCACCGGCCATTGGCAGCGCATCTACAGCACCACAGACATCGGGGCTCCGGGCTTTCCCTGACGAACAGGGCTTCGACGTTTACCACCAGCTGCACCTGGGGGGCCCACTGAAAAAAACCCCAAAAAATCATGAACGTCGGACGATTGCTCCCACACAAAAAGTGCCAGCAACTCAAGCTCTTCCTGCTCACCACCGGCCACTGGCAGCGCATCTACAGCACCACAGACACTGGGGCTCCGGGCTTTCCCTGACGAACAGGGCTTCGACGTTTACCACCAGCTGCACCTGGTCGCCCACTCCAAAAAAACCCGAAAAATCACGAACGTCGGTCGATTGCTCCCACTCCGAAAGTGCAAGCCAGTCAAGCTTTTGCTGCTCCTTCCCGGCCGTTGGCAGCGCATCTACAGCACCACAGACATCGGGGCTCCGGGCTTTCCCTGATGAACAGGACTTCGACGTTTAACACCAGCTGCACCTGGGCACCCACTCCAAAAAAACCCCAAAAAATCACTATGTTCGGACGATTTCTCCCACACCGAAAGTGCGAGCCAGTCAAGCTCTTGCTGCTCATCACCGGCCATTGGCAGCGCATCTACAGCACCACAGACATCGGGGCTCCGGGCTTTCCCTGACGAACAGGGCTTCGACGTTTACCACCAGCTGCACCTGGGCGCCCACTCCAAAAAAAACCCGAAAAATCACGAACGTCGGACGATTGCTCCCACACCGAAAGTGCCAGCCAGTCAAGCTCCTGCTGCTCCTCAGCGGCCATTGGCAGCGCATTTACAGCACCACAGACATCGGGGCTCCGGGCTTTCCCTGACGAACAGGGCTTCGACGTTTACCACCATCTGCACCTGGTCGCCCACGCCAAAAAAACCCGAAAAATCACGAACGTCGGACGATTGCTCCCACACCGAAAGTGCCAGCAACTCAAGCTCTTGCTGCTCCTCACCGGCCATTGGCAGCGCATCTACAGCACCACAGACATCGGGGCTCCGGGCTTTCCCTGACGAACAGGGCTTCGACGTTTACCACCAGCTGCACCTGGGCACGCACTCCAAAAAAACCCGAAAAATCACGAACGTCGGACGATTGCTCCCACACAAAAAGTGCCAGCCAGTCAAGCTCCTGCTGCTCCTCAGCGGCCATTGGCAGCGCATCTACAGCATTACAGACATAGGGGCTCCGGGCTTTCCCTGACGAACAGGGCTTCGACGTTTACCACCAGCTGCACCTGGGCGCCCATTGGAAAAAAACCCAAGAAAAATCACGAACGTTGGATGATTGCTCCCACACCAAAAGTGCCAGCCAGTCAAGCACTTGCTGCTCCTCCCCGGCCATTGGCAGCGCATCTACAGCACCACAGACATCGGGGCTCCGGGCTTTCCCTGACGAACAGGGCTTCGACATTTACCACCAGCTGCACCTGGTCGCCCACTCCAAAAAAACCCGAAAAATCACGAACGTCGGACGATTGCTCCCACAAAAAAAGTGCCAGCCAGTCAAGCTCTTGCTGCTGCTCCCCGGTCATTGGCAGTGCATCTACAGCACCACAGCCATCGGGGCTCCGGGCTTTCCCTGACGAACAGGGCTTCGACGTTTACCACCACCTGCACCTGGGTGCCCATTGGAAAAAAACACAAGAAAAATCACGAACGTTGGACGATTGCTCCCACACCGAAAGTGCCAGCAACTCAAGCTCTTGCTACTCCTCACCGGCCATTGGCAGCGCATCTACAGCACCACAGACATCGGGGCTCCGGGCTTTCCCTGACGAACAGGGCTTCGACGTTTACCACCAGCTGCACCTGGGCGCCCACTCCAAAAAAACCCCGAAAAATCACGAAGATCGGACGATTGCTCCCACACCGAAAGTGCCTGCAACTCAAGCTCTTGCTGCTCCTCAGCGGCCATTGGCAGCGCATCTACAGCACCACAGACATCGGGGCTCCGTGCTTTCCCTGACGCACAGGGCTTCGACCTTTACCACCACCTGCACCTGGGCGCCCACTCCAAAAAAACCCGAAAAATCACGAACGTCGGACGATTGCTCCCACACCGAAAGTGCCAGTCAGTCAAGCTCCTGCTGCACCTCCCCGGCCATTGGCAGCGCATCTACAGCACCACAGACATCGGGGCTCCGGGCTTTCCCTGACGAACAGGGCTTCGACGTTTACCACCAGCTGCACCTGGGCGCCCACTCCAAAAAAACCCCGAAAAACCACGAACGTCGGACGATTGCTCCCACACCGAAAGTGCCAGCCAGTCAAGCTCCTGCTGCTCCTCAGCGGCCATTGGCAGCGCATTTACAGCACCACAGACATCGGGGCTCCGGGCTTTCCCTGACGAACAGGGCTTCGACGTTTACCACCAGCTGCACCTGGGCGCCCACTCCAAAAAAACCCCGAAAAATCACGAACGTCGGACGATTGCTCCCACACAAAAAGTGCCAGCCAGTCAAGCTCCTGCTGCTCCTCAGCGGCCATTGGCAGCGCATCTACAGCACCACAGACATCGGGGCTCCGGGCTTTCCCTGACGAACAGGGCTTCGACGTTTACCACCAGCTGCACCTGGGGGGCCCAGTGAAAAAAACCCCAAAAAATCATGAACGTCGGACGATTGCTCCCACACCGAAAGTGCAAGCCAGTCAAGCACTTGCTGCTCCTCCCCGGCCATTGGCAGCGCATCTACAGCACCACAGACATCGGGGCTCCGGGCTTTCCCTGACGAACAGGGCTTCGACGTTTACCACCACCTGCACCTGGGCGCCCATTGGAAAAAAACCCAAGAAAAATCACGAACGTTGGATGATTGCTCCCACACCAAAAGTGCCAGCCAGTCAAGCACTTGCTGCTCCTCCCCGGCCATTGGCAGCGCATCTACAGCACCACAGACATCGGGGCTCCGGGCTTTCCCTGACGAACAGGGCTTCGACATTTACCACCAGCTGCACCTGGGCGCCCACTCCAAAAAAACCCGAAAAATCACGAACGTCGGACGATTGCTCCCACACCGAAAGTGCCAGCCAGTCAAGCTCCTGCTGCTCCTCAGCGGCCATTGGCAGCGCATCTACAGCACCAGAGACATCGGGGCTCCGGGCTTTCCCTGACGAACAGGGCTTCGACGTTTACCACCAGCTGCACCTGGGCACCCACTCAAAAAAAACCTGAAAAATCACGAACGTCTGACGATTGCTCCCACACAAAAAGTGTCAGCCAGTCAATCTCCTGCTGCTCCTCAGCGGCCATTGGCAGCGCATCTACAGCACCACAGACATCGGGGCTCCGGGCTTTCCCTGACGAACAGGGCTTCGACGTTTACCACCACCTGCACCTGGGGGGCCCACTGAAAAAAACCCCGAAAAATCATGAACGTTGGACGATTGCTCCCACACCAAAAGTGCCAGCCAGTCAAGCTCTTGCTGCTCCTCAGCGGCCATTGGCAGCGCATCTACAGCACCACAGACATCGGGGCTCCGGGCTTTCCCTGACGAACAGGGCTTCGACGTTTACCACCAGCTGCACCTGGGCGCCCACTCCAAAAAAACCCCGAAAAATCACGAAGATCGGACGATTGCTCCCACACCAAAAGTGCCAGCCAGTCAAGCTCTTGCTGCTCCTCCCCGGCCATTGGCAGCGCATCTACAGCACCACAGACATCTGGGCTCCGGGCTTTCCCTGACGAACAGGGCTTCGACGTTTACCACCACCTGCACCTGGTCGCCCACACCAAAAAAACCCGAAAAATCACGAACGTCTGACGATTGCTCCCACAAAAAAAGTGCCAGCCAGTCAAGCTCTTGCTGCTGCTCCCCGGCCATTGGCAGTGCATCTACAGCACCACAGACATCGGGGCTCCGGGCTTTCCCTGACGAACAGGGCTTCGACGTTTACCACCACCTGCACCTGGGCGCCCATTGGAAAAAAACCCAAGAAAAATCTCGAACGTTGGACGATTGCTCCCACACCGAAAGTGCCAGCAACTCAGGCTCTTGCTACTCCTCACCGGCCATTGGCAGCGCATCTACAGCACCACAGACATCGGGGCTCCGGGCTTTCCCTGACGAACAGGGCTTCGACGTTTACCACCAGCTGCACCTGGGGGGCCCACTGAAAAAAACCCCAAAAAATCATGAACGTCGGACGATTGCTCCCACACAAAAAGTGCCAGCAACTCAAGCTCTTCCTGCTCACCACCGGCCACTGGCAGCGCATCTACAGCACCACAGACACTGGGGCTCCGGGCTTTCCCTGACGAACAGGGCTTCGACGTTTACCACCAGCTGCACCTGGTCGCCCACTCCAAAAAAACCCGAAAAATCACGAACGTCGGTCGATTGCTCCCACTCCGAAAGTGCAAGCCAGTCAAGCTTTTGCTGCTCCTTCCCGGCCGTTGGCAGCGCATCTACAGCACCACAGACATCGGGGCTCCGGGCTTTCCCTGATGAACAGGACTTCGACGTTTAACACCAGCTGCACCTGGGCACCCACTCCAAAAAAACCCCAAAAAATCACTATGTTCGGACGATTTCTCCCACACCGAAAGTGCGAGCCAGTCAAGCTCTTGCTGCTCATCACCGGCCATTGGCAGCGCATCTACAGCACCACAGACATCGGGGCTCCGGGCTTTCCCTGACGAACAGGGCTTCGACGTTTACCACCAGCTGCACCTGGGCGCCCACTCCAAAAAAAACCCGAAAAATCACGAACGTCGGACGATTGCTCCCACACCGAAAGTGCCAGCCAGTCAAGCTCCTGCTGCTCCTCAGCGGCCATTGGCAGCGCATTTACAGCACCACAGACATCGGGGCTCCGGGCTTTCCCTGACGAACAGGGCTTCGACGTTTACCACCATCTGCACCTGGTCGCCCACGCCAAAAAAACCCGAAAAATCACGAACGTCGGACGATTGCTCCCACACCGAAAGTGCCAGCAACTCAAGCTCTTGCTGCTCCTCACCGGCCATTGGCAGCGCATCTACAGCACCACAGACATCGGGGCTCCGGGCTTTCCCTGACGAACAGGGCTTCGACGTTTACCACCAGCTGCACCTGGGCACGCACTCCAAAAAAACCCGAAAAATCACGAACGTCGGACGATTGCTCCCACACAAAAAGTGCCAGCCAGTCAAGCTCCTGCTGCTCCTCAGCGGCCATTGGCAGCGCATCTACAGCATTACAGACATAGGGGCTCCGGGCTTTCCCTGACGAACAGGGCTTCGACGTTTACCACCAGCTGCACCTGGGCGCCCATTGGAAAAAAACCCAAGAAAAATCACGAACGTTGGATGATTGCTCCCACACCAAAAGTGCCAGCCAGTCAAGCACTTGCTGCTCCTCCCCGGCCATTGGCAGCGCATCTACAGCACCACAGACATCGGGGCTCCGGGCTTTCCCTGACGAACAGGGCTTCGACATTTACCACCAGCTGCACCTGGTCGCCCACTCCAAAAAAACCCGAAAAATCACGAACGTCGGACGATTGCTCCCACAAAAAAAGTGCCAGCCAGTCAAGCTCTTGCTGCTGCTCCCCGGTCATTGGCAGTGCATCTACAGCACCACAGCCATCGGGGCTCCGGGCTTTCCCTGACGAACAGGGCTTCGACGTTTACCACCACCTGCACCTGGGTGCCCATTGGAAAAAAACACAAGAAAAATCACGAACGTTGGACGATTGCTCCCACACCGAAAGTGCCAGCAACTCAAGCTCTTGCTACTCCTCACCGGCCATTGGCAGCGCATCTACAGCACCACAGACATCGGGGCTCCGGGCTTTCCCTGACGAACAGGGCTTCGACGTTTACCACCAGCTGCACCTGGGCGCCCACTCCAAAAAAACCCCGAAAAATCACGAAGATCGGACGATTGCTCCCACACCGAAAGTGCCTGCAACTCAAGCTCTTGCTGCTCCTCAGCGGCCATTGGCAGCGCATCTACAGCACCACAGACATCGGGGCTCCGTGCTTTCCCTGACGCACAGGGCTTCGACCTTTACCACCACCTGCACCTGGGCGCCCACTCCAAAAAAACCCGAAAAATCACGAACGTCGGACGATTGCTCCCACACCGAAAGTGCCAGTCAGTCAAGCTCCTGCTGCACCTCCCCGGCCATTGGCAGCGCATCTACAGCACCACAGACATCGGGGCTCCGGGCTTTCCCTGACGAACAGGGCTTCGACGTTTACCACCAGCTGCACCTGGGCGCCCACTCCAAAAAAAACCGAAAAATCACGAACGTCGGACGATTGCTCCCACACTGAAAGTGCCAGCCAGTCAAGCTCTTGCTTGTCCTCACTGGCCATTGGCAGCGCATCTACAGCACCACAGACATCGGGGCTCCGGGCTTTCCCTGACGAACAGGGCTTCGACGTTTACCACCAGCTGCACCTGGTCGCACACTCCAAAAAAACCCGAAAAATCACGAACGTCGGACGATTGCTCCCACACAAAAAGTGCCAGCCAGTCAAGCTCCTGCTGCTCCTCAGCGGCCATTGGCAGCGCATCTACAGCACCACAGACATCGGGGCTCCGGGCTTTCCCTGACGAACAGGGCTTCGACGTTTACCACCAGCTGCACCTGGGGGGCCCAGTGAAAAAAACCCCAAAAAATCATGAACGTCGGACGATTGCTCCCACACCGAAAGTGCAAGCCAGTCAAGCACTTGCTGCTCCTCCCCGGCCATTGGCAGCGCATCTACAGCACCACAGACATCGGGGCTCCGGGCTTTCCCTGACGAACAGGGCTTCGACGTTTACCACCACCTGCACCTGGGCGCCCATTGGAAAAAAACCCAAGAAAAATCACGAACGTGGGATGATTGCTCCCACACCAAAAGTGCCAGCCAGTCAAGCACTTGCTGCTCCTCCCCGGCCATTGGCAGCGCATCTACAGCACCACAGACATCGGGGCTCCGGGCTTTCCCTGACGAACAGGGCTTCGACATTTACCACCAGCTGCACCTGGGCGCCCAGTCCAAAAAAACCCGAAAAATCACGAACGTCGGACGATTGCTCCCACACCGAAAGTGCCAGCCAGTCAAGCACTTGCTGCTCCTCCCCGGCCATTGGCAGCGCATCTACAGCACCACAGACATCGGGGCTCCGGGCTTTCCCTGACGAACAGGGCTTCGACGTTTACCACCAGCTGCACCTGGGCGCCCACTCCAAAAAAACCCGAAAAATCACGAACGTCGGACGATTGCTCCCACACAAAAAGGGCCAGCCAGTCAAGCTCTTGCTGCTGCTCCCCGGCCATTGGCAGCGCATCTACAGCACTACAGACATCGGGGCTCCGGGCTTTCCCTGACGAACAGGGCTTCGACGTTTACCACCAGCTGCACCTGGGCGCCCACTCCAAAAAAACCCCGAAAAATCACGAAGATCGGACGATTGCTCCCACACCGAAAGTGCCAGCCCGTCAAGCTCTTGCTGCTCATCACCGGCCATTGGCAGCCCATCTACAGCACCACAGACATCGGGGCTCCGGGCTTTCCCTGACGAACAGGGCTTCGATGTTTACCACCTCCTGCACCTGGGCACCCATTGGAAAAAAACCCAAGAAAAATCACGAACGTTGGACGATTGCTCCCACACCGGAAGTACCAGCAACTCAAGCTCTTGCTGCTCCTCCCCGGCCATTGGCAGCGCATCTACAGCACCACAGACACTGGGACTCCGGGCTTTCCCTGACGAACAGGGCTTCGACGTTTACCACCAGCTGCACCTGGAGGGCCCACTCGAAAAAAACCCGAAAAATCTAGAACGTCGGACGATTGCTCCCACACAAGAAGTGCCAGCCAGTCAAGCTCCTGCTGCTCCTCCCCGGCCATTGGCAGCGCATCTACAGCACCACAGACATCGGGGCTCCGGGCTTTCCCTGACGAACAGGGCTTCGACGTTTACCACCAGCTGCACCTGGGCGCCCACTCCAAAAAAACCCCGAAAAATCACGAAGATCGGACGATTGCTCCCACACCAAAAGTGCCAGCCAGTCAAGCTCTTGCTGCTCCTCCCCGGCCATTGGCAGCGCATCTACAGCACCACAGACATCGGGGCTCCGGGCTTTCCCTGATGAACAGGGCTTCGACGTTTACTACCACC
The DNA here is from genome assembly GCF_036417535.1 of Chlamydotis macqueenii. Taxonomy (NCBI): domain Eukaryota; kingdom Metazoa; phylum Chordata; class Aves; order Otidiformes; family Otididae; genus Chlamydotis; species Chlamydotis macqueenii. The sequence continues at coordinate 23,815,367 of NC_141592.1, read as the reverse complement.
TGCACCTGGGCGCCCATTGGAAACAAACACAAGAAAAATCACGAACGTTGGACGATTCCTCCCACACCGAACGTGCCAGCAACTCAAGCTCTTGCTGCTCCTCACCGGCCATTGGCAGCGCATCTACAGCACCACAGACATCGGGGCTCTGGGCTTTCCCTGACGAACAGGGCTTCGACGTTTACCACCAGCTGCACCTGGGCGCCCACTCCAAAAAAACCCGAAAAATCATGAATGTCGGACGATTGCTCCCACACCAAAAGTGCCAGCCAGTCAAGCTCTTGCTGCTCCTCAGCGGCCATTGGCAGCGCATCTACAGCACCACAGACATCGGGGCTCCGGGCTTTCCCTGACGAACAGGGCTTTGACGTTTACCACCAGCTGCACCTGGGCGCCCACTCCAAAAAAACCCCGAAAAATCACGAAGATCGGACGATTGCTCCCACACCAAAAGTGCCAGCCAGTCAAGCTCTTGCTGCTCCTCCCCGGCCATTGGCAGCGCATCTACAGCACCACAGACATCGGGGCTCCGGGCTTTCCCTGACGAACAGGGCTTCGACGTTTACCACCACCTGCACCTGGGCGCCCATTGGAAAAAAACCCAAGAAAAATCACGAACGTTGGACGATTGCTCCCACACCGAAAGTGCCAGCAACTCAGGCTCTTGCTACTCCTCACCGGCCATTGGCAGCGCATCTACAGCACCACAGACATCGGGGCTCCGGGCTTTCCCTGACGAACAGGGCTTCGACGTTTACCACCAGCTGCACCTGGGGGGCCCACTGAAAAAAACCCCAAAAAATCATGAACGTCGGACGATTGCTCCCACACAAAAAGTGCCAGCCAGTCAAGCTCTTGCTGCTCCTCCCCGGCCATTGGCAGCGCATCTACAGCACCACAGACATCGGGGCTCCGGACTTTCCCTGACGAACAGGGCTTCGACGTTTACCACCACCTGCACCTGGGCACCCATTGGAAAAAAACCCAAGAAAAATCACGAACGTTGGATGATTGCTCCCACACCGAAAGTGCCAGCAACTCAAGCTCTTCTGCTCACCACCGGCCACTGGCAGCGCATCTACACACCACAGACACTGGGGCTCCGGGCTTTCCCTGACGAACAGGGCTTCGACGTTTACCACCAGCTGCACCTGGTCGCCCACTCCAAAAAAACCCGAAAAATCACGAACGTCGGTCGATTGCTCCCACTCCGAAAGTGCAAGCCAGTCAAGCTTTTGCTGCTCCTTCCCGGCCGTTGGCAGCGCATCTACAGCGCCACAGACATCGGGGCTCCGGGCTTTCCCTGATGAACAGGGCTTCGACGTTTACCACCAGCTGCACCTGGGGGGCCCACTGAAAAAAACCCCGAAAAATCATGAACGTCGGACGATTGCTCCCACACCGAAAGTGTCAGCCAGTCAAGCTCCTGCTGCTCCTCAGCGGCCATTGGCAGCGCATCTACAGCACCACAGACATCGGGGCTCCGGGCTTTCCCTGACGAACAGGACTTCGACGTTTACCACCAGCTGCACCTGGGCACCCACTCCAAAAAAACCCCAAAAAATCACGATGTTCGGACGATTTATCCCACACCGAAAGTGCGAGCCAGTCAAGCTCTTGCTGCTCATAACCGGCCATTGGCAGCGCATCTACAGCACCACAGACATCGGGGCTCCGGGCTTTCCCTGACGAACAGGGCTTCGACGTTTACCACCAGCTGCACCTGGGCGCCCACTCCAAAAAAACCCCGAAAAATCACGAACGTCGGACGATTGCTCCCACACCGAAAGTGCCAGCCAGTCAAGCTCCTGCTGCTCCTCAGCGGCCATTGGCAGCGCATTTACAGCACCACAGACATCGGGGCTCCGGGCTTTCCCTGACGAACAGGGCTTCGACGTTTACCACCATCTGCACCTGGTCGCCCACGCCAAAAAAACCCGAAAAATCACGAACGTCGGACGATTGCTCCCACACCGAAAGTGCCAGCAACTCAAGCTCTTGCTGCTCCTCACCGGCCATTGGCAGCGCATCTACAGCACCACAGACATCGGGGCTCCGGGCTTTCCCTGACGAACAGGGCTTCGACGTTTACCACCAGCTGCACCTGGGCGCCCACTCCAAAAAAACCCGAAAAATCACGAACGTCGGACGATTGCTCCCACACAAAAAGTGCCAGGCAGTCAAGCACTTGCTGCTCCTCCCCGGCCATTGGCAGCGCATCTACAGCACCACAGACATCGGGGCTCCGGGCTTTCCCTGACGAACAGGGCTTCGACGTTTACCACCACCTGCACCTGGGCGCCCATTGGAAAAAAACCCAAGAAAAATCACGAACGTTGGATGATTGCTCCCACACCAAAAGTGCCAGCCAGTCAAGCACTTGCTGCTCCTCCCCGGCCATTGGCAGCGCATCTACAGCACCACAGACATCGGGGCTCCGGGCTTTCCCTGACGAACAGGGCTTCGACATTTACCACCAGCTGCACCTGGTCGCCCACTCCAAAAAAACCCGAAAAATCACGAACGTCGGACGATTGCTCCCACAAAAAAAGTGCCAGCCAGTCAAGCTCTTGCTGCTGCTCCCCGGCCATTGGCAGTGCATCTACAGCACCACAGACATCGGGGCTCTGGGCTTTCCCTGACGAACAGGGCTTCGACGTTTACCACCACCTGCACCTGGGTGCCCATTGGAAAAAAACCCAAGAAAAATCACGAACGTTGGACGATTGCTCCCACACCGAAAGTGCCAGCAACTCAAGCTCTTGCTACTCCTCACCGGCCATTGGCAGCGCATCTACAGCACCACAGACATCGGGGCTCCAAGCTTTCCCTGACGAACAGGGCTTCGACGTTTACCACAAGCTGCACCTGGGGGGCCCACTGAAAAAAAACCCGATAAATCATGAACGTCGGACGATTGCTCCCACACCAAAAGTGCCAGCCAGTCAAGCTCTTGCTGCTCCTCAGCGGCCATTGGCAGCGCATCTACAGCACCACAGACATCGGGGCTCCGGGCTTTCCCTGACGAACAGGGCTTCGACGTTTACCACCAGCTGCACCTGGGCGCCCACTCCAAAAAAACCCCGAAAAATCACGAAGATCGGACGATTGCTCCCACACCAAAAGTGCCAGCCAGTCAAGCTCTTGCTGCTCCTCCCCGGCCATTGGCAGCGCATCTACAGCACCACAGACATCGGGGCTCCGGGCTTTCCCTGACGAACAGGGCTTCGACGTTTACCACCATCTGCACCTGGTCGCCCACGCCAAAAAAACCCGAAAAATCACGAACGTCGGACGATTGCTCCCACACCGAAAGTGCCAGCAACTCAAGCTCTTGCTGCTCCTCACCGGCCATTGGCAGCGCATCTACAGCACCACAGACATCGGGGCTCCGGGCTTTCCCTGACGAACAGGGCTTCGACGTTTACCACCACCTGCACCTGGGCACCCATTGGAAAAAAACCCAAGAAAAATCACGAACGTTGGATGATTGCTCCCACACCGAAAGTGCCAGCAACTCAAGCTCTTCTGCTCACCACCGGCCACTGGCAGCGCATCTACAGCACCACAGACACTGGGGCTCCGGGCTTTCCCTGACGAACAGGGCTTCGACGTTTACCACCAGCTGCACCTGGTCGCCCACTCCAAAAAAACCCGAAAAATCACGAACGTCGGTCGATTGCTCCCACTCCGAAAGTGCAAGCCAGTCAAGCTTTTGCTGCTCCTTCCCGGCCATTGGCAGCGCATCTACAGCGCCACAGACGTCGGGGCTCCGGGCTTTCCCTGATGAACAGGGCTTCGACGTTTACCACCAGCTGCACCTGGGGGGCCCACTGAAAAAAACCCCGAAAAATCATGAACGTCGGACGATTGCTCCCACACCGAAAGTGTCAGCCAGTCAAGCTCCTGCTGCTCCTCAGCTCCATTGGCAGCGCATCTACAGCACCACAGACATCGGGGCTCCGGGCTTTCCCTGACGAACAGGACTTCGACGTTTACCACCAGCTGCACCTGGGCACCCACTCCAAAAAAACCCCAAAAAATTACGATGTTCGGACGATTTCTCCCACACCGAAAGTGCGAGCCAGTCAAGCTCTTGCTGCTCATCACCGGCCATTGGCAGCGCATCTACAGCACCACAGACATCGGGGCTCCGGGCTTTCCCTGACGAACAGGGCTTCGACGTTTACCACCAGCTGCACCTGGGCGCCCACTCCAAAAAAACCCCGAAAAATCACGAACGTCGGACGATTGCTCCCACACCGAAAGTGCCAGCCAGTCAAGCTCCTGCTGCTCCTCAGCGGCCATTGGCAGCGCATTTACAGCACCACAGACATCGGGGCTCCGGGCTTTCCCTGACGAACAGGGCTTCGACGTTTACCACCATCTGCACCTGGTCGCCCACGCCAAAAAAACCCGAAAAATCACGAACGTCGGACGATTGCTCCCACACCGAAAGTGCCAGCAACTCAAGCTCTTGCTGCTCCTCACCGGCCATTGGCAGCGCATCTACAGCACCACAGACATCGGGGCTCCGGGCTTTCCCTGACGAACAGGGCTTCGACGTTTACCACCAGCTGCACCTGGGCACGCACTCCAAAAAAACCCGAAAAATCACGAACGTCGGACGATTGCTCCCACACCAAAAGTGCCAGCCAGTCAAGCTCCTGCTGCTCCTCACCGGCCATTGGCAGCGCATCTACAGCATTACAGACATCGGGGCTCCGGGCTTTCCCTGACGAACAGGGCTTCGACGTTTACCACCAGCTGCACCTGGGGGGCCCACTGAAAAAAACCCCAAAAAATCATGAACGTCGGACGATTGCTCCCACACAAAAAGTGCCAGCCAGTCAAGCACTTGCTGCTCCTCCCCGGCCATTGGCAGCGCATCTACAGCACCACAGACATCGGGGCTCCGGGCTTTCCCTGACGAACAGGGCTTCGACGTTTACCACCACCTGCACCTGGGCGCCCATTGGAAAAAAACCCAAGAAAAATCACGAACGTTGGATGATTGCTCCCACACCAAAAGTGCCAGCCAGTCAAGCACTTGCTGCTCCTCCCCGGCCATTGGCAGCGCATCTACAGCACCACAGACATCGGGGCTCCGGGCTTTCCCTGACGAACAGGGCTTCGACATTTACCACCAGCTGCACCTGGTCGCCCACTCCAAAAAAACCCGAAAAATCACGAACGTCGGACGATTGCTCCCACAAAAAAAGTGCCAGCCAGTCAAGCTCTTGCTGCTGCTCCCCGGCCATTGGCAGTGCATCTACAGCACCACAGACATCGGGGCTCCGGGCTTTCCCTGACGAACAGGGCTTCGACGTTTACCACCACCTGCACCTGGGTGCCCATTGGAAAAAAACCCAAGAAAAATCACGAACGTTGGACGATTGCTCCCACACCGAAAGTGCCAGCAACTCAAGCTCTTGCTACTCCTCACCGGCCATTGGCAGCGCATCTACAGCACCACAGACATCGGGGCTCCGGGCTTTCCCTGACGAACAGGGCTTCGACGTTTACCACCAGCTGCACCTGGGGGGCCCACTGAAAAAAACCCCGAAACATCATGAACGTCGGACGATTGCTCCCACACCAAAAGTGCCAGCCAGTCAAGCTCTTGCTGCTCCTCAGCGGCCATTGGCAGCGCATCTACAGCACCACAGACATCGGGGCTCCGGGCTTTCCCTGACGAACAGGGCTTCGACGTTTACCACCAGCTGCACCTGGGCGCCCACTCCAAAAAAACCCCGAAAAATCACGAAGATCGGACGATTGCTCCCACACCGAAAGTGCCAGCCAGTCAAGCTCCTGCTGCACCTCCCCGGCCATTGGCAGCGCATCTACAGCACCACAGACATCGGGGCTCCGGGCTTTCCCTGACGAACAGGGCTTCGACGTTTACCACCAGCTGCACCTGGGCGCCCACTCCAAAAAACCCCAAAAATCACGAACGTCGGACGATTGCTCCCACACCGAAAGTGCCAGCCAGTCAAGCTCTTGCTTGTCCTCACTGGCCATTGGCAGCGCATCTACAGCACCACAGACATCGGGGCTCCGGGCTTTCCCTGACGAACAGGGCTTCGACGTTTACCACCAGCTGCACCTGGGGGGCCCAGTGAAAAAAACCCCAAAAAATCATGAACGTCGGACGATTGCTCCCACACCGAAAGTGCAAGCCAGTCAAGCACTTGCTGCTCCTCCCCGGCCATTGGCAGCGCATCTACAGCACCACAGACATCGGGGCTCCGGGCTTTCCCTGACGAACAGGGCTTCGACGTTTACCACCACCTGCACCTGGGCGCCCATTGGAAAAAAACCCAAGAAAAATCACGAACGTGGGATGATTGCTCCCACACCAAAAGTGCCAGCCAGTCAAGCACTTGCTGCTCCTCCCCGGCCATTGGCAGCGCATCTACAGCACCACAGACACTGGGGCTCCGGGCTTTCCCTGACGAACAGGGCTTCGACATTTACCACCAGCTGCACCTGGGCGCCCACTCCAAAAAAACCCGAAAAATCACGAACGTCGGACGATTGCTCCCACACCGAAAGTGCCAGCCAGTCAAGCACTTGCTGCTCCTCCCCGGCCATTGGCAGCGCATCTACAGCACCACAGACATCGGGGCTCCGGGCTTTCCCTGACGAACAGGGCTTCGACGTTTACCAGCACCTGCACCTGGGCGCCCATTGGAAAAAAACCCAAGAAAAATCACGAACGTTGGATGATTGCTCCCACACCAAAAGTGCCAGCCAGTCAAGCACTTGCTGCTCCTCCCCGGCCATTGGCAGCGCATCTACAGCACCACAGACATCGGGGCTCCGGGCTTTCCCTGACGAACAGGGCTTCGACATTTACCACCAGCTGCACCTGGTCGCCCACTCCAAAAAAACCCGAAAAATCACGAACGTCGGACGATAGCTCCCACAACAAAAGTGCCAGCCAGTCAAGCTCTTGCTGCTCCTCACCGGCCATTGGCAGCGCATCTACAGCACCACAGACATTGGGGCTCCGGGCTTTCCCTGACGAACAGGGCTTCGACGTTTACCACCAGCTGCACCTGGGCGCCCACTCCAAAAAAACCCGAAAAATCACGAACGTCGGACGATTGCTCCCACACAAAAAGGGCCAGCCAGTCAAGCTCTTGCTGCTGCTCCCCGGCCATTGGCAGCGCATCTACAGCACCACAGACACTGGGACTCCGGGCTTTCCCTGACGAACAGGGCTTCGATGTTTACCACCAGCTGCACCTGGAGGGCCCACTCCAAAAAAACCCCGAAAAATCACGATGATCGGACGATTGCTCCCACACCGAAAGTGCCAGCCAGTCAAGCTCTTGCTGCTCATCACCGGCCATTGGCAGCCCATCTACAGCACCACAGACATCGGGGCTCCGGGCTTTCCCTGACGAACAGGGCTTCGATGTTTACCACCTCCTGCACCTGGGCACCCATTGGAAAAAAACCCAAGAAAAATCACGAACGTTGGACGATTGCTCCCACACCGAAAGTACCAGCAACTCAAGCTCTTGCTGCTCCTCCCCGGCCATTGGCAGCGCATCTACAGCACCACAGACACTGGGACTCCGGGCTTTCCCTGACGAACAGGGCTTCGATGTTTACCACCAGCTGCACCTGGAGGGCCCACTCGAAAAAAACCCGAAAAATCAAGAACGTCGGACGATTGCTCCCACACAAGAAGTGCCAGCCAGTCAAGGTCCTGCTGCTCCTCCCCGGCCATTGGCAGCGCATCTACAGCACCACAGACATCGGGGCTCCGGGCTTTCCCTGACGAACAGGGCTTCGACGTTTACCACCACCTGCGCCTGGGCGCCCACTCCAAAAAAACCCCGAAAAATCACGAAGATCAGACGATTGCTCCCACACCGAAAGTGCCAGCCAGTCAAGCTCTTGCTGCTCCTCCCCGGCCATTGGCAGCGCATCTACAGCACCACAGACATCGGGGCTCCGGGCTTTCCCTGATGAACAGGGCTTCGACGTTTACCACCAGCTGCACCTGGGCGCCCATTGGAAACAAACACAAGAAAAATCACGAACGTTGGACGATTCCTCCCACACCGAACGTGCCAGCAACTCAAGCTCTTGCTGCTCCTCACCGGCCATTGGCAGCGCATCTGCAGCACCACAGACACTGGGACTCCGGTCTTTCCCTGACGAACAGGGCTTCGACGTTTACCACCAGCTGGACCTGGGAGCCCACTCCAAAAAAACCGAAAAATCAAGAACGTCGGACGATTGCTCCCACACCGAAAGTGCAAGCCAGTCAAGCTCCTGCTGCTCCTCCCCGGCCGCTGGCAGCGCATCTACAGCACCACAGACATCGGGGCTCCGGGCTTTCCCTGACGAACAGGGCTTCGACGTTTACCACCAGCTGCACCTGGGCGCCCACTCCAAAAAAACCCGAAAAATCACGAACGTCGGACGATTGCTCCCACACAAAAAGTGCCAGCCAGTCAAGCTCCTGCTGCTCCTCAGCGGCCATTGGCAGCGCATTTACAGCACCACAGACATCGGGGCTCCGGGCTTTCCCTGACGAACAGGGCTTCGACGTTTACCACCAGCTGCACCTGGGCGCCCACTCCAAAAAAACCCCGAAAAATCACGAAGATCGGACGATTGCTCCCACACCGAAAGTGCCAGCCAGTCAAGCTCTTGCTGCTCCTCCCCGGCCATTGGCAGCGCATCTACAGCACCACAGACATCGGGGCTCCGGGCTTTCCCTGACGAACAGGGCTTCGACGTTTACCACCACCTGCACCTGGGCACCCATTGGAAAAAAACCCAAGAAAAATCACGAACGTTGGACGATTGCTCCCACACCGAAAATGCCAGCAACTCAAGCTCTTGCTGCTCATCACCGGCCATTGGCAGCGCATCTACAGCACCACAGACATCGGGGCTCCGGGCTTTCCCTGAGGAACAGGGCTTCGACGTTTACCGCCCGCTGCGCCTTGGCGCCCACTAAAAAAAAACCCAAAAAATCACGAACGTCGGACGATTGCTCCCACACCGAAAGTGCCAGCAACTCAAGCTCTTGCTGCTCCTCACCGGCCATTGGCAGCGCATCTACAGCACCACAGACATCGGGGCTCTGGGCTTTCCCTGACGAACAGGGCTTCGACGTTTACCACCAGCTTCACCTGGGTGCCCACTCCAAAAAAACCTAGAAAAATCACGAACGTCAGACGATTGCTCCCACACAAAAAATGCCAGCCAGTCAAGCTCTTGCTGCTCCTCCCCGGCCATTGGCAGCGCATCTACAGCACCACAGACATCGGGGCTCCGGGCTTTCCCTGACGAACAGGGCTTCGACGTTTACCACCAGCTGCACCTGGTCGCCCACTCCAAAAAAACCCGAAAAATCACGAACGTTGGACGATTGCTCCCACACCGAAAATGCCAGCCAGTCAAGCTCTTGCTGCTCCTCCCCGGCCATTGGCAGCGCATCTACAGCACCACAGACATCGGGGCTCCGGGCTTTCCCTGACGAACAGGGCTTCGACATTTACCACCAGCTGCAGCTGGGCGCCCACCTGAAAAAAACCCCGAAAAATCACGAATGTCGGACGATTGCTCCCACACCGACAGTGCTAGCTAGCCAAGCTCTTGCTGCTCCCCACCGGCCATTGGCAGCGCATCCACAGCACCACAGACATCGGGGCTCCACGCTTTCCCTGACGAACAGGGCTTCGACGTTTACCACCTGCTGCACCTGGGCGCCCACTGGAAAAAAACCATGAAAAATCACGAACGTCGGACGATTTTTCCCACACAAAAAGTGCCAGCAACTCAAGCTCCTGCTGCTCCTCACCGGCCATTGGCAGCGCATCTACAGCACCACAGACATCGGGGCTTCGGGCTTTCTCTGACGAACAGGGCTTCGACGTTTACCACCTGCTGCACCTGGGCTCCCACTGAAAAAAACCCCGAAGAATCACGAACGTCGGACGATTGCTCCCACACCGAAAGTGCCAGCCAGTCAAGCTCTTGCTGCTCCTCAGCGGCCATTGGCAGCGCATCTACAGCACCACAGACATCGGGGATCCGGGCTTTCCCTGACAAACAGGGCTTCGACGTTTACCATCAGCTGCACCTGGCCGCCCACTGGAAAAAAAAAAGCGAAAATTCACGAACGTCGGATGATTGCTCCCACACAAAAAGTGCCAGCCAGTCAAGCTCTTGCTGCTCCTCACCGGCCATTGGCAGCGCATCTACAGCACCACAGACATCGGGGCTCCGGGCTTTCCCTGACGAACAGGGCTTGAAGGTTTACCACCAGCTGCACCTGGGGGGCCCACTGAAAAAAACCCCGAAGAATCACGAACGTCGGACGATTGCTCCCACACCGAAAGTGCCAGCCAGTCAAGCTCTTGCTGCTCCTCACCGGCCATTGGCAGCGCATCTACAGCACCACAGACATCGGAACTCCGAGCTTTCCCTGACGAACAGGGCTTCGATATTTACCACCTGCTGCACCTGGGCGCCCACTGGAAAAATCCCCGAAAAATCAGGAACGTCGGACGATTGCTCCCACACCAAAAGTGCCAGCCAGTCAAGCTCTTGCTGCTCATCACCGGCCATTGGCAGCGCATCTACAGCACCACAGACATCGGGGCTCCGGGCTTTCCCTGACGAACAGGGCTTGAACGTTTACCACCAGCTGCACCTTGGGGGCCCACTGAAAGAAACCCCGAAAAATCAGGAACGTCCGATGATTACTCCCACACCGAAAGTGCCAGCCAGTCAAGCTCTTGCTGCTCCTCACCGGCCATTGGCAGCGCATCTACAGCACCACAGACATCGGGGCTCCGGGCTTTCCCTGACGAACAGGGCTTCGACGTTTACCACCAGCTGCACCTGGGCGCCCATTGGAAAAAAACCCAAGAAAAATCACGAACGTTGGACGATTGCTCCCACACCAAAAGTGCCAGCCAGTCAAGCTCTTGCTGCTCCTCACCTGCCATTGGCAGCGCATCTACAGCACCACAGACATCGGGGCTCCGGGCTTTCCCTAACGAACAGGGCTTCGACGTTTACCACCAGCTGCACCTGGGGGGCCCACTGAAAGAAACCCCGAAAAATCGGGGACGTCGGATGATTACTCCCACACTGAAAGTGCCAGCCAGTCAAGCTCTTGCTGCTCCTCACCTGCCATTGGCAGCGCATCTACAGCACCACAGACATCGGGGCTCCGGGCTTTCCCTGACGAACAGGGCTTCGACGTTTACCACCAACTGCACCTGGGCGCCCACTGAAAAAAACCCCGAAAAATCATGAACGTCGGACGATTGCTCCCACACAAAAAGTTCCAGCCAGTCAAGCTCTTGCTGCTTCTCCCCTGACATTGGCAGCGCATCTACAGCACCACAGACATCGGGGCTCCGGGCTTTCCCTGACGAACAGGGCTTCGACGTTTACCACCAGCTGCACCTGGGGGCCCCCTGAAAAAAACCCCGAAAAATCATGAACGTCGGACGATTGCTCCCACACCGAAAGTGCCAGCCAGTCAAGCTCTTGCTGCTCCTCACCGGCCATTGGCAGCGCATCTACAGCACCACAGACATCGGGGCTCCGGGCATTCCTTGACGAACAGGGCTTCGACGTTTACCACCAGCTGCACCTGGGCGCCCACTCCAAAAAAACCCGAAAAATCACGAACGTCGGACGATTGCTCCCACAAAAAAAGTGCCAGCCAGTCAAGCTCTTGCTGCTGCTCCCCGGCCATTGGCAGTGCATCTACAGCACCACAGACATCGGGGCTCCGGGCTTTCCCTGACGAACAGGGCTTCGACGTTTACCACCACCTGCACCTGGGTGCCCATTGGAAAAAAACCCAAGAAAAATCACGAACGTTGGACGATTGCTCCCACACCGAAAGTGCCAGCAACTCAAGCTCTTGCTACTCCTCACCGGCCATTGGCAGCGCATCTACAGCACCACAGACATCGGGGCTCCGGGCTTTCCCTGACGAACAGGGCTTCGACGTTTACCACCAGCTGCACCTGGGGGGCCCACTGAAAAAAACCCCGAAACATCATGAACGTCGGACGATTGCTCCCACACCAAAAGTGCCAGCCAGTCAAGCTCTTGCTGCTCCTCACCGGCCATTGGCAGCGCATCTACAGCACCACAGACATCGGGGCTCCGGGCTTTCCCTGACGAACAGGGCTTCGACGTTTACCACCAGCTGCACCTGGGCGCCCACTCCAAAAATCCCCGAAAAATCACGAAGATCGGACGATTGCTCCCACACCAAAAGTGCCAGCCAGTCAAGCTCTTGCTGCTCCTCCCCGGCCATTGGCAGCGCATCTACAGCACCACAGACATCGGGGCTCCGGGCTTTCCCTGACGAACAGGGCTTCGACGTTTACCACCATCTGCACCTGGTCGCCCACGCCAAAAAAACCCGAAAAATCACGAACGTCGGACGATTGCTCCCACACCGAAAGTGCCAGCCAGTCAAGCTCCTGCTGCACCTCCCCGGCCATTGGCAGCGCATCTACAGCACCACAGACATCGGGGCTCCGGGCTTTCCCTGACGAACAGGGCTTCGACGTTTACCACCAGCTGCACCTGGGCGCCCACTCCAAAAAACCCCAAAAATCACGAACGTCGGACGATTGCTCCCACACCGAAAGTGCCAGCCAGTCAAGCTCTTGCTTGTCCTCACTGGCCATTGGCAGCGCATCTACAGCACCACAGACATCGGGGCTCCGGGCTTTCCCTGACGAACAGGGCTTCGACGTTTACCACCAGCTGCACCTGGGGGGCCCAGTGAAAAAAACCCCAAAAAATCATGAACGTCGGACGATTGCTCCCACACCGAAAGTGCAAGCCAGTCAAGCACTTGCTGCTCCTCCCCGGCCATTGGCAGCGCATCTACAGCACCACAGACATCGGGGCTCCGGGATTTCCCTGACGAACAGGGCTTCGACGTTTACCACCACCTGCACCTGGGCGCCCATTGGAAAAAAACCCAAGAAAAATCACGAACGTGGGATGATTGCTCCCACACCAAAAGTGCCAGCCAGTCAAGCACTTGCTGCTCCTCCCCGGCCATTGGCAGCGCATCTACAGCACCACAGACACTGGGGCTCCGGGCTTTCCCTGACGAACAGGGCTTCGACATTTACCACCAGCTGCACCTGGGCGCCCACTCCAAAAAAACCCGAAAAATCACGAACGTCGGACGATTGCTCCCACACCGAAAGTGCCAGCCAGTCAAGCACTTGCTGCTCCTCCCCGGCCATTGGCAGCGCATCTACAGCACCACAGACATCGGGGCTCCGGGCTTTCCCTGACGAACAGGGCTTCGACATTTACCACCAGCTGCACCTGGTCGCCCACTCCAAAAAAACCCGAAAAATCACGAACGTCGGACGATAGCTCCCACAACAAAAGTGCCAGCCAGTCAAGCTCTTGCTGCTCCTCACCGGCCATTGGCAGCGCATCTACAGCACCACAGACATTGGGGCTCCGGGCTTTCCCTGACGAACAGGGCTTCGACGTTTACCACCAGCTGCACCTGGGCGCCCACTCCAAAAAAACCCGAAAAATCACGAACGTCGGACGATTGCTCCCACACAAAAAGGGCCAGCCAGTCAAGCTCTTGCTGCTGCTCCCCGGCCATTGGCAGCGCATCTACAGCACCACAGACATCGGGGCTCCGGGCTTTCCCTGACGAACAGGGCTTCGACGTTTACCACCAGCTGCACCTGGGCGCCCACTCCAAAAAAACCCCGAAAAATCACGATGATCGGACGATTGCTCCCACACCGAAAGTGCCAGCAACTCAAGCTCTTGCTGCTCATCACCGGCCATTGGCAGCCCATCTACAGCACCACAGACATCGGGGCTCCGGGCTTTCCCTGACGAACAGGGCTTCGATGTTTACCACCTCCTGCACCTGGGCACCCATTGGAAAAAAACCCAAGAAAAATCACGAACGTTGGACGATTGCTCCCACACCGAAAGTATCAGCAACTCAAGCTCTTGCTGCTCCTCCCCGGCCATTGGCAGCGCATCTACAGCACCACAGACACTGGGACTCCGGGCTTTCCCTGATGAACAGGGCTTCGACGTTTACCACCAGCTGCACCTGGGCGCCCATTGGAAACAAACACAAGAAAAATCACGAACGTTGGACGATTCCTCCCACACCGAACGTGCCAGCAACTCAAGCTCTTGCTGCTCCTCACCGGCCATTGGCAGCGCATCTGCAGCACCACAGACATCGGGGCTCCGGTCTTTCCCTGACGAACAGGGCTTCGACATTTACCACCAGCTGGACCTGGGAGCCCACTCCAAAAAAACCGAAAAATCAAGAACGTCGGACGATTGCTCCCACACCGAAAGTGCAAGCCAGTCAAGCTCCTGCTGCTCCTCCCCGGCCGCTGGCAGCGCATCTACAGCACCACAGACATCGGGGCTCCGGGCTTTCCCTGACGAACAGGGCTTCGACGTTTACCACCAGCTGCACCTGGGCGCCCACTCCAAAAAAACCCGAAAAATCACGAACGTCGGACGATTGCTCCCACACAAAAAGTGCCAGCCAGTCAAGCTCCTGCTGCTCCTCAGCGGCCATTGGCAGCGCATTTACAGCACCACAGACATCGGGGCTCCGGGCTTTCCCTGACGAACAGGGCTTCGACGTTTACCACCAGCTGCACCTGGTCGCCCACTCCAAAAAAACCCCGAAAAATCACGAAGATCGGACGATTGCTCCCACACCGAAAGTGCCAGCCAGTCAAGCTCTTGCTGCTCCTCCCCGGCCATTGGCAGCGCATCTACAGCACCACAGACATCGGGGCTCCGGGCTTTCCCTGACGAACAGGGCTTCGACGTTTACCACCACCTGCACCTGGGCACCCATTGGAAAAAAACCCAAGAAAAATCACGAACGTTGGACGATTGCTCCCACACCGAAAATGCCAGCAACTCAAGCTCTTGCTGCTCATCACCGGCCATTGGCAGCGCATCTACAGCACCACAGACATCGGGGCTCCGGGCTTTCCCTGACGAACAGGGCTTCGACGTTTACCGCCCGCTGAGCCTTGGCGCCCACTAAAAAAAAACCCAAAAAATCACGAACGTCGGACGATTGCTCCCACACCGAAAGTGCCAGCAACTCAAGCTCTTGCTGCTCCTCCCCGGCCATTGGCAGCGCATCTACAGCACCACAGACATCGGGGCTCCGGGCTTTCCCTGACGAATAGGGCTTCGACGTTTACCACCAGCTTCACCTGGGTGCCCACTCCAAAAAAACCCCGAAAAATCACGAACGTCAGACGATTGCTCCCACACAAAAAGTGCCAGCCAGTCAAGCTCTTGCTGCTCCTCCCCGGCCATTGGCAGCGCATCTACAGCACCACAGACATCGGGGCTCCGGGCTTTCCCTGACGAACAGGGCTTCGACGTTTACCACCAGCTGCACCTGGTCGCCCACTCCAAAAAAACCCGAAAAATCACGAACGTTGGACGATTGCTCCCACACCGAAAATGCCAGCCAGTCAAGCTCTTGCTGCTCCTCCCCGGCCATTGGCAGCGCATCTACAGCACCACAGACATCGGGGCTCCGGGCTTTCCCTGACGAACAGGGCTTCGACATTTACCACCAGCTGCAGCTGGGCGCCCACCTGAAAAAAACCCCGAAAAATCACGAATGTCGGACGATTGCTCCCACACCGACAGTGCTAGCTAGCCAAGCTCTTGCTGCTCCCCACCGGCCATTGGCAGCGCATCCACAGCACCACAGACATCGGGGCTCCACGCTTTCCCTGACGAACAGGGCTTCGACGTTTACCATCAGCTGCACCTGGCCGCCCACTGGAAAAAAAAAAGCGAAAATTCACGAACGTCGGATGATTGCTCCCACACAAAAAGTGCCAGCCAGTCAAGCTCTTGCTGCTCCTCACCGGCCATTGGCAGCGCATCTACAGCACCACAGACATCGGGGCTCCGGGCTTTCCCTGACGAACAGGGCTTGAAGGTTTACCACCAGCTGCACCTGGGGGGCCCACTGAAAAAAACCCCGAAGAATCACGAACGTCGGACGATTGCTCCCACACCGAAAGTGCCAGCCAGTCAAGCTCTTGCTGCTCCTCACCGGCCATTGGCAGCGCATCTACAGCACCACAGACATCGGGGCTCCGGGCTTTCCCTGACGAACAGGGCTTCGACGTTTACCACCAGCTGCACCTGGGGGGCCCACTGAAAAAAACCCCGAAAAATCATGAACGTCGGACGATTGCTCCCACACCGAAACTGCCAGCCAGTCAAGCTCTTGCTGCTCCTCACCGGCCATTGGCAGTGCATCTACAGCACCACAGACATCGGGGCTCTGGGCTTTCCCTGACAAACAGGGCTTCGACGTTTACCACCAGCTGCACCTGGGCGCCCATTGGAAAAAAACCCAAGAACAATCACGAACGTCGGACGATTGCTCCCACACAAAAAGTGCCAGCCAGTCAAGCTCCTGCTGCTCCTCACCGGCCATTGGCAGCGCATCTACAGCACCACAGACATCGGGGCTCCGGGCTTTCCCTGACGAACAGGGCTTCGCTGTTTACCACCAGCTGCACCTGGGCACCCACTGGAAAAAAACCCCGAAAAATCATGAACGTCGGACGATTGCTCCCACACCGAAAGTGTCATCCAGTCAAGCTCTTGCTGCTCCTCACCGGCCATTGGCAGCGCATCTACAGCACCACAGACATCGGTGCTCCAGGCTTTCCCTGTCGAACAGGGCTTCGACGTTTACCACCAGCTGCGCCTGGGCGCCCACTAAAAAAAAACCCCGAAAAATCAGGAACGTTGGACGATTGCTCCCACACCGAAAGTGCCAGCCAGTCAAGCTCTTGCTGCTCCTCACCGGCCATTGGCAGCGCATCTACAGCACCACAGACATCGGGGCTCCGGGCTTTCCCTGACGAACAGGGCTTCGACATTTACCACCACCTGCACCTGGGGGGCCCACTGAAAGAAACCCCGAAAAATCGGGGACGTCGGATGATTACTCCCACACCGAAAGTGCCAGCCAGTCAAGCTCTTGCTGCTCCTCACCTGCCATTGGCAGCGCATCTACAGCACCACAGACATCGGTGCTCCGGGCTTTCCCTGACGAACAGGGCTTCGACGTTTACCACCAGCTGCGCCTGGTCGCCCACGCCAAAAAAACCCGAAAAATCACGAACGTCGGACGATTGCTCCCACACAAAAAGTACCAGCCAGTCAAGCTCTTGCTGCTCCTCACCTGCCATTGGCAGCGCATCTACAGCACCACAGACATCGGGGCTCCGGGCTTTCCCTGACGAACAGGGCTTCGACGTTTACCACCAGCTGCACCTGGGCGCCCACGCCAAAAGAACCCGAAAAATCACGAACGTCGGACGATTGCTCCCACACAAAAAGTGCCAGCCAGTCAACCTCTTGCTGCTCCTCACCGGCCATTGGCAGCGCATCTACAGCACCACAGACATCGGTGCTCCGGGCTTTCCCTGTCGAACAGGGCTTCGACGTTTACCACCAGCTGCGCCTGGGCGCCCACTAAAAAAAAACCCCGAAAAATCATGAACGTTGGACGATTGCTCCCACACCGAAAGTGCCAGCCAGTCAAGCTCTTGCTGCTCCTCCCCGGCCATTGGCAGCACATCTACAGCACCACAGACATCGGGGTTCCGGGCTTTCCCTGACGAACAGGGCTTCGACTTTTACCACCACCTGCGCCTGGGAGTCCACTCCAAAAAATCCCGAAAAATCACAAACGTCGGACGATTGCTCCCACACCGAAAGTGCCAGCCAGTCAAGATCCTGCTGCTCCTCACCGGCCATTGGCAGCGCATCTACAGCACCACAGACATCGGGGCTCCGGGCTTTCCCTGACGAACAGGGCTTCGACATTTACCACCACCTGCACCTGGGCGCCCACTCCAGAAAAACCCTAAAAATCACGAACGTCGGATGATTGCTCCCACACAAAAAGTGCCAGCCAGTCAAGCTCCTGCTGCTCCTCACCGGCCATTGGCAGCGCATCTACAGCACCACAGACATCGGGGCTCCGGGCTTTCCCTGACGAACAGGGCTTCGACGTTTACCACCAGCTGCACCTGGTCGCCCACACCAAAAAACCCGAAAAATCACAAACGTCGGACGATTGCTCCCACACAAAAAGTGCCAGCCAGTCAAGCTCCTGCTGCTCCTCACTGGCCATTGGCAGCGCATCTACAGCACCACAAACATCGGGGCTCCGAGCTTTCCCTGATGAACAGGGTTTCGATATTTACCACCAGCTGCACCTGGGCGCCCACTGGAAAAATCCCTGAAAAATCACGAACGTCGGACTATTGCTCCCACACCGAAAGTGCCAGCCAGTCAAGCTCTTGCTGCTCCTCACCGGCCATTGGCAGCGCATCTACAGCACCACAGACATCGGGGCTCCGGGCTTTCCCTGACGAACAGGGCTTCGACGTTTACCACCAGCTGCACCTGGGGGGCCCACTGAAAAAACCCCGAAAAATCATGAACGTCGGACGATTGCTCCGACACCGAAAGTGCCAGCCAGTCAAGCTCTTGCTGCTCCTCCCCGGCCATTGGCAGCACATCTACAGCACCACAGACATCGGGGCTCCGGGCTTTCCCTGACGAACAGGGCTTCGACGTTTACCACCACCTGCACCCCGGAGTCCACTCCAAAAAAACCAGAAAAATCACAAACGTCGGACGATTGCTCCCACACCGAAAGTGCCAGCCAGTCAAGCTCTTGCTGCTCCTCACCGGCCATTGGCAGCGCATCTACAGCACCACAGACATCGGGGCTCCGGGCTTTCCCTGACGAACAGGGGTTCGACGTTTACCACCAGCTGCACCTGGGCGCCCATTGGAAAAAAACCCAAGAAAAATCACGAACGTTGGACGATTGCTCCCACACCAAAAGTGCCAGCCAGTCAAGCTCTTGCTGCTCTTCACCGGCCATTGGCAGCGCATCTACAGCACCACAGACACTGGGACTCCGGGCTTTCCCTGACGAACAGGGCTTTGACGTTTACCACCAGCTGCACCTGGTCGCCCACGCCAAAAAAAACCGAAAAATCACGAACGTTGGACGATTGCTCCCACACAAAAAGTGCCAGCCAGTCAAGCTCTTGCTGCTCCTCACCGGCCATTGGCAGCGCATCTACAGCACCACAGACATCGGGGCTCCGGGCTTTCCCTGACGAACAGGGCTTCGACGTTTACCACCAGCTGCACCTGGGCGCCCACTCCAAAAAAGCCCCGAAAAATCATGAACATTGGACGATTGCTCCCACACCAAAAGTGCCAGCCAGTCAAGCTCTTGCTGCTCCTCACCGGCCATTGGCAGTGCATCTACAGCACCACAGACATCGGGGCTCCGGGCTTTCCCTGACGAACAGGGCTTCGACGTTTACCACCAGCTGCACCTCGGTGCCCACTAAAAAAAAAAAACCCAAAAATCACGAACGTCGGACGATTGCTCCCACACCGAAAGTGCCAGCCAGTCAAGCTCTTGCTGCTCCTCACCGGCCATTGGCAGCGCATCTACAGCACCACAGACATCGGTGCTCCAGGCTTTCCCTGTCGAACAGGGCTTCGACGTTTACCACCAGCTGCGCCTGGGCGCCCACTAAAAAAAAACCACGAAAAATCATGAACGTTGGACGATTGCTCCCACACCGAAAGTGCCAGCCAGTCAAGCTCTTGCTGCTCCTCACCGGCCACTGGCAGCGCATCTACAGCACCACAGACATCGGGGCTCCGGGCTTTCCCTGACGAACAGGGCTTTGACCTTTACCACCACCTGCACCTGGGGGGCCCACTGAAAGAAACCCCGAAAAATCGGGGACGTCGGATGATTACTCCCACACCGAAAGTGCCAGCCAGTCAAGCTCTTGCTGCTCCTCCCCGGCCATTGGCAGCGCATCTACAGCACCACAGACATCGGTGCTCCAGGCTTTCCCTGTCGAACAGGGCTTCGACGTTTACCACCAGCTGGGCCTGGTCGCCCACGCCAAAAAAACCCGAAAAATCACGAACGTCGGACGATTGCTCCCACACAAAAAGTGCCAGCCAGTCAAGCTCTTGCTGCTCCTCACCGGCCATTGGCAGCGCATCTACAGCACCACAGACATCGGTGCTCCGGGCTTTCCCTGTCGAACAGGGCTTCGACGTTTACCACCAGCTGCGCCTGGGCGCCCACTAAAAAAAAACCCCGAAAAATCATGAACGTTGGACGATTGCTCCCACACCGAAAGTGCCAGCCAGCCAAGCTCTTGCTGCTCCTCACCGGCCATTGGCAGCGCATCTACAGCACCACAGACATCGGGGCTCCGGGCTTTCCCTGACGAACAGGGCTTCGACCTTTACCACCAGCTGCACCTGGGGGGCCCACTGAAAAAAACCCCGAAAAAGCATGAACGTCGGACGATTGCTCCGTCACCGAAAGTGCCAGCCAGTCAAGCTCTTGCTGCTCCTCCCCAGCCATTGGCAACACATCTACAGCACCACAGACATCGGGGCTCCGGGCTTTCCCTGACGAACAGGGCTTCGACTTTTACCACCACCTGCGCCCCGGAGTCCACTCCAAAAAAACGCAAAAAATCACAAACGTCAGACGATTGCTCCCACACCGAAACTACCAGCCAGTCAAGCTCTTGCTGCTCCTCACCGGCCATTGGCAGCGCATCTACAGCACCACAGACATCGGGGCTCCGGGCTTTCCCTGACGAACAGGGCTTCGACCTTTACCACCAGCTGCACCTGGTCGCCCACTCCAAAAAAACACGAAAAATCACGAACGTCGGACGATTGCTCCCACACAAAAAGTGCCAGCCAGTGAAGCTCCTGCTGCTCCTCAGCGGCCATTGGCAGCGCATCTACAGCACCACAGACATCGGGGCTCCGGGCTTTCCCTGACGAACAGGGCTTCGACGTTTACCACCAGCTGCACCTGGGGGCCCCACTGAAAAAAACCCCGAAAAATCACGAACGTTGGACGATTGCTCCCACACCGAAAGTGCCAGCCAGTCAAGCTCTTGCTGCTCCTCCCCGGCCATTGGCAGCACATCTACAGCACCACAGACATCGGGGTTCCGGGCATTCCCTGACGAACAGGGCTTCGACTTTTACCACCACCTGCGCCTGGGAGTCCACTCCAAAAAAACCCGAAAAATCACAAACGTCGGACGATTGCTCCCACACCGAAAGTGCCAGCCAGTCAAGCTCCTGCTGCTCCTCACCGGCCATTGGCAGTGCATCTACAGCACCACAGACATTGGGGCTCCGGGCTTTCCCTGACGAACAGGGCTTCGACGTTTACCACCACCTGCACCTCGGTGCCCACTAAAAAAAAAAACCCCGAAAAATCATGAACGTCGGACGATTGCTCCCACACCGAAAGTGCCAGCCAGTCAAGCTCTTGCTGCTCCTCACCGGCCATTGGCAGCGCATCTACAGCACCACAGACATCGGTGCTCCAGGCTTTCCCTGATGAACAGGGCTTCGACCTTTACCACCAGCTGCACCTGGTCGCCCACTCCAGAAAAACACGAAAAATCACGAACGTTGGACGATTGCTCCCACACCGAAAGTGCCAGCCAGTCAAGCTCTTGCTGGTCCTCCCCGGCCATTGGCAGCACATCTATAGCACCACAGACATCGGGGTTCCGGGCATTCCCTGACGAACAGGGCTTCGACTTTTACCACCACCTGCGCCTGGGAGTCCACTCCAAAAAAACCCGAAAAATCACAAACGTCGGACGATTGCTCCCACACCGAAAGTGCCAGCCAGTCAAGCTCCTGCTGCTCCTCACCGGCCATTGGCAGCGCATCTACAGCACCACAGACATCGGGGCTCCGGGCTTTCCCTGACGAACAGGGCTTCGACATTTACCACCACCTGCACCTGGTCGCCCACGCCAAAAAACCCGAAAAATCACAAACGTCGGACGATTGCTCCCACACAAAAAGTGCCAGCCAGTCAAGCTCCTGCTGCTCCTCACTGGCCATTGGCAGCGCATCTACAGCACCACAAACATCGGGGCTCCGAGCTTACCCTGATGAACAGGGCTTCGATATTTACCACCAGCTGCACCTGGGCGCCCACAGGAAAAATCCCTGAAAAATCACGAACGTCGGACTATTGCTCCCACACCGAAAGTGCCAGCCAGTCAAGCTCTTGCTGCTCCTCACCGGCCATTGGCAGTGCATCTACAGCACCACAGACATCGGGGCTCCGGGCTTTCCCTGACGAACAGGGCTTCGACGTTTACCACCAGCTGCACCTGGGGGGCCCACTGAAAAAACCCCGAAAAATCATGAACGTCGGACGATTGCTCCGACACCGAAAGTGCCAGCCAGTCAAGCTCTTGCTGCTCCTCACCGGCCATTGGCAGCACATCTACAGCACCACAGACACTGGGGCTCCGGGCTTTCCCTGACGAACAGGGCTTCGACTTTTACCACCACCTGCGCCTGGGAGTCCACTCCAAAAAAACCCGAAAAATCGGGAACGTCGGATGATTACTCCCACACCGAAAGTGCCAGCCAGTCAAGCTCTTGCTGCTCCTCACCGGCCATTGGCAGCGCATCTACAGCACCACAGACATCGGGGCTCCGGGCTTTCCCTGACGAACAGGGGTTCGACGTTTACCACCAGCTGCACCTGGGCGCCCATTGGAAAAAAACCCAAGAAAAATCACGAACGTTGGACGATTGCTCCCACACAAAAAGTGCCAGCCAGTCAAGCTCTTGCTGCTCTTCACCGGCCATTGGCAGCGCATCTACAGCACCACAGATATCGGGGCTCCGGGCTTTCCCTGACGAACAGTGCTTCGTCGTTTACCACCACCTGCACCTGCGCGCCCATTGGAAAAAAACCCAAGAAAAATCACGAACGTCGGACGATTGCTCCCACACAAAAAGTGCCAGCCAGTCAAGCTCCTGCTGCTCCTCACCGGCCATTGGCAGCGCATCTACAGCACCACAGACACTGGGACTCCGGGCTTTCCCTGACGAACAGGGCTTTGACGTTTACAACCATCTGCACCTGGTCGCCCACGCCAAAAAAAAACGAAAAATCACGAACGTCGGACGATTGCTCCCACACCGAAAGTGCCAGCCAGTCAAGCTCTTGCTGCTCCTCACCGGCCATTGGCAGCGCATCTACAGCACCACAGACATCGGTGTTCCGGGCTTTCCCTGTCGAACAGGGCTTCGACGTTTACCACCAGCTGCGCCTGGGCGCCCACTAAAAAAAAACCCAAAAGATCACGAACTTCGGACGATTGCTCCCACACTGAAAGTGCCAGCCCGTCAAGCTCTTGTTGCTCCTCACCGGCCATTGGCAGCGCATCTACAGCACCACAGACATCGGGTCTCCGGGCTTTCCCTGACGAACAGGGGTTCGACGTTTACCACCAGCTGCACCTGGGCGCCCATTGGAAAAAAACCCAAGAAAAATCACGAACGTTGGACGATTGCTCCCACACCAAAAGTGCCAGCCAGTCAAGCTCTTGCTGCTCTTCACCGGCCATTGGCAGCGCATCTACAGCACCACAGACACTGGGACTCCGGGCTTTCCCTGACGAACAGGGCTTTGACGTTTACCACCAGCTGCACCTGGTCGCCCACGCCAAAAAAAACCGAAAAATCACGAACGTTGGACGATTGCTCCCACACAAAAAGTGCCAGCCAGTCAAGCTCTTGCTGCTCCTCACCGGCCATTGGCAGCGCATCTACAGCACCACAGACATCGGTGCTCCGGGCTTTCCCTGTCGAACAGGGCTTCGACGTTTACCACCAGCTGCGCCTGGGCACCCACTAAAAAAAACCCCAAAAGATCACGATCTTCGGACGATTGCTCCCACATTGAAAGTGCCAGCCAGTCAAGGTCTTGCTGCTCCTCACCGGCCATTGGCAGCGCATCTACAGCACCACAGACATCGGGGCTCCGGGCTTTCCCTGACGAACAGGGCTTCGACGTTTACCACCAGCTGCACCTGGGCGCCCACTCCAAAAAAGCCCCGAAAAATCATGAACATTGGACGATTGCTCCCACACCAAAAGTGCCAGCCAGTCAAGCTCTTGCTGCTCCTCACCGGCCATTGGCAGCGCATCTACAGCACCACAGACATCGGGGCTCCGGGCTTTCCCTGACGAACAGGGGTTCGACGTTTACCACCAGCTGCACCTGGGCGCCCATTGGAAAAAAACCCAAGAAAAATCACGAACGTTGGACGATTGCTCCCACACAAAAAGTGCCAGCCAGTCAAGCTCTTGCTGCTCTTCACCGGCCATTGGCAGCGCATCTACAGCACCACAGATATCGGGGCTCCGGGCTTTCCCTGACGAACAGTGCTTCGTCGTTTACCACCACCTGCACCTGCGCGCCCATTGGAAAAAAACCCAAGAAAAATCACGAACGTCGGACGATTGCTCCCACACAAAAAGTGCCAGCCAGTCAAGCTCCTGCTGCTCCTCACCGGCCATTGGCAGCGCATCTACAGCACCACAGACACTGGGACTCCGGGCTTTCCCTGACGAACAGGGCTTTGACGTTTACAACCATCTGCACCTGGTCGCCCACGCCAAAAAAAAACGAAAAATCACGAACGTCGGACGATTGCTCCCACACCGAAAGTGCCAGCCAGTCAAGCTCTTGCTGCTCCTCACCGGCCATTGGCAGCGCATCTACAGCACCACAGACATCGGTGTTCCGGGCTTTCCCTGTCGAACAGGGCTTCGACGTTTACCACCAGCTGCGCCTGGGCGCCCACTAAAAAAAAACCCAAAAGATCACGAACTTCGGACGATTGCTCCCACACTGAAAGTGCCAGCCCGTCAAGCTCTTGTTGCTCCTCACCGGCCATTGGCAGCGCATCTACAGCACCACAGACATCGGGTCTCCGGGCTTTCCCTGACGAACAGGGGTTCGACGTTTACCACCAGCTGCACCTGGGCGCCCATTGGAAAAAAACCCAAGAAAAATCACGAACGTTGGACGATTGCTCCCACACCAAAAGTGCCAGCCAGTCAAGCTCTTGCTGCTCTTCACCGGCCATTGGCAGCGCATCTACAGCACCACAGACACTGGGACTCCGGGCTTTCCCTGACGAACAGGGCTTTGACGTTTACCACCAGCTGCACCTGGTCGCCCACGCCAAAAAAAACCGAAAAATCACGAACGTTGGACGATTGCTCCCACACAAAAAGTGCCAGCCAGTCAAGCTCTTGCTGCTCCTCACCGGCCATTGGCAGCGCATCTACAGCACCACAGACATCGGTGCTCCGGGCTTTCCCTGTCGAACAGGGCTTCGACGTTTACCACCAGCTGCGCCTGGGCACCCACTAAAAAAAACCCCAAAAGATCACGATCTTCGGACGATTGCTCCCACATTGAAAGTGCCAGCCAGTCAAGGTCTTGCTGCTCCTCACCGGCCATTGGCAGCGCATCTACAGCACCACAGACATCGGGGCTCCGGGCTTTCCCTGACGAACAGGGCTTCGACGTTTACCACCAGCTGCACCTGGGCGCCCACTCCAAAAAAGCCCCGAAA